>NW_027513270.1:630000-1279095 GCF_048772815.1 Callospermophilus lateralis
AGACCTCAATAGGCCTGGATTCATGTGACATTTTGGCCACTGTTTGGGAACCTTCCTGTGAGGGTTCTCCAGAGATTTCATTGAAATGAGCTTCCTCACCATTTAATGGTTCCAGAATAAATTGAAACCCACAGTGCCTCCAACTTCCTCCTTGAAAAGTGGCTAGATAAATACCATGAAATTTTTAAAATTCCCATGACCAGGTGGCACTGGAGAATCTTTGGATATCCTGAGGATGATCATGAGTATACCAGTCAGTGCCTTGATTGACTGATTTTTATGAAGATGGTGCCGAACAGAGATGCCAAGAAGTTGAAGCCTGCTGAGGAGTGGGCATAGAGCAGTGGTGGGCAGGTGTGTGATAAAACATCTGTGGTGGGGCCATGTGGATCTCCCATTGACTTCCAAATGCCTTGTGACAGACATGGTGCAGCCAGCAGTCCCTTCTATGTAAAGGCATCTTGTTATATGGAGAGGTTTCAGGGCAATGTTTAGAATCGGGTTGCTATGGTCATGGGGGCAAGCTATGTGGAATATAAGCCTGGTTGAAGCATTCTTCTGCAGACCCTGACCTACCACAGGTGACAGATCTCCCTCACGCACTGGGTAACAGTTTAATTCTTTGTATTTCGTGAAGCAAATATAAAAATTCCATTTCAGCAGCAAGAAACACCACAAAAAGTGAAGGATGCCCAAATGGCTTCACAGTCCACATGTGGATACACTTAGCCCCCCGTGGCCACAGTTTACCCTAAAAGAGAGAATTCAACATTGCTGCCTCATGTTCATTGGAAAATAAGAAACCATGACCTCCAAGTCACATAGATGCAGACCCAGATTTGATGATCTCACTACAAAGAAAGCTAAAATTCCCAACAACAACATATATTTCAAGTGCCCAATGTCAGAGGCAGATTCTCAAGAAGTCTTTAGGCCAGCAGAGCTCCATGGTTGTGGAGTGTTTACCCTGTCCCTTACTTTTGGAATCTCAGAAGGGAGGAAGATACACCAAGCCAATTGATGGCTCCTTTTGAAAAAATTGTACCACCAATGACATCATCAGCAAATATAACCCAACACTACCACAAGTTGCTGCACAAACAGATAGTTTACAATGCATACATGTGAGTTCACAATGTGTCCAGGCAAGTTCTGCAAGCAGTTCAGTGATGGCTATTGCAGAAGCTGTAGATTGGTTTTACCTTTGATTTCACCAGCACTGTGACGAAGATAGAAATTCTGGCAATAATGGCTAAAGAAAAAATTATGTAACATTCCAGAAAACACTGAAAGAAAACAATTTTCTTAACAATTTACATTGTCTTGGAGAGAATTATTAAATATAATGAAAAGGAAATGTGAAAGAAAACAAACAGATCTGTTAACCTCCTTTTTTGTTCACATTTTAAAACAATCCTCAACAGCTGTTTACCCAATTTAAATTAAACCATTTAAATAATGTGAATAAAAAAATATTTGGATCAATTTTTTCATGAGCCCTCATCATATATGATATATGGACATATGAACATTCAAACATATAACACAAAACACAAGTGTGCACACATAATATAATACATACAACACATAACCTAATAGTAAAGGCCTTATAACTTTTTACATGTGAAATCTCCATTGCAATGTTTAAAAACTCTATTGTCAAAAAATAGAACTGATCACCAAAACATTAAACTAGGTATGTATGAGCTCAAAAAAACAAAATAAAATGTGGGAAAAGGCAATAATAAAATAGATATTGAAAAAAGCATCCTGGTTCTATCTTAGATGTAAGGGTAGCCAAACTGGAATTTTGGATATCAGCTGATATGGACTTGAGTCAAATCATCTTCTTTTTGTTCTGTAGAAATCGCTTCAGTTAATCTCTCTGGAATCCAAATCGGCTGTTGTTCTCTCTGTGGAAACACACAAACAGGCCCCTGGCTCCAGACAATCATTGGGTCAGGACCTTGGTTAATCTCTCTGGAATCCAAATCGGCTACTGTTTTTCTTGTGGAAACAGACAAACAGACCCCCGACTCCAGACAATTACTGGGTCAGGACCTTTCCATTGTCCTGTTAGAATATCTTTCCAAAGAACCTTGGGCTTATGCACATTTTTTGGACACATATGCCTTTCCCCAGCACTAAGTCCTGATGAATCCAAATTTTAAAAGTTTAGAATAAAAAGGGTTATTTTAAGTTTGTCTTTGGGGAATATATACCCTTTCCCAATTGCGTCTTTTTTGCTTTAATAAGTACTTTTTAATAGTTTGATGAGCTTTTTCAACTATGCCTTGTCCCTGTGGATTGTATGGGATTAATGTTATATGAGTAATGCCAAATGATGACCAAAATTGTTTAAAAGAGGTAGAAGTATAACCAGGGGCATTATCTGTTTTTAACTGTTTGGGAACGCCCACAGTGGCAAAATTTTGTAAGCAATGAGTGATAATATCTTTAGTTTTTTCTCCGGCATGAAGGGTGCCCATCAAAAATCCAGAAGAAGTATCAACTCTAACATACAAATATTTTAATTTTCCAAATCCTGGCAAGTGTGTGATGTCCATCGGCCAAATATGATTAGGTATCAATCCTCTAGGATTGACTCCAAGATTAACTTGTGGTAAAAAGGTCACACAATTTTGACATTGTTTTATTATTTGTCTAGCTTTTTCCTTAGTTATTTTAGAAGGCTTTTGTAAGGTATTAGCTTTGACATGGAACTTTTTACGAAAATTTATAGCTTCTTCTAGTGTAGAGAAAATATGTATGTCATGTGTACTTTTATTTGCTAAATCATTGCCCAAACTGCTGGCTCCAGGCAATCCTGTATGTGCCCTGATATGTCCTATAAAGAATGGATCTTTTCTGTCCCAGATTATACTTTGTATAGTGGAAAGCAAGGAGAAAACAGTAGAGGAATGGGAAATCCTACCAGCATCTTCAAGGCATACTATAGCATTAACTATATGCTGACTATCAAAAATAAATTAAATACAGAATCTTTAAACATCACAAAAGCTTGTAATACTGCATTAAGCTCTACATTTTGAGCTGATTGTTTGGGTACTAGAAATGTAAAAGTTTGATCAGGTGTAACTATTGCTGCTGTACCATTATTTGATCCATCAGTAAATATATTTGGAGCATTCATGATAGGTGTTTTTCTTGTCAATTTTGGAAAAATTACAGGATGCGATGACCAAAAAGACAATAAAGGATTAGATGGTAAGTGATTATGAAATGAAACATTAGATTTGCACATGATTATTGCCCAAGTATTTAACTCATTAACTAACTCATCAATTTGATTCAGAGTATGTGGAGTAATAGTTTTATTGGGAGCAATCCCAAGCACTCACTTTGCTGCTTTTATTCCTTTGAGTATTAATTGTCCTATAGCCTCAGGGTACCTAGTAAGAATAGTGTTAGGAGAATAAGATAAATGTATCTATAATAATGGACCTTCTTGAAAAAATACTGCTGTAGGAATATTTTTTGTTAGTAGACAATAAATAATAAAGGCAAACTTATATCAATTCTATCCAATTGCATATTTTCCATATATGTTTCAATGATTTTTAATGCCTTTCTTGCTTCAGGCGTTAACATGTACCATGAATTGGGATATGATGGACCTTTTAGGATATCAAATAAATATCCCAACTCTCCTGTTGGTATACCTAGATAAGGCCTTATCCAATTTATGTCTCCTAATAACTTTTGAAATTCGTTATGTGATTTGAGTTGATCTACTTGTATTTGAATTTTTGGTGGCGGTACATGGTTGAGGATAATAGAACACCTAAATAATTTATTGGAAAATTTAATTGTACTTTATCTATTGCTATATCTAGATTATTTTTTAATAAGTTTGTAAGTGTGGCATAACATTCTAGCAATGTGTTTTTAGCTTTGTGTGCTAATAATACATCATCCATATAGTGAAATATTTGTAGTTCAGGATTTTGATTTCTAAGTGGCTTGATTACTTTGTTAAAATAAATTTGACACATTGTTGGGCTGTTAGCCATCCCTTGAGGCAGTACTTTCCATTCATATCTCTGATCAGAACCTTCATGATTCAGTGCAGGGATAGTAAATGCAAAACGTGGACTATCCTCAGGATGAATTGGAATTGAAAAAAAAAAACCTTTAATATCTATAAGTAATTTTGTTAAACCCTCCTCCTATGGGCAATTCCTTTTAAAATGTCCTGTTTGTTCACAATTGTAGCATGTTCTTGGCCTGGCATCTAATGCCTGTTTTAGTGCAGCTGCCACAATTTGCCCTTCTTCATTAATGTCTCTGGCATCTAAAGCCTGTTTTACTGCAGTTGCCACGACTTGCTCTTGTTCATTAATGTCTCTACATAATTTAATATATGTGTTTAAATCTTCATGTTTCCATGGTCTAATTATATCTCTGCACCAACTATTCGCTTGCTCATAAGCCAGTTTTTTTAGTAATAGCATTGCTTGTTCTGTTTTCCCAGAACCTCTGGTACCTGTTTGAATAAGCCTATCGACAAATTCAACATAAAGTTAATTAGCTCCTTGTATTACTTTAGATAATTGACCTTGTAAACCTCCAAGTCCTTGTAAAGTCTTCCATGACTTAATTGCATCTACAGCAATTTATGCACATACACCAGAATCATATGCAATTTGTTGCTGCTGATCCTCATAAGGTCCCTTTCCTAACAACATATCTAGATTTCTCTGAGGATAACCAGCTGCTGCATTTCGCATAGCCGTCTCCTTGCAAAATTCCTCATTGTCAACCTTCCATAACAGGTATTGTCCTCCATCTAGCACAACTTTACACATATGAGCTCAATCCGCTGGCTTCTTGTTCAAGTTGTTAATGGTTTCGACCATGCTTACAGTGAAGGGTGCTTGAGGACCATAGGTTGTTACAGCCTCTTTTATCTGCTTCACTGTTTTGAAATTTAAAGCATGGTAAACTCGCTGCCCTCCTACCTCAAATATAGAGCATGTTAATATTTGAGATCTTGTCTCAGGATCCCAACTATCAACTGTGGGGGTTGGGGGCTTCCCAGCATATGGAGGTGGCCTTGTTAGTTGGACACTTACGTCCTCTGGTGATAGAAAAGTATTAGTAGCAGTCTCCTGTAGAGGTGGTTCTGTTGGTTGGACACTTACACCCTCTGGTGATAGAAAGGTGTTAGTAGTAGTCTCCTGTTGTAAATTTCCCCCTGATGGCTTTCACTGTTTTACACTTTCTTTCTCTGTCTGACTAGCTTGAGAGGCCTTCTCTTTTACATGATTTTTTTCCTCTGTCTGACTGGTTCGAGAGACCTTCTCTTTTACTTGAATTTTTTCCTCTGTCTGACTGACTTGAGAGACCTTCTCTTTTACTTGAATCAATATGTCTTCTCCTTCCTCTACCATTGTCTGAACTGAAGGCTTTTGACTAAACAAACAAGATACGAAAGTCCACAATGGCAATGTGCCAACTGGCAGAGTCCCTGGGCTTTTCTTTTCTATTCTTTTTAAATCTTCACCATGATGGTTCCATTTTGATACATTTAACAACTCCTCCTTAAAAAGCCATGGGCTACATTTTTGTATTGTATCAATGTATGCCCTGACTGCTCTTAATTTTACTGGGATGCCTCCTTCCTCTAACAATTTACTTAACACTTTTTCAGTTTGTTTTTTTTTTCTAATTTCTGATGCCATATTTCTACTATAATACAACCCAACAAGATAACACCAAACAAAACAGAGATAGAATGAAATAAAAATGGAAAAACAAAATATCATTATAGCCTTTCTTTCTATCTGTTCCTCAGACACAAATAGTTTTTCCACAGATGTGAGCGGTTTTTCTTCCGTCTCACTCGTCTCCAGGGACAGGCAATTTAAAGCAAATGTGAAGCAAAACAAAAGAGGAATCTTAAAATGGCTACCCATCCTCTTGTCCTGCCCTCAGGGGCGAGCAGTTTACCTTATCAGTTACCCTCAGTCGCTCCCCATGCGAGCCACCAAATGCTGCAGTCTGGCTGGGCACAATCAGGAGCCACTTTTCAAAAGAAAGCAACTTTATTTTTAGAACCACACACGCCAAGCAAAAGAGCCTCTCAGGAAAAACCCTCAGAGCCCCAACTGTCACCACCGGCTTCCCACAAGCCTTTCCCTCCCACACAAGCCTCTCTCCACTTCCCACAATCCTCCTGCTCTTGAGGCCGATTGGCTGGGTCACGTGCGGAGTCAAAAAAGTCCCCCAATGAGCAGCTCTGTGATCTGAAAAGGCAGGGAAGCAGCCCAATGAGCATCACCGCTGAGGAGCCAATCAGCTAGATGTTGCTGGGGCCGCTGTGAGCCAAATATCAGCTGGCAATCTGAAAGGGTGGGGAAACAGCTCAATGAGCATCTCCAATGAGCATCACCACAGAGGAGCCAATCAGCTAGATGTTGCTGGGGCCACTGTGAGCCAATCATCAGCCAGCAGCTGAAAGTTTGCAGGCAGCTGGAAGTTTGCTGGGCCCCTTAGGCTGCAGCTATGAACAGGAGTTGTATGCACCATTCACTGAAGGTAGTTTTCAGTACTAGGAAACAAATATGTATTTCAGGTGGATGAATATTTCTGACAATAATCTGGTGAAAAGTTGATTATAAATCCACATACTTGAACATGAATGAATTTAGGGAGTGCAAATAAGACATATATATTTCATATTTTGAAAAATCTGTAGAGTGTGTGTGTATACACACACACACACACACACACACAGATATTAAAATGTAGCAACATATATGCCAATCGAAATTCACCATGAAATACACAACATTCACAGATCCAAACATATTCAATTTACTTAACAGGGATTTATGTATAATGTTGTTCTACTAGGAGGCTCTCCCATAGTTTGAATTTCAGTTCCAACAGCGTTTACGAGGAGTGATCCCTTCTCAAAATTTGTATCTGCCAAGTCAGCCACCTCACAAGAATGTAGGTGTGATACAAGCTGGGATTCGATATGTGCATACAAAAATACATGTGCTGAATAGGCTACACACAAAGGGAGACAGGAATTCACATATTTGTTAACTTTAAAAACACATGGATATCTATTTCAATTAAAAATAGACTGGATTTATAACACCTAACCTTTATCATGCAAAAGGCAAGTTCAAGAATACACCATGCCTCTTCTGAACTGCTTGTATTTCAATTCTGATTTGGTTACTTTTCTGCATCATATTAGAATTAGTAGTCAGAGTATAGTAGGGTATAAGTTAGTGTCAGGGATTCAGTATTTCAAATGGAAAATTGGAAAATGAATCCAATGTGTATGCAATATGTGTTACACAAATAACTTCCCACTCTAATTCAGAAAATGGCTTGACATAACCTTCGCCCAAAGAAAGACAAAATTAGAGGAGAAGAGTCAGAAAATCTGTAAATACATATATGGAATGGAAAATTCTCAGAAGTTTAAAACTTTTGAGGCTTTAGAGGAGCTTCCAAAACTTAGGGACAGGGTAAAACTCCACAAACATGGAACTCTACTGGCCTAAAGACTTCTGGAGATACTGACAATGAGGTTGGGCACTTGAAATATACGTTGTTGTCAGGAGCTTTAGCTTCCTTTTTAGTGAGAACATCAAAGCTGAGTCTGCATCTATGTGACCTGGAGGACATGGTTTCCTATTTTTCAATGAACATGAGGCAGCAGTGTTGAATTTTCTCTTTGTAGCTAAACTGTGACCACTCAGGTCTAAGTGTCTCCCCATGTGGACTTGAAAGCCATTTGGTCATCCTCCAGTGTTCGTGTTATTTCTTGCTCCTGCACTGGGTGTTTTGTATTTGCTTCAAGGCATATAAGGAGTTCAACTGAGACACAGTCCTGGAGGGTGTCCTGTAATATGTGGGGGGTCAGGGTCTGCAGGAGAATGCAACAACCAGGCTTCTATCCAACATTGCTTGCCCCCTTGATCATAGCAACCAGATTGTGAACATTGCCCTGAAAACTCTCTATGTAACAATATGCCTTTATATACAAGGGTGTGCTGGCTGCACCATGTCATTCACAAGCCATTTGGAGCCAGTGTAAGATCCACATGACCCCACCACAGATGTTTTATCACACACCTGCACACCACTGCTCTAGGCCTACTACTCAGAAAGCTCCAACTTACTGACATCTCAGTTCTAGGCACTGTTTGGTACCCTCATGATCAGCAACAGGACATCCTAAGGTTCTCCAGTGCCACCTGGTCATGGAAATTTCAAAAATGAAGTTTTTGAAATTTCATAAATGAAGTTGAAGGCACTGTGGGTTTCAATTCATTCAGGAACCATTAAATGATGAGGAAGCTCATTTCAATGAAAGCTCTGGAAAACTCTCAGATACAAGGCTTCCCAAAGAGTAGGCAAAAGGTCACATTGTGGTCTACAATATGAGGTCCATGTGTGTTTTTACTCTCAACTACGGCTGCCAATCTTTCAGAATAAAATCATGGCATATCTTGGATGAGATTCCCAGTGCTCTGTGGAAAGTCCCCCTGGGCGTAGATCTCAGTTTCCAAGGACGACTCTCATGGGTGGACTCCTAAAATCCAAACACAATACATGGCAATACTTCTCTGAGGTCAGTTACAGAACACAGTCTCTAAGGGGAATCACACCTGAGTTCAATCCTAGGTGCACCCAGTCATCTCTTCCAAACGCCAAACAAATGACCACAATTAAAACCAAAACACTCCCACATGGCCCTTATCTTCTTCCAATAGACACACATAATAACCATTGGCTAGGGGTTTTCATGAGGGGCGCTGTGCAAGACAGTGTCCAAAATAAACTTCCTTGCCCCTCATTTGCCTAAAGTCAGGGTGTCCTGGACACCCTTCCTGTTAACCATGAGTGATCAAATAGGACTGCTGTTAATACTGTTCCAATTCTCCAATTTGAGGCCTACTGGCTCTGGGGTTTAGATTCTTTATGTGAATTGAAGTTATGAGAAAACCCACGCATCTCTGGGCTAGCCTCTGCAGGGCTTTGAAGAACTCATTTGACCGAAAGATCCCGATTCACAATTGATAAAGGTCAGGATCCTTAGAGGAAGGCGAGAGACTTCATCCACAATGACTGCTCTTTTGGCCATTTTGGTTTTGGATACAGAAGAGATTTTTCTTTAGATCCCTCAGGTGCTGAAAATCTAACCACAGCATCACAGAGGGCAAAGAGGCTTATTCAGACCCATCCCATTTCAAAGCAATTAAGCAAAGAGCCACAGGTGATACCCATTCATTACAATTTGAAAACTGTTTGCTTCAGCCTTCACCAAGGGGTGGCCTGAGGCAAAGACCTTCCTGACATTCAGGGCAACAGAACAATAGGTAAGCAAAAGGCCCAAAGCAGGGTTTCCCACTGAGACTCTTCTGGTCACGCTGGTATCTGAGTTTTCTGAGATGCTCGCCATTTCCTTCAGCTATCCAGTACATGGCCATGTCACAGAGTTTGGTGGTGGTACATATCTTGAACACAAAACCATTTGCCCATTCTGGGCAGTGCCCACAATTCAGGAAGAAAACAGAAACTTAAGGAGATAGGAGGTGTTGCCAATCGAAAAGTCAAACTGCAGTCCATTCACAAATTGGGCAGAATGAATGCTGGGAAGCTTTCTACTAGACAGGACACATCCATTGATACATTCTCTTTTCTAATGTCGACAACCACGGACACAGTGGGATACACAGACCTAGAAACACTCGCCTTGTCAAATGACTTACTAGAAATAGTCCACTCCAAACCAAACAAACTGCTTTTCCTATCAATTCTCAGAACATGTGACAAAGCCACAAACACACACCCACACCCACAAAGGCAACTTCTTTACCCAAGAAGGTCTGTGAATATCCGGAGTGTCCTCTGACTGGTTGGCCATTATTTGTTCCCCCAAAATGGCCTGTCCTGTCTCAGATCTGGTCTCCTTGGCCAACACTGTGAAGTTGTCAGGAGCCAGGGGTGAGCCACTACCTGCTTTTTCATGAAAGACCCCTCTTCAGAGCTTTCCTGGCATTTGGCCATCCTCATATCAGTAGGTACCAAAAAAGACTTACTCTGTTCTTGGTAAATCCAAATAAGTTAGCCAATGGGACTGTGACTGGGACTGTCTCTGGATGCCAGGCTTCTTGGATCCCAAGTTCAGAGAGCTCCATCACCAATAAATTAGTTATTACTTCCTTCAGGAACTGAATTATGACACTGCCTTGGCAACCACTTTGTTTTAACAGTAGCTTCGAAGGGTCTCATGTGATGGAGGCTGCCTCTACTTCCTGTGACAGGTTCACAAGTTAAAATGGTATATCAACCATAGGCACCTGGGAACAGCTCACCATACAAGCCTCGTTTGGTCCGTCTTCTCTACATAAAGAAGAAAGTGGCTGATTCAGACAAATCCCTTCATTCTGAGCAGGTTGTTTGCCATGGAAGATGACTTTTGCTCTCTCAGGTCCTAAATAGCTGCATACATCTTCTCCAGGGATCATTTCTGCATGGACCTTGATGTTCTCTGCCGGTGGAAGATCCCCTCTATTTCTGTATTGTAAGACAAACTCTGTCCCTGCTCTTCTGTATAGTTAGATTGAGGGAAAAGTGTATGGTAAGGCTTAATAACAGGTTCGATTTGGCTTAGGAATCATTCTGATTGATGAATAATGGTATTGGGTACCTGTGATATTTACAAGAATATACAAGTGAAATATAAGTATGAAAACAGAAATCTAGGTAAGATATGAAGCCCAGAAGAGCATTAGGCCCTTGATTGGGATACTTAGCTTTGAATTTTGTTCTGCACAGATGTGTCAGATAAATCGATATACCATGGCATAGGACCTTGTACCTTGGATGATTGAATGTTGAAGAGAACATCCAGTCAAACAGGGATAGTCGGTATTATTAGAAAGATAGTTGGTAGGTTTAGGAAGAAGGGTGAGTATAGGATTGGCAGCAAAAGTTCTTTAGCAATTGGGTTTCAGATAGAGAGTGAATGTAAAAGTTAGTATATGTGAAGAGTCAGTCACAATGATGAACTGGGGAAAATATATAGGAAAGCAGATATGAATACAGACATTATGAAATCAGGCAAAGTATAAAGTAAGTGATAGGATTAGGCATTTTTAACAGGGTTGTTGTTGAATATATAATCAAAGGAAGAAACAAATATGTACTCAACAATAGGATTGACATTTGAGAGCATTAGGCAACCTGCACATAGATGTTTTTAGTAATCCATGCTCACTTTCCATTTAGGCTTTCGTACAATCAAAGTGTGACCTTTGCTTTTTTGTCGAGAATATTACTGTGATAAAATGTATATGGACATCAGGTGACATGAGTATTTCTTCCACCATTTCTGTGAGCAATATTTTGAAGACGTATAAATAAGTGTTGGGTGTAAAATTAGGTGTACCTGGAGTCTTTGGATATAGAGATAATGCATGAATAGACCATCCTGAGAATAAATAATATAACTGGTTCCAACTTTAAATAATTTTTTGAATTGATATCTGAAAATATACAGAAAATCTTATATTGCTATACAATCATTCATTCCATCCTGTTACATTCTAATGGTAATATGAGTGTTATGGTTTATCATGAAGAGTGTGTGAGTTTTGCTTCAAAAATGATTGTGGAAGTCAAAAATAATGTGTTTGGCAAGAAGTCTCATGAAAAGACCAGTCAAGAGACCTGGAGGAATAAATGTGTTCTGAAGAAGGAATTGATTAAACATGAAAAAAAATTCTTATAAATTTGTGAAACTCTGGATGAAATATATATACTATGAGATATATATATATATATTTGAATATATGTAGAATACATAGGTAAAATATATGTATGAAAACAGAAATCTAAGTAAGATTTGAAGCCCAGAAGGGCATTGGTCCCTTGATTGGGACTACTTAGCTTTGAATTACTTTCTGCAAAGTTGTCTCAGATAAATCCATATACAATGACATAGGACCTTGTACCTTGGATGATTGAATGTAGAAGCGAACATCCAGTCAAAAAGGGATAGTTGGTAGTGAAAGTTTAATAAAATAGGTACTTGTCACTTCCTGTGTTTCTGTACGCTTAATAAAACACTGTTGAAATCTTGAGAATTGTTTGCTAATCTTGTTCCCAGAATGTGCTGTCCCCATCTGCCAAACTGCAGATTGTACTCCCTCACCCGGTTAAGCGCTAACCGCCCACTGACCCTTACCCATCAATAAACTTCCCTCCCTGCCCTCTCCAAGAAAAGTATATAAGCTCTGCTGAAACTTTTCTCAGTGCTCTCTGATCTATTCAAGTGAACTCTGAGCCCCAGCATGCTGGACCCCCAGTAAATCCTTTGCTGTTGCATGTTAAAGTCTCTTGGTTGTCCCTTCCTCTGACACTAGCCCGACCTTTACATATGGAGGTTCCACAGAGATCAAGCAGCGGTGGACGAGAGACCCCAATGGACCCCCCTCAGATAAGTAAGGTGCCTCTTTCTGGTTTCAGGTTTCAGGTTAGGGTTTGGCAAAATGGCTGTCAATGAAGAGTGTGAGCTCTCTCTGATGGTGGCTGACAGTCGTGTTACAGAACCACAGGCCACGTCCCTGGAGGACGCCTGAGAGGACTCGGGAAATTGAGGAACAATAGTCTCCTTGACTCAGTGATATTTTGTTTTGGATTCAGTATTGCCAGTCCATCGGATTTTGCCGGCTACTCAGTCATGGTCTCAGTGTTGAACGTCCATTGCCTGTCTTTATTGTCTTGTCTTGCCTGTGTCATGTGTCTTGCTTTCACTGTTTGTGTATCTCTCATTATGGAACAGAGCACTTCAATGCCTCTGTCCCTGACCCTTGATCACTATACCAAAGTCCGTCTAAGGGCTCAGAATCTCTTTATTTCAGTAAACCCCGGATGTGGCAGACTCTCTGTACCTCAGAATGGCCCACATTTGGAGTCGGATGGCCCCTAGAAGGATCTTTCTACTTCCCACTAATTTATAATTCAGAGATATTGTCTTTCAGCCGTGGCCAGATAGTCATCTGGATCAACAGCCATATATTTTAATTCAGCAGGACCTCTGCAAATTTCCTCCTCAATGGGTCAAGCCTTTCCTTGCCCCTGCCCCTGCAATGACTCCTTCCCCCAGGAACTCACAAACACTCTGCTCCTCCTCCTCCTCCACACTCTGTTTTCCCTGTGTCACCAGATTTGAGTCTACTGGACTCTCCTCCCCCTCCTTATCCCCTGCCCTCATCCTCTAACCCCCAACACCCTCTAAGTGATACCCCTGCTGCTGACTCAGCCTCTCCTCCATTGAAGGAAGCTAAGCCGGCCCAGCGCCCTCCAGGTAATTCCCCTGCAGCACACACAGCACCTCTTCCCATGGAGGAAGCTGGCCCTGCTAAAGGAACTCGCTGGCGGTGAATGATTGAAAACCCTGGAACTCTTGGGATGCCTCCCCTTCGACCCTATGGACCAATGATTGACAATGGCCATTGAGGGAAAATTCAAGCCTACCAGTATTGGCCGTTCTTCTCTTCAGACCTATGTAACTTAAAAAATTACAATCCCCCTTTTTCCGAGGACCCCACCCGGCTCTCAGGTGTGGTTGAGTCATTGATGTTTTCACACCAGCCTACTTCGGATGACAGCCAACAACTGCTAGGGACTTTCTTCATGACAGAGGAAAAAAAGGGAATTCTCCAGGAAGCTAAAAAAAAATCCTTGGACCAGGTGTGCATCCGACACAACTTACCAACATAATCAAAGCCGGCTTTTCCTTGAACCGACCCAACTGGGACCCCAACACCTTTGAAGGTAGGGAGCATCTGTCCACTTATCGCCGGGCTCTAATAGTGGGTCTCCGAGCAGCCGCTAGTGACCAACTAATTTGGCCAAGGTAAGAGAGATTATCAGGGGCCTGATGAATCTCCCTCTATGTTTCTAGAGAGAATTATGGAGGCATATAGGAGCTATAATCCTTTTTATCGTCAGGCAGAGAATCAAAAGGCATCTGTCACGATGGCCTTTATTGGGCAAACTGCCCTGGATATTAAAACAAAGTTACAAAGCTTAGATTGATTACAAGATATGACCTTGAGAGATTTAGTCAGAGAAGCTGAGAAGGTATACTATAAGAGAGAAACTGAGGAAGAGAAGGGAGCAAATGGAGGATAAAAGAAACAAAAGGCAGAGTAAGGCATTGACTAAGGTCCAGGTCACAACAACAAATAGGCCAAAAATTAAGAAACAGGGAGACAAGAAGGTATACGTTGGCCCACGACAGAGGCCACCCTTGGCCTCAGATCAATGTGCCTACTCAAACAAAAAGGACACTGCGCCAAAATTGACATAGAAAGTGACAGCCACGCCAGCCAGCCATTCTGACTCTGGAGGATGACTAAGAAAGTCGGGGCTCAGATCCCCTCCCCGAGCTCAGAGTAACTTTTGAAGTGGAGGGGACCCCAGTAAACTTTGAAGTGGATACAGGGGCAATATACTGAGCCCATAAGGCCACATTGGGCCCTCTATCAAATAAAAAATCTCTATTTCAAGGGGCTAATGGCAGTAAATATCGGGCTTGGACAACTAAGAGGACCATGGACCTGGGAAAAGGAAAAATCCATCACTCCTTCCTAGTAGTCCCAGAATGCCTGGCCCCATTGATCGGTGGAGATCTGCTCACCAAGCTCTGGGCCAAAATAAATTTTAACCCTGAAGGCCCTTAAGTGGAATTTCTAAATCTTTCAGTAAAAACTCCAAGAGCCACGGCTCTAACTATGTCAGTAGAAAATGTACATCAACTCACTCACCTTGGTTCAAAGAAACTGCAGGCATTCCTGAAGGATCAAGAACAGAGTTTTCCACTAACAGACTCACAGTGAAGAAAATAACTGAATGGGTAACAAAAGCCTGTCGGGTTCATCAATTGGTAAATGCTTACCCTTCCAAGCTTCCTGTATGAAAGCACATACGAGGAACCAAACCAGGACAATACTGGGAAGTGGACATTACTGAAATAAAGGCAGCAAGGTATGGACTTAAATATCTCCTAGTCTTTGTAGATACATTTTCAGGATGCATTGAAGCCTTCCCCACAAAAAAAAAGAAAAAAAAAGAAAAGAAATAGCGCAAATTTTGGTCAAGAATATCCTAGAAGATATTTTTCCAAGATACAGCCTGCCTAAGTTAATAGGGTCTGATAATGGACCGGCGTTCATGGCCCAGGTAAGTCAGGGGTTAGCCAGGACCCTGGGGATTAAATGGAAGTTACATTGTGCTTATAGACCCCAGAGTTTAGGACAGGTAGAAAGAATGAACCAAACCATTAAACAGACCTTAACAATATTAAGCTTAGAGACCGGAATAAAAGATTGTACTATGCTCCTGCCTTATGCACTGTTAAATGAAGAAAATACCCACTCTGATTTTAGTGTAACCTCACCCCCTATGAAATTCTCTATGGTGCCCCTCCTCCAGTAAGGGACCTAACACCAACTCTAAGACCTTACAATCCCTTCCACACCAGCTTGCTTGACAGACTTAAAGCTCGTGAAAGAATTCAGTGACACCTGTGAAAACAGCTGGCCACTGCCTACCAAACTGGGGACGAGGGGACTCCACATCGATATCAAGTAAGAGACTTTGTCTTCGTAAGACGACATCAGGTGACATCGCTGGAACCCCGCTGGAAAGGACCATTCCAGGTGCTACTTATAACACCTACAGTGGTAAAGGTAGATGGAATCACTTCCCGGATCCATGCCTCTCATCTCAAGCCTGCGCCCTGTCCAGACATTGACTGGAAACTGGAATTGGCTGGAAACTGGAAAAGACTGGTAACCCTTTCAAATTGCACATTCGCCGTGTGGATAAGGCTATAGACTCTCCCCTTGACCACCAGTATTTCTAACCCTCATCACCCCTTTCATCAGCGATGGCTGATCACAAATCCTACTGGACAAGAAGTTTAATCAATCTTGCATACAGCCCCCTTAGGGACCTGGTGGCCATCTCTCCACCCAGACATTTGTCAGCTGGCTATATGTCTTTCCTATTCAGATATCCCTGAAGAAGAGGATCCCACTAAAATTCCATTAAATCCCTTCCTTATCATATGTAATGGAAACAAACATTATGGATGTAGGGACACGTGAGCCAGATGCAGGTCGGCTAGCCTAGATTACTATGTTTGCCCGGTGAACTATCAAAGCCACAAACAGCCATGGCTGTGTGTGGGAAAAGCCGACTTCTTCTGTAATCAAGGGGATGTGAGCATACAGGGGCTGCACGATGGAACCCAAACTCCTAATCAAATTCAGTACACAGCATTGGCCATATTACCAATAAGATAACCTAAATCGATGGCCCCCAGAGGGGTCTCTAGATCCTCAAATTCTGTGGAACCTTTTTAACTTTGGGAAGGGCTCAAAGGCGTGAAAAGAGATTCCCCTATGTGGAGGCCTTTTCCGTCCTTCGCTCACATCCTGAACTATGCTTCTCCAATAGATCCTCACCCTCAGCCTTCTGCTCTAGTCTCTCTGCTGTCACTCCCACCTCAACAACCTGATTTCTCCCATCCCGTTACTAGATCAACAACCCAAACATCCGCCGGTTCTCAGACCATTGCCCCCTTGCTGAGGTAGCAAGTACTTAGTTACCACTCTACCCACTCACTGCTCTCTTCTCCTGTCAGCACCCATACGGGGTTTCACCAGGTCCTTTTACCAGCTAACCTAAAGCTCAAAACAGCTGAGAAGACCCCTATCCAAGATGTAATAAAAATGGTCTTTAAAGTTGCTTTGTCATCACTGAAAACAGGTTACTAAGAATTTAAAGTCCCTCACAGGCTTTTTGGATACACACTCCCATCTTCCCCTCTTTTCAACCTGTTCTACTGCTCAAGTTTTTGTTGCTAGAAAATCCCAAACCCCTTTCCCATTATTCTTTTACATCTCTCCGTACTCATTCTCAGATCCTCAGAACTGCTCTAAGTCCCGCCTTCCCTCTCTTTCCCCTCTGTTCCACACCCACAGAAAAGTCTTAACTGATCTTCTCCAGATGTCTTCACCATGGCTGACTTTAGGACGTTCAGCAAAAGAGTCCCTATAAAAGAGTTCAGTGTAGACAAACTTCCTGTTTTCATCTGGCCCTGTTCTACTTGGCCACTGGCTAAAACAATCAGTACTTGTAAGCTAGACACCCCCTTACTAGTTTTTCACAAAATATGTGAACAAGGCCTCTGACTTTGAGCTGGGGCTTCAAAGAGATGGCTACATTTCTATGATAAAGAAGTTACCAACTGTCTCCATGGTAGTAGCTGGCAAGCGGAAAAAAGAAAGGGATGAAATATCTCTCCCCCTCCCAGGTGTCCTTGAAAAGTTAATTTGCTCAGAACAGAGGAAAAAAACATAAAAAAACTGCTTTTTGTGAATTTCTGCTGACTGTGAACTTATGAGCACATTCCCTTACATGTTGGGTACAAAATTCTGAAACTTCCTAAACTTGGGGTTCATGGGATTAATTGATTACAACAGAAGCAATGCCCTCTGAATCCGTTTGCAACCAAATAGGACTGTTTCCCTAGCTTTGGTGCTATCTTAGGTGCCTTGTCTTGACTGTTCCTACAACAGTATAATTCTATATACTTAAACATTTTTATGTTTTCATTAAATGGTCAACAGTGGTGATTAAATGTGTAATGGTGCAGAGGTTACCCAGAGTGCTCTATCATGATGCAGGTTCATTTGAAGATCAAACAGGGGGGCATACAACCCGGTTCCACAGGGAACATATATCCCTCACTTCAGCCATCCTATTAGGAATACGAGTTGCTGCAGGGGAGGTCACAGGAACCACTGCCTTGGTCCATGGTACACAGCAAAATACCCAATTAGAAGCAGCAATAGACCAAAACTTAAAGATATTAGAAACCTCCATCACAGCTTTGTGGGAATCTTTAACCTCTCTCTCTGATGTTGTTTCATACAACAATCGAGGGTTGGACCTCCTCTTCATGAGAGAATGGTGCCTTTGTGCTGCATTGAGGGAAGAATGTTATTTTTATGGCAACAATACTGGAATTGTAAAAAATTTATGAGTAAAATAAAAGGATGCCTTGAAGAGTGTCAACGAAAGAGAGAGGCCCAAAAAGGGTGGTTTGAGTCTTGGTTCACACAGTCCCCCTGGTTAACTATACGTTTATCAACCTTGGCCAGTCCAATAATAATACTCACATTCTTGCTAACTATAAAACCCTGTTTGCTCAACCATGTATTTTAATTTCTCCAAGCTCAAATTAGACAAGTTAAACTTATGGTAATACCCCACTAGCAGACATAGAATGTGACACCTCTCCAATGATCACTTTTATGATTAAAAGTAGCCAGAAGAAGACGTGGGGAATGAAAGGTTAATAAAATGGTACTTGTCACTTCCTCTTTATCTGTATGCTTAACAAAACACTGTTGAAATCTTGAGAACTGTTTGCTAATCTTGTTCCCAGAATGTGCTGTCTCCAACTTCCAAAATATATAATGTACTCCCTCTCCCGGTTGCATGCAAACTGCCCACTCGCCCTGACCCATCAATAAACTTCCCTCCGTGCCCTCTACAAGGAAAACACATAAGCTCTGCTTAAGATGTCCTCAGGGCTCTCTGCTCGATTCAAGGGAGCTCTGAGCCCCAGCATGCTGGACCCCCAATAAACCCTTTGCTGTTCCATGAGATAGTCTCTTGGTGGTCTCTTCCTCCGACGCTCACCTGAACATTACTTGGATGATTGAATGTAGAAGAGAACATCCAGTCAAAAAGGGATAGTCGGTAGGATTAGGAAGATAGTCGGTATGTTTAGGAAGGAGAGTGAGTATAGGATTTGGAACAAAAGTTTTTTAGCAATAGGGTTTTGGTTAGAGAGTGAATGTAAATGTGAGCACATATGAACCATCACAATGATGAACTGGGGAAAATATGTAGGAAAGCAGATATCAATAGAGACATTACGAAATCAGGCAAAGTATAAAGTGTGTGATAGAATTAGGCATTTTCAACAGGGTTGATTTTGGATATATTATCTTAGGAAGAAACGAATATATTGTCACAAATAGGATTGACTTTTGAGAGCATTAGGCAACCTGGACATGGATGTTTTTAGTAATCCATGTTCACTTTACATTTAGGCTTTGGTAGAAACATAAGTGTGACCTTTTCTTTTTGTGTCCAGAATATTACTGGGTTAAATTGTATATGTAGATCAGGTGACATGAATATTTCTTCCACCATTTCTGGGAGCCATAATTTGAATACGTATAAATTAGTATTGAGTTTACAATGAGGTGTACCCTGTGTCTATGAATATAGAGACAATGCATGAATAGACTATACTGTGAATAAATAATATAACTGGTTCCACTTTAAATAATGGATTGATTTGATATCTGAAAATATATAAGAAATCTTATATTGATATACAATCATTCATTCCATCCAGTTATACATCTAATGGTAATATTAGGGTTATGGTTTATCATGAACGGTGTGTGAGTTTTGCTTCAAAAGGGATTATGGAAATCGAAAATAATGGGTTTGGTAAGAAGTCTCATGAAAAGACCAGTCAAGAAACATGGAGGAATACATGTGTTCTGAAACAGAAAATTATTGAAAGTGAAACACATACCCATAATTTTGCTAACTTGTGGATGAAATATATACTCTATTATGTGCATTACCTGAAGAAATAGTAATGTACCAGTGGCGAATAAGAATGAACATGAAAATACACATCATGTCCCATATGAATCTACTTGCATTAATGAGAAACTGGGTCAATTATTGTAGAAATATTAGGATATGTATGCACCATTCACTGAAGTTAGTTTTCATTACTAGGAAGCAAATATGTATTTCAGGTGGATGAATATTTCAGAGAATAACCTTTTGAAATGTTGACTATAAATCCACATACATGAATATGAAAAAATTTAGGGAGTGTTTAATAAGGCATATATATTTTATATTTTAAAAAAATCTGGAGTGTGTATATATACACACAGAGAGAGAGAGAGAGACATTAAAAAGTAGCAATATATATGCCAATCGAAATTCACCGTGATATATATATATCTTACACAGATAGAAAAATATTCAATTTACTGAACATGGATTTATGTATAATATTGTTCAACTAGGAGGCTCACACATAGGATGAATTTTCAAATCCCATAGCGTTTAGGTGGAGTGATCACTTCTCATCATTTGTATCAGTCAAGTCAGACACCTCACAAGAAAATATGTGCGATACCAGGTAGTATTCTATATGTGCATATAAAAATAGATGTGCTCAATAGGTTACATAAAATGGGAGAGAGGAATTCACATATTTGTTAAATTTAAAAATAAATGGAGAACTATTTCAATTTAAATCGACTAGATTTATAGCACCTACATTTAGTCATGCAAAAGCCATGTCCAACTATACACCATGCCTCCTCTGAACTGCTTGTATTTATATTCTGTTTGGGTTATTTTTCTCCATCTTATTAGGATTAGTAGTCAGAGACAAGTAGGGTATGGGTTAGTGTCACAGATTCAGTATTTCAAATGGAAAATAGGAAAATAAATCCAATGTGTATGCAAATATGTGCCACAAAAAATATTCCCACTCTCATCCAGAAAAATGCCTTGAAATTATCTTCGCCCCAGGTAAAACACAATTAGAAAAGAAGAGTTAGAAAATCTGTGAATACATATGTGGAATGGAAAATGCTCAGGAGTTCACAACCTTGGAGGTGGTAGAGGAGTTTCCAAAAGTAAGGGACAGTGTAAACACTCCACAATCATGGAGCTATGCTGGCCTAAAGACTTCTTGAGAAACTGCCTCTGAGTTTGGGCATTTGAAATATATGTTGTTGTCAGGAGCTTTAGCTTCCTTTGAAGTGAGACCATCAAACCTGTGTCAGTATCTATGTGACCTGGAGGACATGGTTTCTTATTTTCCGATGAACATGAGGCAGCAGTGCTGAAGTCTCTTTGTAGGTAAACTGTGGCCTCTTCGGGCAAAGTGACTCCCCGTGTGGACTTTGAAGCCATTTGGTCATCCTCCACTTTTCGTGGTGTTTTTTGCTGCTGCACTGGGAGTTTGGTATTTGATTCATGACATACAAGGAGTTCAACTGGGACACAGTGCATGAGGGAGTCTTGTAACGTGTGGTGGGTCAGGCTCTGCAGGAGAATGCACCAACTGGGCTTCTATCCCACATTGCTTGCTGCCTTGACCATAGCAACCTAATTCTGAACATTGCCCTGAAAACTCTGCATATAAGAAGATGCCTTTTCATATAATGGTCTCCTGGCTGCATCAAGTCAGTCACAAGCCATTTGGACGCCAATGGCAGATCCACATGGCCACATCACAGATGTATTATCACACACCTGCCTACCACTGCTCTAGGCCCACTACTCAGCAGGCTCCAACTTACTGGCATCTCTGTTCTACACCATTTTCATGAAACCCAGTCAATCAAGGCACTGTCTGTTACACTCATGATCAGCAACAGGACATCCAATGGTTCTCCAGTGCCATCTGGTCATTGGGAATTTCAAAAATTTCATGGTGTTTATCTTTCCATTTTTCAAGAATGAAGTTGGAGGCACTTTGGGGTTTCCATTCATTCAGGAACCATTACATGGGGAGGAAGCTCATTTCAATGAAAGCTCTGAGGAACTCTAACAGGCAAGGCTTCCTAAACACTGGCCAAAAGGTCACATGAAGCCAGGCCCATTGAGGTCTACAACGTGAGGTCCATGTGTCTTTTGACTCTAACTATGGCTGCCAAGTTTTTCAGAATAAAATCATGTGATATCCTTGCTGAGATTTTCAGCTCTCTGTGGAAAGCCATCCTCGGCCTAGATCTCAGGTTTCAAGGGCAACTCTCATGTGTGGCCTCCTACAATGCCAACACAATTAATGGCAATACTTCTCTGAGGTCAGTTCCAGAACTCAGTCTCCAAGGAGAATCACACCAGAGTTCAAGCCCATGTGGACCCTGTCATCTCTTCCAACCGCCACACAAATGACCACAATTAAAACCAAAACATTCCCACATGGCCCTCATCTTCATCCATATAGGCACTCATCATAAACTCTGGCTGGAGGTTTCCATGAGGGATGCAGCCCAAGACAGTGTCCAAAATATCCACCATTGCCCCTCATTTGTCTAAATTTAGGGTGGTCTGGAAACCCTTTCTGTGAACCAAGAGTGATCAAATAGGCGTGCCGTTAATACTGCTCTGCTTCTCCAATTTGAGGCCTACTGACTGTCAGGTATAGATTGCTTATGTGATTTGGCATCATGAGAGAAACCAAGCACTTATGCGGGACTTTGAATAACTCATTTGACCTATAGGAATCCTATTCTCACTTGATGGACGTCAGGAACCTAACAGAGGAAGGCAAGAGTCTTCATCCACAATGACTGATCCAATTGCCATTTTGGTTTTGGATGCACACATGGGATCTTCTTTAGATTTATCAGGAGCTGAGAATCTTAGCCACAGCCTCAACCAGGGCCTAGTGTCTGATTAAGACACATCCCTTTCCAAAGAAATTAAGCAAAGAGCCACAGGTGATGCCCATTCATTTCCATTTGAAAACTGTTTCTTCAGGCTTCAAAAAGGGTTGGCCTGAAACAAAGACCTTCCTGACATTCAAGGCAACAGAACCATAGGTAAGCAAATGGCCCAAAGCAGGGTTTCTCCAATGAGACTTTACTGGTCACACTAATATCTGAGATGTTCCCATTCCCTTCAGCTATCAAGAACATGGCCATGTCACAGAGCATGGAGGTTGTACATATCTTGGACAATAAATCATGAGCTCATTCTGGAGAGTGGCCAGAATTCAGGAAGAAAACTGGAACGTAGGAAGTTAGTAGTTGTTTCCTATCCATAAGACAAGCCACAGTCTATTCATCACTTATGAACGATGAATGCTGGGAAGCTTTCTACTAGACAGGACACCTCCATTGATGCATTCTCTTTTCTAATGTCTAAAACCACCGACACAGTGGATACACAGACATAGAAACACTCGCCTTGTCAAAAGAGTTACTATCAACAGTAGACTCCAAAGCAAACGAACCACCTTTTTTACCTATTCGAAGAATATGAGACAAAACCACAAACTCACACCCACACACATAAAGTCACCTCATTCCCAAAAGTGGATCTGTGACTATCTGGAGTGTCCTCTGACTGGTGGGCCATACTATGTTCCTCTCGAAATGGCCTTTCCTCTCTCAGATTTTGTCTCCTTGGCCAACTCTGTGATGCTTTGAGGAGCCTGCAGTTAGCCACTACCTGCTATCTTAGGAAAGGCCTCTCTTCAGAGCTCAATTGGCATTTGGCCATCCTCAAATCAGTAGGTACCAAGAAGGTCTGAATCTGTACTTGGTAAATACAAACCAGTGAGCCCACTGGGACTGGGACTTGGACTGGCTCTCGGTGCCTGGCTTCTTGCATCACAATTTCAGAGAGTTCCATCACCAAGGAAGTTAGCTAGGACACTTCCTTCAGGAACTGAATGAGGTCACTGCCTTGGCAACAACTTTGTCCTAACCGTTGCTTCCAAGGGTTCCATGAGATGGAGGCTGCTCCTACTTTGTGTGACAATTTGACTTGTTACAATGGTATATCAAAATAGGCACCTGGGAACAGCTCTCCACGCAGGCCTGCTTAGGTCCATCTTCTCTACATTAAGAAGAGAAAGGCTGATGCACACACATCCCTTCGTCCTGTTCAGGTTGTTTGCCATGAAGATGGATTTTGCTCTCTCAGATCCTTCATAGCTGCCTACATCTTCTCCAGGGATCATTTCTGCATCGAACTTTGAGGTTCTCAGCAGTTGGAAGATACCCTACATTCCTGTATTGTAAGGCGAACTCTGTCCCTGCTCTTTTGTAATTTTAGATTGAAGCAACAGTGTATGGTTAGGGTTAATAACAGGTTCGATTTGGGCAAGGAATCATTATGCGGGATGAATAATGGTATTGGGAACCTGCAATATTTATAGGAATATAGAGATGAAATATAAGTATGAAAACAGAAATCTAGGTAAGATTTGAAGCTCAGAAATGCATTGGGCAACTGATTGCGATACGTAGCTTTGAATTACGTTCTAGATACATGTTTCAGAAAAATCGATATACAATGGCATAGGATCTTGTACCTTGGATGATTGAATGTAGTAGAGAACATCTACTCAAAAAGGGATAGTCGATAGGATCAGGAACATAGTCAGTATGTTTCGGAAGAAGAGTGAGTATAGGATTTGGACCAAAGTTCATAAGCAATAGGGTTTCGGTTAGAGAGTGAATGTCAATGTCAGCACATGTGAAGGGTCAGTCACAATGTTGAACTGGAGAAAATATGTAGGAAAGTAGATATCAATAGAGACATTAGGAAATCAGGCAAAGTACAAAGTGAGTGAAAAAATTAGACATTTTCAATGGTATTGAGGTTGAATATATAATCTTAGGAAGAAACAAATATGTAGTCACCAACAGGATGATCATTTGAGAGCATTAGGCAACCTGGACATGGATGTTTTTAGTAATCCATGTTCAGTTTCCGTTTAGGCTTTGTTACAGTCATACGTGTGACTTTTGCATTTTGTGTCCAGAATACTACTGTGATAACATGCATATGTAGATCAGGTGACATGAGTATTTCTTCCACCATTTCTGGGAGCAATATTTTGAAGATGTATAAATTAGTATTGGGGGTACAAAGAGGTGTAACCTGTGTCTATGAATATAGAGATAATGCATGAATAGACCATACTGTGAATAGATAATATAACTGGTTCCACTTTACAAAATGTATTGAATTGATACCTGAAAATATATAAGAAATCTTATATTAATATAAAATCATTCATTCCAACCAGTTATACATCTAATAGTGATATTATAGTTATGATTTATCATGCAGTGTGTGTCCGTTTTGCTTCAAAAGTGATAAAGGAATTCGAAAATAATGTGTTTGGAAAGAAATCTCATGAAAAGATCAGTCAAGAAACATGGAGGAATCCATGTGTTCTAAAGCAGGAAGTGATTGAAAGTGAAACAAATGCCTATAAATTTGCTAACCTGTGGAGGAAATATATATCCTATGATGTGCATAAACTGAAGAAATTGTAATGTCCCAGTGTTGAATAAAAATGAACATCGATAAACACATCATGTCCCATAGGCATCTACTTGCATTGATGATAAACTGTGTCAGTTACTATAGAAATATTAGGATTTGTATGCACCATTCACTGAAGTTAGTTTTCAGTACTAGGAAACAAATATGTATTTCAGGTGGATGAAATTTTTTGAGAATAATCTTGTGAAAAGTTGATTTTAAATCCACATTCATGAACATGAATAAAATTAAGGAGTGTATATAAGAAACATATATTTCATATTTTGAAAAATAGAAGGAGAGAGTATATATATATAAATATATATATATATATATATATATATATATATATATATATATATATATATATATATATATATATACACACACACACAGACACACACACATACACACCCAGAAACATTAAAAATAGCAATATATGCCAATCAAAATTCACCATGAAATATATATCATCCACAGATCCAAAAATATTCATTGTACTGAACATGGATTTGTGTATAATTTTGTTCAACTAGGAAGCTCACCCATAGGTTGAATTTTCAGTTCCAACGACATTTAGAAGGAGTGATCTTTTCTCTCAATTTGCATCTGCCAAGTTACCACCTGACAAGAATGTACGTGTAGTACCAGGTAGGATTCTCTATGTGTATATAAAAATATATTTGCTGAGTAGGCTACAGAGAGAGAGACAAGAATTCACATATTTGTTATCTTTAAAACCACATGGACAACTATTGCAACAAAAAATTGTCTAGATTTATAACCCCTAACCTTTAAAATGCAAAAGGCAAGTCCAACTATACACCATGCCTCCTCTGAACTGCTTGTATTTCTATTATGTTTGGGTTATTTTTCTGCCTCATATTAGGATTAGTAGTCAGAGACTAGTAGGGTGTGGTTTAGTGTCAGAGATAAAGTATTTGAAATGGAAAATTGGAAAATGAATCCAATATGTATGCAAATATGTCCTACACAAAAGTCTTCCCACTCTCATCCAGATAAATCCTTTGACATTACCTTCACCCCATGTAAGATGCAATTCGAAGAGAAGAGTTAGAAAATCTGTGAATACATATCTGGAATGGAAAATGCACAGTAGTTCACAACCTTGGAGGTGGTAGAGGAGTTTCCAAAAGTAAGTGACTGTGTAAACACTCCACAAACATGGAACTCTGCTGGCCAATAGCCTTCTTGTAAAACTGCCTCTGAGTTTGGACACTTGAAATATATCTTGTTGTCTGGAGCTTTAGCTTCATTTCTGGTGAGACCATCAAACCTGGATTTGCATCTATGTGACCTGGAGGACATCGTTTCTTATTTTCCATTGAACATGTGGTACCAGTGTTGATTTCCCTCTTTGTTGGTAAACTGTGGCCACTGGAAGCTTATTGTCTCCCTGAGTGGACTGTGAAGCCATTTGGTCATCCTGCCCTTTTTGTGGTGTTTCTTTCTTTTTTTTTTTTAATTTTATTTTTTTATTGGTTGTTCAAAACCCTACAAAGCTCTTGACCTATCAAATTTCATACATTAGCATACATTAGCTTCAAGTGAGTTATGAACTCCCTTTTTTGCCCCAAGTACAGATTGCAGAATCACATGGGTTACACATCCACATTTTTACATAATACCATAATAGTAACTGTTGTATTCTGCTACCTTTCCTATCCTCTACTATCCCCCCTCCCCTCCCCTCCCATCTTCTCTCTCTACCCCTTCTACTGTAATTCATTTCTCACCTTGTTTATTTTCCCATTCCACTTACAACCTCTTATATGTAATTTAGTATAACAATGAGGGTCTCCCTCCGTTTCCATGCAATTCCCCTTTTCTCTCCCTTTCCCTCCCACCTCATGTCTCTGTTTAATGTTAATCTTTTCTTCCTGCTCTTCCTCCCTGCTTTATTCTTAGTTGCTCTCATTATATCAAAGATGACATTTGGTATTTGTTTTTTAAGGATTGGCTAGCTTCACTAAGCATAATCTGCTCTAGTGCCATCCATTTCCCTGCAAATTCCAAGATTTTGTCATTTTTTAGTGCTGCGTAATACTTCATGGTGTATAGATGCCACATTTTTTTAATCCATTCATCCATTGAAGGGCATCTGGGTTGGTTCCACAATCTAGCTATTGTAAATTGTGCTGCTATGAACATCGATGTGGCAGTATCCCTGTAATACGCTCTTTTAAGGTCTTCAGGGAATAGTCCGAGAAGGGCAATAGCTGGGTCAAATGGTGGTTCCATTCCCAGCTTTCCCAGGAATCTCCATACTGCTTTCCAAATTGGCCGCACCAATTTGCAGCCCCACCAGCAATGTACAAGAGAACCCTTTTCTCACTCCAGTAAGATTGGCAGCCATTATGAAATCAAACAACAACAAGTGCTGGCGAGGTTGTGGTGTTTCTTGATGCTGCAATGGGAGGTTGGTATTTGCTTCATGAAATACAAGGAGTTCAACTAGGATATAGGGCTGGAGGGAGTTCTGTCACGTGTGTTGGGTCAGGGTGTGCAGGAGAATCCACCAATCAGGGTTCTATCCCACATAACTTGCCCCCTTGACCATACCAACTTGATTGTGAACATTGCCCTGAAACCTCTCCATATAACAAGATGCCTTTTCATATAATGGTCTGCTGGCTGTACCAAGTCAGTCACAAGCTATTTGGAAGCCAATAGCAGATCCACATGGTGACACCACAGTTGTATTATCACACACCTGCCCACCACTGCTCTAGGCCCACTACTCAGCAGGCTCCAACTAACTGGCATCTCTGTTCTGCACCATTTTCATGAAACCCAGTCAATCAAGGCACTGTCTGTAACACAACAATCAAGCCACTGTCTGCAACAGAACATCCAATGGTTCTCCAGTGCCACTTGGTCATTGGGAATTTCAAAAATATCATGGTATTTATTATCCATTTTTCAAGAATGAAGTTGGAGGCACTTTGGGGTTTCCATTCTTCAAGGAACCATTACATGGGGGAGGAAGCTCATTTCAATGAAAGCTCTGAGGAACTCTAACAGGCAAGGCTTCCCAAACACTGGCCAAAAGGTCACATGAAGCAAGGCCTATGGAGGTCTACAACGGGAGGTCCATGTGTCTTTTGACTCTTAACTATGGCTGCCAAGTTTTTCAGAATAAAATTATGCGATATCCTTGCTGAGATTTTCAGTTCTCTGAGGAAAGCCATCCTGGGCCTAGATCTCAGGTTTCAAAGGCAACTCTCATGTGTGGCCTCCTACAATGCCAACACAATTAATGGCAATACTTCTCTGAGGTCAGTTCCAGAACTCAGTCTCTAAGAGGAATCACACCTGAGTTCAAGACCATGTGGACCCTGTCATCTCTTCCAACCGCCACACAAATGACCACAATTAAAACCAAAACATTCCCACATGGCCCTCATCTTCAGCCGTATAGACACTCATCATAAACTCTAGCTGGAGGTTTCCATGAGGGGCACAGCCAAAGACAGTGTCCAAAATATGCACCCTTGCCCCTCATTTGTCTAAATTCAGTGTGGCCTGGACACCCTTCCTTTGAACCAGGAGTGATCAAATAGGCCTGCTGTTAATGCTGCTCTGCTTCTCCAATTTGAGGCCTACTGACAGTCAGGTATAGATTCATTATGTGATTTGGCATCATGAGAGAACCCAAGTACTTCTGCAGGATTTGAATAACTCATTTGACCCATAGGAATCCTATTCTCACTTGATGGAGTTCCGGAACCTATCAGAGGAAGGCAAGAGACTTCATCTACAATGACTGATCTTTTTGCCATTTTGGTTTTGGATGCACACATGGGATCTTCTTTACATCTATCTGGAGCTGAGAATCTTAGCCACAGCCTCAAACAGGGCCTAGTGTCTGATTAAGACACCATCCTTTTCAAAGCAATTAAGCAAAGAGCCACAGGAGATGCCCATTCATTTTCATTTGAAAACTGTTTCTTCAGGCTTCACAAAAGGGTGGCCTGAGGCAAAGACCTTCCTGACATTCAAGGCAATAGAACCATAGTTAAGCAAATGGACCAAAGCAGGGTTTCTCCACTGAGACTTTACTGCTCACACTGATGTCTGAGTTTTCCGAGATGTTCCCATTCCCTTCAGCTATCAAGAACATGGACATGTCACAGAGCTTGGAGGTGGTACATATCTTGCACAATAAACCATGAGCCTATTCTGGAGAGTGGCCAGAATTCAGGAAGAAAACAGAAACTTTGGATGTTAGTAGGTGTTTAAGATCCATAAGGCAAACCACAGTCCATTCATCAATTGAGCAGGATGAATGCTGGGAAGCTTTCTACTAGACAGGACACCTCCATTGATGCATTCTCTTTTCTAATGTCTAAAACCACGGACACAGTGGATACACAGACATAGAAAGTCGCCTTGTCAAAAGACTTACTAGAAACAGTCGACTCCAAACCAAACCAACCACCTTTCCTACCTATTCTCAGAACATGAGACAAAACCGCAAACTCACACCCACACACAAAGGCACCTCCTTCCCAAAAGTAGGTCTGTAACTATCCGGAATGTCTTCTGACTGGTGGGCCATACTATGTTCCCCACAAAATGGCCTCTCCTGTCTCAGATCTTGTCTCCTTGGCCAACTCTGTGATGCTTTGAGGAGCCAACCGTTAGCCACTACCTGCTATCTCAGGAAAAGCTTCTCTTCAGAGCTCTACTGACATTTGGCCATCCTCACATCAGTAGGTACCAAGAAGGTCTGATCTGTACTTGGTAAATCCAAACAAGTGAGCCCACTGGGACAGGGACTGGGACTGGCTCTCGGTGCCTGGCTTCTTGCATCAAAATTTCCGAATGTTCCATCACCAAGGAAGTTAGGTAGGTCACTTCCTTCAGGAACTGAAAGAGGTCACTGCCTTGGCAACAACTTTGCCCTAACCGTTGCTTCCAAGGGTTCCATTAGATAGAGGCTGCCCCTACTTCCTTTGAAAATTTGACTAGTTTCAATTGTATATCAAAATAGGCACCTGGGAACAGCTCTCCATGCAGGTCTGGTTAGGTCAATCTTCTCTACATTAAAAAGAGAGAGGCTGATGCATACACATCCCTTTTTCCTGTCTAGATTGTTTGCCATTGAAGATGGCTTTTGCTCTCATAGGTCCTTCATAGCTGCTGACATCTTCTCCAGGGATTATTTCTGCATCGAACTTTGAGGTTCTCAGCAGTTGGAAGATACCCTACATTCCTGTATTGTAAGGCGAACTCTGTCCCTGCTCTTTTGTAATTTTAGATTGAAGCAGCAGTGTATGGTTAGGGTTAATAACAGGTTCGATTTGGGTAAGGAATCATTATGCGGGATGAATAATGGTATTGGGAACCTGCAATATTTATAGGAATATAGAGATAAAATATAAGTATGAAAACAGAAATCTAGGTAAGATTTGAAGCTCAGAAATGCATTGGGCAACTGATTGCGATACGTAGCTTTGAATTACGTTCTAGATACATGTTTCAGAAAAATCGATATACAATGGCATAGGATCTTGCACCTTGGATGATTGAATGTAGTAGAGAACATCTACTCAAAAAGGGATAGTCGATAGGATCAGGAACATAGTCAGTGTGTTTCGGAAGAAGAGCGAGTATAGGATTTGGAACAAAGATCTTTAGCAATAGTGTTTCCGTTACAGAGTGAATGTCAATGTCAGCACATGTGAAGGGTCAGTCACAATGTTGAACTGCGGAAAATATGTAGGAAAGTAGATATCAATAGAGACATTAGGAAATCAGGCAAAAGTATCAAGTGAGTGAAAAAATTAAACATTTTCAACAGTTTTGAGGGTGAATATATAATCTTAGGAAGAAACAAATATGTAGCCAGCAATAGTATTGACATTTGAGAGCATTAGGCAACCTGGTCAGGGATGTTTTTAGTAATCCATGTTCAGTTTACCTTTAGGCTTTGGTACAATCATACGTGTGGCTTTTGCATTTTGTGTCCAGAATATTACAGTGATAACATGCATATGTAGATCAGGTGACATGAGTATTTCTTCCACCATTTCTGGGAGCAATATTTCAAATATGTATAGATTAGTATTGGGGGTACAACCAGGTGTACCCTGTGTCTATGAATATAGAGATAATGCATGAATAGACCATACTGTGAATAAATAATATAACTTGTTACACTTTAAACAATGTATTGAATTGATATCAGAAAATATATAAAAAATCTTTTATTGATATATAATCATTCATTCCAACCAGTAATACATCTAATGGTGATATTACAGTGATGGTTTATCATGAAATGTGTGTCCGTTTTGCTTCTAAAGTGATAAAGGAAATCGAAAATAATGTGTTTGGATAGAAGTCTCATGAACAGACCAGTCAAGAAACATGGAGGAATACATGTGTTCTGAAGCAGGAAGTGATTGAAAGTGAAACAAATGCCTATATATTTGCTAACCTGTGGAGGAAATATATATCCTACGATGTGCATAAAATGAAGAAATTTTAATGTCCCAGTGTTGAATAAAAATGAACATCAATATACACATCATGTCCTATAGGAATCTACTTGCTTTGATGATAAACTGTGTCAGTTACTGTAAAAATATTAGGGTTTGTAAGCACGATTCACTGAAGTTAGTTCTCAGGACGAGGAAACAAATATGTATTTCAGGTGGTTGAATGTTTCTGAGAATAATCTTATGAAAAGTTGATTTTATATCCACATACATGAATATGAATGAATTTAGATAGTGTTTAATAAGACACATGTTTTTCATATTTTGAAAAATCTAGAGATTATATATATATATATATATATATATATATATATACATATAAAACTCATGGAGAAATATTACAATGAAAATTTGACAAGATTTATAACACATACACTTGATAAAGCAGAAGGCAATTCCAAGTATATACCATGCCTCCTATTAAAAGCCTGTATTTCTATTCTGTTAGTTTTCTTTTTATCCATCATATTAGCATTAGTAGTCAGAGTCTATTAGGGTATGTGTTAGTGTCGGGGATCAGTATTTCAAATGAAAATAGGAAAATAAATCTAATGTGTATGTAAATATGTGCTACACAAAAATCTTGCCACTCTCATCCAGAACAATTCCTTTACATTAACTTCACTCCAAGTAAGACACAATTAGTGGAGAGGAGTTCAAAAACCTGTGATTACATATGTGGAACTGAAAATGTTCAGGAGTTCACAACATTGGATGTGGTAGAGCAGTTTCCAAAAGTAGGGGAGAGGTTAAACACTCCACAAACTTGGAGCTCTGCTGGCCTTAAGACTTCTTGAGAAAATGCCTCTCAGGTTGGGAACATGAAATATATGAAGTTGTCAGGAGATTTAGCTTCCTCATTGTGACACCATCAAATGTGAGTCTGCATCTATGTGACCTGGAGGAAATGGTTCCTTATTTTCTAATGAACATGAGGCAGCAGTTCTGAATTCTTTCTTGGTAAACTGTGGCCACTGGGAGTTAAGTGTCTCCCCGTGTGGTCTGTGAAGCCATTTGGTCATCCTCCATTTTTGTCTTGTTTCTTACTGCTGCACTGGGAGTTTGGAATTGGCTTAATGAAATACAAGGAGTTCAACTGGGACACAATTCTGGAGAGAGCTCTGACACGTGTGATTGGTCAGGGTCTTCAGGAGAATGTTCGAACATGGGTCTATCCCACATAGCTTTCCCCTTGACTATAGCAACCAGATTCTGAACATTGCCCTGAAACCTCTCAATAAAACAAGATGCCTTTACATATAAGGGTCTGCTGCCTGCACCATATTAGTCACAAGTATTTTGGAAGCCAAAGGCAGATCCACGTGGTCCCACCACAGATATTTATTCACAAACGTATAGTCCACTGCTCTAGCCCCAATACTCAGCAGGCTCCAACTTACTGACATCTCGGTTCTTTACCATTTTCATGACAACCAGTCAATCAAGGAACTGTCTGGTACACACATGATCAGCAACAGGACATCCAAAGTTTCTGCAGTGCCACCTGGTCATGGAAATTTCAAAAATTTCATGGTATTTGTATAGCCATTTTTCAAGGATGATGTTGGAGGCACTGTGGGTTTCAATTCATTCAGGAACCATTAAATGGTGAGTAAGCTCATTTCAATGAAAGCTCTGAAGAACTCTCACAGGCAAGGCTTCCCAATGAGTGCCCAAAAGTTCACATGAAGCCAGGCTCATTGAGGTCTACAATATGAGGTACATGTGTGTTTTGAGTCTCAACTATGACTTCCAAGTCTTTCAGTAAAAAAATCATGTGTTACCCTGGCTGATATTCCCAGTGCTCGGTGGAAAGCCACCCTGGGCCTAGATCTCAGTTTCCAAGGGCTAATCTCATGTGTGGCCTCCTATAATTCCAAAACAATTCATGGCAATACTTCTCTCAAGTCAGTTCCACAACTCAGTCTCTAAGGAGTATCAGAGCAGAGTTCAAGCCCTGGTGGACCAAGTCATCTCTTCCAACCGCCACACAAATGACCACACTTAAAACCAAAGCACTCCTACATGACCCTCATCTTCTTCCATAAAGACACTCATCATAACATATGGCTGGAGGTTTCCATGAGGGGCACAGCCCAAGACAGTGTCCAAAATAAGCTCCCTTGCCCCTCATTTGCCTAAAGTCAGGGTGGCTTGGACACCCTTCTTGTGAACCAGGAGTGATCTTTAAGGGTAAAAGAAATTGAAATTAAAGTGTAAAAGTTAAACTGTAAAAGACCGGGTTTGTAAAGTTTCTAAGATTCAAGGCCTGATTTAAAATGTAAAGGACCAGGTATTGTTAAGTTCCTATGCTACATGAAAAATCTGAAATTCCTGTTACTTGTAGGACAATTTCTGGACTGCCCAGTAAATATTCCCCCTGATCGCCTGGTTGTTTAATAACCTAGGACCCTGTGTGGCTTGGCACATATGCATCGCAGGGCCTAATCTAATCAATTTGAATCTGTACCCCGCTGTAGAACTGACCTATCCCTCCTGCCTGACATGTTCCCACCAATGAATGAACTAATAATGTTTAGGATTTGTTGTTTGATTTTCCCGCAGTGTATGATGATTTGTTAAAAGATACTGTGATATATGTAAAGTCTCGTCCTCCCCAAAAAGTGTACTTAAGCACTGCTCAACCTCAGCTCGGAGATCTGGGCTGCTGTCCCTTCTTGAGTGACCACGGAGCCCTAGCATACTGGATTGGATCCTCAATAAATGTCTTTTGCTGTTGCATTAGCCGTGGTCTCATACATGAACATGAATGAATTTAAGGAGTGTATAATAAGACACATATATTTCATATTTTGAATAATCTATAGAGTGCAGATTTTTCACAAAACACATACAGAGATATTAAAAAGTAGCAATATATATGCCAATCAAAATTCATCATGAAATACATATCATACACAGATCCAAAAATATTTATTTTACTTAACATGGATTTATGTGTAATGTTGTTCAACTAGGAAGCTCACGCATAGGTTGAATTTTCAGTTCCTACGCGTTTAGGGGGAGTGATCTCTTCTCACAATTTGTATCTGCCAAGTAGGCCACCTCACAATAATGTACGTGTGGTACCAGGTAGGATTCTATTTGTGCATATAAAAATACATGTGCTGAATAGGCAACAGAGAAAGGGAGACAGGAATTCACATATTTGATACCTTTCAAAACACATGGAGAACTATATCAATTAAAAATTAACCAGATTTTTAACAACTACCCTTTATCATGCAAAAGGCAAGTCCAACTATACACCATGCCTCTTCTGAACTGCTTGTATTTCTATTCTGTTTGGGTTATTTTTCTCCATCATATTAGCATTAGTAGTCAGAGTCTAGTAGGGTATGCGTTAGTGTCATGGATTCAGTAATCAAATGGAAATAAAGGAAAATGAATCCATTGTGTATGCAAATATGCGCTACAAAAAAACTTTCCACTCTCATTCAGAGCAATGCCTTGACATTACCTTCACCCAAGTAAGACACAATTAGAGGACAAGAGTTAGAAAATCTGTGAATACATATCTGGAATGGAAAATGCTCAGGAGTTCACAAGCTTGGGCATTTTAGAGGAGTTTTCAAACTTAAGGGACAGGATAAACAGTCCAAATTCATGGAACTCTGCTGGCCTAAAGACTTCTTGAGAAACTGCCTCTGAGGTTGGGCACTTGAAATATATGTTGTTGTCAGGAGCTTTAGATCCTTTGTAGTGATACCATCAAAGATGGGTCTTCATTTATCTGACCTGGAGGACATGGTTTCTTATTTTCCAAAAGAACATGAGGCAGCAGTGCTCAATTCTTCCTTTGAAGGTAAACTGTGGCCACGGAGGGGTAAGTGTCTCCCCGTCTTGACTGTGAAGCCAATTGGCCATCCTACAATTTTCGTGGTGTTTCTTGCTGCTGCACTGGGCTTTTGGTTTTTCCTTCATGAAATACAAGGAGTTCAACTGGGACACAGTGCTGGAGCGAGTTCTGTCACGTGTGGAGGGTCAGGGTCTACAGGAGAATTCACCAACCAGACTTCTATCCCACATAACTTGCAACATTATCCATAGCAAACTGATTCTGAACATTGTCCTGAAACCTTTACATATAACAAGATGCCTTTACAGATAAGGGTCGGCTAGCTGCACCATGTAAGCCACAAGCCATTTGGAAGTCAATGGCAGACCCAAATGGCCCCACCACAGATGTTTTATCATACACCTGCACACCACAGCTCTGGGCCCACTTCTCAGCACTCTCCAACTTACTGGCATCTCTGTTCTACACAATTTTCATGAAATCCAGTCAGTCAAGGCACTGTCTGGTACACTCATGATCAGCAACAAGACATCCAAAGGTTCTACAGTGCCACCTGGTCAGGGGAATTTCATGGTATTTATAGAGCCATTTTTCAAGGATGAAGTTGGAGGCACTGTGGGTTTCAATTCATTCAGGAACCATTAAATGTTGAGGAAAATCATTTCAATGAAAGCTCTAGAGAACTCTCACAGGTAAGGCTTCCCAAAGAGTGGCCAAAATACACATATATTTCATATTTTGAAAAATCTTGACAGTATATATATATATATATATATATATATATATATATATATATATATACAAACACACACAGACATTAAAAATTAGCAATATATATGCCAATCGAAATTCATCATGAAATATATATCATCCACGTATCCAAAAATATTCATTTTACTGAACATGGATTTATGTATAATGTTGTTCAACTAGGAAGCTCACCCATAGGTTGAATTTTCAGTTCCAACAGCGTTTAGGAGGAGTGAACTTTTCTCACAATTTGTACCTGCCAAGTCAGCCACCTCACAAGAATATATGTGTGATACAAGGTACAATTCTATATGTGCATATAAAAATACATGTGCTGAATAGGATACAAAGAAATGGGGGAGACAGGAATTCACATATTTGATAAGTTTAAAAATACATGGACAACTCTTTCAACAAAAAATTGACTAGATTTAAAACTCCTTCCCTATATAATGGAAAAGTTAATTCAATGGTACACCATGCCTCCTCTGATATGTTTGTATTTCTGTTCTGTTTGGGTTATTTTTCTCCATTACGTTAGGATTAGTTGTCAGAGTCTTGTAGGGTATGGGTTAGTTTCAGGGATTCAGTATTTCGAAAGGAAAATTGGAAAATGAATCCAATGTGTATGCAAATATGTGCTACACAAAAATCTTCCGACTCTCATCCACAACAATGCCTTGACCTTAACTTCGTCCCAAGTAACACATGTAGAGGAGATGAGTAAGAAAATCTGTGAATACATATCTGGAATTTAATATGCTCAGGAGTTCACAAACTTGCAGGTAGAAGGCGAGATTCCAAAAGTAAGGGACAATGTAAACACTCCAAAAACATGGAGCTCTGCTAGCCTAAAGGCTTCTGGAAAAACTGGCTCTGATGTTGGGCTCTTGAAATATATGTTGTTGTCAGGAGCTTTAGCTTTTTTTGTAGTGAGACCATAAAAGCTGGGTCTGCATCTATGTGACCTGGAGGAGATGCTTTCTTATTTACCAATGATCATGAGGCAGCATTGCTGAATTCTCTCTTTCGGGGTCAACTGTGGCCACTTGGGGCTAAGTGTCTCCTCATGTGGACTGTGAAGCCATTTGATCATCCTCCAATTTTTGTGATATTTTTTGCTGCTACACTGGGAGTTCAGTATTTGCTTCACGAAATACAAGGAGTTCACCTGGGACACAGTGCTGGAGGGAGTTCTGTCACGTGTGGTGGGACAGGGTCTGCAGGAGAATGCACAAACCAGGCTTCTGTCCAACATAGCTTGACCCCTTGACCATAGGAACCTGATTCTGAACATTGCCCTGAAACTTATCCATATAACAAGAATCATTTACATATAAGGGTCTGCTGGCTGCACCATGTCAGTCACAAGCCATTTGGAAGCCATTGGGAAATCCACATGGAAGCACCACAGATGTTTTATCTCACACATGCCCACCTTTGTTCTAGGCCCACTATTCAGCAGGCTCCAACTTACTGGAATCTCTGTTCTACACCATTTTCGTGAAACCCAGCCAATCAAGGCACTGTCTGGTACACTCATGATCACCAACAGGATATCCAATGGTTCTCTAGTGCCTCCTGGATATGGGAATTTCAAAAATTTCATGGTATTTATCGAGCCCAAATTTCAAGGTTGAAGTTGGAGGCACTGAGTGTTTCATTTAATTCTGTAACCATTAAATGGTGAAGAAGCTCATTTCAAAGAAAGATCTGGAGAACTCTCACTGCCAAGACTTCCCAAAGAGTGGCCAAAAGGCCACATGAAGCCAGGCCGATTGAGGTCTACAATGTGAAGTGCATTTGTGTTTTGACTCTCAACTATTGCTGCCAAGTGTTTCAGAATAAAATTATGTGATACCTTGGCTGAGATTCCCAGTGCTCTGTGGAAAGCCACACTGGGAATAGATCTCAGTTTCCAATGGTGACTCTCATGCGTGGCCTCCTAATATCCCAACACAATTCATGGCAATACTTCTCTGAGGTCAGTTCCAGGACTCAGTCTCTATAGGGTATCACACCAGAGTTCAAGCCCAGGTGGACCCAGTCATCGCTTCCAACTTCCACACAAATAACCACAATTAAAACCAAAACACTCCCACATGGCCCTCATCTTCTTCCATATAGACACTCCTCATAACCTCTGGCTGGATGTTTCCATGAGGGGCGCAGCCCAACACAGAGTCCAAATAACCTCGCTTGCCCGTCATTTTCCTAAAGGCAGGGTGGCCTGTACACCCTTCCTGTGAACCACAAGGGATCAAAAATGCCTTCCTTTAATACTGCTCTGCTTCTCCAATTTGAGGCCTACTGACTGTCAGGTATAGATTCTTTATGTGATTTGGAGTCATGAGAAAACACAAGCATGTATGGGATAGCCTTTGCAGGGCTTAGAAGAACTCATTTGATTCAAAGGATCTCTATTCTCACTTGATGGTGGTCAGGAACCTAAGAGAGGAAGGCGAGAGACTTCATCAACAATTACTGATCTTTTTCCCATTTTGGTTTTGGATGCACACATGGGATCATTCTTTAGATGCATCAGGTGCTGAGAACCTAAGCCACAGCCTCACACAGGGCCAAGAGACTGATTCCGACACATCTATTTCCAAAGAAATTAGCAAAGAGCCACAGGTGATGCCCATTTATTTCCATTTTAAAACTGTTTTCTTCAGGCTTCACAAAGCGGTGTCTTGAGGCCAAGACCTTCCTCACATTCAGGGGAAGAGAAGAATTGGTTAGCAAAAAACCCAAAGCAGAGTTTCTCCACTGAGGCTTTCCTGGTCACACTGATATCTGAGTTTTTTGAGATGCTAGCCATTCCCTTTAGCTATCCATTACATGGCCTTGTCACAGAGCTTGGAGGTGGTACATATCTTGGACACAAAACCATGAGCCTATTCTGGAGAGTGGCCAGAATCAGGAAGAAAACAGGAACTTAGGAAATTAGTAGGTGTTGCCCATCCATAAGGGAAGCCACAGTCCATTCATCAATTGGGCAGAATGAATGCTGGGTAGGTTTCTACTAAACAGGACACATCCATTGATGAATTCTCTTTTCAAATGTCTACAACCACAGACACAGTGGGATACACAGACATAGAAACACTCACTTTGTGAAATGACTTACTAGGAACAGTCCACTCCAAACCAAACAAACCGCCTTTTTTACCTATTCTCAGAAAATGAGACAAAACCACAAACTCACACCCACACCCACAAAGGCACCTCCTTCCCCCAAAGAGGTCTGTGACTATCCGGAGTGTCCTCTGACTTGTGGGCCTTATTATGTTCCCTGAAATGTTCTGTCCTGTCTCAGATCTGGTCTTTTTGGCCAAATCTGTGAAGTGGTCAGGAGCCAGCTGTGAGAAACTTCCTGCTTTCTCAGGAAAGGCCCCTCTTCTGAGCTCTCCTGAAATTTGGCCATTCTCACATCAGTAGGTACCAAGAAAGACTGACTCTGTTCTTGGCAAATCCAAATAAGTGAGCCCACTGGGAATGGTACTGGGACTGCCTCTGGTAGCCTGGCTTCCTGGATCCCAAGTTCAGAGAGTTCTATCACCAAAGAAGTGAGGAAGGTCACCTCCTTTGTGAACTGAATGAGGTCACTGCTTTGGAAACCACTTTGTCCTAAAATTTGCTTCCAAGGTTCCCATGAGATGGAGGCTGCCCCTATTTCCTGTGATACGTTCACAACTGAGGATTGTATATCAACCATAGGCAGCCAGGAACAGCTGTCTACACTGGACTGGTTTGGTCCATCTTCTCTACATTAAGAAGAGTGAGGCTTATTCTGACACTTCCCTTCATCCTGACAGGGTTGTTTGCCATGGAAGATGACTTTTGCTCTCTCACGTCCTTCATAGCTGCCTACATCTTCTCCAGGGATCATTTCTGCATGGAACTTTGAGGTTCTCAGCAGGTGGAAGATCCCCTACACTCCTGTATTGGAAGACTAATTCTGTCCCTCCTCTTCTGTAAAGTTAGATTGAGGAAACATTGTATGGTTAAGGTTAATAACAGCTTCCATTTGGGTTAGGAATCATTCTCTTGGATGAATAATGGTATTGGAATTTTGCGATATTTTCAAGAATATATAGGTGAAATATAAGTTTGAAAAAAGAAATCTAGGTAATTTTTGAAGCACAGAAGGGAATTGGCCCCACTATTGGGATTCTTAGCTTTGAATTATGTTCTGCACAGGTGACTCAGATTAATTGATATACAATGGCATAGGACCTTGTCTTTTGGATGATTGAATGTCGAAGAGAAAATCCAGTACAAAAGGGATAGTTGGTGGATTAGGAAGATATTCGGTAGATTTAGAATGAAGAGTGTGTATAGCATTTGGACCAAAAGATCTTTAGCAATAGGGTTTTGGGTAGAGAGTGAAAGTAAATGTCAGCACATGTGAAGAGTCAGTCATAATGATGAACTGGGGAAAAAATACAGGAAATCAGATTTCAATAGAGACATTAGGAAATCAGGCAAAGTATAAAGTGAGTGTTAGGATTAGACATTTTCAACAGGGTTGAGGTTGAATATGTAATTTCAGGAAGAAACAAATATGTAGTCACCAATAGGATTCACTTTTGAGAGCATTAGGCAACCTGGACATGGATTTTTTTTTAATCCATGCTCACTTTCCATTTAGGATTTGGTACAATCATAAGTGTGACCTTGCTTTTTGTTTCCACAATATTACTGTGATTAATGTATATATAGATCAGGTGACATGAGTATTTCTTCCACCATTTCTGGGAGCAATATTTTGAAGACATATAATTTTGTATTGTGGGTACAAATAGGTATACTCTGTGTTATATGAATATAAAGATAATGCATGAATAGACCATACTGTGAATAAATAATATAACTAGTTCCAAATTTAAATAATGGATTGAATTGATATATGAATATATACTGGAAATCTTATATTGATATTCATACAATCATTCCAAGCAGTTTTACATCTAATGGTAATATCACTGTTATGGTTTATCATGAAGTGTGTGTGAGCTTTGCTTCTAAAATGATTATGGAAATTGAAAATAATGTGCTTGGAAAGAAGTCTCATTAAAAGAGCAGTCAAGAAACCTGGGGGAATACATATGTTCTGAAGCAGGAAGTAATTGAAAGTGAAAAAAATGCCTATAAATTTGTGAATTTGTGAATGAAATATGTATTCTATTATGTGCAAAAACTGAAGAAATATTAATGTACCAGTTTTGAATAAAAATGAACGTCAAAATACATATCATGTCCCATAGGAATCTACTTGCATTGACGTTAAACTGAGTCATTTACTATAGCAATATTAGGATTTGTATGCACCATTCACTGAAGTTAGTTTTCAGTATTAGGAAACAAATATGTATTTCAGGTGGATTAATATTTCTGAGAACATTCTTATGAAAAGTTGAATATAAATCCACATTCATGAACATCAATGAATTTAGGGAGTATATAATAAGACACATACATTTCATTTTTTGAAAAATCTGGAGAGTTTATACATATATATATGCACACACACACACACACACACACGTATACATTAAAAAGTAGCAATATATATGCCAATCGAAATACATCATGAATTATATATCATCCACAAATCCAAAAATCTTCATTTTTCTGAGCATCGATTTATGTATAATGTTGTTCAACTAGGGAGCTCACCCATAGTTTGAATTGTAAGTTCCAACAGCATTTAGGAGGAGTGATCCCTTCTCACAATTTGTATTTGCAAAGTCAGCAACCTCACAAGTATGTACATGTGATACCAGGTAGGATTCTATATGTGAATATAAAAATTCATGTGCTGAATAGGGTACAGAGAAATGGAGACAGGAATTCTCATATTTGTTAACTTTAAAAACACATGGAGAAGGGAGGGGCAGAGCCGCCAACCGCGCCTGTAAGGTAGGCGGACCTGCGAGCCACCCGTAGAACAGGCCTAGCGGCCCGCCATCGTGAAAGACACATCACCCTGGTTGGGGGTTGGGCAGAGCCACTGCACGCCTGCAAGGAACGCGGACATGCGACCCACAGGCAGAACAGGCCCAGACACCCGCGGAGGGGCAGAGACACCCCTTGCGACTTCAAGATAGGTGAACCTGCGACCCACCAGCTGAAGCGGCCCAGCTGCCTTCAGAGGGTTATAGCCGGCCCCAGCGCCTGCGAAGTAGGTGGACCTGCGAACACCGACAGACCAGGTGCTAGGCCCCGCCAGGGTGCTAGACACATAACCAGGTTTGGGGAGGGGCTGAGCCTAAAGAGAGAAGTAGAAGAAGGTCTTAGAAGATGGAAAAATATACCCTGTTCATGGATAGGCAGAACTAACATCATCAAAATGGCGATATTACCAAAAGTTCTATATAGGTTTAATGCAATGCCAATCAAAATCCCAAAGGCATTGCTTGTAGAAATAGATAAAGCAATCATGGAATTCATATGGAAAAATAAAAGACCCAGAATAGCAAAAGCAATTCTAAGCAGAAAGTGCGAATCAGGCGGTATAGCGATACCGGATTTCAAACTATATTACAGAGCAATAGTAACAAATACAGCATGGTACGGGTACCAAAACAGGCGGGTGGACCAATGGTACAGAATAGAGGACACAGAGACCAATCCACAAAGTTACAACTATCTTATATTTGATAAAGGGGCTAAAAGCATGCAATGGAGGAAGGATAGCATCTTCAACAAATGGTGTTGGGAAAACTGGAAATCCATATGCAACAAAATGAAACTGAACCCTCTCCTCTCACCATGCACAAAAGTTAACTCAAAATGGATCAAAGACCTTGATATCAAATCAGAGACTCTGCGTGTGATAGAAGAAAAAGTTGGCTACGATCTACATATAGTGGGGTCGGGCTCCAAATTCCTTAATAGGACACCCATAGCACAGGAGTTAATAGCAAGAATCAACAAATGGGACTTACTTAAACTAATAAGTTTTTTCACAGCAAAAGAAACAATAAGAGAAGTAAATAGGGAGCCTACATCATGGAAACAAAAATTTACTCCTCACACGTCAGATAGAGCCCTAATATCCAGAATATACAAAGAACTTAAAAAATTAGACAATAAGATAACAAATAACCCAATCAACAAATGGGCCAAGGACCTGAACAGAAACTTCTCCGAGGAGGACATACAATCAATCAACAAGTACATGAAAAAATGCTCATCATCTCTAGCAGTCAGAGAAATGCAAATCAAAACCACCCTAAGATACCATCTCACTCCAGTAAGATTGGCAGCCATTATGAAGTCAAACAACAACAAGTGCTGGCGAGGATGTGGGGAAAAGCGTTCTCTTGTACATTGCTGGTGGGGCTGCAAATTGGTGCGGCCAATTTGGAAAGCAGTATGGAGATTCCTGGGAAAGCTGGGAATGGAAACACCATTTGACCCAGCTATTGCCCTTCTTGGACTATTCCCTGAAGACCTTAAAAGAGCGTATTACAGGGATACTGCCACATCGATGTTCATAGCAGCACAATTTACAATAGCTAGATTGTGGAACCAACCCAGATGCCCTTCAATGGATGAATGGATTAAAAAAATGTGGCATCTATACACCATGGAGTATTACGCAGCACTAAAAAATGACAAAATCTTGGAATTTGCAGGGAAATGGATGGCACTAGAGCAGATTATGCTTAGTGAAGCTAGCCAATCCCTAAAAAACAAATACCAAATGTCATCTTTGATATAATGAGAGCAACTAAGAATAAAGCAGGGAGGAAGAGCAGGAAGAAAAGATTAACATTAAACAGAGACATGAGGTGGGAGGGAAAGGGAGAGAAAAGGAGAAATGCATGGAAACGGAGGGAGACCCTCATTGTTATACTAAATTACATATAAGAGGTTGTAAGTGGAATGGGAAAATAAACAAGGTGAGAAATGAATTACAGTAGAAGGGGTAGAGAGAGAAGATGGGAGGGGAGGGGAGGGGGGATAGTAGAGGATAAGAAAGGTAGCAGAATTCAACAGTTACTATTATGGTATTATGTAAAAATGTGGATGTGTAACCCATGTGATTCTGCAATCTGTACTTGGGGCAAAAAAGGGAGTTCATAACTCACTTGAAGCTAATGTATGCTAATGTATGAAATTTGATATGTCAAGAGCTTTGTAGGGTTTTGAACAAACAATAAAAAAATAAAATTAAAAAAAAAGAAAGAAACACCACAAAAAGGGCAGGATGACCAAATGGCTTCACAGTCCACTCAGGGAGACAATAAGCTTCCAGTGGCCACAGTTTACCAACAAAGAGGGAAATCAACACTGGTACCACATGTTCAATGGAAAATAAGAAACGATGTCCTCCAGGTCACATAGATGCAGATCCAGGTTTGATGGTCTCACCAGAAATGAAGCTAAAGCTCCAGACAACAAGATATATTTCAAGTGTCCAAACTCAGAGGCAGTTTTACAAGAAGGCTATTGGCCAGCAGAGTTCCATGTTTGTGGAGTGTTTACACAGTCACTTACTTTTGGAAACTCCTCTACCACCTCCAAGGTTGTGAACTACTGTGCATTTTCCATTCCAGATACGTATTCACAGATTTTCTAACTCTTCTCTTCGAATTGCATCTTACATTGGGTGAAGGTAATGTCAAAGGATTTATCTGGATGAGAGTGGGAAGACTTTTGTGTAGGACATATTTGCATACATATTGGATTCATTTTCCAATTTTCCATTTCAAATACTTTATCTCTGACACTAAACCACACCCTACTAGTCTCTGACTACTAATCCTAATATGAGGCAGAAAAATAACCCAAACATAATAGAAATACAAGCAGTTCAGAGGAGGCATGGTGTATACTTGGACTTGCTTTTTGCATTTTAAAGGTTAGGGGTTATAAATCTAGACAATTTTTTGTTGCAATAGTTGTCCATGTGGTTTTAAAGATAACAAATATGTGAATTCTTGTCTCTCTTTCTCTGTAGCCTACTCAGCAAATATATTTTTATATACACATAGAGAATCCTACCTGGTACTACACGTACATTCTTGTCAGGTGGCTAACTTGGCAGATGCAAATTGAGAGAAAAGATCACTCCTTCTAAATGTCGTTGGAACTGAAAATTCAACCTATGGGTGAGCTTCCTAGTTGAACAAAATTATACACAAATCCATGTTCAGTACAATGAATATTTTTGGATCTGTGGATGATATATATTTCATGGTGAATTTTGATTGGCATATATTGCTATTTTTAATGTTTCTGGGTGTGTATGTGTGTGTGTCTGTGTGTGTGTATATATATATATATATATATATATATATATATATATATATATATATACACTCTCTCCTTCTATTTTTCAAAATATGAAATATATGTTTCTTATATACACTCCCTAATTTTATTCATGTTCATGAATGTGGATTTAAAATCAACTTTTCACAAGATTATTCTCAAAAAATTTCATCCACCTGAAATACATATTTGTTTCCTAGTACTGAAAACTAACTTCAGTGAATGGTGCATACAAATCCTAATATTTCTATAGTAACTGACACAGTTTATCATCAATGCAAGTAGATGCCTATGGGACATGATGTGTTTATCGATGTTCATTTTTATTCAACACTGGGACATTACAATTTCTTCAGTTTATGCACATCATTGGATATATATTTCCTCCACAGGTTAGCAAATTTATAGGCATTTGTTTCACCTTAATCACTTCCTGCTTTAGAACACATGGATTCCTCCATGTTTCTTGACTGATCTTTTCATGAGATTTCTTTCCAAACACATTATTTTCGAATTCCTTTATCACTTTTGAAGCAAAACGGACACACACTGCATGATAAATCATAACTATAATATCACTATTAGATGTATAACTGGTTGGAATGAATGATTTTATATTAATATAAGATTTCTTATATATTTTCAGGTATCAATTCAATACATTTTGTAAAGTGGAACCAGTTATATTATCTATTCACAGTATGGTCTATTCATGCATTATCTCTATATTCATAGACACAGGTTACACCTCTTTGTACCCCCAATAATAATTTATACATCTTCAAAATATTGCTCCCAGAAATGGTGGAAGAAATACTCATGTCACCTGATCTACATATGCATGTTATCACAGTAGTATTCTGGACACAAAATGCAAAAGTCACACGTATGACTGTAACAAAGCCTAAACGGAAACTGAACATGGATTACTAAAAACATCCATGTCCAGGTTGCCTAATGCTCTCAAATGATCATCCTGTTGGTGACTACATATTTGTTTCTTCCTAAGATTAAATATTCAACCTCAATACCATTGAAAATGTCTAATTTTTTCACTCACTTTGTACTTTGCCTGATTTCCTAATGTCTCTATTGATATCTACTTTCCTACATATTTTCTCCAGTTCAACATTGTGACTGACCCTTCACATGTGCTGACATTGACATTCACTCTCTAACCGAAACCCTATTGCTTATGAACTTTGGTCCAAATCCTATACTCACTCTTCTTCCGAAACATACTGACTATGTTCCTGATCCTATCGACTATCCCTTTTTGAGTAGATGTTCTCTACTACATTCAATCATCCAAGGTACAAGATCCTATGCCATTGTATATCGATTTTTCTGAAACATGAGAGATCATGGGGGAAGGAGTAGGAGCGGGGGTAGGGGCAAGGAAATGCTTCACCCATGGAGGAGATTTGCAGAGGTCCTGCCAAGTTAAGATATATGGCTGTTGATCCGGATGGATATGTGGCCCTGGCTGAAAGACAATATCCTCTGACTTTTTAAATTAGTGGGAAGTAGAAAGATCCTTCTAGGGGCCACCCGAATCCAAAGGTGGGCCATTCTGAGGCACAGAGAGTCTGCCAGGTTCAGAATTTTACTGAAAAAGAAAGATTCTGAGCCCTTAAGGGTACTTTGGTCCAGTGATCAAGGGTCAGGGACAGAGGCATTGAAGTGCTCTGTCTCATAATGAAAGATACACAAACAGTAAAAGCGATGACACACGACACAGACAAGACAAGAAAATAAAGACAGACAATGGAACTTCCAACACTGAGACCAGGACTAAGTATCTGGCCAAACCCGATGGGCTGGCGATACCGAATCTGAAACAAAATATCACTGAGTTGAGGAGACTATTGCTCCTCGATTTCCCGAGTACTCTGGTGCATCCCCCAGGGATGTGGCCTGTGGCTCTGTGACACGTATGTCAGCCACCATCGGAGAGAGGTCACACTCTTCATTGACAGCCATTTTGCGAAGCCCTAACCTGAAACCTGAAACCAAAAAGAGGCACCATACATACCCCAAGAGGAGCCTGTTGGGGTCTCTCGTTCGCCGCTGCCGGATCTCACTGGAACCTCCATATGTAAAGGTCAGACGAGCATCGGGTGAAGAGACCACCAAAAGACTGTCTCATGCAAAAGCAAAGGGTTTATTGGGGGTCCAGCATGCTGGGGCTCAGAGCTCACTTGAATAGAGCAGAGAGCCCTGAGAACAGCTTAAGCAGAGCTTATATACTTTGCTTGGAGAGGGCAGAGAGGGAACTTTATTGTTTGGTCTGGGCGAGTGAGCAGTTTGCGTGCAACCGGGTGAATGAGTACATTCTGCAGGTTGGTAGTTGGGGACAGCACATTCTGGGAACAAGATTAGCAAACAGTTCTCAAGATTTCAAAAGTGTTTTGCTAAGCATACAGAAAAACGGGAAGTGACATTTACCTATTTTACTAAATTTTCATTACCGAATATACTTTGCCAGATTTCCTAATGTCTCTATTGAAATCTGCTTTCCTACATATATTCCCCATTTCATCATTGTGACTGACTCTTCACATGTGCTGACATTTACATTCACTCTGTACCCGAAACCCCATAGCTAAAGAACTTTTGGTGCAAATCCTATACTCACTCTCCGTTCTAAACTTACCGACTATCGTCCTAATCCTACCGACTATTCTTTTTTTTAAATTTTTTTTCTTAAAGAAAGAGTTAGAGAGAGAGGGAGAGAGAGAGAGAATTTTTTAACATTTATTTTTTTTAGTACTTGGCAGACACAACATCTTTGTTTGTACGTGGTGCTGAGGATCGAACTCGGGCCGCACGCATGCCAGGCGAGCACGCTACCACTTGAGCCACATCCCCAGCCCCCCGACTATCCCTTTATGACTGGAAGTTCTCTTTGACAATAAATAATCCAAAGTACAAGGTCCTATGCATTTGTATATTGATTTATCTGAGACATCTGTGCAGAAAATAAATCAATGCTAAATATTCCAATCAAGGGCCCAACACCCTTCTGGGCTTCAAATATTACCTTTATTTCTGTTTTCGTGCTTATATTTCACCTATATATTCTTGAAAATATCGAAGGTTCGCCATACCATTATTCATCCAGCAGAATGATTCCTAACCCCAATCGAAACTGTTATTAACCCTAACCATACACTCTTCCCTCAATCTAACTTTACAGAAGAGCAGGGACAGAGTTGGTCTTACAATACAGGAATTTACGGTTTCTTCCAACTGCTGAGAAACTCAAAGGTCCACGCAAAAATGATCCCTGGAGAAGTTGTAGGCACATATGTACCAACTGAGAGAGCAAAAGTCATCTTCCATTGAAAACAACCTGGTCAGGATGAAGGGATGTGTCTGAATCAGCCTCTCTCTTCTTAATATGGAGAAGAAGGACCAAACTAGGCCAGTGTGGAGAGCACTTCCCGGGTGCCTATGGTTGATATACCATTCTAACTTGTGAAAGTGTCACAGGATGTAGGGGCAGCCTCCATTTTATGGGACACTTTGAAGCAACTGTTAGGACAAAGTGGTTGCCAAGGCAGTGACCTCATTCAGATCTTAAAGGAAGTGACCTCACCTAACATCCTTTGTGATGGAACTCTCTGAACTTGGGATCCAGGAAGCCAGGCACCCAAATTCAGTCTCAGTCCCAGTCCCAGTCGCAGTGGTTTCAACTGTTCAGATTTACCAAGGACAGAGTCAGTCTTTGTTGGTACCTACGGAGGTGAGGATGCCCAAATGCCAGGAAAGCTCTGAAGAGTGGCCTTTCCTGAGAAAGCAGTTAGTGGATCACCGCTGGCTCCTGAGAACTTCACAGTGTTGACCAAGGAGACCAGATCTGAGACAGGACAGGCCATTTCGGGGTAACATAGTATGGCCCACCAATCAGAGGACACTATGGATAGTCACAGACTGACTTGGGGGAAGAAGGTGTCTTTGTGGATGTGGGTGTTGGTTTGTGGTTTTGTCTCATGTTCTGAGAATAGGTAATAAAGGCGGTTTTTTGGTTTGAAGTGAATTGTTTCTAATAAGTCTTTTGAAAAGGCGAGTGTTTCTAAGTCTGTGTATCCCACTGTGTCCGTGGTTCTAGACATTAGAAAAGAGAATGCATCAATGGATGTCTCCTGTCTAGTAGAAATCTTCCCAACATTCATCCTGCCAATTTATGAATGGACTGTGGCTTGCCTTATGAATGGGCAACACCTACTATCTTCCTAAGATTATATTTTGTTCCTGAATCCACTCCACTCTCCAGAATAGGCTCATGGTTATGTGTCCAATATATATACCACCTCCAAGCTCTGTGACATGGCCATGTACTGGATAGCTAAAGGGAATGGCGAGCATCTCAGAAAACTCAGATATCAGTGTGACCAGGAAAGTCTCAGTGGAGAAATCCTGCTTTGGGCCATTTGCTTACCTATTGTTCTGTTGCCCTGAATTTCAGAAAGCTTTTTGCCTCAGACCACCCCTTTGTGAAGCCTGAAGAAATGAGTTGTCAAATGCAAATGAATGGGCATCACCTGTGGCTCTTTGCTTGATTGCTTTGGAAAGGGATGTGTCTGAATCAGCCTCATGACCCTATGTGAGGCTGTGGCTTAGATTCTTAGCACCTGATGGATCTAAAGAAAGATACCATGTGTGCATCCAAAACCAAAATGGCCAAATGAGCAGTCATTGTGGATTAAGTCTTTTGCTTTCCTCTGTTAGGTTCCTGAAATCCATCAAGTGAGAATAGGGATAATTTGGGTCAAATGAGTTCTTCAAACCCTGCAGAGACTAGCCCAGAGGTGCTTGGCTTTTCTCATGACTCCAAATCACATAAGGAATCTATACCTGAAAGTAAGTAGGCCCCAAATTGGAGATGCAGAGCAGTATTAAGTGCAGGCCTATTTAATCACTCTTGGTTCTCAGGAAGGGTGTCCAGGCCACCCTGACTTTAGGCAAATGAGGGGCAAGGAAACTTATTTGGATACTTTCTTTGTCTGCACCCCTAATGGAAATTTCCAGCCAGAGGTTATGATAAGTGTCTATATGGAGGATGTTGAGGGCCATGTGGGAGTGTTTTGGTTTTAATTCTGGTCATTTGTGTGGCGGTTGAAAGAGATGACTTAGTTCACCTGGGCTTGAACTCTGGTGTTATTCCCCTTAGAGACTGAATTCTGGAACTGTCCTCAGAGAAGTATTGCCATGAATTGTGTTGGGATTTTAGGAGGCAACACATGAGAGTCACCCTAAAATCTGAGATCTAGGCCAAGGTGGCTTCCACAGAGCACTGGGAATCTCAGCCAGGATTTCACGTGATTTTATTCTGAAAGTCTTGGCAGCCATAATTGAGAGTCAAAACACACATGGACCTCACATTTTAGACCTCAATGGGCCTGGATTCATGTGAAATATTGGCCACTCTTTGGGAAGCCTTGCCTGTGAGAGTTCTCCAGAGATTTCTTTGAAATGAGCTTCCTCACCATTTAATGTTTCCTAAATAAATTGAAACCCACAGTGCCTCCAACTTCATCTTTGAAAAATAGCTATGTACATACCATGGATTTTTTGAAATTTCCATGACCAGGTGGCAATGGAGAAACTTTGGATGACTTGTTGCTGATCATGAGTGTACCAGACTGTGCTTGGATTTACTTGGTTTCATGAAAACAGTGTAGAAAAGAGATCCCTGTAAGTTGGAGACTGCTGAGTAGTGGGCCTAGAGCAGTGGTGTGCAGGTATGTGATAAAACATCTGTGGTGGTACCATGTGGATCTGCCCTTGGATTCCAAATGGCTTGAGACTGACATGGTGATGTCAGCAGACCCTTATATATAAAAGCATCTTGATATATGGAGAGGTTTCAGGGCAATGTTCAGAATCAGATTGCTATGGACAAGCGGGAAAGCTATGTGGGGTAGAAGCCTGGTTGGTGCATTTTCCTGCAGACCTTGACCCACCACACGTGACAGAACTCCCTCCATAACTGGTACCTGTTGAACTCCTTGTATTTCCTGAAGCAAATACCAAATTCACCATGCAAAAGCAAGAAACACCTCGAAAAGTGGAAGATGATCAAATGGCTTCACAGTCCACATGGGGAGACACTTAGACCCCAGTGGCCACAGTGTACCTACAAGGAGAGAATTCAGCACTGCTTCCTCATGTTCATTGGAAAATAAAAAAAAAAAAAAAAAACATATCCTCCAGTTCACAGAGATCAGACCCAGCTTTGTTGGTCTCACTAGAAAGGATGCTAAAATTCCTGACAACAACATATATTTCAAGTGCCCAACCTCAGAGGCAGTTTCTCAAGAGTCTTTAGGCCCAATGAGCTCCATGTTTGTGAAGTGTTTACCCTGTCCCTTACTTTTGGAAACTCCTCTACCACATCCAATATTGTGAACTCCTGAATATTTTCCATTTCAGATATGTATTCACAGATTTCCTAACTCTTCTTCTCTAATCGTGTCTTATTTGGGGCAAAGGTAATGTAAAGGCAATGTTCTGGATGAGAGTGGGAATATTTTTGTGTAGCACATATTTGCATACACATTGGATTCATTTTCCTATTTTCCATTCGAATTACTGAATTCCTGACACTAACCCATACCCTAATAGACTCTGACTACTAATCCTAAAATGATGGACAAAAATAACCAAACAGAATTGAAATGAAAGCAGTTCAGAGAAGGCATGGTGTATAGTTGGACTTTCCTTTTGCATGATAAAGTGTAGGTGTTATAAATCTAGTCAATTTTTAATTGAAATAGATCTCCATGTGTTTTTAAAGTTAACAAATATGTGAATTCCTGTCTCCCTTTCTCTGTAGCCTGTTCAGCACATGTATTTTTATATGCAAATATAGAAACATAACTGGTATCACACGTACATCCTTGTGAGTTTGGCTGTCTTGGGAGATACAAATCATGGGAAGAGATCACTACTCCTAAACGCTGTTGGAACTTAAAATTCAACCTATGGGTGAACTTCCTAGTTGAACAATATTATACATAAATCCATGTTCAGTAAAATGATTATTTTTGGATCTGTGGATGATATATGTTTCATAGTGAATTTCGATTGGAATGCATATTGATACATTTTAGTGTCTGTGTGTGTGTGTGTGTGTGTGTGTGTGTGTGTATATATATATATATATATATATATATATATACATAAATGCACACACACACATATCTATATATATATATACACTCTCAAGATTTTTCAAAATATGAAATATATGTTTCTTATTATACACTCCCTAAATTCATTCGTGTTCATATATGTAAATTTATAGTCAACATTTCACAAGATTATTCTCATAAAAATTCATCCACTTGAAATACGTATTTGTTTCCTACTACTGAAAACTAACTTCAGTGAATAGTGCATACAAATCATAATATTTCTACAGTAACTGACCCAGTTTAGCATCAATGCAAGTAGATTCCTATGGGATATGATGTGTATTTTGACGTTCATTTTCATTCAACACTGGTGCATTACTATTTTTTCAGTTTTTGCACATCATAGGATATATATTTCATCCACAAGTTAGGAAATTTATAGGCTTTTTTTATACTTACCATCAAATCCTGCTTCAGAACATATGAATTCCTCTATATTTCTTGACTCATCTTTTTATGAGATTTCTTTCCAAACACATTATTTTCCATTTCCATAATAACTTTTGAAGCTAAACTCACACACCCTTCATGATAAAACATAACCCTAATATTACCATTAGACGTATAACTCGTTGGAATGAATGATTGTATATCAATATAAGATTTCTTACGTATTTTCAGATATCAATTCAATCCATGATTTAAAGTGGAAACAGTATATTATTTATTCACAGTATTGTCAATTCATGCATTTCTTCTACATTCATAGACACAGGGTACAACTCTGTGTACCCCCAATACTAAGTTATATCTCTTCAAAATATTGCTCCAAGAAATGTTAGAAGAAATACTCATGTCACCTGATCTACATATACATTTTATCACAGTAATATTCTGATCACAAAATGCAAAGGTCACACTTCTGATTGTAGCAAATCCTAGATGGAAAGTGATCCTGGATTACTAAAAACATCCATGTCCAGGTTGCCTAATGCTCTCCAATGTCAATCATATTGGTGACTACATATTTGTTTCTTCCTAAGATTATATATTGAAACTCAACCTTATTGATAATGTCTAATCCTATCATTCACTTTATACTTTGCCTGGTTTCATAATGTGTGTATTGATATCTGATTTCCTACATAATTTTCCCAGTTCATCATTGTGACTGACTCTCCACATGTGCTGAAATTTACATTCACTCTCTAACCGAAAACCTAGGGCTATTAAACTTTTGGTGCAAATCCTATACTCACTCTTCTTCTGAAACAGACCGACTATCTTCCTAATCCTAACAACTATCCCTTTTTGACTGGATGAACTCTTCTACATTCAATCATCCAGGGTACAAGGTGATATGCCATTGTATATTGATTTATCTGAGACATCTGTGCGAACGAAATTCAATGCTAAGTATTCCAATCAAGGACCCAATGCCCTTCTGGGCTTAAAATCTTACCTAGATTTCTGTTTTCATACTTATATTTCACATCTATATTCTTATAAATATCCCAGGTTCCCAATACCATTATTCATCCAGCAGAATGATTCCTAACTCAAATTGAACATGTTATTAACCCTAATCATACATTGTTCCCTCAATCTAACTTTATAGAAGAACAGGGACAGAGTTGGTCTTAATATAGAGGAATATAGGGGATCTTCCACCCGCTGAGAACCTCAAAGGTCCATGCAGAAATTATCCCTGGGGAAGATGAAGGCAGCTATAAAGGACCTGAGAGGGCAAAAGTCATCTTGTAAGGCAAACAACCTGGTTAGGATGAAGGGATGTGTGTGAATCAGCCTCTCTCTTCTTAATGTAGAGAAGATGGACCAAACCAGTTCTGTGTGAGAGCTGTTCCTGGGTGCCTATGGTTGATATACCATTCTAAGTTGTGGAAGTGTCACAGAAAGTAGGGGCAGCCTCCATCTCATGGGACCCTTTGAAGGAACTGTTAGGACAAAGAGGTTGCCAAACCAGTGACCTCATTCAGTTCCGAACGGAAGTGACCTATCTCACTTCCTTGGTCTTGGAACACTCTGAACTTGGAATCCCAGAAGCCAGGCACACAGAACCAGTCCCAGACCCAGTCCCAGTGGGCTCACTTGTTTGGTTTTACCAAGGACAGAATCAGTCTTTCTTGGTACCTACTGATTTGAGAATGGCCAAATGCCAGGAGAGCTTTGGAGAGTGGCCTTCCCTGAGAAAGAAGGTAGTGGCTCAAAGCTGGCTCCTGACAACTTCAAAGAGTTGGCCAAAAATTCCAGCTCTGAGACAGTACAGGGCATTTTGGGGGAACATAGTATGGTACAACAGTCAGAGAAAATTCCGGAGAGTCAAAGACCTTCTTGGGGGAAGAAAGTCCTATGTTGTTGTGGGTGTGAGTTTGTTGTTTTGTCTCATGTTCTGAGAATTGGTAGGAAAGGCAGTTTGTTTGATTTGAAGTGGACTGTTTCTAGTAAGTCGTTTGACAAGGCAAGTGTTTCTATGTCTATGTATCCCACTGTGTTTGTAGTTGTAGACATTAGAAAACATAATGCATCAATGAATGTGTCCTGTCTAGTATAATGCTTCCCAAAATTCATACTGCCCGATTCATGATTGGACTGCAGCTTTCCTTATGGATGGGTAGCAATGACTAACTTTCTAATTTCCTGTTTTATTCCTGAATTCTGGCCACTCTCCGGAATAGGCTCATGGTTTTCTGTCCAAGATATGTACCACCTCCAAGCTCTGTGACATGGCCATGTACTGGAGAGCTGAAGGAAATGGGAGCATCTCAGGAAACTCAGATATCAGTGTGAACAGTAAAGTCTATGTGGAGAAACCCTGCATTGGGAATTTTGCTTACCTATGGTTCTGGTGCTGTGAATATCTAGAAGGTCTTTGCCTTAGGCCACCCCTTTGTGAATCCTGAAGAAAAGAGTTTTCAAATGGAAATGAATAGGCATCACCTGTGGCTCTTTGTTTTATTGCTTTGTAAAGAGATGTGTCTTAATCAGCATATTTTCCCAGTGTGATTATTTGGAGAAGTAGATCAGTATTAATGGCAGGCCTATTTGATCATTCCTGGTTAACAGGAAGGGTTTCCAGGCCACCCTGACTTTAGGCAAATTAGAGGCAAGGGAGATTATTTTGGGCACTGTCTTGGTATGCACCCCTCATGGAAACCTCAACCCAGGGGTTATGATGAGTGTCTATATAAAAGAATATGAGGGTCATGTGGGAGTGTTTTGGTATTAATTGTGGTCAGTTGTGTGGCAGTAGGAAGAGATTCTGGGGTCAACCTGGGCTTGAACTATGGTGTGATTCCCCTTAGAGACTGAGTTTTGGAACTGAACTCAGAGAAGTATTACCATGAATTCTGTTGGGATATTAGAAGGCCACGCATGAGAATTGCCCTTGGAGACTGAGATTTAGGCCCAGGATGGCTTTCCACAGAGCACTGGGAATCTCAGCTAGGATATCACATGATTTCATTCTGAAAAACTTGGCAGCCATACTTGAGAGTCAAATCACACATGGAACTCACATTGTAGACCTCAATGGGCCAGGCTTCATTTGACCTTTTGGCCACTCTTTGGGAAGACTTGCCTGTGAGTGTTCTCCTGAGCTTTCATTGAAATGAGCTTCCTCACCATTTAATGGTTCCTGAATGAATTGAAACCCACAGTGACACCAACTTCATCCTTGAAAAATGGCTAGATAAATACCATGGAATATTTGAAATTCCCAAGAGCAGGTGGCACTGGAGAATCTTTGGATGTTCTGTTGCTGATCATGAGTGTACCAGACAGTGCCTTGATTTACTGGGTTTCATGAAAATGGTGTAGAACAAAGGTGCCAGTACGTTGGAACCTGCTTAGTAGTGGGCCTAGAGCAGTGGTTTGCAGGTGTATGATAAAACATCTGTGATGGGGCCACATGGATCTGCCATTGGCTTCCAAATGCTTTGTGACTGACATGGTGCAGCCAGCAGACCCTTATATGTTAAGGCATCTTGTTACATTGAGAGGTTTTAGGGCAATTTTCAGAATTGGGTTGCTGCAGACAAGTAGGCAAGCTTTGTTGAATAGAAGCCTGGTTGGGGCATTCTCCTGCACACCCTGACCCACCACACGTGAGAGTACTCCCTCCAGCACTGTGTCCCCGTTGAACTCATGGTATTTACTGATGCCAATACCAAACTCCCAGTGCAGCAGTAAGAATCACCAGGAAAAGTGGAGGATGACCAAATGGCTTCTCAGTCCACACGAGGAGACACTTAGCTCCCAGTGGCCACAGTTTACCTACAATGAGGGAATTCAGAGCTGCTGCCTCATGTTCACTAGAAAATAAGAAACCATGTCATTCAGGTCACATATATGAAGATCCAGCTTTGATTGTCTCACTACAAAGGAAGCTGAAGCTCCTGACAACAACATATATTACAAGGTCCCAACTTCAAAGGCAGTTTCTCAAAGAGTCATTAGGCCAGCAGAACTCCATATTTGTGGAGTATTTACCCTAACCCATACTTTTGGAAATTTCTCTACCGCCTCCAAGGCTGTGAACTCCTGAGCATTTTCATTTCCACATACGTATTCACAGATTTTCTAACTCTTCTCCACTAATTGTGTCTTAATTGGGGCGAAGGTTATGTCAAGGCATTGTTCTGGATGAGAGTGGGATGATTTTTGTGTAGCACATATTTGCATACACATTAGATTCATTTTCATATTTTCCATTTGAAATACTGAATCCCTGACATTAACCCATAACCTACTAGACTCTGACTACTAATCCTAATATGATGGAGAACAAGAAACCTAACAGAATAGAAATACAGGCCGTTCATAGGAGGCATGGTGTATACTTGGACTTCCCTTCTGCTTTATCAAGGGTATGTGTTATAAATCTAGTCAACTTTTCATTGTAATAGTTCTCCTTGAGTTTTTAAAGTTAACACATATGTAAATTTCTGTCTCCCATTCTCTGTAGCCTATTCATCACATGTATTTTTTATGCATATTTAGAATCCTACCTGGTATCACAAGTACATTTTTGTAAGCTCGCTGATTTTGAAAGATACATATTGTGATAAGATATCACTCCCCCTAAATAATGATGGAACTGAAAATTAAACCTATTGGTGAATTTCCTAGATGAACAACATTATATATAAATCGATGTTCAGTAAAATGAATATTTTTGGATATGTGGATGATATGTATTACACGGTGAATTTCGATTAGCATTTATATTGCTACATTATAATGTCTGTGTGTGTCTATCTATATATATATATATATATATATATATATATATATATATATATACTGTCCAGATTTTTCAAAATATGAAATATATATGTCTTATTATACACTCCCTAAATTCACTCATGTTTCTATATGTGGTTTATAATCAACTTTTCACAAGATAATTCTCAGAAATATTCATCCGCCTGAAATACATATTTATTTCCTAGTACTGAAAACTAACTTCAGTGAATGGAGCTTACAAATTCTAATATTTCTACAGTAACTGAATCAGTTTAACATCAATGCAAGTAGAATCCTACGGGACATGATGTGTATTTTGAAGTTTATTTTTATTCAATATTGGTACATTATTACTTTTTCAGTTTATGGACATCATAGGATATATCATTTCATCCACAAGTTCAAAAATTTATAGGCATTTGTTTCACTTTCAATCACTTCCTGCTTCAGAACACATGTATTCCTCTAAGTTTCTTGACTGGTCTTTTCATGAGATTTTATACCAAACACATTAATTTTGATTTTCATAATCACTTTTGAAGCAAAACTCACATACCATTCATATTAATTATCACTCTGATATTACCATTAGATGTATAACTGGTTTGAATGAATGATTGTATGTCAATATAAGATTTCTTATATCTTTTCAGATATCAATTCTATCCAATATTTAAAGTGGAACCAGTTATATTATTTATTCACACTATGGTCTATTCATGCATTATCTCTATATTCATAGACACAGTGTACACCTCTTTGTACCCCCAATACTAATTTATACGTCTTCAAAATATTGCTCCCTGAAATGGTGGATGTGGACTCATGTCACCTGATCTTTATATACATTTAATCACAGAAATATTGGACACAAAATGCAAAGGTCACACTTATGATTGTATAAAAGCCCAAATGGAAAGAAAACATGGATTACTAAAAACATCCATGTCCAGGTTCCCTAATGCTCTCAAATGTCAATCCTATTGGTGACTACATATGTGTTTCTTCTTAAAATTATATATTCAAACTCAACCCAATTGTAAATGTCTAATCCTATCCCTCACTTTATACTTTGCCTGATTTCATTATGTCTCTATTGCTATCTGCTTTCCTACATATATTCCCCAGTTCATCATTGTGACTGACTCTTCACATGTGCTGACATTTACATTCACACCCTAATAAATAACCTATTGCTAAGGAACTTTTGTTCCAAATCCTATACTCACTCTTCTTCCTAAACATACTAACTATCTTCTTAATCCTACCGAGTATCCCTTTTTGACTGGATGTTCTCTTCTACATTCAATCATTCAAGGTACAAGGTCTTATGCTATTGTATATTGATTTATCTGAGACATCGGTGCAGAATGTAATTCAACGCTAAGTATCACAATTAAGGGCCCAATGCCCTTCTGGGCTTCAAATCTAACTTAGATTTCTTTTTTCATACATATATTTCATCTCTATATTCTTAAAATAATCACAAGTTTCCAATACCATTATTCATGCAGCAGAATAATTCCTAACCCAAATGGAACATGTTATTAACACTAACCATACACTGTTTGTGTTAATAACATGTTTACAGAAGAGCAGGGACAGTGTTGATCTTACAATACAGGATTGTAGTGGATCTTCCATCTGCTGAGAACCTCAAAGCTCCATGCAGAAATGATCACTGGAGAAGATGTAGGCAGGTATGAAGGACCTGAGAGAGCAAAAGTTATCTTCCATTGCAAACAACCTGGTCAGGATGAAGGGATGTTTCTGAATCAGCCTCTCTCATCTTAATGTAGAGAAGATGGACAAACCAAGACTGTGTGGAGAGCTGTTCCTGGTTCCCTATGGTTGATATACCATTCTAACTTGTGAAAGTGTCACAGGAAGTAGGAGCAGCCTCCATCTCATGGGACCGTTGGAAGAAACTCTTAGGACAAAGTTGTTGCCGAGGCAGTGATCTCATTCAGTTCCTGAAGGAAATGACCTCAAAGCACTTCCTTATTGATGGAACTCTCTGAACATGGGATCCAGGACGCCAGGCACCCAGATCCAGTCCCAGTCCCAGTCCCAGTGGTCTCACTTGTTTGGATTTACCAAGGACAGAATCAGTCTTTCTTGGTACCTACTAAGGTGAGGAAGCCAAATGCCTGGAAAGCTTGGAAGAGGGGTTTTTCCTGGAAAAGCAGGTAGTGGCTCACTCCTGGCTCCTGACAACTTCACAGAGTTGGCCAAGGAGACCAGATCTGAGACAGGACAGGACATTTCGGGGGAACATAGTATGGCCCACCAGTCAGAGGATACTCCGGATAGTCTCATACCGATTTGGGGGAAGAAGGTGTCATTGTCGGTGTGGGTGTGGGTTTGTGGTTTTGTCTCATGTTCTGAGAATAGGAAGAAAAGTCAGTTTGTTTGGTTTGGAGTGAACTGTTTTTAGTAAGTCGTTTAACAAGGCAAGTGTTTCTGGGTCTGTGTATCACACTGTGTCCGTGGTTGTAGACATTAGAAAAGAGAATGCATCAATGGATATGTCCTGTCTAGTAGAAAGCTTCCCAACATTCATCCTGCCCATTTTATGAATGGACTGTGGATTGCCTTATTAATGGGCAATACCTGCTACCTTCTTAAGTTGCTGTTTTCCTCCAGAATTCTGGACACTCTCCAGAATAGGCTCATGGTTTTGTGTCTATGTTATGTACCACACCCAAGCTCTGTGACAAGGCAATGTTCTGGATAGCTGAAGGAAATGACGAGCATCTGAGAAAACTCATATATCAGTTGACCAGGAAAGTCTCAGTGGAGAAACCCTGCTTTGGGCCATTTGCTTACCTATTGTTCTGTTGCCCTGAGAGTCAGGAAGTCTTTGTCTCACACCACCCCTTTGTGAATCCTGAAGAAAATAGTTTTCAAATGGAAATAAATAGGCTTCACCTTTGGCTCTTTACTTAATTGATTTGGAAAGAGTTGTGTCTGAATCAGCCTCTTCGCCCAGTGTGATTCTTTGACTTAGATTCTCAGCACCTGATGGATCTAAAGAAAGATCCCATGTGTGCATCCAAATCAAAAATGGCAAAAAGAGCTGTAATTGTGGATGAAGTCTTCTGCCTTCCTCTGTAAGGTTCCTGAATTCCATCAAGTGAGAATAGGGATCATTTGGGTCAGATGAGTTCGTCAAAGCCCTTCTGAGGCTATCCCGTAGGTGCTTAGGTTTTCTCATCACTCCAATTCACATAAAGTATCTTTAAGTGACACTCAATAGGCCTCAAATGGGAAAAGTGGAGCAGTATGACAGGCAGGCCTTTTTGATCACTCCTGGTACAAAGGAAGGGTGTCCAGGCCACCCTGAATTTAGGCAAATGAGGAGCAATGGAGCTTATTTTGGACACTGTCTTGGGCTGCGTCCCTCATGGACACCTCCAGCCAGAGGTTATGATGAGTGTCAATATGGAAGAAGATGAGGACCATGTGGGAGAATTTCGGTTTTATTGTGGTCATTTGTGTGGCAGTTGGAAGAGATGACTGGGTCCACCTGGGCTTGAACTCTGGTGTGATTTCCCTTAGAGACTGAGTTCTGGAACTCACCTCAGAGAAGTATTGCTATGAATTGTGTTGGGATTTGAGGAAGCCACGCATGAGTGTCATCCTTGGAAACTGAGATGAAGGCCCAGGGTAGCTTTCCACAGGGCACTCTGATCTCAACCAGGATATCACATGATTTTATTCTGAAAGACTTGGAAGCCATTGTTGAGAGTCAAAACAGACAATGACATCACATTTTAGACCTCAATGGCCCTGGCTTCATGTGACCTTTTGGCCACTCTTTGGGAAGCCTTGCCTGTAAGAATTCTCCAGAACTTACATTGAAATGAGTTTCCTCAACATTTAATGGTTCCTGAATGAATTGAAACCCACAGTGCATCCAACTTCATCCGTGAAAAATGGCTAGATAAATACCGTGACAATTTTCAATTTCCCATGACCAGGTGGCACTGGAGAACCATTGGATATTCTGTTGCTGATCATGAGTGTACCAGACAGTGCCTTGATTGATTGGGTTTCATGAAAATAAGTTGGAGCCTGCTGAGTAGTTGTCCTAGAGTAGTGGTTGGCAGGTGTGTGAAAAAACTTCTGTGGTGGGGCCATGTGGATCTGCCATTGGCTTCCAAATGGCTTGTGACTGACATGGTGCAATCAGCAGACCCTCCTATGCAAAGGCATCTTGTTATATGGTGACGTTTCAGGGCAATGTTTACAATCAGGTTGCTATGTTTAAGGGGGCAAGTTATGTGGGATAGAAGCCTGGTTGGTGCATTCTCCTGCATACCCTAATGCACCATGCCTGAGAGAACTCGCTCCAGCACTGTGTCCCAGTTGAACTCCTTGGATTCCATGAAGCAATTACTAAACTCCCAATGCAACAGCAATAAACACATATAGAATCCTACCTGGTACCACACCTACATTCTTGTGAGGTGAACGACTTGGCAGATACAAATTGTGAGAGAAGATCACTCCTCCTAAACGCTGTTGGAACTGAAAATATAACCAATGGGTGAGCTTCCTAGTTTTACAACATTATATATAAATCCATGTTCAGTAAAATGAATATTTTTAGATCTGTGAATGATATATATTTCATGATGAATTTCGAATAGCATATATATTGCTAGTTTTTAATGTGTGTGTGTGTGTATGTATATATATGTGTGTGTTTGTATGTATATATATGTGTGTGTGTGTGTGTGTGTGTGTGTGTATATATATATATATATATATATATATATATATATATATATATATATACATGCACACATTCTCCAGATTTTTCAAAATATGAAATATTTGTATCTTAATATACACTCCCTTAATTCAATCATATTCATGTATGTGGATTTATGATCATCTTTTCTAAATATTATTCTCAGAAATATTCATCCACCTGAAATACTTTTTTGTTTTTAGTACTGAAAACTAACTTCAGTGAATGTTGCATACAAATCCTAATATATCTAGAGTAACTGACCCAGTTTAACCTCAATGCAAGAAGATTCATATGGAACATGATGTGTATTTTGATGTTCATTTTAATTCAACACTGGTACATTACTATTTCTTCAGTTTATGCACATCATAGGATATATATTTCATCAAAAAGATCACAAAATTATAGGCATTTTTTCACTTTCAATCACTTCCTACTTTAGAACACATGTATTCTTCCATATTTCTTGACTGGTCTTCTCAAGATTCTTTTTTACAAACACATTATTTTCGATTTTTATAATCACATTGAAGCAAAACTCACACACCCTTCATGATAAACCATAACCCTAATATTAACATTGATGTATAAGTTGTTGGAATGAATGATTGTATATCAATATACGATTTTTTATATTTTCAGATATCAATTCAATCCACCATTTAAAGTGGAACCAGTTATATTACTTATTCACAGTTGGTCTATTCATGCATTATCTCTATATTCATAGACACCGGGTACACCTGTTTGTACCCCAAATACTAATTTATAAGTCTTCAAAATATTGCTCCCAAAAATGGTGGAAGAAATACTTATGTCACCCGATCTATATATACATGTTATCACAGTAATATTCTGGACACAAAATTCAAAGGTCAAACTTATATTTGTACCAAAGCCTAAATGGAAAGTGAACATGGATTACTAAAAACATCAATGTCCAATTTGCCTATTGCTCTCAAATATCAATCCTATTGATGACTACATATTCGTTTCTTCCTAAGATTATATATTCAAACTCAACCCTGTTGAAAATGTCTAATTCTATCACTGACTTTATACTTTTCCTGATTTTGTAATGTCTGTATTGATATCTGCATTCCAACATATTTTCTCCAATTCATCATTGTGACTGACTCTTCACTTGTGTTGACATTTACATTCACTCTGTAACCGAAACCCTATTGCTAAAGAACTTTTGTTCCAAATTTTATACTCACTCTTCTTCCTAAACCTACCGACTATCTTCCTAATTTTACCGACTATCACTTTTGAATGGATGTTCTCATCTACATTCAATCATCCAAGTAAATGTAGGGCGAGTGTCAGAGGATGAGACCACCAAGAGACTATCTCATGCAACAGAAAGGGTTTATTTGGGGTCCAGAATGCTGGGGCTTAGAGCTCACTTGAATTGAGCAGAGAGCCCTGAGAACATCTTAAGCAGAACTTATATAATTTTCTTGGAGAGGGCAGGGAGGGAAGTTTATTGATGGGTCAGGGGGAGTTAGCGGTTTGATTGTAAACGCGTGAGGGAGTACATTCTGCAGTTTGGCAGTTGGGGACAGCACATTCTGGGAACAAGTTTAGGAAACATTTCTCAACATTTCAACAGTGTTTTGTTAAGCATACAGAAAAACAGGAAGTGACAAGTACATATTTTATTAACATTTCATTCCCCACTTCTTCTTCTGGCTACTTTTAATCATAAAAGTGATTGTTGGGGGGTGTCACATTTTATGTATGCTAGTGGGGTATTAACATAAGTTTAACTTTTCCAATTTGAGCTTGGAGAAAAGAAATTACATGGTTGAGAAACAGGGTTTTATAGTAAGCAATAAAATGAGGATTATTATTGGACCGGCCAGGGTTGATTAAAACATAGTTAACCAGGGGGACTGTGTAAACCAAGACTCAAACCACCAATTTTGGGTCTCTATCTCTCTTTGATGCCCTTCAAGGCATCTTTTTAATTTACTCATAGGGTTTGTTACAACTCCAGTATGGTCGACATAAAAAAAAAAAAAAAACATTCTTTCCTCAATGCAGCACAAAGGCTCCCTTCTCTCATGAAATGGAGGTCCAAACCTCGACTTTTCTGTAAAACAACTTCAAAGAGAGAGGTGAAAGATTCCTGCAAAGTTGTGATGGAATTTTCTAATATCTTTAAGTTTTGATCTATTGCTTCTTCTAATTGGGTCATTTGTTGTGTCCCATGGACCAGGGCAGTGGTTCCTGTGCGAACCCAGGCAGCAACTCCTATTCATAATAGAATGGCTAAGGTGAGAGATATATGTTCCCAACTGAACCGGGTTGTATGCCCCTCTATTTGATCATCCAATGAACCTGCGTCATAATAGAGCAATCTGGGAAACATCTGCACCATTACACAATTAATCACTTCTGTTGACCATTTCATAAAAACATAAACAACGTTTAAGTATATAGAATTATATTGTTGTAGGGACGGACAAGGCAAGGCACCTAAGATAGCACCAAAGACAAGGAAACAGTCATATTTGGTTGCAACTAGATTCAGAGGGCATTGCTCCTGTTGTAATCAATTAATCCCCTGAAACCCAAGTTTAGGTAGTTTCAGAATTTTGTACCCAACATGTAAGGGAAGGGGCTCTGAAGTTCACAGTCTGCAGAAGTTCACAAAGAGCAGTTTTTGTTTGTGATTTTTCCTCAGTTCTGGGCAAGTTAAATTTTCAAGGACACCTGGGTGGGGGAGAGCTTTTTTTTCCCTTTTTTTCCCCCTGCCAGCTGTTTCCATGGAGCAAAGTTTGTAACTTATTCATCTTAGCAATGTAGCCATCTCTATGAAGCCCCAGCTAAAGGACAGAAGCCTTGATCACATATGTTGTGAAAAACTAGTAAGGGTGTGTCTAGCTCAGGAGTGCTGATTTTTTTCAGCCAGTTGCCAGGTAGACCAGGGCAACACAAAAAGAGGAAGTTTATCTACACTGAACTCTTTTATAGGGACTCTTTTGCTGAAAGTCCTAAAGTTAGCCATGGTGAAAACTTCTGGATAAGGTCAGTTAAGACTTTCCTGTGGGCCTGGTACAGAGGGGGAAGACGGGGAATGCAGGGCTGAGAGCAGCTCTTTGGATCTGAGAATGAGGAAGGAGAGATGTAAAAAAATAATGGAAAAGGGTTTTGAGATCTTCCTAGCAACAAAAACATGAGTAGTAGAACGGGTAGAACAGAGCGGGAGATGGGAGTGAGTATCCCAAAAAGCCTGTAAGGGACTTTAAATTCTTAGTAACCTGTTTTCAGTGATGGCAAAGCAACTTTAAAGGCCATTTTCATTACATCTTGGATAGGGGTCTGAGGGCTCTTCTCAGCTGGTTTGAGCTTTGGGTTAGCTGGTAAGAGGACCTGGTGGGACCCAGTGTGGGCACTGACAGGAGAAGAGAGGAGTGAGTGAGTGGAGGGTTACCTCAGTACCTGCTACCTCAGCAAGGGGGCAATGGTCTGAGAAACGGTGGAGGTTTGGGTTTTTAATATAGTAATTGGAGGGGAGAAATCAAGTTGATGAGGTGGGAGTGACAACAGAGAGTCTAGAGCAGAAGGCTGAGGGTGAGCATGTATTGGAGAAGCATAGTTCACGATGTGAGCAAAGGAGAGAAAAGGCCTCCACATAGAGGAATCTCCTTTCACCCTTTTGAGCACTTGCAGAAGTAAAAAAGGTCACACAGAATTTGAGGATCTAGAGACCCCTCTGGGGGCCATCGGTTTTGGTTGTCTAATTGGTAATATGGCCAATGCTGTGTAGAGAATTTCATGAGTAGTTTGGGTTCCATGTGGCAGTCCCTGTATGCTCACATCCCCATGACTTACAGAAGATGTTGGCGTTCCCCGCACACAGCCTTGACTGTTTGTGGCTTTGATAGTACACTGGGCAAACATAGTAATCTAGGCTAGCCAAACAGCATCTGGCTCGCGTGTCCCTACATCAATAATATTTGTTTCCATTATCTATGGTATGGAAGGAATTTAATGGAATTTTAGTGGGATCCTCTTCATTAGGGATATCCCAATTGGGAAGACCTATACGCAGCTGACAAATGTCTGGCTGGAGAGATGGCCACCAGGTCCCTAAACGGGCTGTATGCAAGATAGACCATACTTCCGTTCCAGTAGGATTTGTGATCAGCCATCGCTGCTGAACAGGCTTATGAGGGTTAGGACTACTGGTGGTCAAGGGGAGAGTCTATAGCCTTATCCACACAGCGAATCTACAATTTGAAATGGTTTCCAGTCTTTTCCAGTTTCCAGCCAGAGTCAGGACAGGGCACAGGCTTGAGATGAGAGGTAGGGATCCAGGAAGTGATTTTGACTACCTTTACCCTGTAGGTGTTATAAGTAGCACCTGGTATGGTCCTTTTCAGCGGAGTTCCAGGGATGACACCAGATGTCGTCTTACATAGACGAAGTCTCTACTTGATATCGCTGTAGAGTTCCCTCATCCCCAGGTTGGTAGGCAGTGGCCATCTGTTTTCACAGGTATCCCTGAGTTCTTTCAAGAGCTTTAAGTCTGTTAAGCAAGGGGGTGTGGAAGGAATCGTTAGGTCTTAGAGTTGGGGTAGGTCCCTTACTGGAGGAGGGACACCATAGAGAATTTCACAGGGTGTGAGGTTACACAAAGAAATAGATTGAGTATTTCTTGCATGAAACAGTACATAAAGCAGGAGCATAGTCCAATCTTTTATGCCGGTCTCTAAGTTTAATTTCGTTATGGTTTCTTTAATGGTTCTATTCATTCTTTCTACCTGTCCTGAACTCGGGGGTCTGTAAACACAATGTAACTTCCAATTAATCCCCAGGGTCCTTGCTAACCTCTGAGTTACCTGGGCCACGAACGCCAGTCCATTATCAGACCCTATTACTTTAGGCAGGCCGTACCTTGGAAAAATATCTTCCAGGATCTTCTTGACCACCATTTGCGCTGTTTCATTTTTTTTTTCTTTTCTTTTCTTTTTTTTGGGGGGGGAAGGCTTCAATCCATCCTGAAAATGTATCTACAAAGACTAGGAGATATTTAAGTCCATTCCTTGCTGGCTTAATTTCAGTAAAGTCCACTTCCCAGAATTGTCCTGGTCTGGTTCCTCGTAGGTGCTTTCCTGCAGGAAGCTTGGAAGGGTAAGAATTAACCAATTGATGGACCCAACAGGCTTTTGTTATCCATTCAGTTGTTTCCTTTCACTGTGAGTTGGTTAATGGAAAACTCTGTTCTTGATCCTTCAGAAATGAATGCAGTTTCTTTGAACCAAGGTGAGTGATTTGATGTACATTTTCTACTGACATAGTTAGAGCCGTGATTATAGGAGTTTTTACTGAAGGATTTAGAAATTCCACTTGGGGGCCTTCAGGGTAAAAAGTGATTTTGGCCCAGAGCTTTGTGAGCAGATCTCTGCCAATCAATGGGGCCATGCATTCTGGGATTACTAGGAATGAGTGATGGATTTTTCCTTTCCCCTGGTCCATGGTCCTCTTAGTTTTCCAAGCCCGATATTTACTGCCATTAGCCCCTTGAATTAGAGACCTTTTATTTGATAGAGGTTCCAATGGGGCCTTAAAGGCAGAATATCTTGCCCCTGTATCCACTTCAAAGTATACTGGGGTCCCCTCCACTTCAAAAGTTACCCTGAGCTCGGGGAGAGGATCTGAGCCCCGACTTTCTTAGTAATCCTATAGAGTCAGAATGTCCAGCTGGCCTGGCTGTCTCTTTCTAGCGCACTCTTTAGCCCAGTGTCCTTTTTTCTAGAGTAGGCACATTGAATTGAGGCCAGGGGTGGCCTCTTGTGTGGGCCCCGGTGTCCCTTCCTGTCTCCATGTTTCTTAATTTCTGGTCTATTTGTTGTTGTGACCAGGATCTTAGTCAATGCCTTAGTCTGTCTTTTGTTTCTTTTATCCTCCCTTTGCTCCCTAGTCTTCCTCAGTTTCTCTCTTATAGTACACCTTCTTGGCTTCTCTGACTAAACCTCTCAAAGTCATATCTTGTAATCCATCTAAGCATTGTAACTGTCTTTTAATATCCAGAACAGCTTGCCCAATAAAGGCCACCATGACAGATGCCTTTTGATTCTCTCCCTGAGGATCGAAAGGATTAAATATGCTATATGCCTCCATAATTCTCTGTAGGAACATGGAGGGACATTCATCAGTCCCTTGAATAATCTCTCTTACCTTGGCCAAAATAGTTGGTCGCCTAGCGGCCACTAAGATACCCACTATTAGAGCCCGGCAATAAGAGGAAGGATGCTCATTACCTTCACAGGTTTTGGGGTCCCAGTTGGGTCGGTGCAAGGGAAAGGCGGCTTTGCATATGTTGGGAAGTTTTGTCGGTCACCCATCTGGTCCGAGAATATTTTTTTCTAGAATCCAGGAAGATTCTCTTTTGTTCCTCTGTCATGAAGAGAGTCCCTAGGAGTTGTTGGCAGTCATCCCAAGTAGGCTGGTGTGAAAACATCAATGACTCAACCACACCTGAGACCCAGGTGGGGTCCTCGGTAAAAGGGGGATTGTTATTTTTCCAGTTATTTAGGTCTGAAGAGGAGAAAGGTAAATACCGGTAGGCTTGCATTTTTCCCCCATGGTTGTCATCAATCATTGTTCCTTAGAAATGGAGAGGGAGCATCACGTGAGTTCCAGGGATTTCAATCATTCAACGCCGGCAAATTCCTTTAGCCGGGCCAGCAACCTCCAGGAAAGGAGGGGCTGTGTTTTCCGCAGGGGAGTTATCTGGAGTGCGCTGGGCTCGCTTAGCTTCCTCCAAAGGCGGAGAGGCTGAGACAGCAGCAGGGGAATTACTTAGAGGGTGTTGGGGTTTGGGGGACGAGGGCAGGGAATAAGTAGTAGGACGAGAGTCCAGTAGAGTAAACTCTTGTGACTCAGGGAGAACAGAGGTTGAAGGAGGAGGAGAAGCAGAAGGTTTGAGAGAGCATGACGGAAAGAGTAGGAGCGGGGGCAGGGGCAAGGAAAAGCTTCACACATGGAGGAGGAGAATTGCAGAGGTCCTGCAAAGTTAAGATATATGTCTCTTGATCCTGATGTCTATGTGGCGCTGGCTGAAAGTCAATATCTCTGACTTTTTAAATTAGTGGGAAGTAGAAAGATCCTTCTAGGGGCCATCTGAATCCAAAGGTGGGCCATTCTGAGGCACAGAGAGTCTGCCAGGTCCAGCGTTTAACTGAAAAAGAAAGATTCTGAGCCCTTAAGCGGACTTTGGTGCAATGATCAAGGGTCAGCAAAAGAGGCATTGAAGTGCTCTATCCCATAATGAAAGATAAACAATCAGTAAAAGCAATGACACACGACACAGACAAGACAATACAATAAAGACAGGCAATGGACGTCCAACACTGAGACCAGGACTGAGTAGCCGGCAAAACCCGATGGGCTGGTAATACCGAATCTGAAACAAAATATCACTGAGTCGAGGAGACTATTGTTCCTCGATTTCCCGAGTCCTCTGGGGAGTCCCCCAGTGACGTGGCCTGTGGCTCTATGACATGTCTCTCAGCCACCGTCGGAGAGAGCTCACACTCTTCATCAACAGCCATTTGCCAAGCCCTAACCTGAAACCTGAAACTAGAAAGAGGCACCTTACATACCCCGAGAGGAGCCCGTTGGGGTCTCTCATCTGCCGCTGCTGGATCTCAGTGGAACCTCCATATGTAAAAGTCGGGCGAGCGTCCAGGGAAGAAACCACCAAGAGACTGTCTCATGCAAAAGCAAAGGGTTTATTATGGGTCCAGCATGCTGGGGCTCAGAGTTCACTTGAATAGAGCAGAGAGCCCTGAGAACAGCTTAAGCAGAGCTTATATACTTTCCTTGGAGAGGGCAGGGCGGGATGTTTATTGATGGGTCCGGGCGAGTGAGCTGTTTGTGGGCAACCGGGTGAGGAATTACTTTCTGCAGTTTGGCAGCTGAGGACAGCACATTCTGGGAACAAGACTAGCAAACATTTCTCAAGATTTCAACAGTGTTTTATTAAGCATACAGAAAACAGGAAGTGATAAGTACCTATTTTATTAACCTTTCACTACGGACTACACTTTGCCAGATTTCCTAATGTCTCTATTGATATCTGCTTTCCTACATATTTTCCCCAGTTCATCATTGTGACTGACTCTTCACATGTGGTGACATTTACATTCACTCTATACCCGAAACCCTATAGCTAAAGAACTTTTGGTCCAAATCCTATGCTCACTCTCCTTTCTAAACCTACCGACTATCTTCCTAATCCTACTGATTATCCCTTTTTGACTGGAAGTTCTCTTTGACAATCAATCATCCAAAATACACGGACCTTTGCCATTGTATATTGATGTATCTGAGACATCTGTGCAGAAAATAAATCAAAGCTCAGTATCACAATCAAGGTCCCAATGCTCTTCTGGGCTTCAAATCTTACCTAGATTTCTGTTTTCATACTTAATTTTCACCTATATATTCCTGTAAATATCGCAGGTTTTCAATACCATTATTCATCCAGCAGAATGACTCCTAATGCAAATTGAACCTGTTATTAACCCTAACCATACACTGTTCCCTCAATCTAACTTTACAGAAGAGCAGGGACAGAGTAGGTCTTACAATACAGGAATGTAGGGAAACTTCCTATTGCTAAGAAACTCAAAGGTACATGCAAAAATGATCCCTGGAGAAGTTGTAGGCAGCTATGAAGGAACTGAGTGAGCAAAAGTCATCTTCTCTTGCAAACAACCTGGTCAGGATGAAGGGATATGTCTGAATCATCCTCTCTCTTCTTAATGTAGAGAAGAAGGACCAAACCAGGCTGTGTGGAGAGCTGTTCCCGGTTGCCTATGGTTAATATACCATTCTAACTTGTGAAACTGTCACAGAAAGTAGGGGCAGCCTTCATTTCAGGGGACCCTTGTAAGCAACTGTTAGGACAAAGTGGTTGCCAAGGGTGTGAGCTCATTCAGTTCCTGAAGGAAGTGACCTCAGACCTCACCTCACATCCTTGGTGATAGAACTCTCTGAACTTGGGATCAAGGAAGCCAGGCACCCAAATCCCATTCCAGTCCCAGTAGCAGTGGTCTCACTTCTTTGGATTTACCAAGGACAGAATCAGTCTTTGTTGGTACCTACTGATATGAGGATGGCCAAAAGCCAGGAAAGCTCTGAAGAGTGGCCTTTCCTGAGAAAGCAGGTAGTGGATCACCGCTGCCTCCTGACAACTTTACAGAGTTGGCCAAGGAAACCAGATCTGAAACAGGGCAGGCAATTTCAGGGGAACATAGTATGGCCCAATAGTCAGAGGACACTCCGGATAGCCAGAGACCTACTTGGGGGAAGAAGGTGCTTAGTGGGTGTGGGTGGGTGTTTGTGCTTTTGTCTCATGTTCTCAGAATAGGTAGAAATGGCGGTTTGTTTGGTTTGGAGTGAACTGTTTCTAATAAGTGATTTGATAAGGCAAGTGTTTCTATGTCTGTGTATCCCATTGGGTCCGTGGTTGTAAACATTAGAAAAGAGAATGCATGAATGGATGTGTCCTGTCTGGTAGAAAGCTTCCCAGCATTCATCCAGCCGAATATATGAAAGCACTGTGGCTTCCCTTATCGATGGGCAACACCTGCTATTTTCCTAAGGTCTGGTTTTATTTTTGAATTCTGGCCACTCTCCAGAATAGGCTCATGGTTTTGTGTCCAAGCGAAGTACCACCTTCAAGCTCTGTGACATGGCCATGTACTGGATAGCTGAAGGGAATGGCGAGCAACTAAGAAAACTCAGATATCAGTGTGACCAGTAAAGTCTCAGTGGAAAAACCGTGCTTTGGGCCTTTTGCTTACCTTTTGTTCTATTTCCTTGTATTTAAGGAATTTCTTTGCCTCAGGCCACCCCTTTGTGAAGCTGGAAGAAAACATTTTTCAAATGGAAATGAATGTGCCTCACCTGTGGCTCTTTGCCTAATTGCTTTAGAAAGGGGTGTGTCTGAATCAGCCTCTTGGCCCTGTGTGAGGCTTTGGCTTAGATTCTTAGCACCTGATCGATATAAAGAAAGATCCCATGTGTGAATTTAAAACCGAAATGCCCAAAAGAGGAGTCATTGAGCATAAAGTCTCTTGCCTTCCACTGTAAAATTCCTGACCTCCATCAAGTGAGAATAGGGATCCTTTGGGTCAAATGATTTCTTCAAAGCCCTGCACATGCTAGCCCAGAGGTGCTTGTGTTTTCTCATGACTCCAATTCACATAAAAATTCTAAACCCCACTGTCAGTAGGCCTCAAATTGGAGAAGCAGAGCAGTATTACGGCAGGCCTATTTGATCACTCCTGGGTCACAGGAAGGGTGTCCAGGCCACCCTGACATTAGGAAAATAAGGGGCAAGGAAGCCTATTTTGGACACTGTCTTGGGCTGTGTCCTTCATGGAAACTTCCAGGCAGAGGTTAAGATGAGTATCTATATGCAATAAGATGAGGGTCATGTGGGAATGTTTTGGTTTAATTTTGGTCATTTGTGTTGGGGTTGGAAGACATGAGTAGGTCAACCAGGACTTGAAATCTGGTCTGATTCCCCTTAGAGACTGAGTTATGGAACTGAACTCAGAGAAGTATTGGCATGAATTGTGTTGAGTTTTTAGGAGGCCACACATGAGACTCGCCCTTGGAAACTGAGACCTAGGCCGAGGGTGGCTTTCCACAGAGCACTGGGAATCTCACCCAGGATATCACAAGATTTTATTCTGAAAGACTTGGCAGCCAGTCAAAACACACATAGACCTCACACTGTAGACCTCAATGGGCCTGGCTTCATGTGACCTTTTGGCTACTCTTTGGGAAGACTTGCCTGTGAGTGTCCTCCAGAGATTTCATTGAAATGAGCTTCCTCACAATTTAATGGTTCCTAAATGAATTGAAACCTACAGTGCCTCCAACTTCCACCTTGAAAAATGGCTAGATAAATACCATGAAATTTTTGAAATTCCTATGACCAGGTGGCACTGGAGAACCTTTGTATGCCCTGTTGCTGATCATGAGTGTACCAGAAAGTGCCCTAATTGACTGAGTTTCATTAAATTGGTGTAGAACAGAGATGCCAGTAAGTTGAATACTCCTCAATTTTAGGCGCAAGCTGTGGTGTGCAGGTTTGTGATAAAACATCCGTGGTGGGGCCATGTGGATCTGCCATTGCTTCCAAATGGCATGTGACTGACGTGGTGCAGCCAGGAAATTCTTATATGTAAATGCATAGTGGTATATGGAAAATTTTTAGGGCAATGTTCAGAATCAGGTTGCAATGGACAAGGGGACAATCTATGTGGGCTAGAAGCCTGGTTGGTGCATTCTCCTGCAGACCATGACCCACTACACATGACAGTACTCCCTCCAGCACTGTGTCCCAGTTCAACTCCTTGTATTTCGTGAAGAAAATACCAAACTCCCAGTGCAGCAGCAAGAAACACCACGAAAAGTGGAGAATGACCAAATGCCCTCACAGTCCACACGGGGAGACTCTTAGACCCCAGTGGTCACAGTTTACCTACAAAGAGATAATTCAGTACTGTAGCCTAGTGTTCATTGGAAAATAAGAAACCACGTCCTCCAGGTCACATAGATGTAGACCCAGCTCTGATGGTCTCACTAGAAAGAAAGCTAAAGCTCCTGACAACAACATATATTTTGAGTTCCCAACCTCAGAGGCAGTTTCTCAAGAAGTCTTTAGGCCAGCAGAGCTCCAAGTTTGTGGAGTGTTTACCTTGTCCCTTACATTTGGAAACTCCTCTACCACATCCAAGGTTGTGAACTCCTTTGCATTTTCCATTCCAGATATATATTCACAGATTTTCTAACTCTTCTCCTCTAATTGTGTCTTATTTGGGGCGAAGGTAATGTGAAGCCATTGTTCTGGATGAGAGTGGGTAATTTATTGTGTAGCCCATATTTGCATACACATTGGATTCATTTTCCTTTTTTCCATTCAAAATACTGAATCCCTGACACTAACCCATACCCTACTAGACTCTGACTACTAATCCTACTATGATGGAGAATAATAACACAAACAGAATAGAAATACAAGCCGTTCAGAGGAGGCATGGTGTATAGTTGGACTTGCCTTTTGCATGATAAAGCGTAGGTGTTATATGTCTAGTCCATTTTTCATTGAAATAGTTCTGTATGTGTTTTTTTCCTTTAATTTTTATTGTTGGTTCTTCAAAATTTACCTATTTCTTGACATATCATATTTCACACTTTGATTCAAGTGGGTTATGAACTCCCATTTTTACTCCGTATACAGGTTTCAGCATCACATCTGTTACACATCCACTGTTTTACGTATTGCAATACTAGTGTCTGTTGTAGTCTGCTGTCTTTCCTATCCTCTACTATCCCCCATCCCCTCTTCTCCCATCTTCTCTCTCTACCCCATCTACTGTAATTCATTTCTCCCCCTTGGTTTTTTCCCCCCTTTTCCCTCACTTCCTCTTGTATGTAATTTTGTATAACCATGAGGGTCTCCTTCCATTTCCATCCAATTTCCCTTCTCTTTCCTTTTCTCTTCTACCTGTCACGCCTGTTTAATCTTAATGTTCTTCTCATGCTCTTCCTCCCAAATCTGTTCTTAGTTACTCTCCTTATATCAAAGAAAACTATTGGCATTTGTTTTTTTAGGGATTGGCTAGCTTCACTTAGCATAATCTGTTCTAATGCCATCTATTTCCCTGCAAATTCTATGATTTTGACATTTTTTAATGCAGAGTATTACTCCATTGTGTATAAATGCCACATTTTTTTTCCATTCATCTATTGAAGGGCATCTAGGTTGGTTCCACACTCTTGCTATTTTGAATTGTGCTGTTATGAACATCAATGTAGCAGTGTCCCTGCAGCATGCACATTTTAGGTCTTAGGGAATAGACCGAGAAGGGGAATAGCTGGGTCAAATGGTGGTTCCATTCCTAGCTTCCAAGAAATCTCCATACTTCTTTCCAAATTGGCTGCACCAATTTGCAGTCCCACCAGCAATGTACAGGTGTACCCTTTTCCCCACATCCTCGCCAGCACTTGTTGTTTGACTTCATAATGGCTGCCAATCATACTGGAGTGAGATGGTATCTTAGGGAGGGTTTGTTTTCCATTTTTCTGACTGCAAGAGATGGTGAGCATTTTCTCATGTACTTATTGATTGATTGTATGTCCTCATCTGAGAAGTGTCTGTTCAGGTCCTTGGACCATTTGTTGATTGGGTTATTCGTCTTCTTATTGTTTAATTTTTTGAGTTCTTTGTATACTCTGGATATTAGGGCTCTATCTGAAGTGTGAGGAGTAAAGATTTGTTCCCAGGATGTAGACTACTTATTTACCTCTCTTATTGTTTCTTTTGATGAGAAAAAACTTTTTAGTTTGAGTAAGTCCCATTTGTTGATTCTAGGTATTAACTCGTGTGCTAATGGTGTCCTATTGAGGAATTTGGAGCCCAACCCCACAGTATGTAGATCATAGCCAACTTTTTCTTGTATCAGATGCCGTGTCTCTGATTTGATATCAAGCTCCTTGATCCACTTTGAGTTAACTTTTGTGCATGGCGAGAGAAATGGATTCAGTTTCATTTTGTTGCATATGAATTTCCAGTTTTCCCAGAACCATTTGTTGAAGATGCTATCCTTCCTCCATTGCATGCTTTTAGACCCGATTGGCATTGCATTTAACATATAGAGAACTTTTGGTTATATTGCCATTTTGATGATGTTAGTTCTGCCTATCCATGAACATAGTATATTTTTCCATCTTCTAAGATCTTCTTCTATTTCTCTCTTTAGGGTTCTGTAGTTTTCATTTTATAAGTCTTTCACCCTTTTTGTTAGGTTGATTCCCAAGTATTTTTTTTTTTGTGTGTGTGGATATTTTGAATGGAGTTGTTGTCCTCATTTCTATTTCAGAGGATTTGTTGCTGATATACAGGAATGCCTTTGATTTATGCATATTGATTTTATATCCTGCCACTTTGGTGAATTCATTTATTACCTCTAATAGTTTCTTTGTATACCTTGCTGGGTCTGCTAAGTATAGAATCATGTCATCTGCAAATAGTGATAATTTACGTTCTTCTTTTCCTATTTTAATGCCTTTGATTTCTTTAATCTCTCTAATTGCTCTGGCCAGTGTTTCGAGAACTATGTTGAACAGAAATAGTGAGAGAGGGCATCCCTATCTTCTTCCAGATTTTAGAGGGAATACCTTCAATTTTTCTCCATTCAGAATGATGCTAGCCTGAGACTTAGCATAGATTGCTTTTACATTATTGAGGTATGTTCCTGTTATCCCTAGTTTTTCCAGAGTTTTGAACATAAAGGGATGCTGAACATTGTCAAATGCTTTTTCTGCATCTATCGAGATGATCAAATGGTTCTTATTTTTAAGTCTATTTATGTGATGAATAACATTTATTGATTTCTGTATAATGAAGCAGCCTTGCATCCCAGGGATGAATCCTACTTGATCATGGTGCACAATTTTTTTAATATGTTTTTGTATCCAATTCGCCACAATTTTATTGAGGATTTTTGCATTTTTCCTGAAATAGCTTGAAAAGTATTGGTATTAGTTCCTCTTTAAAGGTTTTGTAAAACTCTGCTGTATACCCATCCGATCCTGGGCTTTTCTTAGTTGGTAGTCTTTTGATGGTTTATTCTATTTCCTCAATTGTTACGGGTCTGTTTAGGTTGCCTATATCCTCCTGACTCAATCTGGGCAGATTATATGACTGAGAAATTTATCGATGCCTTCACTATCTTCTATTTTATTGAAAAATAAGAATTCAAAATAATTTCGGATTATCTTCTGTATTTCTGAACTATCTGTTGTGATACTGAGTTCTCCCTCTTCTTTTCTTTGTTAGCTTGGCTAAGGGTCTGTCGTTTTGATTTATTTTTTCAAAGAACCATCTTTTAGTTTTGTCAATTTTTTCAATTGTTTCTTTTGTTTCGATTTCATTAATTTCAGCTCTAATTTTAATTATTTCTTGCCTTCTACTTATTTTGCTGTTGTTTTGCTCTTCTTTTTCTAGGATTCTGAGATGAAGTATGAGATCATTTATTTGTCGTTTTTTTTTTTTTCCTTTTTTTAAGGAATGAAATCTAAGCAATGAATTTTGTTCTTAGAACTGATTTCAATGTGTCCCATAGATTCCGATATGTTATGTCTGTGTTTTCATTTATCTCTAAGAATTTTTTAATTTCCTCCTTGGTGTATTCTATAACCCATTGATCATTCAGTAACTTATTTTTCATTCTCCAAGTGATACATGGTTTTTCCTTCTTTCTTTTATCGTTGATTTTCAGTTTCATTTCATTATGATCAGATAAGATGCCTGTTATTATATCTACTCCTTTATATTGTCTAAGAGTTGCTCTGTGACATAATATATGATTTATTTTTTGAGAAGTATCCATGTGCTGCTGAGAAAAAAGTGTAGCTGCTTGATGTTGGGTGGTATATTCTATATATATCATAAGTCTGGGTTATTAATTGTGTTATTGAGTTCTATAGTTTCATTATTCAACTTTTGTTTGGAAGATCAGTCCAGTAGTGAGAGAGGTGTGTTTGAGTCTCCCATGAGTATTGTATGGTGGTCTATTAGACTCTTGAACTTGAGAAGAATTTGTTTAATGAACATAGCTGCACCAATGTTTGGGGCATATATATTTATGATTGTTATGTCTTGTTGGTGTATGGTTTCCTTGAGAAGTATGTAGTGTTGCTCTTTATCCCTTTTGATTAACTTTAGCTTGAAATCTATTTTATTTGATATGAATATGGACACTTCTGCTTGTTTCCGAAGTCCATATGGGTGATATGATTTTTCCCAACTTTTCACCTTCAGTCTATGTATATCTTTTCCTAACAAATGTGTCTCCAGTAGGCAGCATACTGTTGGGTCTTGTTTTGTGATCCATTCTACTAGCCTGTGTCTCTTAATTGGTGAGTTTAAGCCATTAACATTTAGGGTTATTATTGAGATATGGGTTGTTCTTCCAGCCATATTTGTATATTTATGTTACTAAACATGGTTTTTTTTCTCCTTGATTATTTTCCCCCCTTTACTGTCCTACCTCCCACTGTTGGTTTTCATTGTTATTTTCCATTTCCTCTTCCTGTAGTGTTTTGCCAAGGATGTTTTGAAGAAATCGTTTTCTAGCTGCAAATTCTTTTAACTTTTGTTATCGTGGAAAGTTTTAATTTCATCTTCTATCCTGAAGCTTAATTTCGCTAGATACACAATTCTTGGATGGAACCCATTTACTTTCAGTGTTTGAAAAATGTTATTGCAGGATCTTTTAGCTTTCAGAGTCTGTGTTGAAAGATCAGCTGTTATCCTGATTGGTTTACCACTAAATATAATCTGCTTCCTTTATCTTGTAGCTTTTAAAATTCTCTCCTTTTTTCTGTATGTTGGGCATCTTCGTTATAATATGTCTAGGTGTGGATCTCTTATAATTTTGCACATTTGGCATCCTGTAAGCTTCTAGGATTTGCGATTCTGTCTCATTCTACAAGTCTGGGAAGTTTTCTCTTTTATTTCATTGAATATATTGCTCATTCCTTTTGTTTGGACCTCTATACCTTCCTGTATCCCAATGACTCTTAAGTTTGGTCTTTTTATGTTATCCCATATTTCTTGGATGTTCTGCTCATGGTTTCTTAAAAGTCTTCCTGAGCTGTCTGTGTTCTTTTCAAGTTGAAATAATTTGTCTTCATTGTCTGATGTTCTATCTTCTAAGTGTTCTACTCTGCTGTTAGTATTCTCAATTGAGTTTTTAAGTTGGTTTATTGATTCCTGCATTCCTAGGATATCTGTTTGTTTGATTTTATAATCTTTATCTCCCTGCATAGTTGATATTATGCTTCTTGGATTTTTTTATGTAATTCATTATCAAGGTGATCTTTCATTGTCTGATTTTGCTCTCTAATGTCTTCCTTGAGACTCCAGATCATCTGAAGCATGTATATCCTGAGTTCTTTATCTGACATTCCATCTGCTGCAGATATTACCTCTTCTAAAGTTGACTTTACCTGCATTGCTTATGGTCCTTTCTTTCCTTGTCTTTTCATTCTGTTCATGTTTCTTTCTGCTTGGTGAAACTGTTGTGTTATTGAATTTTTCCCCTATATATTTTTATTGCTTGTATAGTTTCAAAGTCTCTCTCGCAGGCACGGGTGGTGGCTCTGCCCCTCCTACAATTGGGACAATGTGCCTACCACACCAGCAGGCTGCTGGGCCTGTTCTGTCAGTTGGTAGCTGGTCCGCCTACCTTGAAGGTGCGAGCAGCAGCTCTGCCCCTCTGCAGGCACTGGGCCTGTTCTGCCAGTGGGTCGCAAGTCGGGCTACTTTGCAGGCGTGGGCGGCAGCTTTGACCATCTGCGGGCCACTGGGTCTGTTTTGTCTGTCCCTTGCAGGTCTGTCTACCTTGCAGGCGCGTGTTCCTGCTCTGTCCCTCCCCCAACCGGGACGATGTGTCTACCATGCTGGAGGGCCATAGGCCTGGTCTGTCGGTGGTCGCAGGTCCACCTACCTTGCAGGCGCGGAGGGCGTCTCTGCCCCTCCGCAGATTGCTGGGCCTGTCTTGCTGTGGGTCACAGGTCTGCCTACCTTGCAGGCCCGGCGGCATTGCCCCTCCCCCAACCAGGGCGATGTGTCTTCCACGGTGGCAGGCCACTGGTCCTGTTCAGCCGGTGGGTCACAGGTCCGCCTACCTTGAAGGAGCGATTGGCAGATCTGCCCCTCCCTCTCTCAATGTGTTTTTAAAGTTGACAAATATGTGAATTCCTGTCTCCCTTTCTCTGTAGCATATTCAGCACATATATTTTTATATGCACATATAGAATCCTACCTGGTATCACACGTACATTTTTGTGAGGCTGCTGACTTGGCAGATACAAATTATGAGAAGAGATCACTCCTCCTAAACGCTGTTGGAACTGAAAATTTAAGCTATTGGTGAGCTTCCTAGTTGAACAATATTACACATAAATCCACGCTCAGTAAAATGAAGATTTTTGGATCTGTGGATGATATATATTTCAAGAAGAATTTCAATTGGCATATGTATTGCTACTTTTTAATGTCTGTTGTGTGTGTGTGTGTGTGTGTGTGTGTGTATATATATATATATACACACTCTCCATATATTTCAAAATATGAAATAGATGTGTCTTATGTACAGTCCCAAAATTCATTCATGTTCATGTATGTGGAGTTATAATCAAATTTTCACTAGATTATTCTCAGAAATATTCATCTACCTGAAATACATATTTGTTTCTTAGGTCTGAAAACTAACTTCAGTGAATGGTGCATTCAAATCCTAATATTTCTAAATTAACTGACTCAGTTTAACATCAATGCAAGAAGATTCCTATTGGACATGATGTTTATTTTGACGTTCATTTTTACTCAACACTGGCACATTACTACTCCTTCAGTTAATGCACATCATAGGATATATATTTCATCTACAAGTTCGCAAATTTATAGGCATTTGTTTCACTTTCAGTCACTTCCTGCTTCAGAACACATGTATTTCTCCAGGTTTCTTGACTGGTCTTTTTATGAGACTTTTTTCCAAACAAATTATTTTCAATTTCCATAATCAATTTGAAGCAAAACTCACACACTCTTCATGATAAACCATAATCCTCATATTACCATTAGATGTAAAACGGGTTGGAATGAATGGTTGTATATCAATATAAGATTTCCTGTATATTTTTACATTTCAATTCAATCCATTATTTAACGTTGGAACCAGTTATATTATTTATTCACAGTATGGTCTATACATGCATATTCTCCATATTCAAAGACAAAGAGTACACCTGTTTGTACCCCGAATACTAATTTATACTTCTTCAAAATATTGCTCCCAGAAATTGTGGAAGAAATACTCAGGTCACCTTATCTACATATACATTGTATCACAGTAATATTCTGGACACAAAAAGCAAAAGTCACACTTATGATTGTACCAAAGCCTAAATGGAAACTGAACATGGATTACTAAAAACATCCAGGTCCAGGTTGCCTAATAGTCTCAAATATCAATCCTATTGGTGACTACGTATTTGTTTCTTCCTAAGATTATATATTCAACCTAAATGCAGTTAATAATGTCTAATCCTATCACTCACTTTATACTTTGCCTGATTTCCTAATGTCTCTATTGATGTCTGCTTTCCTAAATATTTTCCCCAGTTCACCATGTGAGTGACTCTTCACATGTGATGATATTTACTTTCACTCTCTAACCGAAACCCTATTGATAAAGAATTTTTTGTCCAAATCCTGTACTCACTCTTCTTCTGAAAGCTACTGACTATCTTCCTAATCTTACTGAGTTTCCCTGTTTGAGTGGAAGTTCTCTTTTCCATTCAATCATCCAAGGTACAAGGTCCTATGCCATTGATTATCGATTTATCTGAGACATATATGCGGAACATAATTCAAAGCTAAGTATCACAATCAACAGCTCAAGGTCCTTCTGAGCTTCAAATCTTACCTAGATTTCTGTTTTCATACTTATATTTTATCTCTATGTTTTAATAAATGTCACAGGTTCCCAATACCATTATTCATCTAGCAGAATGATTCCTAACCCAAATCAAACATGTTATTAAACCCTAAACATACACTGTTCCCACAATCTCACTTAACAAAAGACCAGGGACAGTGTTGGTCTTACAATACAGGAATGTAGGGGATCTTCCATATGCTGAAAACCTAAAAGGTCCATGCAGATGTGATTCCTGGAGAAGATATAAACAGCTATGAAGGACCTTAAAGATAAAAGCTCATCTTCCATTGCAAACAACCTGGTCAGGATGAAGGGTTGTATCTTAATGAGCCTCTCTGTTCTCAATGTAGAGAAAATGGACCATACCAGGCCTGTGTGAAGAGCTGTTCCTGGGTGCCTATGGTTGATTCACCATTCTAACTTGTGAAAGTGTCACAGGAAGTAGGGGCAGCCTCTATCTCATGAGACCCTTGGAAGCAACTGTTAGGACAAAGTGATTGCCAAGGCAGTGTCCTCATTCACTACCTGAAGTAAGTGATCTCACCTCTCTTCCTTGGTGATGGAACTCTCTGCTTGTGATGCAGAAGCCAGGCAACCAGAGCCAGTCCCAGTCCCAGTCCAAGTCCCAGTGAGGTCACTTGTTTGGATTTACCAAGGACAGAGTCAGTGTTTCCTGGAACCTACTGATGTGAGGATGGCCAAATGCCAGGAGAGCTTTGTAGAGGGGCCTTTCTTGAGAAAAAGGTACTTGCCCACTTCTGGCTCCTGACAACGTCACAGATTTGGCCAAGGAGACCATATCTGAGACAGGACAGTCCATTTGGGGGAACATAGTATGGCCTACCAGTCAAACGACACTCAGGATAGTCACAGAATTACTTGGGGGAAGGAGGTGTCTTTGTGGGTGTGGGAGTGAGTTTGTGGTTTTTCTCATGTTCTGAGAATAAGTAGGAAAGGCAGTTTGTTGGGTTTGGAGTGGACTGTGTCTAGTAATTCCTTTGACAATGCGAGTTTCTATGTCTGTGTAACTCTCTGTGTCCGTGGTTGTATTCATTAGAAAAGAGAATTCATCTATGGATGTGTCCTGTCTAGTAGAAAGAATTCCAGCATTTATCCTGCCTAATTTATGAATGGACTGTGACTTCCCTTATCAATGGGCAACACGTACTATCTTCCTAAGTTCCTGTTTTCTTTCTGAATCTGGCCACTCTCCAGAGTAGGCTCATGGTTTTTTGTCCAAGTTATGTACCACCTCCAACCTCTGTGACATGGCCATGTATTCCATAGCTGAAAGGAAAGGGAGCATCTCAGAAAACTCAGATATCAGTGTGACAAGGAAAGTCTCAGTCGAGAAAACCTGCTTTGGGCCTTTTGCTTCCCTATTCCTCTGTTGCCCTGAATGTCAGGAAGGTCTTTGCCTCAGGCCACCCCTTTGTGAATCCTGAAGAAAACAGTTTTCAAATGGAAATGAATGGGCATCACCTGTGGCTGTTTGCTAAAATGCTTTGAGAGATATGTGTGTGAATCAGCCTCTTGGCCGTGTGTGAGGCTGTGTCTTAGATATTCAGCGCCTAATGGATCTTAAGAAAGATCCCATGTGTGCATCCAAAACCAAAATTTCTAAAAAATCAGTCATTTTAGATAAAGTTTATTGCCTTTCTCTGTTAGGTTCCTGACCTCCATCAAGTGAATTTGGGGATCCTTTGAATTAATCCAGTTTTTCAAAGCCCTGCAGAGGCTAGCCCATAGGTGCTTGGGTTTTCTAATGAATCCAAATCACATAAAGAATCTATACCTGACAGTCAGTAGGCCTCAAATTGGAGAAGCAGAGCAGTATTAGTGGCAGGCCTATTAAATCACTCCTTGTTTACAGGAATGGTGTCCAGGTCACACTGACTTTAGGCAAATGAGGGCAAGGGAGATTATTTCAGACTCTGTCTGGTGCTTTACCCCTCATGGAAACCTCCAGCCAGAGGTAATGATGAGTGTCTATATGGAAGAAGATGAGGGCAATGTGGGAGTGTTTTGGATTTAATTGTGGTCATTTATTTGGCTGTTGGAAGAGAAGACTGGGTCCACCTGGGCTTTAACTCAGGTTTGATTCATCTTAGAGACTGAGTTCTGGAACTGACCTCAGAGAAGTATTGACATGAATTGTGTTGGGATTTTAGGAGGCCACGCATTAGAGTTGCCCTTGGAAACTGAGATCTAGGCCCAGGGTGGCTTTCCACAAAGCACTGAGAATGTCAGCCAGCATATAACCTGATTTTATTCTGAAAGACTTGGCAGGCATATTTGAGAGTCAAAACACCCATGGACCTAACATTGTAGACCTCAATGGGCCTGGCCTCATGTGACCTTTAGGCCACTCTTTGGGAAGCCTTGCCTGTGAGAGTTCTCCAGATCTTTCATTGAAATGAGCTTCCACAACATTTAATGGTTCCTGAATGAATTGAAACCCACTGTGGCTCCAAATTCATCTTTGAAAAATGGCTAGATAAATACCATGAAATTTTTAAAATTCCCATGACCAGGTGGCACTGGAGAACAGTTAGATCTCCTGATGCTCATCATAAGTGTACCAGACTGGGCCTTGATTTACTGGGTTTCATGAAAATGGCATAGAACAGAGATGCCAGTAAGTTGGAACCTTCTGAGTAGTGCGCCTTGACCAGGTGTGGGCAGGTGTGTGACAAAACATCTGTGATGGGGCCATGTGGATCTGCCATTGGCTTCCAAATAGCATGTGATTGACTTGCAGCAGCCAGCAGACCCATTTATGTAACGGCACTTTGTTATATAGAGAGGTTTCAGGGCAATTTTCAGAATTAGGTTGCAATGGAAAAGGGGGCATTGTAGCAAGCAATGAGTGATAGAAGCCTGGATGGTGCATTCTCCTGCAGACTCTAACCCACCACACGTGACAGAACTCCCTGCAGCACTGTGTCCCAGTTGAACTCCTTGTTTTTTGTGAAGCAAATATCAAACTCACTGTGCAGCAGCAAGAAACACCACGAAAAGTGGAGGATGACCAAATGGCTTCACAGCGACACGGGGAGACACTAAGCCCCCAGTGGCCACAGTTAACCTACAAAGAGAGAATTCAGCACTGCTGCCTCATGTTCATTGGAAAATAAGAAAACATGTCGTCCAGGTCACATAGATGCAGACCCATCTTTGATGGTCTCACTAAAAATAAAGCTAAAACTTCTGACAACAACTTATATTTCAAGTGCCCAATCTCACATGCAGTTTCTCAAAAAGTCTTTAGGCCAGAAGAGCTCCATGTTGGTGTTGTGTTTACCATATCCCTTGCTTTTGGAAACTCCTCTACCATCTCGAAGTTTGTGAACTCCTGAGCATTTTCCATTCCAGACATGTATTCACAAATTTTCTAACTCTTCTCCTCTAATTGTGTCTTACTTGGAGCGAAGGTAATGTCAAGGCATTGTTCTGGATCAGAGTGGGAAGTTTTGGGTTGCACATATTTGCACACACGTTGGATACAATTTCCAATTTTCCATTCAAAATACAGAATCCCTGACACTATCCCATACCCTACTAGACTCTGACTACTAATCCTAATATGATGGAGAAAAATAACACAAACAGAATATAAATACAAGCAGTTCAAAGGAGGCATGATGTATATTTGGACTTGCCTTTTGCATGATAATGTTTATGTGTTATTAATCTAGTCAATTTTTAATTAAATAGTTCTCCATGTGTTTTTAAAGTTCAAAATATGTGTATTACTGTCTCCCTTTCTCTGTAGCCTATTCAACATATGTATTTTTATATGCACATACCGAAAGCTACCTGGTATCACACCTACATTTTTGTGAGGTGGCTTCCTCACAAAATACAAATTGTGAGAAGAGATCACTCCTCCTAAACGCTTTTGGAACTGAATATTCAACCTATGGGTGAACTTCCTAGTTGAACAAAATTATAAGTCTATTCTTTGGTTGGCAGCTAAAATCCCTGACAAAATATGTTGATTAATTGTATTTTGGGATTCAAGTATGGTGGAAGTTTGTTGGACAACTTGATTAATGGTGATTAATGGTGGCAGCAGTTTGTACTTGATTGGCCATAGCCACTCCAGCCGTAACCGCTGCAGCAGCAGATACCGCCACGGCTGTCACTATAGCCGCTGTGATTCCAAAATCTCTGCGGACTCTAAGTAGCTCAACAATAGGGAATTTATCAGGATCCACAGTGACCGGGATTGGGACAAAAGTTGGAATTTTCATAATCACTGCTACAGTCCAGGAACCATTCCAACACTCAGATAAGAGACAGGTAGTATGAGAACAATCCAGCATCCCCGACGAGGTGGCCTCAGCCAAAAGGAATAAGAAGGGGGATTGGACATAGACCGTTGCAGGAGGCAATGTGGCATTATACAACAGAGAGTTGAATGAAACAGATGTAAGTCTATTACCTTGTTCACTTTCCCTAACAGTACCAGAAATATTAGCCAGCCAACTTTTGGCTCCTAGCAACTGAGCCAGTGCAGAAATATCGGCTGAAGCCCCCTTTTCATTGGAAATCAGCCATTGAAACCAGGACCAACCTACTCTTGTAGAGGATCTGGCACTATTGTTAAAGTTATAAACATACCTATTAAGAGAGGGGGAAAGGGAGAAACCTTTAGCAACTTGATGTTTCTCCCAAGAATGATCCTGACAAGGCGTAAATGTTGGGGGGAAACCAAGATTAGGGGAACAGTAAGGAGAGGCCTTGAAATGAGTGGCATTATAAATACTACTAGAAAAAGGAGGCACTGGGATTAGTACCTCGGAGATAATAGCCAAGGTTGTTATGTTAAGAGCAGAGCTGCTGTTTGCGGGGGTCTCTGAGCCTGATTGCTTCCCCGAAGCTACCTTGCTCAATACAGCACTGATAATGCTTCCTGAGACCTGATTGGACCGCAATGGGTCCTCCCAGTCAAATTTTTGGTCTTAAGGCTAATGCAATTAGCGTTTCTAAGGCTGAAACAAAAAAACTCCTGTGAGATTAACTTGAGATTGATTAAAAATTCTCTCCATGTCCCCTCTAGGAGAGGCACAGGGAGCAGACATCTCACATGAGGTTGAAAAAAGAGTGGGGAGGACACTAGAATTACCATGAACTGGCATCGGCATTGGCCAGGCCCGTGCCACTGCCCACCACCGCATTGGTGTCGCCTGTGCCATCGGCACCAGCACCAGAGCCAGAGCACTTAGCAGAATGAAGATCTTCATCACAGGATTGTTGTGGTATCTCTTGTTGCTGGTCAGTTGATGTCGAGACTCTTCTTGTCAAGCGTTCAGGGACCCACAACAGTTCCGTACGATCCTGGAGAAAAACACATACAGATCCTCGTGCCCATGTCAGCACGGGGTCAGGGCCGTTCCATTGGCCCGTAAGAACATCCTTCCACTTAACATAGCCAATCACAGAGGGCTGAGGGGACATATGTCTATCGGCCGCAGAGCGACCATGAATATCCAAATTCAAAAAATTAATGGTAAATAGAGCTAAGGACAGGCGTTCTTTAGGAGTGTGTTCAGCTCCTATTCCCCCTTTTTGTTTTTGTAAAGTTTCCTTTAAGGTGCGATGAGCACGCTCAACAATGCCTTGTCCTTGAGGATTATAAGGCAAACCATGAGTAAGTTGCTCTCCCATAGTAGAACAAAAAGCTGTAAATTGTCTGCCAGTATAAGCAGTTCCATTATCAGTCTTAAGGGATGCAGGTGCACCCCATGCTGCCCATGCCTCTAAAAAGTGAGTAATGACATTACGTGCCTTTTCTCCCGATAAAGCAGAAGCATGGATAATTCCAGAGCACATATCAACGGAAACATGCACATACTTAAGGTTACCAAAGTCAGGTATATGTGTCACATCCATTTGCCAAACAATCAATGGCTTTAATCCCCGTGGGTTTACTCCATAATTAGGGGGATGAAGAAATGTGACACAATGGGGACATTGCAATACTATCTGCCGAGCATCCGCTCTTGAAATGGAAAAACGCCTGCGCAGCGTTAATGTATTAACATGGAAGTTTTGGTGAAACAACTTAGCCCCCTCTAAGGAGGAAGCCAAGCATATCAATTGACCTCTAGTGGCTAAGTCCGCACAGCCATTACTTGGGATAACGGACCAGGAAGAGAGGTGTGAGCCCTGATATGCATTGGATAAAAAGAAGCAGTGCGGTTAGAGATAAGCTGTTGAAGCTGAGTAAAGTAAACAGACACATTGTGGGCATCACTAATAGTTCCCACGGCCTCCAGGACTTTTAGTGCTTGTACCACATAGCTGGAGTCCGAAAAAAGATTAAAAGGAAAAGAACACTGTTTAAAAACTTCAATAACAATTTGTAGTTCTGCCCATTGTGGATTTCCAGGAGCAAATTGATGCTGGATAGGGGGAGAGTCATTAATTATGTAGGCTCCCATTCCAGACTTGGAACCATCAGTAAAAATGTTAACAGCCCCCGTGTTTGGGCATGGAAAGCTCTCCTCGAAACACCCCCACCGTACGGCGGCAGGTCCGGAGGATCATTTTTTTTTTTCTTCTGAGCTCCTGTTTATTTTTGTTCCCTTCTTCCATAGTTAGACTTCCTAGCTGCCGAGACAGTCTCCCGAGCTCCTCCTCCTCATCGTCCTCCTCTTCTGACCCACTTTTGCATGGGAGTGTGCGCAGTGTACTGAGATCTGGATACAAGCGATTCCTCCCCCGTTTCTCGCTCTGCACATTCCCTTCCTCCTGATATATTTCACTCCGTGCCAGAGACAATCGCCTCCTCCCCTGTTTCTCATTCCGCACACTGCCATCCTCCTGAAATACGTCACTGCCTGCCGGAGATAATTGTTTCCTCCCCTGTTTCTCGCTCCGCACACTCCCACCCTCCTGAAATACCTCACTGCCTGCCATTTCTGATCTTTCTTCATGTAATTGCTCTAAAACTTCTTGTCCTTTAGTAAGTGCTTCCTGACATCTGCCATCTGCAAGGCAACTATGGATCATCTTCCAAAGGGGTATCACCCCACCATCTAATATGCCCTGCTCAGAAGCAAAGTCAAGATCTGTGCCTAACTTATCCCAGCTAGGTAAAGTGAGGCTACCCGAGAACGCGAACCACGGTGCAACAATATCTGTCTTCTGTAAAAATCTCTGTAAAGTACTACGTTTCACTTCTAGGCCCTTGGAACGTAACAGGTTATCTAGGGCCAGGAGAAGCGGACTTGAAGATACGGCACCCATGACACAACAAAAGACACAAAAAAAACAAAAGTGAAAGTAAGAGCGAAAGTACACAGTGCAGCTGCAATAAGATGTAATGCTCTCTCTGGCTTTACAGAGGAGCTGCCGCTTTGATAGCTGGTCCCAATTACCTAGGACTAATCTCCGCTTTGATAGCAGGTCCCAATTACCTAGGACTAATCTCCGCTTTGATAGCGGGTCCCAATTACCTAGGACTACTCTCCGCCTTGATAGCGGGTCCCAATTATCTGGGACTGATCTCCGCTTTGATAGCGGGTCCCACTTATCTAGGACTGATCTCCGCTTTGGCCGCGGGTCCTACTTACCTGGGACTAACTGGTTCACCACCCCTGACTGCTGAAAGTTCTGGTTCCCGGGTTTTCAGCACCACTTGTCGCGACCCCTTGCCCGCAAGGAAGACGCAACTCAGGAATCTTCTTTCAGCAGTTTATTCAGGCCTTGATTAAAGTATCTTTTTGTGACCCCCCTCTCTACTGGCGAGCGCCCAAGCACAGCCTAATAAAGTCTCCCACGTACCAATCTTAAGCCGCTGCGTGGATCTTTCTTATAGGGTGGCAAGGGATAGCGTGCCAACTCTCCACAAAAGAATTTTTTTATCACAGGCCACAGTGGAAGCCGGCGCCATCTTCTAATGGCGGCCACAATCTACAACAATGGCTTACCACAATAGGACATATATTTCATCAACAATTTCGCAATTTTATAGGCATTTGTTTCACTTTCAATCGCTTCCTGCTTCAGAACACATGTATTCCTCAAGGTTTCTTGACTGGTCTTTTCATGAGACTTCTTTCCAAACAAATTATTTTCGATTTCCATAATCAATTTGAAGCAAAACTCACACACTTTTCATGATAAACCAAAATCCTCATATTTCCATTAAATATATAATGGGTTGGAATGAATGATTGTATATTAATATAAGATTTCTTATATATTTTCACATTTATTTCAATCTATTATTTCAAGTTGAAACCAGTTTTATTATTTATTCACAGTATGGTCTATTCATGCATTTCCACTGTATTCATAGACACAGGGTGCACCTTTTTGTAGCCCCAATACAAATTTATACGTCTTCAAAATATTGCTTCCAGAAATAGTGGAAGAAATACTCATGTCACCTGATCTACATATACATTTCATCACAGTAATATTCTGGACACAAAATTCAAAGGTCACACTTATGATTCTACCAAATCCTAAATAGAAAGTGAACATGGATTACTAAAATCATCCATGTCCAGGGTGCCTTATGCTCTCAAATGTCAATCCTATTGGTGACTGCATATTTGTTTCTTTCTAAGATTATATGCTCAACCTCAACCCTGTTGAAAATATCTAATCCTATCACTCACTTTATACTTTGCCTGATTTCCTAATGTCTCTATTGATATCTGCATTCCTACATATTTTCCCCACTTCATCATTGTTGGAGACCCTCCACATGTGCTGTTATTGAAATTCACTCTCTAACCGAAACCCAATTGCTAAATAACTTTTGGTCCAAATCCTATACTCATTGTTCTTCTGATACTTACCGACTATCTTCCTGATCCTACTGACTATCTCTGTTTGAGGGGATGTTCTCTTCTACAATCAATCATCCAAGGTACAAGTTCCTATGCCATTGTATATCAATTTATCTGACATATCTGTGCAGAACGTAATTCAAGCTAAGTAATCCAATCAAGGACCCAATGACTTTCTGGACTTCAAATCTTACTTGGATTTCTGTTTTCATACTTATATTTCACCTATATATTCTTGTAAGTATCGCAGTTACACAATACCATTATACATCCCGTAGAATGATTCCTAACCCAAATCGAACTGGTTATTAAGCCTAACCATACACTGTTCCCTCAATCTAACATTACAGAAGAGTTGGAACAGAGTTGTTCTTACAATGCAGGGATGGAGGTGATCCTCCACCTACTTAGAACCTCAATGGTCCATGCAGAAATTATCCCTGGAAAACATGTAGGCAGGTATGAAGAACCTGAGAGAGCAAAGGTCATCTTCCATGGCAAACAGCCTGGTCAGGATGAAGGGTTGTGTCTGAATCAGCCTCTCTCTTCTTAATGTAGAGAAGATGGACCAAACCAAGCCTGTGTGGAGAGCTGTTCCTGGGTGGCTATGTTTGATATACCATTCTAACTTGTGAAAATGTCACAGGAATTGGGGCAGCATCCATCTCATGGGACCCTTGCAAGCAACTGTTAGAGCAAAGTGGTTGCCAAGGCAGTGACCTCATTCAGTTCCTGAAAAAAGTGACCTCCCCTCACTTCCTTTGTAATGGAACTCTCTGAACTTTGGAACCAGGAAGCTAGGCCCCCAGAGCCAGTCCCAGTCACAGTTGGCACACTTGATTGTATTTACCAAGGACAGAGTCAGTCTTTATTGGTACCAACTGATGTGAGGATGGCCAAATGCCAGGAAAGCTATGAAGATGTCTGTTTCCTGAGAAAGCAGGTAGTTGTTCTGGCAAAGAGACCAGATCTGAGAAAGTACAGGCCATTTCGGGGGAACATAGTATGGCCCATCAGTCAGAGGAAACTCCGGATAATCAAAGACCTACTTCTGGGAAGGAGGTGCTTTGTGGGTGTGGGTGTGAGTTTGTGGTTTTGTCACATGTTCTGAGAATAGGTAGGAATAGTGGATTGTTTGTTTTTGAGTGGATTGTTTCTAGAAGGTCGTTTGACACTGCGAGGGTTTCAAAAAGTGTATCCCACAGTGTCCGTGGTTGTTGACATTTGAAAAGAGAATGCATCAATGGAAGTGTCCTGTCTAGTAGAAAGCTTGCCAGCATTCATCCTGTGCAATTGATGAATGGACTGCAGCTTGCCTTATGAATGGACAACACCTACTATCTTCCTAAGCTCCAGTTTTCTTCCTGAATTCTGGCCACTCTCCAGAATAGTCTCATGATTTGGTGTCCAAGATATGTACCGCCTCCAAGATTTGTTACATGGCCATGTACTGGATAGCTGAAGGCAATGGGAGCATCTCTGAAAACTCAGATATCAGTGTGACCAGTAAAGTCTCAGTGGAGAAACCCTGCTTTGGGCCTTTTGCTAACCTATTGTTCTGTTGCCCTGAATGTCAGGAATTTCTTTGCCTCAGGCAACCCCTTTGTAAATCCTGAAGAAAACAGTTTTCAAATGAAAATGAATGAGCATCACCTGTGGCTGTTTGCTTAATTGCTTAAAAAGGGATGTGTCTGAATCAGCCCCTTGGCCCTATGTGTGACTGGGGCTTAGATTCTCGGCACCTGATGGATCTACAGAAAGATCCCATCTGTGAATCCAAAACCAAAATGGCCAAAAGAGCAGTCAATGTGGATGAAGTCTCTTGCCTTCCTCTGTAAGTCCTGACCTCTATCAAGTGAGAATAGATATCATTTGGGTCAAATGAGTTCTTCAAAGCCCTGAAGAGGCTAATGCATAGGTGCTTGGATTTTCTCATGACTCCAATTCACACAAAGGAATTTATACTCAACAATCAGTAAGAGTCAAAATGGAGAAGCAGAGCAGTATTAAGGGCAGGCCTATTTGATCACTCCTGGTTCACAGGAAGGGTGTCCAGGCCAACCTGACTTTAGGCAATTGAGGGGTAAGTGAGCTTATTTTGGACACTGTCTTGGGCTGCACCCCTCATGGAAACCTGCAGCAAGAGGTTATGATGAGTTTCTCTATGGCAGAAGATGAGGGTCATGTGGGAGTATTTTGGTTTCAATTGTGGTCATTTGTGTGGCAGTGGAATAGGCCACTAATGAGATTCGCCCTTGTAAACTGAGATCTAGCCAACTCCTTGGGAAAAATTGCCTGTGAGAGTTCTCCAGAGCTTTTATTGAAATGAGCTTCCTCACCATTTAATGGTTCCTGAATGAATTGAAACCCACAGTGCTTCTAACTTCATCATTGAAAAGTGGCTACATAAATACCATGAAATTTTTGCCATTCCAATGACCAGGTGGCACTGGAGAACCTTTCATGTCCTTTTGCTCATCATGAGTGTACCAGACAGTGCCTTGATTGTCTGGGTTTCATGAAAATGATGTAGAATAGAAATGCCAGTAACTTGTAGCCTACTGAATAGTGGGCCTAGAGCGGTGGTGTGCAGGTGTGTGATAAAACATCTCTTGTGGGGCCATGTGGATCTGCCATTGCTTCGATAGGGCTTGAGACTGACATGGTGCATCCAGCAGAAACTTATATGTCTGAAACCTCTCTATGTAAAGGCATCTTTTTATATGCAGATTTTCAGGGCAATGTTCAGAATCAGGTTGCTATGGTAAAGGGGGCAATCTATGTGGGATAGAATCCTGGTTGGTGAATTCTCCTGCAGACTCTGACCCACCACACATGACAGAACTCCCTTCAGCACTGGGTCTCAGTTGAACTCGTTTTATTTAGTGAAACAAATACCAAACTCCCAGTGCAGCGGCAAGAAACACCATGAAATGTGGAGGGTGATCAAATGGCTTCACAGTCCACACAGGAGACACTTAGCCTTAAGTGGCCACAGTTTACCTACAAAGAGTGAATTTAGCACTGCCTCCTTATGTCTTTTGGAAAATAAGAAACCATGTCCTCCAGGTTACATAGATGCAGACACAGCTTTGATGCTTTCACTAGAAATGAAGCTAAAGCTCCTGACAAAAACATATATTTCAAGGATCTTCTAGCTTTCAGAGTCTGTGTTGAAATATCAGCTGTTATCCTGATTGGTTTACCCCTAAATGTAATCTGCTTCCTTTCTCTTGTAGCTTTTAAAATTCTCTCTTTATTCTGTATGTTGGGTATCTTCATTATAATGTGTCTAGGTGTGGATCTCTTATGATTTTGCACATTCGGCGTCCTGTTGGCTTCTAGGACTTGGGAGTCTGTCTCATTCTTCAAGTCTGGGAAGTTTTCTCATATTATTTCATTGATTACATTGCTCATTCTTTTGGTTTGGACCTCTATACCTTCCTGTATCCCAATGACTCAAAAGTTTGGTCTCTTTATGTTATCCCATATTTCTCGGATGTTCTGTTCATGGTTTCTTAACAGTCTTGCTGAGCTGTCTATGTTCTTTTCAAGTTGAAATACTTTGTCTTCATTGTCTGATGTTCTATCTTCTAAGTGTTCTACTCAGATGGTAGTATTCTCAATTGAGTTTTTAAGTTGGTTTATTGCTTCCTGCATTTCTAGGATTTCTGTTTGTTATTTTTTACAACTTCTATCTCCCTGTATAATTGATCTTTTGCTTCTTGGATTTGTTTGTGTAATTCATTGTCGAAGTGATCTTTCATTGTCTGATTTTGCTGTCTAATGTCTTCCTGGAGACTCCAGATCATCTGAATCATGTATATCCTGAGTTCTTTATCTGACATTCCATCTGCTGCAGCTATTAACTCTTCTAAATTTGTGTTGACCTGCATTGCTTGTGGTCCTTTTTTCTTTGTCTTTTCATACGGCTCGCGTTTCTTTCTGCTTGGTGAAACTGTTGTGATTTTGAAATTTTCCCCCTATATATTTATATTGCTCTTGTATATTTGAAAAATCTTCCTTGCAGGGGCGGGGGGTGGCTGTGCTGCTCCTCCAATTGGGGTGATCTATCTACCATGCTGATGGACCGCTGGGCCTGTTCTCCTGATCGGTCGCAGGTCTGCCTACCATGCAGGCGTGGGAGGCGGCTCTGCTCTGCCCCTCCTCCAATTGGTGTGACGTGTCTACCACACCCGTGGACCCCTGGGGTGTTCTGCCGATCGGTCGCAGGTCTGCCTACCTTGGAGGCGCGGGCGGCGTCTCTGCTTTGCCCCTACTCCAATTGGGGTGACTTGACTACCACGCCGGCGGGTGGGTGGGCCTGTTCTGTGGTCGGTCACAGGTCTGCCTACCTTGAGGGCATGGGCGATGGATCTGCTCTGCCCCTACTCCAAATGGGTGAAGTGTCTGCCATGCTGGCAGGCCGCTGGGCCTCTTCTGCTGGTCAGGTGCAAATTTGTCTACCTTGAGGGCGCGGGTGGTGGCTCTGCTCTGCCGCTACTCCAATTGGGGTGTCGTGACTACCAAGCCGGTAGGTTGCTGGGCCTGTTCCGGGCACGTGCAAAGATTCTGCTCTGCCCCTACTCCTATTGGGATGACGTGACTACCATGCCGGTGGGCCACTTGGATTGTACTAGGCGCGGGAGAAGGCTCTGCTCTGCAACTACTCCAATTGAGGTGATGTTACTACCACGCCTGCTGGTCACTGGGCCTGTTCTGGGCACCTGCGGCGGCTCTGCTCTTCCTCTATTCCAACTGGGGTGAAGTGATTATCATGCAGGTGTGTCGCTGGGCCTGTTCCGAGCATGGGCAGCGGCTCTGCTCTGCCCCTCTGGCTTGATGAAAAAGTGAGAGAGACTCGGGTGTTTGTGACTCACTTTCTTTACCAGGAGACTAACTGTTTCTGTCACCGCTGGTATCAATGAAGTTATCTCCTCCGCTGCTTTCTGATGACATCAGATCTCTGCCATGTTGGTATCCCATGCAAAAGACAGCATTTTGTTCCCTTTGCTGGGTGACCAATGCAATGGGTGAGTCCTGACTTGCCCTCACAAGCCCCGTCTCAATCCTGTTGCCACTGCCTATGAAGGCTCGGTTGATATTTACCTCCACATTATTCAGCACGACCCGGACCGGGAAGCAGTTTCCACGGGTTCTTTAGCCCTGAGCAAGATCAGTTCGGGGAGGCCAAATTTGGCCGCTCTGGGCTCAGTGTATGTTCTAATAGGAGCAGGCTCCAAGACGCAGTTTCTGCGGGTTCTTTAGCACTGAGCCTGAGTAATTTGTCTGCGAGACAAAGGTGAATGGCATCCTGAAATTACCTGTTCTATAGCTGAATGAGCTGCGATCAGTCGAAAACAGGGATGGTGACGTCAGCTCTTCAAGATGGTGGACGCTGGCTTCCTCTGTGGTCTGACCGGTATGGAGAACGGAATTGAACCGCATCCATCCCCTTCTCAATCCCAGAATTCAGCACTGAGCACAGTAATTGCATAGCTGGCAGGAGCCCATAGAATCCGCACCACTGTATATTTGCGATGCTATCTCGTCGTTTCCCAGTGCGCGCCACAGACTCTAGCTGCAGGGCAATTTGCTGAATAAGCAGCATGACCCTCTGTGCGGACAAATCACTCGCGTTTGAGCCCCCGTAGCTGATCCTCGTGAGATGGATATATGTCCACTAGGTTGTGGAGCACCCCAAATTTGCTGGAAATTCCTAACAAGATAGGTTTTAGCCGTTCTAACTCGTCATTCTCCCGCACAGTGACGTGGTACATGGGGGTAATGCACTCCATTCGCCGCCATCATGTGATCCCCCAAAGTTAGTTTTCAGTACTAGGAAAAAAATATGTATTTCAGGTGGAGGAATATTTCTGAGAATAATCTTGTGAAAAGTTGATTATAAATCCACATACATGATTATGAATGAATTTAGGGAGGGTATAAAAAAATATACTAAATATTTTTAAAAATCTGGAGAGTGAATATATATATATATATATATATATATATATATATATATATATATATATACACACACACAGACACACACAAACACACACAGACATTAAAAAGTAGCATTATGTATGTGAATTGAAATTCACCATGAAATATATATCATCCACAGATCCAAAAATATTAATTTTAATGTACATGGATTTATGTTGTTCAACTAAGAAGCTCACACATATGTTGAATTTTCAGTTCCAACAGCATTAAATAGGAGTGATCTCTTCTCACAATTTGTATCTGCCAAGCCAGCCACCTCACCAAATGTACGACTGATACCAGGTAGAATTCTATATATGCTTATAAAAATACATGTGATGAATAGGCTACAGAGAAAGGGAGACAGTTATTCACATATTTGTTAACTTTTGAAACACATGGAGAACTATTTCAATTAAAATTCGCTAGATTTATAACACCTACCATTTATCATATGAAAGGCAAGTCCAATTATACACCATGCCTCCTGTGAACCTCTTGTATTTGTATTCTGTTTGGGTTATTATTCTCCATCAAATTAGGATAAGAAGTCAAAGTCTAGTAGGGTATGTGTTAGTGTCAGGGATTCAGTATTTCGAATGGAAAATTGGAAAATGTATCCAATGTGTATGCAAATATGTGCTACACAAATATCTTCCCACTCTCATTCAGAACAATGCCTTGACATTACCTTCGCCCTACATAAGACACAATTAGAGGAGAAGATTTAGAAAACCTGTGAATACATATGTGGAATGGAAAATGCTCAGAAGTTCACAAATTTGGAAGTGGTAGAGGAGTTTCCAAAAGGGACAGGGTAATCACTCCAAAAACATGAAGTTCTGCCAGCTTAACATCTGAAGAAACTGCCTCTGAGGTTGGGCAATGAAATATATGCTGTTGTCAGAAGCATTAGCTTCATATGTAGTGAGACCATCAAATCTGGTTCTGCATCTATGTGACCTGGAGGACACGGTTTCTTATTTTCCAATGAACATGAGGCAGCAGTGCTGAATTTTCTATTTGTAGGTACACTGTGGCCACTGGTGTCTCCCCGTGTGGACTGTAAATTCATTTGGTCATCCTCCACTTTCGTGGTGTTTCTTGCTGCTGCACTGGGAGTTTGGTATTTGCTTCATTAAATACAAGGGTTCAACTGGGACACAGTGCTGAAGTGAGTTCTGTCAAGTGTGGTGGGTCGGGTTCTGCAGGAGAATGCACCAACCAGGCTTCTATCCCACATAGCTTGCCCCATTGACCATAGCAACCTGATTCTGAACATTGCCCTGAAACCTCTCCATATAACAATATGCTTTTACATATAAGGTTCTACTGACTGCAAAATGTCAGTCACAATCCATTTGGAAGCCAATGGCAGATCCACATGCCCCCACCACAGATGTTTTATCACACACCTGCCAACCACTGCTCTAGTACAACTACTCAGCATGATCCAACTTACTGGAATCTCTGTTCTACGCCATTTTCATAAAACCCAGTCAATCAGGGCACTGTCCTGTATACTCATGATCAGCAACAGGACATCCAAATGTTCTCCAGTGCTACCCGGTCATGGGAATTTCAAAAATTTCATGTTATTGATCTAGCCAATTTTCAAGGATGAAGTTGGAGGCACTGTGGATTTCAATTCACTCAGAAACCATTAAATGGTGAGGAAGCTCATTTCAATGAAAACTCTGGAGAATTCTTACAGGCAAGGCTTCCAAAAGTGCCCAAAAGTCAGATTAAGCCAGGCCCATTGAGGTCTACAATGTATGGTCCATGTGTGTTTTGACTCTCAAGTATGGCTGCCAAGTCTTTAAGAATAATATCATGTGATATCCTGGCTGAGATTCCCTGTCCTCTGTGGAAAGTCAACTTGGGCTTAGATGTCACTTTCCAAAGGCAACTCTCATGCATGGCCATTTAAAATTCCAACACAATTCCTGGCAATAATTCTCTGAGATCAGTAAAGAACTCAGTCTCTAAGGGGCATCACACCAGAGTGCAAACCTAGTTTGACCCAGTGATCTCTTCCAACCTCCAGACACATGTCCACAATTAAAACCAAAACACTCTCACATGGCCCTCATCTTCTTCCATATAGACACTCATCATATCCTCTGGCTGGAGGTTTCCATTAGTGACGCAGCCCACGACAGTGTCCAAAATAAGCTCCCTGCCCCTCATTTGCCTAAAGTCAGGGTAGCATAGACTCTCTTCCTGTGAACCAGGAGTGATCAAATAGGCCTGCCTTTAATATTGCTTGGCTTCTCCAACTTGAGGCCTTCTAGCTTTGGGGTTTAGATTCTTTAAGTGAATTGGAGTCATGAAAATCAAGCCCCTATGGCCTAGCCTCTGCAGGGTTTTGAAGAACACATTTGACCCAAAGGATCCCTATTCTCACTTGATGGATATCAGGAACCTACGAGAGGAAGGCAAGAGAGTTCATCAAAAATGTATGATCTTTTTGCCATTTTGGTTTTGGATGCACACATGGGATCTATCTTTAGATCCATCAGGTGCTGAGAATCTAAGCCACAGCCTCACACAGGGCCAACAGGCTGATTCAGACATATCCCAATCCTAAGCAATTAAGCAAAGAGCCACAGGTGATGCCCATTCATTTCCATTTGAAAACTCTTTTTTTCAGGCTTCACAAAGTGGTGGCTTGAGGCAAAAAACTTCCTGACATTCAACAGAGCAATAGGTAAGCAAAAGGACCAAAGCAGGGTTTCTCCACTGAGACTTTCCTGGTCAACAGATATCTGAGATTTCTGAGATGCTAGCCATTTCCTTCAGCTATCCATTACATAGCCATGTCACAGATCTTGGAGGTGGTACAAATCTTGGACACAAAACCATGATACTATTCTGGAGAGTGGCCAGAATTGAGAGAGAAAACAGTAAATTAGGAAGCTTGTAGGTGTTGCCCATCCATAAGGCAAGCCAGAGTCCACTCATGAATTGGGCAGGATTAATGCTGGGAAGCTTTCTACTAGACAGGACACATCCATTGATGCATTGTCTTTTCTAATGTCTACAACAATGGACTCAGTGGGATACACACACATAGAAACACTCAAATTGTCAAAGGACTTAATAGAAATATTCCACTCCATACCAAATAAACCGCCTTTCCTACCTATTCCCAGAACATGAGACAAAACCACAAACTCACACCCACACCCACAAAGGCACCTCCTTCCCCCTAGTAGGTCTGTGACTCCCCGGAGTGTCCTCTGACAGGTGGGCCATACTATGTTCCCTGGAAATGACCTCTTCTGTCTCAGATCATGTCTGCTTGGCCAACTCTGTGAAGTTCTCAAGAGTCAGCGGTGAGACACTACCTGCTTTCTCAGGAAAAGCCCCTCTTCACAGGTTTCCTGGCATTTGGCCATCCTCACATCTGTAGGTACCAAGAAAGACTGACTCTGTCCTTGGTAATTCCAAACATGTGAGACCACTGGGACTAGAACAGGGACTGTCTCTGGGTGCCTGGCTTCCTGGATCCCAAGTTCAGAGAGTTCCCTCACCAAGGAAGTGAGGTGAGATCACTTCCTTCAGGATCTGAATGATGTCACTGCCTTGGCAACCACTTTGTCCTAACAGTTGCTTCCAAAAGTACCATGAGGTGGAGGCTGCCCCGATTTTCATGGGACACTTTCTCTAGTTAGAATGCTGTATCAACCATAAGCACCCGGGAACAGCTTCCACACAGGACTGGTTTGGTCCATGTTCTATACATTAAGAAGAGAGAGACTGATTCAGACACAACCCTTCATCCTTACCAGAATGATTGCCATGGAAGATGACTTTTGCTTTCTGAGGTACTTCATAGCTGCCTTCATCTTCACCAGGGATCATTTCTGCATGAACATTTGAGTTTCTCAGCAGGTGAACATCCCATGGATTCCTGTAGTTTAATACCCACACAGTTCCTGCTCTCCTGCAAAGTTAGTGTATGGTTAGGGTTAATAATATTTTCGATTTGGGTTAGGAATCATTCTGCAGGATGAATAATGGGATTGGGAACCTGCGATATTTATAAGAATATATAGGTGAAATATATGTATGAAAACGGGAATCTAAGAAAGATTTCAAGCCCAGAAGGGCATTGGGCCCTTGGATTGGATACTTAGTGTTGAATAATGTTCTGTACAATTGTCTCAGTTAAATCGAAATACAATGGCATAGGACCTAGTACCTTGGATGATTGAATGTAGAAGAGAACATCCAGTCAAAAAGGGATAGTCGGTAGGATTAGGAAGATAGTCAGTATGTTTAGGAAGAAGAGTGAGTATATGATTTGGAATAAAAAGCTTCTTAAGCAATAGGGTTTCGTTTAGAGAGTGAATGAAAATGTAAGCACATGTGAAGAGTCAGCCAAAATGATGAACTGGGGAAAATATGTAGGAAAGCAGGTGTCAATAGAGACATTACGAAATCAGGCAATGTATAAAGTGAGTGATAGGATTAGACATTTTCAACAGGCTTGAGTTTGAATATATAATCATAGGAAAAAACAAATATGTCGTCACAAATGGGAATGACATTTGAGAGCATTAGGCAACCTGGACATGGATGCTATTAGTTATCAACATTCACTTTCCTTTTAGGCTTTGGTACAATCATAAGTGTGACATTTTATTTTTTTTTTTGTTCAGAATATTACTGTGATAAAATGTATATGTAGATTAGGTGACATGAGTATTTCTTTCACCATTTCTGGGAGCAATAATTTGAAGATGTATACATTAGTATTAGGGGCACAAAGAGGTGTAACCTGTTTCTATGAATATAGAGATAATGCATGAATAGACCATACTATGAATAAATAACATAAATGATTCCACTTTAAATAATGGATTGAATTGATATGTGAAAATATATAAGAAATCTTATATTGATATACAATCATTCATTCCAACCAGTTATATATCTAATGGTAATATTAGGATTATGGTTTATAATGAATGGTGTTTGAGTTTTGCTTTATAAGTGATGATGTTAAACAAAAATAATGTGTTTGGAAAGAAGTCTCATGAAAAGACTAGTCAAGAAACATGGAGGAATGCATGTGTTCTGAATCAGGAAGTGATTGATCGTGAAACAAATTCCTATAAATTTTCTAATTTGTGACTGAAATATATATCCTATGATGTGCATAAACTGAAGACATAGTAACGTACAAGTGTTGAATAAAAATGAAAGTCAAAATACACATCATGTCCCCTAGGAATCTACTTGCATTGATTTTAAACTGGCTAAGTTACTGTAGAAATATTAGGGTTTGTATGCACCATTCACTGAATTTAGTTTTCAGTACTAGGAAACAATATGTATTGCAGGTGGATGATTATTTCTGAGAATAATTTTGTGGAAAGTTGATTATAAATCCACAGATATGAATATGAATGAATTTAGGGTGTGTATAATAAGACACATATATTTCATATTTTATATTTTGAAAAATCTGGAGAGTGTATATATATATATATATATATATATATATATATATATATACACACACACACATGCACATGCACAGATATTAAAAAGTAGCAATACAGGAGATCCATTATGAAGGCAGGCATGGAGAAATCAAGTCTATGATCTCTTCAGCTGCACGGGCATAGGGAGTCGTAAACTGTCTAAATGCTGTTTGCTCAGAATCACTAGGCAATGTTGACCTGTTGTGAATCTGGGGCGAACAGTCTGGGCCCCTCAGAACACACACAGAGCCCTAACACACACAGAGCTGCATTCAAGCTTAGATTCGTCTGGTTTTTGTGACTCAGCACTAACATTCCCGCTGAAATAACTGGTCGGTCTTTCTGAATTGACAGAGATAAAAGACAACTGAGCCTTCATAGGCAGTGGCCACAGGTTTGAAATGGGGCTTGGGAGATATAGTCAGGACCCACCTGTTGCATTGGTCACCCAGCAAAGGGAACGAATGGTCACCATTTTAATGGGATACGACCATGGCAGAGAACTGACATTACAGGCGGAGGAGATAACTTCATTGAAACCAACGCGACAAGTGTGTAATTCCATTGCCATCTCTCTCAAAACCATGGGGAAACCTCAAGGGCCCTTCCCAGCTCTGCCGTAATGGCCCCTCCCAGGTCTCCCAGGAGCGCGATAGCCAGACCTAGGGAATCAGGATTGGCTCGGGACTCGCGGCGTGGAATTCCCGGCTACCACTCCCACCAGTGCTGACAATTGAGGTCTCTTACACCACCTACCGGGGGCATGGCTCCCGGAGGACAAGAAAATTCGCTGGGGGTTCTCAGGCCAAAGCTCTACAAACTTAGGGTCTGAGGGAGGCAAACAGGGAGAGTGTGCCCAGGTGTTCATTAAAACAGGGCTACCAGGAGCAGAGGCCTGGCGTGTAACCAGTATTGTGGTGAGCGTCAAAGGTGAGCGGGGCCTGGCTTGAGGAAGCACAAGAGAAGGCCCTAGGCACTCAGGATTGGAGACCCGCCCAGTCTGGGAGGAAGAGCTGCTGCATTGTGATTGGTTCCCGCTAATTGAGAGGAGAATCTTGGCCCAGTGCACACAGCTCCACCTACTGGAAGAGAAGTAAATTGAACTCTAGGACTGCATGTATTAATATTATTATTTTATTTGTATGCTTTTCTTTTTCTTTGATTTTCATTTTTGTTGTTGTTCTTTAACTTTTTTAATGTTTTTATTTTTTTTAATTTTTTATTTGATTATTATTATTATTATTTTAAATTTTAATTTTCATTTTTAAATTATCATTATTACTTAAAATTTTCTTTATTTTCTATTTTTTTCTTTTGTCTTTTCATTTCTTTTCAATTTTGTTATACCCCCTTCCTTGAATTCTACCTGCCTACTCTCATTCTACTTACTGACTTCTTCCCTTCCCTTCTAATATCTTTCCTTCCAAGCATCAAATAAATTTATAAGAGTAAGCAGTAACTCAGTAGTCAAACAGAACAAGAAGTAACATGAGAAGCATAAAAAAGCAAGGAAGAAAAAAAGTGCAAACAATGAAGGACAGCCTAAATATTCAAGAGCATCTAGAGTCATCAGAAAAATGGTCATATAAAGAACTCAAGGAATACCTTAGACAGATGGAATGGAACCTTAAAGAGGATACGAGACAACAAAAACAGTGAAAGAACGCATTGAAAATGAATTACATAAACAGATAAAATAAGAAATTAAGCATCTTTATCAGGAGATAGAGATTATTAGAAAAATCAAACAATAATTCTAGAAATGAAGGAAATGATAAACCAAATTAAAAACTCAATTGAGAGTATCATTAACAGAGTGGAGCAAGTAGAAGACAGAATGTCAGATAATGAAGACAAAATATATCATCTTGAAAAAAACTCTAGCCAAGAAAGAAATGCTGTAAAAAATTATGAGAAAACATCCAAGAGATATGGGATAACATAAAAAAACAAACTTATGAGTCATCCGGAAAGAGGAAGGTACAGAAATTCAAACCAAGGGAATGAGTAACCTGCTGAATGAAATAATTAGAGAAAACTTTCCAGAAATAAAAATGGAAACAGATAAACAAATTGTAGATGCTTACAGGACACTGAGCACACAAAATCACAGTAGACCCATGCCAAGACACATTGTTATGAAGATATCCAATATACAAAACAAAGAGAAAATATTAAAAGCTACCAGAGAAAGGAGGCAGATTACAATCAGGGGTAAACCAAAAAGGTTAACAATGGATTTTTTTATCACAGATGCTGGAAGTGAGAAAATCCTGGAACAACGTACTTCAAACACTGAAAGACAATGGATGCCAACCAAGAATTATGTATCCAGCAAAATTAAGCTTAATGTAAGACAACGAAATAAAAATATTTCATGATAAACAAAAGCTAAAATAATTTGCAGCCAGAAAACCAGCATTGGAAAGCATCTGGAGCAAAACACTACACAAGGAAGAAATGAAAATCAACAACGAAAACCATCAGTAGGAAGTGCCCCAGTAATGACAGAGGGCGGGGAAAAGCTAATCATGGAGAAACAATCTAATTTAAAAAAAAAGATATAGGCAAACGTGGGTGGCAGTACAAACCATATATCAATAGTAACTCTAAACGTTAATGGCTTAAACTCTCCAATAAAGTGACATAGGCTTGTAACTTGAATTAAAAAAAAAAAACAAATCCAACAATATGTTGCCTCCAGGGGACACATCTGAATGGAAAAGACATACACAAGCTGATGGTGAAAGATTGGGAAAATTTATACCATGCACACAGACCTCGTAAGCAAGCAGGGGTGGCCATCCTCCTATCAAATAAAATCGACCTCAAGGCTAATTTAATCAAAAGGGATAAGGAAGGACATTATATACTGTTAACAGAAACCATTCACCGACAAGACATAACAATTATCAATATTCACGCAGCAAATAATGGTGCTGCGACGTTCATAAAACAAATTCTCCTCAAGTTCAAGAATCAAATAGACCACAATACAATAATTATGGGTGACTTCAACTCACCTCTCTCACCATTGGACAGATCCTCCAAACAAAAGTTGAATAAAGGAACTATAGAACTCAATATCACAATCAATACCCTAGACTTAAATTACATATATACAATATATCAACCATCATCAAGTGAATATACTTTTTTCTCAGCAGCACATGGATCCTTCTCAAAAATAGACCATATGTTATGCCATAGGGCAACCCTCAGTAAATATAAAGGGGAGGAGATAATACCATGAATTTTTTGTGATCATAATGGAATGAAACTGGAAACCAATGATAAAAGAAAAAAATCATACATCACCTGCAAAATGAACAATATGTTACTGAATGATCAATGGGCAACCCTCAGTAAATATAAGGGGGAGGAGATAATACCATGAACTTTTTGTGATCATAATGGGATGAAACTGGAAACCAATGATAAAAGAAAAAAGAAAAAATCATACATCACCTGCAAAATGAACAATATATTACTCAATGATCAATGGGTTACAGAAGACATAAAGGAGGAAATAAAAAAATTCTTCGAGATAAATGAAAATACAGACACAACATATCAGATTCTATGGGACACAATGAAAGAAGTTTTAAGAGGTAAATTCATCGCCTGGAGGTCATTCCTCAAAAAAAGAAAAAAAAAAAAAACAACAAATAAATGAGCTCACACTTTATCTCAAAGCCCTAGAAAAGGAAGAGCAAAACAACAGCAAATGTAGCAGAAGGCAAGAAATAATTAAAATCAGAGCGAAATTGAAACAAAAGAAACTATTTAAAAAATTAACAAAACTAAAAGTTGGTTCTTCAAAAAGATAAATAAGATCGACAGACCCTTAGCCGTGCTAACGAAGAGAAGAAGAGAGAGAACTCAAATTACTAACATACGGGATGAAAAAGGCAATATCACAACAGATGCAACATAAATACAGAAGAAAATTATAAATTATTTGGAAAACTGTATTCCAATAAAATAGAAAATAGTGAAGACATCGATAAATTTCTTAAGTCATATGATTTGCCCAGACTGAGTCATAAGGGAACACACAATTTAAACAGACCAATATCAATGGATGAAGTAGAAGAAGCAATCAAAAGACTACCAACCAAGAAAAGCCCAGGACCGGATGGGTATACAGCAGAGTTTTACAAAACCTTTAAAGAAGAATTAATACCAATACTTTTCAAGTTATTCAGGAAATAGAAAAACTGGGAGCTCTGCCAAATTCATTCTATGAGGCCAACATCACCCTGATTCTGAAACCAGACAAAGACACCTCAAAGAAAGAAAACTACAGACCAATATCTCTGATGAACCTAGATGCAAGAATCCTCATTAAAATTCTGGTGAATTGGATAGAAAGGCACATTAATAAAATTGTGCACCATGATCAACTAGGATTCATCCCTGGGATGCAAGGCTGGTTCAATATACGGAAATCAATAAATGTTATTCACAACATCATTGGACTTAAAGATAAGAACCATATGATCATCTCGATAGACGCAGAAAAAACATTCAACAAAGTAGAGCATTCCTTTATGTTCAAAACATTTTAAAAACTAGGGATAACAGGAACTTACCTCGACATTGTAAAAGCTATCTATGTTAAGCCTCAGGCTAGCATCATTCTGAATGGACAAAAGTTGAAGGCATTCCCTTTAAAATCTGGAACAAGACAGGGAAGTCCTCTATCACCACTTCTATTCAATATATTTCTCGAAAAAACTGGCCAGAGCAATTAGAGAGATGAAAGACTTTAAAGGCATAAAAATAGGAAAAGAAGAACTTAAATTATCACTATTTGCAGATGACATGATTCTATACATAGAAGACCCAAAAGGGTCTACAGAAAAAACTACTAGAACTAATAAATGAATGCAGCAATGTGGCAGGATACAAAATCAACATGCATAAATCAAAGGCATTTCTGTATATTAGCGACAAAACTTCTGAAACAAAAATGAGTCCAAACACTGCATTCCCAATTTCCTCAAAATAATTAAATACTTGGGAATCAACCTAACAAAAGAGGTGAAAGATTTATATAATGCAAACTACAGAACCCTAAAAAGAGAAATAGAATAAGATCTTAGCAGATGGAAAAATATACCCCATTCATGGATGGCCAGAACTAACATCATCAATATGGCGATATTACCAAAAGTTCTCTATAGGTTTAATGCAATGACAATCAAAATCCCAAAGGAATTTTTTGTAGAAATAGATAAAGCAATCATAAAATTCAAATGGAAAAATAAAAGACCCAGAATAGCAAAAGCAATTCTAAGCAGGAAGTGTGAATCAGGCAGTATAGCGATACCAGATTTCAAACTATATTAGAGAGCAATCATAATAAAAACAGCATGGTACTTGTACGAAAACAGGTGGGTGGACCAATGGTACAGAATGGAGGACACAGAGACTAATCCAAAAAGCTACAACTATCTTATATTTGATAAAGGAGCTAATGGCCTGCAATGGAGGAAGGATAGCATCTTCATCAAATGGTGTTTGGTAAACTGAAAATCCATATGCAACAAAATGAAACTGAATCCCCTCCTCTCGCCATGCACAAAAGTTAACTCAAAGTGGATCAAGGACCTAGATTCAAATCAGAGTCTCTGCGTCTGATAGAAGAAAAAGTTGGCTCCGATCTACATATTGTGTGGTCAGGCTCCGAATTCCTTAATAGGACACCCATAAAACAAGAGTTAATAACAAGAATCAAGAAATGGGACTTACTTAAACTGAATTTTTTTTTCTCAGAAAGAGAAACAATAAGAGAGGTAAATATGGAGCCTACATCATGGGAACAAATTTTTAGTCCTCACCCTTCACATGGAGCCCTAATATCTAGAGTATACAAAGTATACAAATAACTCAGAAAATTATACAATAAGATAACCAATAACCCAATGGGCCAAGGACCTGAACAGAAACTTCTCGGAGGAGGACATAGAATCAATTAACAAGTACATGAAAAAATGCTCTCCATTTCTAGCAGTAAGAGAAATGCAAATAAAAACCACCCTAAAATACCATCTCAATCCAGTGAGATTGACAGCCATAATGAAGCCAAACAACAACAAGTGCTGGCGAGGATGTGGGGAAAAGGGTACTCTTGTACATTGCTGGTGGGACTGAAACTGGTGCAGCCAATTTGGAAAGCAGTATGGAGACTCCTGTGAAAGCTTGGAATGGAAGCACCATTTGACCCAGCTATTGCCCTTCTTGGACTATTCCCTGAAGACCTTAAAAGAGCGTACTACAGGGATACTGCCACATCAATTTTCATAGCAGCACAATTCACAATTGCTACACTGTGGAACCAACCCAGATGCCCTTCAATAGATGAATGAATAAAAAAATGTGACTTTTATATACTATGGAGGATTACACAGCACTAAAATATGCCAAAATAATGGAATTTGCAGGGAAATGCATGGCACTGGAGCAGATTATGCTTAGTGAATCTAGCCAATCCCTAAAAAACAAATACCAAATGTCTTCTTTGATATAATGAGAGCAACTAAGAACAGAGCAGGGAGGAAGAGCATGAAGAAAAGATTAACATTAAGCAAAACATGAGGTGGGAGGGAAAGGGAGAGAAGAGGGAAATTGCATGGTAATGGAGAGAGACACTTATTGTTACACAAAATTACATATAAGAGGTTGTGGGAAAATAAACAAGGAGAGAAATGAATTACAGTAGGTATGGTAGAGAGAAAAGATGGGAAGAGAAGGGAGGGGGTATAGTAGAGTATAGGAAAGGTAGCAGAATACAACAGTAACTAATAGGGCATTATGTAAAAATATGGATGTGTAACTGATGTGATTCTGCAATCTGTATTTGGAGTAAAAATGGGAGTTCATACCCCACTTGAATCTAATGTATGAAATATGATACGTCAAGAGCTTTGTAATGTTTTGAGCAACCAATAAAAAAAAGTAGCGATATATATGCCAATAGAAATTCATCATGAAATATATATAATCCACAGATTGAAAAATATTAATTTTACTGAACATGAAATTATGTATAATGTTATTCAACTAGGATGCTCACCCATAGGTTGAATTTTCAGTTCCAACAGCGTTTAGGAGGAGTGATCTCTTCTCTCAATTTGCATCTGCCAATTCAGCCACCTCACAAGTGTATACGAGTGATATCAGGTAGGATTCTATATGTGCATATAAAAATACATGTGCTGAATAGGCTACAGAGAAAGGGAGACAGGGATTCATATATTTGATAATTTTAAAAACACATGTAGAACTATTTCAACAAAAAATTGACTAGATTTATAACTCCTACAAAATATAATGCAAAAGGCAATTCCAACTATACACCATGCCTCCTCTGAACTGCTTGTATTTCTTTTCTTTTTGGGTTATTTTTCACCATCATATTAGGATCATTAGTCAGAGTCTAGTAGGGTATGGGTTAGTGTCAGGGATTCAGTATTTCAAATGGAAAATTGAAAAATGAATCCAATGTGTATGTAAATATGTGCTACACAAAAATCTTCTCACTCATATCCAGAACAATGCCTTGACATTACCTTCACCCAAGTAAGACACAATTATAGTAGAAAAGTGTGAAAATCTATGAATACATATACGGAATGGAATATCCTCGGGAGTTCAGAACCTTGGAGGTGGTAGAGGCGTTTCCAAAAGTAAAGTACAGGGTAAACACTCCACAAACAAAGAGCTCTGCTGGCCTAAGACTTCTTGGAATACTGCCTCTGAGGTTGGGCACTTGAAATATATGTTGTTGTCATGAGCTTTGGCTTCCTTTGTAGTGAGACCATAAAAGCTGGGTCTGCTTCTATGTGACCTGGAAGACATGATTTCTTATTTTCCAATGAACATGAGGCAGCAGTGCTCAATTTTCTCTTTGTAGGTAAACTATGTCCACTGGAGGCTAAGTGTCTCCCGGTGGGGACTGTGAAGACATTTGATCATCCTCCACTTTTCGTGGTGTGTCTTGCTGCTACACTGGGAATTTGGTACTTGCTTCACACAATATAAGAAGTTCATCTGGGATACAGTGCTGGAGCGTGTTCTGTCACGTGGGGTGGGTTAGCGTCTGCAGGAGAATGTACCAACCAGTCTTCTATCCCACATAGCTTGTCCCAATAACCATAGCAACCTGATTATGAACATTGCCCTGAAACCTCTCCACATAACAAGATGCCTTTACCTACAAGGGAATGGGGGCTGCGCCATATCAGTCACAAGCCATTTGTAAGCCGATAGCCGATCCACATGGCCCCACCTTGATGTTTCATCACATACCTGCCCACCACTACTCTAGTCCCACTACTCACCAGGCTCCAAATTCCTGGCATCTCGTATTAAACACCATTTTCATGAAACCCAGTCAAACAAGGCACTGTCTGGTATACACATGATCAGCAACAGGACATCCAAAGTTTCTGCAGTGCCACCTGGTCATGGGAATTTCAAAACTTTTATGGTATTTATCTAGCAATTTTTCAAGGATGAAGTTACAGGCACTGTGGGTTTCAATTCATTCAGGAACCGTTAAGTGTTGAGAAAGCTCATTTCAATGAATGCTCTGGAGAACTTTAAAGTCAAGGCTTCTCAAAGAGTTGCCAACAGGTCACATGAAGCCAGGCTAATTGACGTCTACAATGTGAGGTCCATGTGTGTTTTGAATCTCAACTATGGCTACCAAGTCTTTCAGAATAAAATCATGTGATATCCTGGCTGAGATTCCCAGGCCTCTGTGGAAAGCCACCCTGGGCCAAGATCTCAGTTTCCAAGAGTGAGTCTCATGCGTGGCCTCCTAAAATCCCAACACAATTCATGGCAATACTTCTCTGAGGTCAGTTCCAGAACTCAGTCTCTAAGGGTAAATCATACCAGATTTCAAGCCCAGGTGGACCCAGTCATCCCTTCCAACTGCCACAAAAATGACCAAAATTAAAATGAAATCACTCCCACAGGGCCATAATCTTTTTCCTTGTAGACACTCATCATAACCTCTAGCTGGAGGTTTCAATGAGCACAAGGTAGTGTCCAAAATAAGCTCACTTGCCCCTCATTTGCCTAAAAACATGGTGGCCTGAACACGATTCCTGTGAACCAGGAGTGATCAAATATTCCTGCTGTTAAAGTGTTCCGCTTCTCCAATTTGAGGCCTACTGGCTGAAGCCTATAAATTCTTGATGTGATTTGGAGTCATGAGAAAACCCAAGCACATGTGGGCTAGCCTCTGCAGGGATTTCAAAGACTCATTTGACCCTAAGGATCCCTATTCTCACTTGATGGAGGTCAGGAACCTAAAACAAGAAGGCAAAAATATTCATCCACAATGACTTCTCTTTTGGTCATTTTGCTTTTGGAACCACATGGGATCTTTCTTTAGATCCATCAGGTGCTGAGAATCTAAGCCACAACCTCATTCAAGGACAAGAGGCTGATTCAGACACATTCCATTCCAAAGCAATTAAGCAAAGAGCCACAGGTGATGTCCATTCATTTCCATATGAAAACAGTCTTCTTAATGCTACACAACTGGGTGGCCTGAGGCAAAGACTTTCCTGATATTCAGGATAATAGAAACAGAAGTAAGCAAATGGCCCAAAGAAGGGTTTCTCCACTGAGACATTACTGGTCACACTGATATCTGAGTTTTCTGAGATGCTCCCATTCCCTTAAGCTATCCAGTACATGGCCATGTCACAGAGCCCTGTGGTGTTACATATCTGGGACTCAAAACCATGAGCCTATTCTGGAGAGTGGCTGGAAAACACGAAGAAAACAGGAACTTAAGAAGATAGTAGATGTTGCCCATCCATAAGGCAAGCTGCAGTCCATTCATCAATTGGGCAGTAAGAATGTGGGGAAGCTTTCAACTAGAGACAACGTTTCCATTGATGCATTCTCTTTTCTAATGTCTACAACAACAGATACACTGGGATACACAGACATAGAAACACTCACCATGTCAAAGGACTTACTAGAAATAGTCCACTCCAAACCAAATAAACCACCTTTCCTAGCTATTCTCAGAACATCAGAAAAAACCACAAACTCACACCTACAACAGCAAAGGCGATTCTTTCACCCTAGTAGGTCTGTGATTATCCGAAGTGTCTTCTGACTGGTGGGCCATATTATGTTCCCCCCAAAATGGCCTGTCCTGTTTCAGATCTGGTCTCCTTGGCCAATTCTGTGAAGTTGTCAGGAGCCAGTGGTTCGCCACTACCTACTTTCTCAGGAAAGGCCCCTCTTCCGAGCTCTGCTGGAATTTGGCCATCCTCACATCAGTAGGTACCAAGAAAGACTGACTATGTCTTTGGGAAAAACAAATAAGTTAGCCCACTGGGACTTGGAGTGAGACTGACTCTGGGTGCCTGGCTTCCGGGATCCCAAGTTCAGAGAATTCCATCACCAAGGAAGTGAAGTGAGGTCACTTCTTTCAGGAACTGAATATGGTCACTGCCTTGGTAACCACTTTGTCCTAACAGTTGCTTCCAAGGTTCCTATGAGATGGAGGCTGCCCCAACATCCTGTGACACATTCAGAAGTTAGAATGGTATATCAACCATAGGCACCCAGGAACAGCTCTCCACACAGGCCTGCATAGGTCCATCTTCTCTACTTTAAGAAGGCAGAGGCTGATTCAGACACATCAATTCTTCCTGACCAGGTTGTTTGCCATGGAAGATGACTATTGCTCTCTCAGGTCCTACATAGCTGCCTACATATTCTCCAAGGATCATTTCTCCATGGATCTTTTAGGTTCTCAGCAGGTGGAAGATCATCTACATTCCTATATTGTAAGACCCACTCTGTCCCTGCTCTTCTGTAAGTTGTATTGAAGGAAGAGTGTATGGTTAGGGTTAATAATAGGTTTGATTTGGGTTACGAATCATTCTGCAGGATGAATAATGGCATTGGCAACCTGTGGTATTTACAAGAGTATACATGTGAAATATAACTATGAAAGCAGAAATCTAGGTAAGATTTGAAGCCCAGAAGGGCATTGGAGACTTGAGTGGGATACTTAGCTTTGAGTTATGTGCTGCACAGATGTCTCAAATAAATCAATATACACTGGCATCGGACCTTGTACTTTGGATGATTGAATGTTGAAGAGAACATCCAGTCAAAAAGCGATAATCGGTAGGATTAGGAAGGTAGTCGGTAGGTTTAGAAAGAAGAGTGAGTATAGGATTTGGACCAAAAGTTCTTTAGCAATAGGGTTTCGGGTAGAGAGTGTATTTAAATGTCAGTACATGTGAAGAGTCAGTCACAATGATGAACTGGGGAAAACATGTAGGAAAGCAGATATCAATAGAGACATTAGGAAATCAAGCAAAGTATAAAGTGTGTGATAGGGTTAGACATTTTCAACAGGTTTGAGGTTGAATATATAATATTAGGAAGAAACAAATATGTAGTCACCAATAGGATTGATATTTGAGAGCATTAGGCAACCTGGACATGGATGTTTTTAGTAATCCATGCTCACTTTCGATTTAGGCTTTGGTACAATTGTAAGTGTGACCTTTGCTTTTGGTGTCCAGAATATTTTTGTGATAAAATATGTATGTAGATCAGGTTACATGAGTATTTCTTCCACCATTTCTTGGAGCAATATTTTGAAGACTTATAAATTAGTATGGTCGTACAAAGAGGTCTACCCTATTTCTATGAATATACACATAATGCATGAATAGACCATACTGTGAATAAATAATATAACTGGATCCACTTTAAATAATGGATTGAATAGATATCTGAAAATATATAAGAAATGTTATATTGATATACAATCATTCATTCCAACCAGTTATATATCTAATGATCATCTTAGGGTTATGGTTTATCATGAAGGGTTTGTGAGTTTTGTTTCAAAATTGATTATGGAAATCAAAAATAATATATTTGGAAAAAAGTCTCATGAATAGACCAGTAAAGAAACATAGAGGAATACATGTGTTCTGGAGCAGGAAGTGATTGAAAGTGAAACAAATGCCTATAAATTTGCCAACTAGTGAATCAAATATATATTCTATGATGTACATAAACGGAAGAAATAATAATGTACCAGTGTGGAATAAAAATTAACGTCAAAATACACATCATGTTCCATAGTAACCTACATGCATTGATGTTAAACTGGGTTAGTTAATGTAGACATATTAGGATATGTATGCACCTTTCACTGAAGTTAGTTTTCAGTACTAGGAAACAAATATGTATTTCGGGTGGATGAATATTTCTAAGAATAATCTTGTGAAAAGTTGATTATTAATCCACATACATGAACATGAATGAATTTAGGGATTGTATATAAGACACATATATTTCATATTTTTAAAAATCTGGAGAGAATAAATATATATATATATATATATATATATATATATATATATATATATACACACACACACACACACACACACACACACACACACAAACATAGACATTAATAAGTAGCAATATATATGCCAATCAAAATTCATCATGAAATATATATCATAAAGATGCAAAAACATTCATTTTACTGAACATTGGTTTATGTATTATGTTGTTCTACTGGGAAGCTCACCCATAGGTTGAATTTTCAGTTCCAACAGGGTTTAGGAGGAGTGATCACTTCTCACACTTTGTATCTGCTATGTCATGTAATTCACAAGAATGTACGTGTGATACCATGCAGGATTCTATTTGTGCATATAAAAATACATGCTGAATAGGCTCCAGAGAATGGGAGAGAGTAGTTCACATATTTGTTACCTTTGAAAACACATTGAGAACTATTTCAATTAAAAATTGACTAGATTTATAACACCTACCCTTTATCATGCAAAAGGCAAGTCAAACTCTGAACTGCATGTACTTATATACTGTTTGGGTTATTTTTCTCCATCATATTAGAATTAGTAGTCAGAGTCTAGTAGAATATGTGTTAGTGTCAGGGATTCAGAATTTCGAATGGAAAATAGGAAAATTAATCCAATGTGTATGCAAATATGTGCTACAACAAATCTTCCCACTCTCATCCAGAACCATGCCTTGACATTACCTTCGCCCCAAGTAAGACACAATTAGAGAAGAAGAGTTACAAATTCTGTGATTACATTTCTGGAATGGAAAATGCTCAAGAGTGCACAAACTTGGAGGTGGTATAGGAGTTTCCAAAAATAAGGACAAAGTACACACTCCACAAACATGGAGCTCTGCTTGCCTAAAACTTTTTGAGAAACTGCCACTGAGGTTGGGCACTGAAATATAGGTTGTTGTCACGAGTTAAGCTTCCTTTGTAGTGATACCCTCAAAGCTGGGACTGCATCTATGTGACCAGGAGGACGAAGTTTCTTATTTTACAATGAACACGAGGCAGCAGTGCTGAATTCTCTCTTTGTAGGTAAACTGTGGCCACTGGGCGCTTAGTGTCTCCCCGTGTGGACTGTGAAGCCATATGGTCATCCTCCATTTCGTGGTGTTTCTTCCTGCTGCACTGGGAGTTTGGTATTTGCTTCACGAAATACAGGGAGTTCACCTGGGACAAAGTGCAAGAGGGAGTTCTGTCACGTGTGGTGGGTCAGGGTCTGCAGGATGATACAAGAACCAGGCTTCTATCCCACATAGCTTGACCCCTTGACCATAGCAACCTGATTCTGAACAATGTCCTGAAATCTCTCCATATAACAAGTTGCCTTTACACGGAAGGTTCTGCTGGCTGCGCCATATCAGTCACAAGCCATTTGGAAGCCAATGGCAGATCCAAATGGCCCCACACAGATGTTTTATCACATACCTGCCCAACACTGCTCTAGGCCCACTACTAAACAGAGTCCAACTTACTGACATCTCTGTTCTACACCATTTACATGAAACCCAGTAAAACAAGACACTGTCTGGAACATTCATGATCAGCAACATGTCATCCAAAGGTTCTCCAGTGCCACCTGGTGATGGAAATTTCAAAAATTTCATGGTATTTATCTAGCCATTTTTCAAGGATGAAGTTGGAGGCACTGTGAGTTTCAATTCATTCAGGAACCTTTAGATGGTTAGGAAGCTCATTTCAATGAAAGCTCTGGAGAACACTCACAGGTAAGGCTTCCCAAAGAGTGGTGAAAAGATCACATGATGTTTAGCTCATTTAGCTCTACAATGTGAGGTCCATATGAGTTTTGACTCTCAATGATGGGTGCCAAGTCTTTCAGAATAAAATCATGTGGTATCCTGGCTGAGAGGCCCAGTGCTCTGTGGAAAGCCACCCTTTGCCTAGAACTCAGTTTCCAAGGGCGACACTCATGCCTGGCTTTCTGAAACCTCAACACTATTCATGGCAATACTTCTCTGAGTTCAGTTGCAGAACTCAGTCTCTAAGGGAATCACACCAGAGTTCAAGCACATGTGGACCAAGTCATCTCTTCTAACCGCCACTCAAATGACCACAATTTAAATTAAAAGACTCCAACACACATAATAACCTCTGGCTAGAGTTTTCCATGAGGGGGACAGCTCAAGTCCGTGTCCCAAATAAGCTCTCTTGCACCTAAATTGCCTAATTCAGGGTGGCATGGACACCCTTCTTGTGAACCAGGAGAGATCAAATAGGCCTCCCATTAATACTGCTCCACTTCTTCAATTTGAGGTCAACTGACTGTGGGGTTTGGATTCTTTATGTGAATTGGAGTCTTGAGAAAACCCAAGCAACCATGGCCTAGCCTCTGCAGAGCTCTGAAGATCTCATTTTACCCAAAGGATCCCTATTCTGACTTGATGGAGTTCAGGAAAGTTACAGAGGAAGGCGAGAGACTTCATCCACAAGGACTGCTCTTTGGCCATTTTGGTTTTGGATGTACACATGGGATCTTTCTTTATATCCATCAGAAGGTGAGAAACTAAGCCACAGCCTCACACAGGGCAAATAGGCTGATTCAGACACATCCTCTCCAAAACAGTTAAGCAAGGAACCACAGGTAATACCCATTCATTTCCATTTGAAAACTGTTTTCTTCAGGCTTCACAAAGTGGTGGCCTGCGGAAAAGACCTTCCTGACATTCAGGGCAACAGAAGAAAAGGTAAGCAAAAGGCCCCAAGCATGGTTTCTCCACTGAGACTTTAATGATCACACTGATATCTGAGTTTTCTGAGATGCTCGCCATTCCCTTTAGCTATCTATTACATGGTCATTTCACAGAGCTTCGTGGTTGTACATATCTTAAACACAAAACCATGAGCCTATTCTGGAGAGTGGCCAGAATTCAGGAAGAAAACAGGATCTTAGGAAGATAGTAGGTGTTGCCCATCAATAAGGCAAGCTGCAGTCCATTAATTAATTGGGAAGGATGAATGCTGGGAAGCTTTCTACCTGACAGGACATATTCATTGATGCATTCTCTCTTCTAATGTCTACAACCACGGGCGCAGTGGGATACACTGACATAGAAACACTCGCGTTGTCAAACAACTTACTAGAAACCGTTCACTCCAAACAAAACAAACCTTCTTTCATACCTATTCTCAGAACATGAGACAAAACCCACAAACTCACACCCACAACACAAAGGCACCTCCTTCCCCCATGTAGGTCTGTGACTATCCGGAGAGTCCTCTGACTGGTGGGCCATACTATGTTCCCAGAAATGGCCTGTTCTGTCTCAAATCTGGTCTTCTTGGCCAAATCTGTGAAGTTTTCAGGATCAAGTGGTGAGTCAATGCCTGCTTTCTCAGGAAAGCCCCCTCTCCATAGCTTTTCTTGCATTTGGCCATCCTCACATCAGTAGGTCCCAAGAAAGACTGAGTCTGTCCTTGGTAAATCAAAATAAGTTTGACAACTGGGACTGGGACCGGGACTGGCTCTGGGTGCCAGGCTTCCTGGATTCCAAGTTCAGAGAGTTCTATCACCATAGAAGTTAGGTGAGGTCACTTCCTTTAGGAACTGAATTTGGTCACTGCCTTGGCACCAACTTTGTCCTAACAGTTGCTTCTAAGGTTCCCATGAGAAGGAGGCTGCCCCTACTTTCTGTGACACTTTCACAAGTTAGAATGGTATGTCAACCATTGGCACGCAGGAGAAGCTCTCAACACATCCCTGCTTTGGTCCATCTTCTCTACATTAAGAAGAGAGTGGCTGATTCAGACACATCCCTTCATCATGAGCAGGTTGTTTGCCATGGAAGACTTTTGCTCTCTCAGGTCCTTCATAGTTGACTACATCTTCTCCAGGGATCATTTCTTCATGGACCTTTGAGGTTCTCAGCAGGTGGAAGATCCTCTATATTGCTGTATTTTAAGACCAACTCTGTCCCCGCTCTTCTGTAAAATTAGATTGAGAGAACAGTGTATGGTTAGGGTTAATAACAGGTTCAATTTGGGTGAGAAAAGAAACTACATGGTTGAGCAAACAGGGTCCTACGGTTAACAATAATATGAGAATTATTAATGGACCTGCCTGGGTGGATAAAAGCGTAGTTAACCAGGTGGACTATGTGAACCAAGACTCAAACCTCCTTTTGGGGGCCTCTGTCTTTCTTTGACCCTCTTCAAGTCGTTTTCTTAATTTACTCATAGATTCTTTTACAACTCCAGTATTGTCGGCAAAAAAACATCATTCTTTCCTCCATGCAAGCAAAAAGGCACCCTTCTCTCATGAAGAGGAGGGCCAACACTCGCCTGCTCTGTAAACAACTTCAGAGAGAGAGAGGTTAAAATTCCTGTAAAGCTGTGATGCGGTTTTTAATGTCTTTAAGCTTTGGTCTATTTCTGCTTCTAATTGTGTCTTTGGTGTGTCTCATGGACTAGGGCATTTGTTCCTGTGCCCACCCCTTTAGCAACTATTATTCCTAATAGGATGGCTAAAGTGAGGGATACAGGTTCCTGGTGGAACCGGGTTGTATGCCCCCCTATTTGATCTTTAAATGAACCTGCATCCTGATAGAGCACTCTGGAAAACATCTGCATCATTACATAATTAATCACATCTATTGACCATTTTATGAAAACATAAATAATGTTAAAGTGTATAGAATTATACTGTTGTAGGGATGGACAAGGAAAGGCACCTAAGATAGCACCAAAGACAGGAAAGCAGTTTTATTTGGTTGCATCCGTATTTAGAGGGCATTGCTTCTGTTGTAATCAATTAATCCACTGAACCCCAAGTTTTGGTAGTTTTAGTATTTGTACCCAACATGTAAGGGAAGGGGCTCAGAAGTTCACAGTCTGCAGAAATTTACAAAAATCAGTTTTTGTTTCTGTTTTTTTCCTCTGTTCTGTGCACGTTAACTTTTCAAGGACACCTTGGAACGGGAGAGCTTTTTTGTCTCTTTTTTTTCCTCCTTGCCAGCTGTCACCATGGAGCCCAGTTGGTAACTTTTTTATCTTAGAAATGTAGACATCTCTGTGAAGCCCCAGCTCAAGGCCAGAGTCCTTGTTCACATATTTTGTGAAAAACTGGTAAGGCGATGTCTAGCTTAGGGGTGGTGATTTTTCCAGCCAGTGGCCAAGTAGAACAGGGCAACACGAAGAGTGGAAGTTTATCTCCATTGAACTTTTTCAGAGGGACTCTTTTGCTGAAAGACCTAAAGTAAGCCTTGGTGAAGACTTCTGGAGAAGGTCATTTAAGACATTTCTGTGGACCTGGTACAGAGGGGGATGACAGGGAAGGCGATGCTGAGAGCAGCTCTGTTGATCTGAGAATGAGGAAGGAGAGATGCCAAAGAATAATGGGAAAGGGGTTTGGGATTTTCATAGAACAAAAACTTGAGCAGTAGAACAGGTAGAGCAGAGGGGAAGACGGGAGTGAGTATTCCAAAAAGCCTGTGAGGGACTTTAAATTCTTAGAACCTGTTTTCAGTGATGACAAATCAACTTTAAAGGTCATTTTCATTACATCTTGGATAGGGGTCTGAGGGCTCTTCTCAGCTGGTTTGAGCTTTGGCTAAGCTTGCTAGAGGACTTGGTGGGACCTAGTGCAGACACTGACAGGAAAAGAGAGGAGTGAGTGGGTGGAGGGGTACCTCGGTACCTGCTTCCTCAGCAAGGGGGCAATGTTCTGAGATCCAGCAGAGGTTTGGGTTTTTGATCTAGTAATTGGAGGGGAGAAATCAGGTTGCTGAGGTGGGAGTGAAAGCAGAGAGTCTAGAGCAGAAGGCTTAGTGTGAGGAACTATTGGGGAAGCATAGTACAGGATGTGAGCGCAGGAGAAAAAAGGATTCCACATAGGGGAATTTCCCCCTTTTGAGCACTTGCCAAAGTTAAAAATGTCATGCAGAATTTGAAGATCTAGAGAACCCTCTGGGGGCCATAGTTTTTGGTTGTCTAATTGGTAATATGGCCAATGCTGTGTACTGAATTTGATGAGGAGTTTGGGTTCCACCAGGCAGCCCCTGTATGCTCACATCCCCATGACTTACACAAGAAGTCGGCTTTTCCCCCACAAAGCCATGGCTGTTTGTCGCTTTGATAGTCTGCCGGGCATACATAGTAATATAGGCTAGCCAACCTGCATCTGGCTCGTGTGTCCCTGCATCCATAATGTTTGTTTCAATTATCTATGGTATGGAAGGGATTTAATGAAATTTTAGTGAGATCCTCTTCATCATGTATATCTCAAAAGGAAAGACCTCTACCGAGCTGAAAAATGTCTGGGTGGAGAGATAGCCACCAGATCCCTAAGGGGGCTGTTAAGGTCTCTTTAATGGTTCTATTTATTTTTTCTACCTGTCCTGAGTTCTGGGATATATAAGCATAATGTAACTTCCAATTAATCCACAGGGTCCTGGTTAACACCTGACTTACCTGGGCCATGAACACCAGTCCATTATCAGTCCATTAGGCAGATCGTATCTTGGAAAAATATCTTTCAGGATCTTCTTGAAAACCATTTGCGCCGTTTTTTTTTTTTTTTTTTTTTTTTTTTTTTTTTTTTTTTTTTTGTGTGTGTGTGTGTGTGTGTGTGTAAGGCTTCAATCCATCCTGAAAATGTATCTACAAAGACTAGGAGATATTTAAGTCCATACCTTGCTGGCTTAATTTCATTAATGTCCACTTCCCAGAATTGTCCTGGTCTGGTTCCTCGTAGGTGCTTTCCTCTAGGAAACTTGGAAGGGTAAGCATTACTCAATTGACGGATCCGACAGGCTTTTGTTACCCGTTCAGTTATTTCCTTTCGCTGTGAGTTGGTTAGTGGAGAACTCTGTTCTTAATCCTACAGTAATGCCTGCAGTTTCTTTGAACCAAGGTGAGTGAGTTGATGTGCATTTTTAACGTAGTGTAGGGCTTGCTGTAATTGCAGGCTGAGCTCAGTGAAGTTGAGGTGTTCAGTGTCAGTGTCCTTAGATGTTATCAAAAACTTCCTCGTACTCAGGGTTCCATTGGAATTGGACATCTTCCTTTAACAGCGGTATAAAGGAGCAGCTAAGGACGCAAACCCAGGTATCCATAACCTGCAAAAGCCAGCAGTCCCAAGAAATTCTCTGAGTTGTCTGCTGTAAGATGGGGGTGGTATCTACACAATGGTTTGTTTTCTGGGCTCAGTGAGCCATCGTTTACTGCCCCTAAGGGAATAGCCCAGGAAGATTACTTCATGCTAGCAAATTTGGGCCTATTTGGCCGAAACTCTATACCCGAGTTGAGCAAGCTCATATAATAGTGCTTGGGTCCCAGACTCACAGTTTTCCTTGGTGTTGGCTGCCAGTAGCAGGTCATCCACATATTGAAGCTGGGTAACTTCAGGGTGCGTAGTTCTGAAGTTGTTGAGATCTCTGTGGAGGGCTTCATAAAAGAGAGTGGGGGAGTTTTTGAACCCCTGTGGGAGTCTAGTCCAAGTTAGTTGACCAGACGTTTTGGTTTCTGGGTCTACCCACCCGAAAGCAAACAGCAACTGACTATCTTTATGCAGAGGCAAGCAAAAGAAAGCATCTTTTAAGTTCAGAACAGTATATAATTTCCGCTCAGGGTTCAGAGTGCTAAGCAGATTGTACGGATTAGGTACCGTGGGGTGAATGTCCTGCACTCTTTTGTTGATCTCTCTTAGCTCTTTAATGGGGCGATAGTCCCCGGTTCCTGGCTTTTTTTTTTTTTTTTCTAGTAGCAGGGGAGTGTTCCAGGCCGATTGACAGGGCCTTAGGACTCCTAAGGCCAGATATTTCTGAATATGGGGCCTTATCCCACCTTTAGTTTTTTTGCTTAGAGGATATTATTTGACATTGATTGGGGAGACTGAGGTTTTTAACTCCACTGTTATTGGAGGTTGTTTCACGGCCAGACCTAACACCGCAGTTTTTGCCCAGGCATCTGGGTAATCTGTTATCCATTTTTGGGGTAGCTTGCTTGTTTGATCAGTCTTGGGGGGTGTGAAGAGTGGACGTTCATCTTCTACTAATATAGTTAAAGCGGTGACTATAGGAGTTTTACTGAAGGATTTACAAATTTCATTTGGGGGCCTTCAGGGTTAAAAGTTATTTTGTCCCAGAGCTTGGTGAGCAGATCTCTGCCCATCAATGGGTGCGGGCATTCTGGTCTTACTAGGAAGGAGTGATGGATTTTTTCTTTCCCCAGGTCCATGGTCCTCTTAGTTGTCTAAGCCCGATATTTACTGTCATCAGCCCTTTGAACTAGAGACCTTTTTATTTCATAGAGGGCCCAATGGGGCCTTTAGGGCTGAGTATACTGCTCCTGTATTCACTTCAAAGTTTACTGGAGTCCCCTCCACTTCAAAAGTTACCCTGAGCTAGGGGAAGGGATCTGAGCCCCGACTTTCTTAGTCATCCTCCAGAGTCAGAATGGCCAGCTGGCGTGGCTGTCTCTTTATAGGGAATTCTATGGCCCAGTATCCTTTTTCTTTAGAGTAGGCACACTGATCTGAGGCCAGGGGTGGCCTCTGGCATGGGCCCTTCCTGTCACCCTGTGTCTTAATTTCTGGCCTCTTTCTTGTTGTGATCAGGACCTTAGTCAATGCCTTAGTCTGTCTTTTGCTTCTCTCATCCTCCGTTTGCTCCCTTTCTTTCTCCCTGTTTCTCTCTTATAGTATACTTTCTTGGCTTCTTTGACTAAATCTCTCTTTTAAATTTTTTTTTAATATCCATGGCAGCTTGCTCAATTAAGGCCATCATGACAGATGCCTTTTAATCCGCTGCCTGAGGATCGAAAGAAGTATATCTCTTATATGCCTCCATGATTCTCTCTAGAAACATAAAGGGAGATTCATCAGGCCTTTGAATAATTTCTCTTACCATGGCCAAATTAGTTGGTCACCCAGCGGTCCCTTGGAGACCCGCTGTTAGAGCCTGGCAATAATTGAACAGATGCTCCCTATCTTCCAACGTGTTGGGGTCCCTGTTGAATAGGTTTAAGGAGAAGCCAGCTTTCATTATGTTGGGAAGTTGTGTTGGTCGCCCATCAGGTCTGAGGATATTTTTTCTACATTCCAGGAGATTTTTCTCTCATTGCTCTGTCATGAAGAGAGTTGCTAGGTGGTGCTGACAGTCACCCCAAGTAGGCAGGTGTGAAAACGTCGGTGAGTTCTCTGAGTTCTTTTAGCCGGGCCAGCTTCCTCCAGGGAAGGAGGGGCTGTCTGTGCTGCGGGACAGTCATCTTGATGACACTGGGCCAGCCTAGCTTCCTCGAATGGTGGAGAGGCTGAGTCAGCAGAAGGGGAATCACTTAGAGGGTGTTGGGGGTTGGGAGACGAGGGCAGATGATAAGGAGGGGGAGGAGAGTCCAGTAGAGTCTTGAGACTCAAGGAGAACAGAGGGTGGAGGAGGAGGAGCAGAGAGTTTGAGAGATAGAATTGTGGGGGAAGGAGTAGGAGCAGGTGCAGGGACAAGGAAAGGCTTGACCCATGGAGGAGGAGATTTGTAGAGGTACTGACAAGTTAAGATATATGGCTGTTGATCTGGATGTCTATGTGGCCCCTGCTGAAAGACAATATCTCGGACTTTTCAAATAATTGCGAAGTACAAAGATCCTTCTAGGAGCCATCCGACTGCAATGGTGGGTCATTCTGTGACACAGAATCTGCCAGGTCTGGCGTTTTACTGAAAAAGAAAGATTCTGAGCCCTTAAGCAGAATTTGGTCCAGTGATCAAGGGTCAGGGACAGAGGCATTGAAATGATCTGTCCCATAATAAAATATACACAGACAGTGAAAGCAATGACACACAACACAGACAAGACAAGACAATAAAGACAGGCAATAGACGTCCAATACTGAGACCAGGACTGACTAGTCGGAAAAACCTGAAGGGCTGGCAATACCGAATCAGAAACAAAATATCACTGAGTCGAGGAGACTATTGTTCCTCGATTTCCCGAGTCTATATCCCAGGGACATGGTCTGTGGCTCTGTGGCATGTGTGTCAGCCACCATGGGAGAGAGCTCACGCTCTTTACCAATAGCCATTTTGCCATACCCTAACCTGAAGCCTGAAACCAGAAAGATGGGTCTTATTTACCCCCAGAGGAGCCCGTTGGGGGTATTTTGTCTGCAGCTGCCGGATCTCGCTAGGGCCACCAGATGTAAAGGTTGGGCGAGCATCTGTGGCAGAGACCACCAAGAGACTGTCTCATGCAACAGCAAAGGGTTTATTGGGAGTCCAGCATGAAGGGCTCAGAGATCACTTGAACAGAGCAGAGAGCCCTGAGAACAGCTTAAGAAATGCTTATATATTTTCCTTGGAGAGGGCAGGGAGAGAAATTTATTGATGGGTAATGGCAAGTGGGCAGTTTGCGTGCAACTGGTTGACGGAGTACATTCTGCAGTTTGGCAGTTGGGGACAGCACATTCTGGGAACAAGAATAGTAAACAGTTCTCAAGATTACAACGGTGTTTTGTTAAGCATACAGAAAAACAGGAAGTGACAAGTATCTATTTTATTAACCTTTCAATATAAGTATGAAAACAGAAATCTAGGTAAGATTTGAAGTCCAGAAGTTCATTTGGCCCTTGATTGGTATACTTAGCATTGAATTACGTTCTGTAGAGATGTCGCAGAAATATGGATATACAATGTCATAGGACCTTGTACCTTCTCGGAGGTCAGTTCCAAAACACAGTCTCTAAGCAGAATCACACCAAAGTGCAAGCCAAGTTGGACCCAGTTATCTCTTCCAACTTCCACACAAATGACCGCAGTTAAAACCAAAACACTCTCACATGACACTCATCTTCTTCCATATAGACACTCATCATAACTTCTGGCAGGAGGATTCCATGAGAGGCGCAGCACAAGACAGTGTCCCAAATAAGCTCCCTTTCCCCTCATTTACCAAAAGTCAGGGTGGCCTGGACACCCTTCCTGTGATCCAGGAGTGATCAAATATGCCTGCCGTTAACACAGCTCTGTTCTCCAATTTGAGGCCTACTGACTGTCGGTTTAGATTCTTTATTTGAATTGGATTCATAAGAAAACCCAAGAACCTATGGGCTAGCATCTTCAGGGCTTTGAATAACTCATTTGACCCATTGGATCCCTATTCTCACTTGAGGGAGGTATAGAACCTTACGGAGGAATGCGAGAGACTTCATCCACAATGACTGATTTTTGGTCATTTTGATTTGGATCCAAACATGGGATCTTTCTTATGATCCATCAGGTGCTAAGAATCTAAGCTCTAGGCTCACACAGGGCCAAGGGGCTGATTCAGACACATCCCTTTCCAAAGCAATTAAGCAAACAGCCACAGGTGATGCCCACTCATTTCCGTTTGAAAACTGTTTTCTTCTGGAATCTCGAAGGCGTGGCCTGAGGCAAAGACCTTCCTGACATTCAGGGCAACAGAACAATAGGTAATCAAAAGGCCAATTGCAGGGTTTCTCCACTGAGACTATCCTGGTCACACTGGTATCTGAGTTTTCTGAGATTCTTGCCAATTCCTTCAGCTATCCAGTACATGTCCATGTCACAGTGCTTGGAGGTGCTACATATCGTGGACACAAAAGCATGAGTCTATTCTGGAGAGTGGCCAGAATTCAGGAAGAAAACAGGAACTTAGGAAGATAGCCGGTGTTGCCCATTGATAAGGCAAGCCCTAGAGCATTCATTAGTTGGGCAGGATGAATGCTGGGAAGCTTTCTAATAGACAGGAAACATCCATTGATGCATTCTCTTTTCTAACGTCTACAACCACGGACACAGTGGGTTACACAGACATAGAAACACTCGCCTTGTCCAACAAATTACTAGAAACAGTTCACTCCAAACCAAAGAAACCGACTTTCCTACCTATTCTCTGAACATGAGACAAAACCACAAGCACACATCCACATCCACAAAGGCACCTCCTTCCCCCAAGTAGGTCTCTCACTCTCCGGAGTGTCCTCTGACTGCTGGGCCATACTGTGTTCCCCCGATATGGCCTGTCCTGTCTCAGATCTGGTCTCCTTGTCCAACTCTGTGAAGTGGTAAGGAGCCAGCTGTGAGCCACTACCTGCTTTTTCAAAAAAGGCCCCTCTTCAGAGTTTTCCTGGCATTTGGCCATCCTCACATCAGTAGGTACCAAGAAAGACTGACTCTGTCCTTGCTAAATCGAAGCAAGTGAGACCACTGGGACTGGGACGGGGATTGGCTCTCTGTGCCTGGCTTCCTGGATCCCAAGTTCAGAGAGTTCCATTACCAAGGAAGTGAGGTGAGGTCGCATCCTTCAGGAACTGAATGAGGTCACTGCCTTGGCAACCACTTTGTCCAAACAGTTGCTTCCAAGCGTACCATGAGAAGGAGGCTGACCCTACTTTCTGTGGCACTTTCACAAATTAGAATGGTATATAAACCATAGGCACCAAGGAACAGCTCTCCACTCAGGCCTGGTTTGGTCCATCTTCTCTATATTAGGAAGAGAGCCTTTAGTCCCGGGAGCATTGCAGTGAACCTCCGCACTAAAACTATTAGCAAGCACCTGATGGAGGAGGCCTCCATAGGTAAGTGGCGCCTTTATAACATCTGATATCCGGTTAAGGGAGATCTCTTCTGATGACAGAGATGTGGCCTGGGGAGACTCACATATACTCCTGTCCAGGACAGTAACAAGAATCATTCTGTCCTCTGTTCTGTTCTGTAGGAAATTCCTCTGGAAGTGTAGAGAGGTGCCCACGGGCACGCACGCGCTCGTACCCTGGAGCTTTAGCAAGATCTTCCACTGTACCACTGTTTTTCTGTTTAGGCGCCGGGTTTCTGTTTTTCTTTGTGTGTGTGTGTGTGTGTGTGTGTGTGTGTGTGTGTGTGTGTGTTTTGTTCTGCGTTCTATTTTTTTGTTTGTTTGTTTGCTTTTGTTCATTTTGTTGTGTGATTTCAGTGGTAAAAACTTAAGGATATTGGACGTGAAAATGGGTAATAAAGAGAGTAAGCCTGACACCCGTTTGAACTGTGTTTTAAGGAACTGCGATGAACTTTACCCCCCTTTGTTAAGCAGGATGATAGAAGCCCCTAGCTGGCTGCCTGGAGCACACCCATTGCAGAGGGCAATGCCTGCTGGGGACCTAAGAACTGAGTATCTCCCAGGTTAACAAGTGAAACTCCTTTAAAACCCCTTGTCCCTCCAGATCAAGAGAGTCACAAAATTTGGCAGAGTCCCCTGTGTTTCTCCTTTGTTAGCAAAGCAATTAACCTCCCCTTTTCTTTTTCTCAGAACCCATTCCTCATTATTTAATTGGTATAAATTGGCTTCTAGGTCAGGAACCGAACTTTAAGTTACAAATTTTGTATCCCCCCTCCGCCCCAGAACTTTGTGAGAGCTGTCTACTGAAATGTTAGGAGATGGAGCTTGCTTGGGGTGGAACTGAACCAGAGGAGCTAATCCTGTAAGTAAAAGGAGGGACTGAGGGACCCCCAGCAGCTGCCAAAGCCCTGTTGATTCAGGGAATACCCTCCTTCCTTCCGTGCCCTGTAAGAATTACGCCACCTCTGTCTTGTTAAAAAAGAGAAAAAGAAAAAGGGGACACTAAATTCATTAAAGTCACCATATAGACACTTTATTTTCCATTTCAGGTTGCCCCTCTGTTAAAACATCTAGTCCCCCCCATGGTGCCACTGGTGTAGTAGATTTTTATGGTGCCACTGGTGTAGTAGATTTTTCTCTTATCTGCTCTGGTTTAAAGGATTCTGTCTGGCAACCATAGTCTCTACCTCCTTTCTGTCTGTCTTGTGTCTTTTTTTCTGGTCCTTTAAGACATGTGCAATAATGTGTTGATATTATAAAATTTTTCTTGGGAATGATCTTAGCTGAATGTGTGTCTAAATGATGATGTTTTATCATAACAAAATGGTATCTGAATGGGTTTTTGAAGCATTGCACAATCTTGCAGTTAAAAGTCGGGTTTAGGTAATTGTTTAGTTTAAGATTTCAGGTAATTCATGCCAGAGAACTTAAATACTTAGGATGGAAAACTGAAGAACTCTACTTCCAATTGGCAAGTAACTTCCCAATCATTCAGTCTTTTTTTTTTTTAACCAATTTTGATTTCGGTAGCCAGGGAAAATGTCACTGTGTGTACCAGTGCATTAATTTGGACAAGGATAGTAAACCATAGTATGGTATCTGTTGACAAAATAAGATGTAAAGACATAAAATTTTGTGAATTGTATCTTAAACTTGTATCATAATTTTCAACACCCGAACCTGAAAATTATGGTTAAAATGCCTTAGGCCTGAGGTGTCTGCTCAGAATAGCAGTTTTTTCCTGCTCCTTCCAGACCTCAGCCATGACTTATGTTGAAATGCAAATGAAAGAAGCCTGCAAGCTTAGTAGGAGACTGATTTGATGCCTAACGGAAAAAAAAAAGTAAATTGTATGGTATTTACTAATTACTGGCCAGTCGTTTTTTCTAGGACTCTTATTTTTTTCCTTAGATTCTGTATTTTCTTTTTGAGCTCATGATTCTGAGCATGCAGACCTAGGTTAATGTTTTTCTGATCAGTTCTATCTTTGACCAACTGTGGACTTTTGAAACATTGCAATAAAGATTTAACCTGCGAAAAACTACAAGGCCTTTACTATTATTATGTGTCTACAATTTTGTTATGTGTTGTCTGTCTATATATACATATGTTCGTATATCATATATATGATACACAAATTAACATATATAAGGAGCACTCATAAAAAAAGCGCTCATAAAAACAAATTTTAAAAAGTGGATCCAAAGATTTTTACTTCACGTGGTTTAAATGTTTCAATTTAAATTGGATAAACAGATAAAAATAAATGTTTTTAAATTTAAGCTTACAAATTTTTCTAGGTGTTCAAAAATCTAATAAAATATTAATATCTACAAAACGTCTAATGTGCCTTGGTTCTAGGACATTTTCTTCAACATAAAAATGGTTTACACTGTTCAATACATTTCTCTAATATTTTGATAAATAAGTAAAGTAAATTTGATATGGGATTACTCATTCGTGAGTACTTTTGTTAGATATCTGATTCATTTACTAAGGTCTGTATGAGTTTTTACTAAACTCTATATAAGATTTTAAAAATCAGTCATGTGTTAATGAGACAAAAATTTTTTGAAACATAAGTTTACCCATAACATTGTGTTTATTAAGTTTTATTTTTTCTAGAGCAAGGAACCATAAAAATTAAACAACTTATTAAATCAGAACTGTTATTTTAGAGCACTGTACTGCCATTTCTTTAAAAGGTAAACTTGGTTAATGTAGAAACATCAATGTAATTGTGATGCTATTAATGTTTTCATATCTTACAGGTATGCAAGTCTGTAAGGTAGAAACTTTAAAAGAGCATTATATCAAGCTGGTGTTCTGAAGTTGTATGGTAAAAAAAAATATATTAGAGATTTATTTACCTGTTATCAATAAGATATGTAAAGTTTCATGTTACTTTTTACATTGTGGAACAATTTAAATGTATTTTTAAGTTAATGAGAGCCTAATCTATGTAAAAGTTGAAAACTTTCAGGCTTTCTTTAATTCATGTTTTAAATGTGATATCATATGGTGTTAGCTAATGTTCATGAGACCGCAATTTATGTAAACTTTGTCAAATGATATTTAAAAATAAAGATCAGCTTTAGAACTAAAATACTTAAGATTTATAAAGAGCCCTGCCTTACCTGAGATAAGGCTGTGTGTCCCATTTTACTATATGTGAGAATGACTACGAAACCAGTAGGTCAGATAATATTTCTTTAAAGTTATGTTAAAAACCTAAAAAATGTCAAGATTCCTAGGATCTAAAACAAGGGATATAAAGTAATACTCAGCCAAAAAATTTAGGGTAGCTATTACACGAACTAAGTATTTTTACTTTTGTTAATTTTATTTTGAAATTTTCTTATAATTGATCTAAAGATTCCCTGTTAGTTGCTTTAAGAACACAACATGGGTTTATTCAAGATAATAAGTCATCACCTACAATACAGACAGAATAATACAGATCCCAATTAATTAAAAGATAATTATAAAGTTATAGACATTAAAGTCCAGTACTCTTAATATAAGGCTGTTAAAATTTATTTGCTGGATGTTTAAGATTAGGATTTAAAATTAAAGTTAAATGAAAAGGGCCAAGAAAACCAATATTTTGGCTCTTACCCTCTGAGTCAATCTGAATCCAGGGAACAGGGGACTTCTCTAAAGAGCTTTTCAACTCTGAGCCCCATAACCTCCTGATCAGGGAGATTAATGAGACCACTGGAGAACAGAAAGCCAATCAGTGCATTTGTTACGAGAGTCATCAGAGAAAGGAGATATCCCTGATGCTTCTGAGGGAAGCCAAATGGTCAAGCAAGACCTGGACCCACCTAGCGCAAATGGCACTAGCAGAATTGAAAATCTGCTCTCGTTTTTCCAGAATTGACTCCCATAAAGCTCAGCTGACTGTTAACAATAGATAGAAACAAAAGTCCGTTTGACTGCTTCATCTTAAACACTTTGGAAAGACAGTTAAGACCAAAATACAGCCATTACTGGGCATTTTAAATAATAATAATATAATAAAAATAATAATAATAATAATAATAATAATAATAATAATATTTTAAGGTATGCACTTTATTTTAGCCTCCCAAAATAAGTAAGACTGGAGGCTACAAAGAAGGATTCTCAGACAGGAATGCCTGATACTTATAAAAAGAGACTATCAAGAAGAGCTGCCACAGGCAGAAATTTCTAATTTAAGGCCTGCAGATATTCCTAACCTACACAGGTAGGCTTGGTGTTTGCTAGTACGATTATCCATCCCTGAGTAACAGAATTAAAGGTTTCTCTATTAGACATAGAGGTCATACAAAAAAAAGGATTTTACAAGATCAGATGACATTAAATTGTTAAACTGTATCTTACGGGGAGGGACAACTGTAACACTAAAAGTTAAATATTAATTTGATAGACCTGATAACTGGGGATATTAAAGACTGGTGAGGGAACTTCCATACAGTGACATGTTCCAGCTGCTGCAACATTTATTCAGTACTCATGGTTTTTGTTTCTCTCATAGAAGAACCCATCCCCAGATGACTTTACAACCTGTTCTTCCCCAACCAGACTTCAATCCGAACTGACTTCTAAAAGGCAACTCATGTCCCCCAACTGACTTATAAAAGGCAACTCATGTCCCTCACGCCCACTCACTTCACCCTGTCTCAGGTGAGAAGAAGAAATAATGATTGACACCACTCTTCTTACAACAATGAAGAGAAAGATAAATAGACTATCAATATAAGTAATTAATTAAGTCAGGTAAAATCAGGGAGATCAGTTTTGGGTGAGTTCTAAAAATTTGGAGAATCTTACCTGAGGGATTAAAATTTCCTCAGTGCTCTTCCCCTAATCTATTAAAGATTTGAAAGGGACACAGAGAAAAGGGGGAAATGATAGACCCAACCTGATCTTTTATTAAAATTGGGAGCCATCTTGCCACAAAGCCATGAAAAGATAATTTTGGCTTTAACATAAATTACTGCAAGTTCTGAACCTGCTTGAAATGCCTGCCCGTGCCTTGAACTCACTCATGCCCAGCTCTCTGACCAGATAGCAGCCCTCTCTGAAACTTTAGTGACACATCATAAATATTTGCCTTCTCTGGCCAGACAACATCCCTCTCTGAGGCTCTAATGGTCCTCTGAATTCTGATGTAGGGACAGCAAAAAAATCTAAACTACCATTAGTGTGATGCTTGTCAGAGTTCTGTTATCTGTAACACCCCTTTTGTGTAACTTTCTGGGCTATAAAGCTGGGCTGTAGGAAAGCTGGGGTTGCTGTCTTGTTCCGGCTGTTTTGGGAGGGGAGGCAGCATGAAAGGTGGAAATAATAAGATTAATTTAATTTGATTTTAATTAGAGTCAGTGGTCTTTTCTTGTGTCCTTGTCTAACAGTTAACACTCCAAAAACATGGAGCTCTGCCGGCCTAAAGACTTCTTGAGGAACTTCCTCTGAGGTTGGGCACTTGAAACATATGTTGTTGTAAGGAGCTTTAGCTTCCTTTCTAGTGAGACCATCAAAGCTGGGTTTGAATCTATGTGACCTGGAGGACATGGTTTCTTGTATTCTAATGAACATAAGGCAGCAGTGCTGAATTTTCTCTTTTTAGGTAAACTGTGGCCACTGGGTGCTAAGTGTCTTCCCGTGTGGACTGTGAAGCCATTTGTTCATCCTCCACTTTTCGTGGTGTTTCTTGCTGCTGCACTGGAGGTTGGTATTTGCTGCATGAAATACAATGAGTTCAACTGGGACCCAGTTTTGGAAGGAGTTCAGTCACTTGTGGTGTGTCAGGGTCTGCAGGAGAATGCAACAACCAGGTTATATCTCACAGAGCTTGCCCCCTTGTCCATAGAAATCTGACTCTGAACTTTGCCCTGGAACCTCTCCATGTAAGAAGATGCCTTTACATAGAAGGGTCTGATGGATGCACAATGTCAGTCACAAGCCATTTGGAAGGCAATGGCAAATCCTCATGGCCACACCACAGATATATTATCACACACCTGCCCACCACTGCAATAGGCCCACTACTCAGCAGGCTCCAACTTACTGGCATCTTTGTTCTACACCATTTTCATGAAACCCGGTCAATCTTGGCATTCTCTCGTACACTCATGATCAGCAACAAGACATCCAAAGGTTCTCCAATGCCACCTGATTATTGGAATTTCAAAAATTTCATTGTATTTATCTAGCTTTTTTTCATGGATGAAGTTGGAGACACTGTGGGTTTCAGTTCATTCAGGAACTATTAAATGGTGAGGAAGCTCATTTCAATGAAAGCTCTGGAGAACTCTCACAGGAAAGTCTTCCCATAGAGTCTTCAAAAGGTCACATGAAGCCAGGCCCATTGAGGTCTTCAATGTGACGTCCATGGGTGTTCTGACTCTCAACTATGGCTGCCAAATCTTTCAGAATAAAATCATATGATATCCTAGCTGAGATTCCAAGGCTCTGTGGAAAGCCACTCTGTCCTTGATCTCAGTTTCCAAGGGCGAATCCCATGCGTGGCCTCCTAAAATCTGAACACAGTTCATGGCAATATTTCTCTGAGATCAGTTCCAGAACTCAGACTCTAAGGGGAATCACACCAGAGTTCAAGCCCAGGTAGACCCAGTCATCACTTCCAACCACCACACAAATGACCACAATTAAAACCAAAGCACTCCCACAAGGCCCTCATCTTCTTCCATATAGACACTCATCATAACCTGTGGCTTGAGGTTTCCATGAGGGGATCAGTCCAAGAAGGATCCTTAGATCCAAACCTTCCCCGGGACCTTTTTAACTACTGCCAGCGTCTGAAAAAGTGGAGGAAGATTCCCTGTATTGAAGGTTTTAGCCTTCCCACCCAGCACCTTGTCTCTGCTCCTCCTGCCCTCCCCCTCAGGTCCTCCTTGCTTGCAATCCCCTCTCTTCCCCTACTTCTACTTCTGACTTCACAGATTCTTCCTCATTCGACACAGCAGATGAACCCCCACCTTATCCCCAGCCCCATCTGCCCCTCCTCTTCTGCTATACCCTCCTCATCCTCTGCCTGATTCCATGGATCCTCAGCCTTCCATTTTATCCCCCTCCCCTCCGTCCTCTTCTGCCTGCTCTACCTCCTCCTCTTCCAAAGAGACACTCCCTTCCCCTTCCTCTCCTTCCTGTCCGCCGCCTGCCTCTTTCAGTCCTCCTGTTACCAGGTCTAAAGGACTCCTTCCCACCCCTAAGACAATCGCACCCCTTCGTGAGGTAGCTGGTCCCGAGGGTGTCATCAGAGTCCACGTGCTCTTCTCCAGGTGAGACATTACTCAGCTAGAGAGGAAGTTAGGCTCAATCACCACTAAACCCACCACTTACATACGGGAGTTTCAATGGGTCCTGCAAGCATATAGCCTCACTCTTCATGACATATACATGCTCTTGGCCAATTCACATCTCCCCGAGGAAAGGCAATGGGTCTGGGAGCTAGCCCAAGCCCATGCTGATGAAAATCATAGGACCAATCCTAACCACCCCACGGGCCCTCATGCTGTCCCAGAGCAGGATCCCCTATGGGATTACAACACCCCTGAAGGCTTACAGACTCATGACCTTTTTACATCCTGCCTCTTAGCGGGCCTGAAAAAGGCCACCCGCAAGGCTGTTAACTTTAAAAAGGTGCAGGAGGTCATTCAAAGGAAGGAGGAAACACCTTCAGAATTCCTGGATAGACTAACCAAGGCCCTTCAACAGTGCACATAACTCGACTCAGAAACCCCTGATGGCCGTCATTTCTTAATGACATATGTTCTGGCCCAAAAATACTCTGACATTAAAGCCAAGCTTAAAAAGCTTGAACAGGGCCCTGCTACTCCTCAGACCAAAATCCTCGCTGTCGCTTTAAAGGTTTTTCATGGTAGAGAGGATGAAAGTGATTGCCGTAGGCAGAGAGCTGAAAATGCCAAATTCCAAATGTTGGCCCAGGTCATTCAGAGAAGGCCATCACCATGCCGTCCCAATGTGACACCCCCTGGAGCTTTCTTCAAATGTGGTAAGGATTGTCCTTCACCGAGAACACCATAAAACCCCTGCCCAACATGCCATCAAAGGAGACACTGGGGGGCAGACTGCCCAACAACCCGGAAGGGAGGTTGGTCAGCCACCCGGCAACCCCAGCCTCTCCTGGGCTTGGCAGAGGAGGATTGATGGAGCCCTGGGCCTTCCCTCCAGACTATTACCATCAAGAATCAAGAGCCTAGGGTCACCTTCCTGGTGGATGGACGCTTCATTACCTTCCTCTTGGATATTGGTGCCACTTTTTCAGTCTTGAGGGAGTATTCGGGTCCTACCACACCCTCAAAAACTCCTATTGTCGTGGTAGGAGGTAAACGTATTTTCCCTCAAAATCCCTTTTGTCCTTCACTCACTCCTTTCTCGTTATGAGCCATTGCCCCATTCCCCTTCTGGAAAGGGACATACTCTCACTATTAAAAGTCACCATTCACATATCACCCCACACCTCTCCTACCTCTCATTTCCTCATGATGTTCCTTGGGGCAGATACACCTCCTTCATGCACTCTCCCACGACTATCTAAACCAGTTAACCCTGAGTTTTGGGACATAACTACACCCTTTATGGCTAAATGCAGTCCTATTCATATTGTCTTACGGGACCCTTCAAGATATATTAGTCAACCATGATATCCACTCACAACCACAGCCTTCCTCGGATTAGAAGCCATCATCCAGGATTTATTATGAAAGGGGTATCTTAGGCCTACACACTCTCCTTTCAACACCCCCATTCTGGCAGTAAAGAAACCTAACGTGTCCTACAGGCTGGTTCTAGACCTTACCCTTGTCAACTCCTCTGTGGTCCCCATCCACCCGCTAGTGTCCAACCCTTACACCCTTTTCTCTCAGATCCCTGCCACTATTACCCACTTCTTGGTCCTAAATTTAAAACATGCGTTCTTTTCTATTCCCTTGTTCTCAGAATCTCAGTATATCTTTGCTTTTACTTGCACTGACTCTCACACCCGCCATTCTCATCAGCTTACCTGGACTGTCCTCCCACAGGGATTCAGGGATAGCCCCCATCTCTTTGGCCAAGTTCTTGCCCAGGACCTCACATCCTTTCACCCGACCTGTCCTGACTCTACTCTCCTTCAATATGTCGATAACCTTCTTCTATGTAGTCCCTCTGGGAACACTCTCAATCCCACACTGCTCAGCTTCTTAATTTCCTAGCAGACAAGGGAAATAGGGAGTCTCCCCACAAGGCCCATGTTTCCCAGTCTTCTGTCACCTATCTTGGTTTTTGCCTTACACCCAGAAAAAAGGAAATAACACTGGATAGGAGGCAACTCCTCTCTTATCTTCCAGTGCCCCATACAAAAGCCAAAATACTATCATTCCTAGGACTAGCAGGTTATTTTAGGGCCTGGATCCCAAATTATTCTCTTCTTTACAAATCCTGTATGACCTAGCAAAGGGACCCCCTAGTGAATCTCTTGCCCCCTCCCCAAACTACAACTTGCGCAGGCTTCAGCAACTTGTCTTAAAGGCACCTGCCCTTCACCTTCCTGATCTTTCAAGACCATTTCATGTATATGTCCATGAAAATGGGAGGCAAGAACTTGGGGTCTTAGGTCAAAACTATGGGCCTACATTTGCACCTGTGGCATATTTGTCCAAGCAACTTGACCCTACCATCCGTGAGTGTGCCCCTTGCTTAAGAGCTCTGGCTGCTGGACAAATTTTACACAAAGAAGCCTCTAAGCTTACTTTTGGGGCCCCTTTAGCTATCCACTCCCCACATCACTTGAAGGATCTTTTAGCTTATAAGGGCTTTCAAACCCTTCCTCCATCCAGATTTCTGTCGCTCCTCACTTCCTTTCTGGAAAACCCTAATATTACTTTCCTTCCCTGCTCTGCACAGAACCCTGCCTCACTGCTCCCAATGACTCCCACGTCTAACACACCAACTCATAATTGGTTGGAAACCTTAGATGATTTCCTCCCCTGTCATTCTTCCATTTCTGAGTGACTACTAGCCAAGCCTGACCTTATCTGTTTTACTGATGGCAGTTCCTTTAGGCAGAACGGCACTCATTACTTTGGATACGCTGTAGTATCAGCCACTGAGATTATAGAGGCCAAAGCTCTGCCTTCAGGAACTACCAACCAGCAGTATGAACTTATAGTAGCCACTCGTGCCAGCCTTCTAGCACAAGGCAAATTCCTCACCCTTTATACTGATTCAAAATATGTCTTCCATATCTTATCCCATCCTGCAATATAAAAGGAGCGAGGCCTACTTACCACCAAAGTTAATGTGATCACTAATTCGGCTCTTATAACAAATCTGATAGAGGCCTCCCACTTACCCACCCAGGTGGGAGTTGTCCATTGTAGGTCTAATCAGAAGGACTTCTCTCTTATCACTGAGGGCAATGCCAAAGCTGACCAGGTGGCACAAATGGCTGCTACCACTTCCAATGATGGACCCCCTGGGGGACATATAATGGCCACTTTAGACAGCTCATCTGAAGCCCCTACTTCTTCCAGTAAGAACAAGAATCTCTTCAAGTTCCTTCATAATATATTCCTTTCCAATTCTCAGTTTTTGACCCTCTTTTTACAGAGCTTCTTCTCGCTCACCCTCTCTGACAAAGCCATGCTACAGAATATAGCCTCTAATTGTCAGATCTGTCAGTGGACCAACACTTATACTCCTTTAAGGCCCAAACCTTTCCCTTCCCACCAAGCCCGGGGACACATTCCCACTGCTGACTGGCAGGTAGACTTCACCAACATGCTCACAGTATGGCGCACTAAATACCTCCTTGTCTTTGTGGACACTTTCTCTGGTTGGATTGAGGCATTTCCCACTTCCAAAAAAACGGCTTCCACTGTAGCTTTAATCTTACTGACAGACATCATCCCCAGGTTTGGTATGCCCACTTCTCTACAATATGACAATGGCCCTGAGTTTATTTATAGGATCACACAAAAGGTCTCTCAAGCCCTCTCCTTCAAGTGGCATTCCCACTGTCCATATTACCCCCAAGCTTCAGGGAAAGTGGAAAGGGTAAATCGTACTCTAAAGGAAGTCCTTACCAAATTGACAATGGAATTAAACTTAGACTGGGTCAAACTCCTTCCCTTGGATTTGCTTCGAATCAGAGCTCTCCCTAAAAACCATCTTTACTGTCTCCCTTTGAGATAATGTATGTAAGACCTCTTATACCCCCTGGGTTGGTCATTTCACAAGGATCTCTCACCCGAGATTTGTCTTTGCCTCTTTTATATCATCTCTGCTCGGAAATCTGGAAATATCAGGACTGGCTTCATCCGGACCCAGTGTCCTCTCCAAACACTCCTCCCATAACACCTGGGAGTCTAGTCTATTATAATACCCCAGAGGAGAAAGGGACTCTTGCCCCAAAATGGAAATTCCCCTATCCTGTCATTCTCTGTATCCCCACTGCCGCCAAACTCTCCTTACCAGACAACCGTCTCACTCCCTGGATTCACATTTCTAGGTTGAAGCCATATCACCAGGAGGTCCCACCTGCTGACGACAGGACCACGCAGAGGAACTCCAAGAATCACCTCCTGAACCTCCCCTTAACTCCTGCTCTCCACACTCATCTCACACATTTAAGTTGCAGCTCACACGGTGTTCCATGCAGCCCAATTCCTCTTAAAAAAGTCACAATGAGCTCTCCCAACACCCTAATCTTCTGTAACTGCTTGTTTTTTTGTGCTCTGCTTATTTTCTGTACTCTATCGGGACTGGTCTTTACCCACCTCTCCTACCATGTATTTATTCACTCTTCAGGAATGGTACTCAGAACATGGCATGCAGAAGGTCCGTGCAGTGGATGCAACTACTTGCTTCATCCACAATTGCACCTCTATTTCCCTAAAATTGTCACCTTCAAGGACCTTCGTCCCTGGTAGCTGGAACTGGCCTTTCATTTGCTTCCTTTTTGATCAAACAAAAGACTATTGTCATTGGTGGCCTGAGATATATAATGGGTGCCCCTATTGGTCATGCAGGTTCCATGATGAACATGGTAGCTATTCTTACCACTCACTTGGTTACCCAAAAGGGTGGACATCTAGTTACCTAAAGTGGCATAAAGGCTCTTCATCTGATAACAATGGATGTTATACTTTAGATATACCTGACCCCAAGGCCAAACGTTGGGGCTATGTTGAGTTTGCTGTCTATGCTCGGACAACCTCAGCCAGACCCACAATGTGGATGACTGTTGGCAGCACCCTGATTATGCCACCTAAGGCAACCATCCAGGTAGTCGAACACATTAAGGAGTCAGAATCAAAACTTCGAGATCTTATCCATAGCTCATCCAAAAAGGATTCAGACCCTTCAACCCCCTCAGGTCCCCCTGACACATGGCTCAATTTGTTACACCAAACTCTTCAATTATTAAAATCCACCCCTCTTTCTGTGCCTCCTTCTCAGTGCTTTCTCTGTGCTTCAATTAGTCGTCCACTTCTAGCAGCGGTCCCATTAGCAGCAGGAAATATTTCAGCAAAAACCTACAATTTCTCTAAGAAAGGACAACCCCTACATGTGACACGTATCCCACTGTGGGAAAGTTATTCCACCAATGCTTTATTTGCTTTCATCTTTTTCCACCTGCCAATAATGAATCCTTTACCAATTTGTTCCTTGAGCTTAAGCACCCAATCGAGCCCTGCGTTTATGCAACCTGGAAATTTCCTCTGGTGTAATGGGTCTTTAAGTACCTCAACGATCAATGTCTCTGGCACCTGTTTCTTGGTTACTGTAGTTCCTCAGCTGTCTTTGTATACTCCCACCGAATTCCGACAGTTGGCCCTACCTTCCCGAACCTGTAGGGCAGTCTTTCTGCCGGTTCTTGTAGGCCTCACTTTAACAACCTCAGTGGCGGGTCTCGGACTCTCTGGTGGACTATAGGTCATGTTCTATGGGCATCCAATGACCTGCAACAAAAACTGCAGGAAGCACTCGATACCACTGCTGAGTCTCTGGGCTCCTTGCAGCGCCAGGTTACTTCATTGGCACACGTGGCTTTACAGAACCAAAGGGCAATTGATCTTCTCACTGCAGAAAAAGGGGGTACATGCCTATTCCTCAGATAGGAATGTTGCTATTATGTTAATGAATCTGGGCTGATAGAAAAAAATGTTGTTAAATTGCAGGAATTATCGACCAAATTGCTCAAACCTAGCTCCTCCAATCCCATAAAAGGGTTCTTCCAATCCTTTCTTGCCATGTACTTACTACCTAACTTGGGGCCCCTTATTGGGATGCTCCCTTTTTGTGCTCTCTTGCCATGCATAATGAAGTTCCTTCAAACCCAAATGCAAAAAATTTTTAATCAAAATTTCAACCAGCTTTTGCTTAGGCACTACCAGCCTCTGATGACCGATGAACCCCTAACATCTCCAAGAGAACAGTTCACTCAGTGATGAAGCTCACTACCAGGCACGATGGAATGCAACGTACATCAGACAGCGGGAGGCAACGAGCTTGGAGAACCTCCTAATCTGCCATCCTGGATTCATGAGACTTTATGACATTCTAAGCTTCCTCATGGCCCTTGGCCTCTTCTATGTCAGTCCCCCAACATGGAACTTCTGCCAAAAATTGACCTTTGCTTTAATTTTTATCTTCATTCTGTTTTTATTCGCTCTGATCTTCTTCAGGTGCTGGTGACGCCATGTCCAGGCAATGCTTCCAGTATTTCCTTGAGTCTCTGTTACAGGACCAGTGGCTGATACCAACAATCTCCTCCATCCAGGACTGGTTTCATGCCATCGACAACTTGTGGCATCAGGGAACTTTCATAGACTTTACCCCTACTGAAGTAGCTATCTATACCACTGGGTTTTATTTCTGGCTGCCATGATATCCCAAGACCTGCCCCCCGAGCATTCGTCCACTTCCCTTTCTAGGCCCCACAGCACCCCTACACAGCAGGAATCAGCCAGAAATGACAAACAACACCCCAATTTCTAAAAAAACAAAAAGGGAGGAATGTTAGGAAAAGTATAAATGGCAGCCATACCCCAGAGAAAAACCCCAACATGGCGCCTAAGGACTTCTTCTTCCTACCTTCTTCTTTTCTGCAGTGGCGTGAAATGTCCCCGCCCTTGTTAACAATGCAGCCAGCGCCAATTTCAAATCTCGCTGGTGGGGAACCTTAGCCCCAATGAGAACTAATTCCTGGGCTCCGGAGCTGATATCTGAAAAAACTTATTCTCAGAACATGAGACCAAACCACAAACCCACAACCACACCCACAAAGGCACCTCCTATCCCCAAGTAGGTCTGTGACTATTCGGAGTGTTCTCTGACTGCTGGGCCATACTATGTTCCTCCGAAATGGCCTGTCTTCTCTCAGATCTGGTCTCCTTGGCCAACTCTGTGAAGTTGACAGGAACCAGCGGTGAGCCACTACCTTCTTTCTCAGGAAAGGCCCCTCTTCAGAGCTCTTCTGGCATTTGGACATCTTCAAATCAGTAGGTACCAAGAAAGACTGACCCTGTCCTTGGTAAATCCGAACAAGTGAGACAACTGGGACTGGGACTGGGACTGGCTCGGGGTGCCTGGCTTTCTGGATCCCAAGTTCAGAGAGTTCCAACACCAAGGAAGTGAGGTGAGGTCACTTCCTTCAGGAACTGAATGAGGTCACTGCCTTGGCAACCACTTTGTTTTAACAGTTGCTTCTTATGGTCCCTTTAGATGGAGGCTGCCCCTACTTCCTGTGACCCTTTCATAAGTTAGAATGAGATATAATCCATAGGCTCTCAGGAACAGCTCTCCATAAGGCCTGGTTTGGTCCGTCTTCTCTACATTAAGAAGACAGAGCCTGATTCAGACACCAAACTTCATCCTACCAGGTTGTTTTCCATGGAAGATGACTTTTGCTCTCTCAGGTCCTTCATAGCTGCCTACATCTTCTCCAGGGATCATTTCTGCACATACCTTTGAGGTTGTCATCAGGTGGAAGATCCCATACATTCCTGAATTGTAAGACCAACACTGTCACTGCTTTTCTGTAAAGTTAGATTGAGGGAAGAGTGTATGGTTAGTGTTAATAACATTTTCAATTTTAGTTAGGAACCATTCTGCTCGATGAACAATGGTATTGGGAACCTGCGATATTTATAAGAATATAGAGGTGAAATATATGAACGAAAAGAGAAATCTAAGTAAGAATTGAAGCCCAGAAGGTCATTGGGTCCTTGATTGGGATACTTAGCATTGAATTACGTTCTGCACAGATGTCTCAGATAAATCCATATACAATGGCATAGGACCTTGTACCTTGGATGATTGAATGTAGAAGAGAACATCCAGTCAAAAAGGGATAGTCGGTAGGATTAGGAAGACAGTAGGTAGGTTTAGGAAGAAGAGTGAATATAGGATTTGGACCAAAGTTTTTTAGCAATAGGGTTTCGGTTAGAGAGTGAATGTTAGTGATAGCACATGTGAAGATTCAGTCACAATGATGAACTGGGGAAAATATGTAGGAAAGCAGATATCAATAGACACATTACAAAATCATTCAAAGTTTAAACTGAGTGACAGCTTTAGACATATTCAACAGGGTTGAGTTTGAATATATAATCTTTGAAAGAAACAAATATGTAGTCACCAATAGGATTTTCATTTGAGATCATTAGGCAACCTGGACATGGATATTTTTAGTAATCCATGTTCACTTTCCATTTAGGTATGGTACAATCATAAGTGTGAACTTTGCTTTTTGCTGTTCAGAATATTACAGTGATAAAATGTATATGTAGATCAGGTTACATGTATTTGTTCCACCATTTCTGGGAGCAATATTTTGAAGACGTATAAATTAGTATTGGGGGTATAAAGAGGTGTACCCTGTGTCTATGAATATAGAGATAATACATGAATAGACCATACTGTGAATAAATAATATAACTGGTTCCACTTTAAATAATGGATTGAATTGATATCTGTAACTAAGTAAGAAATCTTATATTGATATACAATCATTCTTTCCAACCACTTATACATTTAATGGTAATATTAGGGTTATGGTTTATCATGACGGGTGTTTTGCTTCAAATATGATAATGGAAATCGAAAATAATGTGTTTGTAAAGAAGTCTTATGAAAAGAGCAGTCAAGAAACATGGAGGAATACATGGGTACTGAAGCAGGAAGTGATTTGAAGTTAAACAAATGCGTATAAATTTGCTAAATTGTGGATGAAATATGTATCCTATGATGTGCATAAACTGAAGAAATAGTAATGTTCCAGTGTTGAATAAAAATGAACGTCAAAATGCACATCATGTCCCATAGGAATCTACTTGCATTGATGTTAAACTCGGGTCAGTTACTGTAGAAATATTATGATTTGGCTTTTTTTTTTTTTGGTGTTATAATACAATTTATTTTAGTACTAGCATGCCACAGAATGTAGAGGAAGGAACAATGGATTTTTAGTTATAGCACTAATGATCTAACATTTAATGACTATTTTGGGGAGTCTAGAAATTACATAAGGCTATGTAACATATTGTTTTTTATTTAACATTCAACAAAGCTTGGAATTTTGGTAATATTTCTACTTTTTTATTTTTTGTTTTTCAGTTGTTGATGGACCTTCATTTTGTTTATTTTTATGTGGTGCTGAGAATAGAACCCAGTGCCTCACACATGCTAGACAATCATGTTACCACTGAGCCATAAACCCAGCCCCTCCACTTTTTTCTTAACATCGAATATGCCTCTCCCTCTTCTTTACTCACTTTCTTCCTCATTTTCCCCCTTCTCTCTCTTCCTTTTTCATTTTCCATCCATATCAATTTTTCTCTCATGTCATTACAAACAGTATCTTGCTATGAAATTTAAATTTAAGACTGTTTTTTATAGTCATTCTTTTTTCTTGAGAAAACGTTAAAATTATAATCACCTGATAGATATATCACTATACATTTATTATATATATGTATCTATATTCATGCATATGCATTACAAATATAAATGTATATATACATTTATATTTAAAAGTACTTTGATTAGCCTGTTAGATATAATATAGACCATATCTTTCTTAATTCTCAAGTCTTCCAGAATTAACATCTTACAGTGAAAATCAATTAAACATATTTAAGTAAACAGGTTTCTTTCTTATTTATCTATACTGATAATTTAAGGTTTTATATCACATTAAGCGATAATATGGCATAATATATCTTATGAATTAGAGAAAAATTTTTTAAAAAACCTATTATTTAAGGACCATATGCACTGACATTTTAAATGGCTTTCTCGTGATTTCAATTTCTATCAATTGTGTATTAATTGCCAAATATTTATTTTAGTACTTTTCATATTCATAATTGATATAAAGTCAATTGTTTAATTCTTCTTGTAAGTAGTTACTTATTACAGCAGGGAAATTATTAATAATTCTAAATCTTTATAAGAAAAATTGTGCAAAGATATTTTCATGCAAAATTAAGAATAATTGCATGCTCTGAATGTTTGATTGTTAATACATATAACAAAAAGCTTTTGATGAGTCTCTTCCCCAGTAAAACATAAAATGCAAAGATATAGTTGGGTATGTATGTCCAAATAAAGATAAGGAAAAATACACATTATTAGCTAGAAACAATTAAATAAAAGAAGAAAAGAAAAATCCAACACATTGTATGAACTTGTCAGATGAGGTAGTATTCTGGAAGAATAGCCTAAGGCTAGACCTGGTCCATGACAAAATATTAACTAAAAAAAATGAAATATGAAAAATATAGGAAATGCTATGAATTTTTCATGAAGGTAGGTGAATTATCCTTTAATCTCAATTTATGTGCATTTTCAAAAGCCAAATTTCTGGTAAAATAAATTTGTGATAGTTACAACTACACAAAACAAAGTTTCTGCTAAGAAAAATGAATGCATCTCAACACTTTTTTAGCTGATTTCTTCCCACTGAATTTTAAACCTTTATTTATTTATTTATTTTTATTGGTTGTTCAAAACATTACAAAGTTCATGATATATCATCTTTGATACATTTTTCTCATTTGGATTATGAACTCCCATTTTTTCCCCAAATAAGAATTGCAGAAATACATTGGTTACACATTCACATTTTTGCATAATGGCATATTAGTGACTGTTGTATTCTTCTACATTTCCTATCCCCTACTATCCCCCCTCCCCTCCCCTCCCATCTTCCCTCTCTACCTCATGTGCTGTTGTTTAATTCTCTCCATTATTTCCCTCCCATTTCCCCTCACAACCTATTATGTGTAATTTTGTGTATCATTGAGGGTTTCCTACCATTTCCATATGCTTTCTGTTCTCTCTCCCTTTCTCTCCCCTCACTCATTTTGTATAATGTTAATCTTTTCCTCATGCTCTTCCTCCCTTTCTGTTCTTAGTTGCTCTCTTTATATCAAAGAAGACATTTGGCATTTGTTTTTTAAGGATTGGCTAGCTTCGCTTAGCATATTCTGCTCTAATGCCATACATTTCGCTGCAAATTCTATGATTTTGTAATTTTTTAGTGCTGCGTAATACTCCATTGTGTGTAGATTCCACATTTTTTTATCCATTCATCTATTGAAGGGCATCTAAGTTGGTTCCACAGTCTAGCTATTGTGAATTGTGCCGCTATGATCATTGATGTGGCAGTATCCAAATAGTACGCTGTTTTAAGATGCTCAGAGAATAGTCCAAGAAGGGTGATATCTTTGTCAAATGGTGGATCCATTCCCAGCTTTCCCAGGAATCTCCATACTGTTTTCCAAATTGGCTGCACCAATTTACAGTCCCACCAGCAGTGTACAAGTGTCCCCTTTTCCCCACATCCTCGCCAACACTTACTGTTGTTTGACTTCCTAATGGCTGCCGATCTTACTGGAGTGAGATGGTATCCTAGGGTGGTTTTGATTTGCATTTCTCTGACTGCTAGAGATTGTGAGCATTTTTTCATGTACTTGTTGATTGATTGTATGTCCTCCTCTGTGAAGTGTCTGTTCAGGTCCTTGGCTCATTTGTTGATTGGGTTATTTGTTATCTTATTTTTTATTTTTTTGAGTTCTTTGTATATTTTGGATATTAGGGCTTTATCTGAAGTGTGAGGGGTAAAAATTTGTTCCCAGGATGTAGGTTCTCTATTTACCTCTCTTATTGTTTTTCTTGCTGAGAAAAAAAAAAAAAACTTTTTAGTTTAAGTAAGTCCCATTAATTTATTCTTGTTATTAATTCTTGGGCTATGGGTGTCCTATTAAGGAATTTGGAGACCGACCCCACAGTATGTAGATCGTAGCCAACTTTTTCTTCTATCAGATGCAGTGTCTCTGATTTGATATCTAGCTCCTTGATCCACTTTGAGTTAACTTCCTTGCTTGGCGAGAGAAAGGGATTCAGTGTCATTTTGTTACATATCGATTTTCAATTTTTCTAGCACCATTTGTTGAAGATGCTATCCTTCGTATATTGCAGGTTTTTAGCCCCTTTTATCAAATATAAGAAAGTTGTAATTTTGTGGATTGGTTTCTGTGTCCTCTATTCTGTTCCATTGGTCCACCTGCCTGTTTTGGTACCAGTACCATGCTGTTTTTGTTACTATTGCTTTGTAGTACAGTTTGAACTCTGGTATCGCTATACCTCCAGATTCAAACTTCCTGCTTAGAATTGCTGTTGCTATTCTGGGTCTTTTGTTTTTCCATATGAATTTCATGATTGCTTTATCATTTCTACAAGAAATGTCGTTGGGATTTTGATTGGCATCAATTTAAACCTGTAGAGAATTTGGGTAATATCGCCATTTTGATGATGTTATTTCTGCCTATCTATGAATTGGGTATATTTTTCCATATTCTAAGATCTCTTCTATCTCTTTAGGGTTCTGTAGTTTTCATTTATAAATCTTTCAACTCTTTTGTTAGGTTGTTTCCCAACTATTTAATTGTTTTTTTAATTATCTTATTTTCTTTGAGGATATTTTGAATGGAGTTGTTTTCCTCATTTCCATTTCAGAAGTTTTGCTGCTGATATACAGCAATGCCTTTGATTTATGCGAGTTGATTGTATATCCTGCCACTTTGCTGAATTCATTTATTAACTCTAGCAGTTCCTCTGTAGACCCTTTTGGGTCTGTTAAATATATTATCATGTCATCCGCAAATAGCGATAATTTAAGTTCTACTTTTCCTAGTTTTATGCCTTTAATTTCTTTTGTCTGTCTAATTGCTATGCCTAGTATTTCAAGAACTAAATTAAATAGAAGTGGTGATAGAGGGCATCCCTCTTGTTCCAGATTTTCGAGGGCATGCCTTCAGCTTTTCTCAATTTAGGATGATGCCAGCCTGAGGTTTATCATATATAGCTTTTGCAATCTTGAGGTAAGTTCCTGTTATCCCTAGTTTTTCTAGTGTTTTCAACATAAAGGGATGTTGAACTTTGTCGAATGTTTTTTCTGAATCTATCGAGATGATCATATGGTTGTTGTCTTTAAGTCTATTGATGTGGTGAATAGCATTTATTGATTTCCGTATAATGAACCAGCCTTGAATCCCAGGGATGAATCCTACATGATCATGGTGCATAATTTTTTTGATATGCTTTTGAATTCGATTCACCAAGATTTTATTGAGAATTTTTGCATCCAAGTTTATTAGAGATATTGGTCTGTAGTTTTCTTTCTTTGAAGTGTCTTTGTCTGGTTTTGGGATCAGGGTGATATTGGCCTCATAGAATGAATTTGGAAGAGTTTCTTCTTTTTCTATTTTTTGAAATAGCTTGAAAAGTATTGGTATTAATTCCTTTTTGAAGGTTATGTAGATCTCTGCTGTATACCCATCCGGTCCATGGCTTTTTTTTTGTTGGTAGTATTTTGATGGCTTCTTCAATTTCTTCCTTTGTTATTGTTCTGTTTAAATTGTGTCTGTCTTCCTGACTCAATCTGGGCAGATCGCATGACTTAAGAAGTTTATTGATATCTTCACTATCATCTATTTTATTGGAACATAGGTTTTCCATATACTTTCTAATTATCTTCTTATTTCTGTAGTGTCTGTTGTGATATTGCCTTTTTCATCCCGTATGTTAGTAATTTGAGTTCTCTCTTTTCTTCTCTTCCTTAGCATGGCTAAGGGTCTATAAATCTTATTTATTTTTTCAAAGAACCAACTTTATTTTTATCAATATTTTCAATGTTTTTTTTTGTTTCAATTTCCTTGATTTCTGCTCTAATTTTAATTATTTCTTGTCTTCTACTACATTTGCTGTTGTTTTGCTCTTCCATTTCTAGGTTTTTGAGGTGTAGTGTGAGTTCATTTATTTGCTGTTTTTTTCTTTTTTATTTTTTTTTGAGGAAAGAACTCCAAGAAATGAATTTCCCTCTTAAAACTGCTTTCATTGTGTCCCATAGATTCCAGTGTGTTGTGTCTGTATTGTCATTTGTCTCTACGAATTTTTTTATCTCCTCCTTTATGTCTTCTGTAAACCATTTATCATTCAGTAGCATGTTGTTCATTTTCCATGTGATGTAGGATTTTTCCTTCCTTCTTTTATCATTGATTTCCAGATTCATTCCATTATGATCAGATATGGTGCATGGTATTATCTCCACGACTTTATATTTACTAATAATTGCCCTATGGCATAATATATGGTCTACCTTTGAGTAGGATCCATGTGCTGCTGAGAAGAACGTGTATCCACTTTTTGATGGTTGATATATTCTATATATGTCGGTGAAGTCTAGGTTACTGATTTTGCTGTTGAATTCTATAGTTTCTTTATTCAGTTTTTGTCTAGAGGATCTGTCTAATGGCTAGAGCGGTGTGTTGAAGTCACCCATAATTATTGTGTTGTAGTTTATTTGACTCTTGAACTTGAGGCGAGTTTGTTTTATGAGTGTTGCAGCTCAATTGTTTGGTGCATACAAATTGATAATGGTTATGCATTGTTGGTGCAAGGTTCCTTTTAACAGTATATAGTGTCCTTCTTTATCCCTTTTGATTAACGTAGGGTTGAAGTTGATTTTATTCGATATGAGTATGGCCACTCCTGCTTGCTTCCGAGGGTCATGTGAGTGGTATGATTTTTCCCAAACTTTTAATTTCAGCCTCTGTATGTCTTTACCTATCATATGAGTCTCCTGAAGGCAGCATATTGTTGGATTTTTTTCTTTTTTGATCAAGGTTACTAGCTTATGTCTCTTGATTGGTGAGTTTAGGCCATTAACATTTAAGGTTACAATTGAAATATGATTTGTACTTCCAGTCATGTTTATTTATTTATTTATTTATTTATTTATTTTGGTTAGTTTTTGCTTTTTGGTTATTTTCCTCTCCCTTTACTGAGATACCTCCCTCTGCTAGTTTCAGGCATTACTTTTTCAAATCCTCTTCTTGTAGTATTTTGCTCAAAATGCTTTGCACTGCTGGTGTTCTGGCCGTGAATTCTTTTAGCTTTTGTTTATCGTGAAAGACTTAAATTTCATTGTCAAATCTGAAGCTTAATTTTGCTGGATACAGTATTCTTGGTTGGAATCCATTATTTTTGAGCGTTTGAAATACTTTTTTCCAGGATCTTCTTGCTTTCAAAGTTTGTGATAAAAAATCAGTCGTTAACTTTATTGGTTTACCCCTGAATGTAATCTGCCTACTTTCTCTCGTAGCTTTTAATATTCTCTCTTTGTTCTGTATGTCCTTGTTCTGGCTATCTTCATAATTATTTGTCTTGGAGTTGGTCTATTATGGTTTTGAATGCTTGGGGTCCTGTAGGCTTCCAGGATTTGGCAACTCATTCCATCTTTCATCTCTGGGAAATTTTCCAGAAATATTTCATTTAATATGTTGTCCATTCCTTTGGTTTGAATCTCTATGCCTTCTTCTATCCAGATGACACTCAAATTTGTTTTTTTCATGACATCCCATATCTCTTGAATAGATTGCTCATGGGATTTAAGCATCTTTTCTGTGTTTACGCTATTCTTTTCAAGTTGATAAACTTTGTCTTCATTATCTGATGTTCTAACTTCTAATTGATCTAGTCTATTTGTAATATTCTTCGTTTGAGTTTTTAATTTGGTTTATAGTTTTCTGCATTTCTAGGATTACTGTTTGATATTTCTTTTTAAGATCTCTATCTCCTTGTAAAGCTCGTTCTTTGCCATTTGAATTTGTTTGTTTATTTGATTTTCAAAATATACTTTTATTGCTTGGACTTGCTGCCTCATGTCTTCTCTAATATTCCTTTCCATCTGAGTTAGGTATGCCTTGAGTTTTTTTCCCTATCCCTATTTCTGATGCTTCTTGGTCTTCCTGTAGAATTTTTTTCCCTTGTTTTTTCATGATGTTCACATTACTTTTCAGCTCTATTGATTGCTGTGTTTCTGCTCTCTTCAATAGATTTGTTTTGGTTTTGTATATCTCTGTTGTCTCTCTTTTGTGTTTGTAGACTATGCCTGCAAAAGTGGATTCCGCTTGGAAGGAATTCCGACAGCTGTGCTCCAGTGATGTCACCTGTCTGCTATGGCGGGCACCAGGCTCCTTGCCGGGGTGTTTGAATGGGGGGGTGGGACTGGACTGTCTCTGGTTGGTTTCACCTCCCGGTTGCTGGCGGGTGGGCGGTCTCCAGCCATCCAGTCGTGCAATCAGTGAATGGGCTGTCACTGGCGGACGGGTGATCTCTAGCTGCCCAATTGCGCAGGCAGCCAGCGGGTGATAGGTTGCTGGTGGGCAGGAGTTCTCCAGCCGCCTAGTCAAGTGGGTCTGTCCTCTAGTCACCTGGTTTCCTCTGCGAGTCCTGATTTCCCCTGCTACACCAGATTTCCCCTGAGTGATGCCTCTTGGCAAATCAAACTGTGCTCTTTGCCTGCCGTTTCTTGGGTGTGGAGGGTGTCTATTGGGAACCCTGGCACTCTATTGTTTTGAATTTTTCCGCTTGCCCCACCCATTGCGCTGGCTAGACAAGTTTCGTTTTCACCGGTGATGGGAGGGGAAGTTGAAGGTCAGGTGCCACTAGTTTTCCCCCCGTCTTTGTGAAGGCTTTCTCTGGTAATCCCTCCCCCGGAAAGCCTAAGAGAGAATTTTTGCAAATTACCTGCTGTATGGTAGATAAGCTGAGTAACACACACCTGTTTTGTTGTTGCAATCTGTCGGAGAGTGGCGGTGGATACTTCAGCTCTCCAAGATGGTGGCCGTTGGTTTCCTCGATGGAGTTTCGGTTGTGGGGGATAGAACTGTAGCGCTTTCTTCCCCCTCTGAAATCCTGAGCTCAGCCCCGGGCTCAGTGGCGGGTGAGCCAGCCGGATTCCACAGAATTTGCAGCAACGTTTCTCCCTGCATGCTGGTCGCTTCTCGGTGGAGGCCCGCCGTCTGTAGCCATGGCACGGGCCGCACGGATCAGTCATCCCAGATCTTTGGTCGCATAGTTGGCTCTTGTTTGAGACTCAATTACAGGACCTTGGTGGTGGAAATCATTCTTCTAGGTTCCAGGCACACCCATTTTTCTGTAAGATCCTAACAGGATACTTTTTCGTCATTCTAACTCCTTATTCACATGTGAAGTGGCGCAGTACAAAGGGTGTGATGCACTCTATTCATGGCCATCTTGCAATGTCAAAATATTAGGATTTCTATGCACCATTTACTGAAGATAGTTTTCAGTACTAGTAAACCAAAATGTATTTTGGGTGGATGAATATTTCTGAGAATAATCTTTTGAAAAGTAGATTATAAATCCACATACATGAATATGAATGAAATTTGGGAGTGCATAATAAGACGCATATATTTCATATTTTGAAAAATCTGGAGGATATATATATATATATATATATATATATATATATATATACACACAGACACACACAGAGAGACATTAAAAAGTAGCATTATATATGCCAATCGAAATTCATCATGAAATACATATCATCCACAGATTCAAAAATATTCGTTTACTGAACATGGATTTATGTATAATGCTATTCAAATAGGAGGATCACCCATAGGTTGAATTCTCAGTTCCAACAGCTTTTAGAAGGAGTGATATCTTCTCAGTTCCAACAGCTTTTAGAAGGAGTGATATCTTCTCACAATTTCTATATGCCAAGTCAGCCACCTCACCAAAAATATACGTGTGATACCAGGTATGATTCTATATGTGCATATAAAATTACATGTGCTAAACAGGCTACAGAGAAAGGGAGACAGGAATTCACATATTTGTTAACTTTAAAAAAACATGGAGAATTCTTTCAACCAAATAATTGACTAGATTCATAACTCCTACCCTATACAATGCAAAAGGCAAGTCCAACTATACACGATGCCTCCTCTGAACTGCTTGTATTTCAATTCTGTTTGGGTTATTATTCTCCATCATATTATGATTAGTAGTCAGAGTTTAGTAGCGTAGGGGTTAGTGCGAGGGATTCACCATTTTGACTGGAAAATTGTAAAATGAATCCAATGTGTATGCAAATATGTGCTACAAAAAATTGTTCCCACTGTCATCCAGAACAATGGCTTGACATTACCTACTCCCCAAGTAAGACAAAATTAGAGGAGAAGAGTTAGAAAATCTGTGAATACATATCTGGAATGGAATATGCTAAGGAGTTTCCAAAAGTAAGGGACAGGGTAAACACTCCACACACTGGAGCTCTTCTGGCCTAAAGACTTCTTGTGGAACTGCCTCTGAGGTTGGGCACTTGAAACATATGTTGTTGTCAAGTGCTTTAGCTTCGTTTCTAGTGAGACCAATAAAGGTGGGTCTGCATCTATGTGATCTGGAGGACATTGTTTCTTATTTTCCACTGAACATTAGCAGCAGTGCTGAATTTGCTATTTGTAGCTAAACTGTGGCCACTGGGTCTAAGTGTCTCCCCGTGTGGACTGTGAAGCCATTTTGTGATCCTAAAATTTTCATGGTGTTTCTTGCAGCTTCACTGGGAGTTTGGTATTTGCTTCACAAAATACAAAGAGGTCAACTGGGACACAGTGCTGGAGGGAGTTCTGTCACGTGTGGTAGGTCAGTTTCTCTAGGACAATGCACGAACCATGCTTCTATCCCAGATAGCTTGCCCGATTGACCATAGCAACTTGATTCTGAAACTTGCCCTGAGACTTCTCAATATTACAAGATGCCTTTACATAGAAGGGACTGCTTGCTGCACCATTTCAGTCACAAGACACTTGGAAGCTAATGGCAGATCCACATGGCCCCACCACAAATGTTTTATCACACACCTGCCCACTACTGCTCTAGGCCCAGTACTCAGCAGGCTCCAATTTATTGGCATCTCTGTTCTACACCATTTTCATGAAACCCAGTCAATCAAGGCACTGTCTGGTATACTCATGATCAGCAATAGGACATCCAAAGGTTCTCCAGTGCCACCTGGTCATGGGAATTTCAAAAATTTCTTGGTATTTATCTAGCCATTTTTGAAAGATGAAGTTGGATGCACTGTGCGTTTCAAATCAATCCAGAACCAATAAATTTTGAGGAAGCTCATGTCAATAAAAGACAATGGAGAATTCTCACAGGCAAGGCTTCCCAAAGAGTGGCTAAATGGTCACGTGAATCCAGGCCCATTGATGTCTACAATGTAAGGTCCATGTGTGTTTTGACTCTCAACTATGGCTGCCAAGTCTTTCAGAATAAAATCATGTGATATCTTGGCTGTGATTCCCAGTGCTTTGTGGAAATACAACCTGGGCATACATCTCAGTTTCCAAGGGCGACTCTCATGCGTAGTCTCTTAACATCCCAACACAATTAATGGCAATACTCCTCTGAGGTCAGTTCCAGAACTCAGTCTCTTAGGGGAATCACACCAGAGATCATGTCAAGGTGGACCCAGTCATCTCTTCCAACCACCACACAAATGACCACAATTAAAACCAACACACTCCCACATGGTCCTCATGATATTTCATATAAACACTCTTCATAACCTCTGGTTGGATGTTTCGATGAGGGGCGCAGACCAAGACAGTCTCCAAAGAAATCTCCCTTGCCTCTAATTTGCCTAAAATCAGGGTGGCTTGGACACCCTTCCTGTGAACCTGGTGTGATCACATAGGCCTGCTGTTAATACTTCTCTGCTTCTCCAATTTGAGGACTACTGTGGGGTTTAGATTCTTTGTCTGAATTGGAGACATGAGGAAACCCAAGCACCTATGGGCTAGCCTCTGCAGGGCTTTGAAGAAATTATTTGACCCAAAGCATTCCTATTCTAACTTGATGTAGGTCTGGAACCTCACAAAGGAAGGGGAGAGACTTCATACAGAATGACTGCTCTTTTGGCTATTTTGGTTTTGGATGCACACATGGAATCTTTCTTTAGATCCATCAGGTGCTGAGAATCTAAGCCTAAGCCTCACACAGGGCCAAAAGGCTGATTCAGACACATCCTTTCCAATGGAATTAAGCAAAAAGCTTCAGGTGATGCCCATTCACTTCCATGTGAAAACAGTTTTCTTCAGGCATCAAAAAGGGGTGGCCTGAGGCAAAGACCTTTCAGACATTTAGGGCAGCAGAACAATTGATAATTAAAAGGCCCAAAGGTTTTCTCCACTGAGATTATCCTGATCACACTGGTATCAGAGTTTTCTGAGATGCTCGCCATTCCCTTCAGCTATCCAGTACATGACGATGTCACAGGGCTCGGAAGTGGTACATATATTGGACACAAAACCATGAGCCTATTCTGGAGAGTGGCCAGAATTCAGGAAGAAAGCAGAAACTTTGAAAGATAGCAAGTGTTGCCCATCGATAAGGCAAGCTGAAATCCATTCATAAATTGGGCAGGATGAATGCTGGGAAGCTTTCAACTAGACAGGACATATCAATTGATGCATTCTCTTTTCTAATGTCTACAACCATGGACACCGTGGTATACACAGACATAGAAACACTCGCCTTGTCAAACGACTTACTCGAAACAGTCTACACCAAACCAAACATACCGACTTTCCTACCTATTCTGAGAACATGAGACAAATCCACAAACTCACACCCACACCCACAAAGGCACCTCCTTCCCCAAAGTAGGTCTGTGACTATCCAGAGTTTCTCTGATTGTGGGCCATATTTTCTTCCCCCAAAATGGCCTGTCCTGTCTCAGATCTGGTCTCTTTGGTCAACATTGTGAAGTACTGAGGAGCCAGCGGTGATCCAATACCTAAAAAAAAAAAAAAAAGGCGACTTTTCAGAGCTTTCTGGCATTTGGCCATCCTCACATCAGTATGTACCAAGAAAGACTAAATCTGTCCTTGGTAAATCCAAGAAATTGAGACCCCTGGGAGTGGGACTTGGAGGGGATTTGGGTGACTGGCTTCCTGGATCCCAAGTTCAGAGAGTTCTGTCTCTAAGGATGTTAGGTGAGGTCACTTCCTTCAGGAATTGAATAAGGTCACTGCCTTGGCAACCACGTTGTCCTAACAGTTGTTTCAAAGGGTCCCATGAAATTGAGGCTGCCCCTACTTCCTGTGACACTTTCACAACTTAGAATGGTATATCAACCATAGGCACCCGGGAACAGCTCTCAACACAGGCCTGGTTTGGTCCTTCTTCTCTAAATTAAGAAGACAGAGGCTGATTCAGACACATTCCTTCATCCTGACCAGGTTTTTTACAATGGAAGATGACTTTTGCTCTCTCAGTTCCTACATAGCTGCCTACAACTTCTGCAGGGATCATTTTTGCATGGACCTTTGAGTTTCTCAGTAGTTGGAATGAATCCTACATTTTTGTATTGTAAGACCATCTCTGTCCCTGCTCTTCTGTAAAGTTAGATTGAGGCAACAGTGAATGGTTAGGGTTAATAACAGGTTTGATTTGGGTTAGGAATCATTCAGCTGAATGAAAAATGGTATTGATAACCTGCGATAATTACAAGAATATATAGGTAAAATATAAGTATGAAAACAGAAATCTAGGTAAGATTTAAAACCCAGAAGTGTATTAGGACCTTGATTGTGATACTTAGCTTTGATATATTTTCTGCACAGATGTCTCAGGTACATCGATATACAATTGCATTGGACCTTGTGCCTTGGATGATTGATTGTCAAAGATAACATCCAGTCAAAAAGTGATAGTCGGTAAGATTAAGAAGATAGTCGGTAGTTTAGAAAGGATAGTGAGTATAGAATTTGCACCAAAAGTTCTTTAGCTATAGCTTTTCGGGTATAGAGTAAATGTAAATGTCAGCACATGTGAAGAGTCAGTCACAAAGATGAACTGGGAAAAGTATGTAGGAAAATAGATATTAATAGAGACATTAGGAAATCTGGCAAAGTATAGTCGTTAGTGAAAAGTTAGTAAAATAGGTAGTTGTCTCTTCATGTTTTTCTGTATACTTAACTTCCCTCCCTGCCCTCCCCAAGGAAAGTATATAAGCCCTGTTTAAGCTGTTCTCAGGACTCTCTGCTATATTTAAGTGAGCTCTGAGCCCCAGCATGCTGGACCCCCAATAAACCCTTTGCTTTTGCATGAGACAGTCTCTTGGAGGTCTCTTCGCCTGACACTCGTCCGACCTTTACATATGGAGGTTCCACCGAGTTCTGGGAGCAGCGAACGAGAGACCCCAACAGGCTCCTCTCGGGATTCGTAAGGCGCCTCTTTCTGGTGTCAGGTTTCAGGTTAGGTCTTGGCAAAATGGCTGTCAATAAAGAGCGTGAGCTCTCTCTCACGGTGGCTGACAGATGTGTCACAGAGCCACAGGCAACCACCCTGAGGGACACCCCAGAGGACTCTGAAAATCGAGGAACAATAGTCTCCTTAACTCAGTGATATTTTGTTTCAGATTCGGTATTGCCAGCCCATCAGGTATTGCCGGCTACTCAGTCCTCGTCTCAGTGTTGGACGTCCATTGCCTGTCTTTATTGTCTTGTCTTGTCTGTGTCATGTGTCGTTGCTTTTACTGTTTGTGCATTTTTCATTATGGGAAAGAGCACTTCAATGCCTCTGTCCCTGACCCTTGATCACTGGACCAAATTCCGCTTAAGGGCTCAGAATCTTTCTTTTTCAGTAAACCGCTGGACCTGGCAGACTCTCTGTGCCTCAGAATGGCCCACCTTTGGATTCGGATGGCCCTTAGAAGAATTTTTCTACTTCTCAGTAATTTAAAAAGTCAGAGATATTGTCTTTCAGAAAGGGCCACATAGCCATCCAGATCAAAAGCCATATATCTTAACCCGGCATTACCTCTGCAAATCTCCTCCATGGGTGAAGCCTTTCTTTGCCCCTGCCCCCGCTCCTAATCTTTCCCCCACGATCTCTCAAACCCTCTGCTCCTCCTCCTCCTCCACCCTCTTTTCTGCCTAAGTCACAAGATTTAACTCTACTGGACTCTCATCCCTCTCCTTATCCCTTGCCCTGGTCTCCCAACCCCCAACACCCTCTAAGTGATTCCCCTGCTGCTGACTCAGCCTCTCCGCCATTGGAGGAAGCTAAGCCAGCCCAGCACCCTCCAGAAAACTCCCCCGTGGCACACACAGCCCCTCCTCCCCTGGAGGAACCTGGCCCGGCTAAAGGAACTCACCGGCAATGAATGATTGAAAACCCTGGAACTCCCGTGATGCTCCCCCTCCGTCCCTATGTGCCAATGATTGATGATGGTCATGGGGAAAAAATGCAAGCCTACCAGTATTGGCCTTTCTCCTCTTCAGACCTATATAACTGGAAAAATAACAATCCCCCTTTTACCGAGGACCCCACTCGTCTCTCAGGTGTGGTTGATTCATAGATGTTTTCACACCAGCCTACTTGGAATAACTGCCAACAACACCTAGGGACTCTCTTCATGACAGAGGAACAAAAGAGAATCCTCCTGGAAGCTAGAAAATAATATCCTCAGACCAGGTGGGTGACTGACACAACTTCCCAACATATTCAACCCGGCTTTCCCTAGAATCGACGAAACAGGGACCCCAATACCTTTGAAGGTAGGGAGCATCTGTTCACTTATCTCCGGGCTCTAATAGCGGGTATCTTAGTGGCTGCTAGGCGACCAACTAATTTGGCCAAGGTAATAGAGTTTATTCAAGGGCCTGGCGTATCTCCCTCTATGTTTCTAGGGAGAATTATGGAGGCATATAGGAGATATACTCCTTTTGATACTCAGGCAGGGGCTCAAAAGGCATCTGTCATGATGGCCTTTATTGGGCAAGCTGCCCTAGATATTTAAAGAAATTTAAAACACTTAGATGGATTACAAGATATGACTTAGAGAGATTTAGTCAGCGAAGTCAAAAAGGTATACTATACGAGAGAAACTGAAGAAGATAAGGAAGCAAAGGGAGGATAAAAGAAACAAAAGACAGACTAAGGAATTGACTAAGGTCCTGGTCACAACAACAAATAGGCCAGAAATAAGAAACATGGAGACAGGAAGGGATACCTGGGCCCAAACTAGAGGCCACCCCTGGCCTCAGATCAATGTGCCTACTGTAAAGAAAAAGGACACTGGGCCAAAGAGAGCCCTAGAAAGAGACAGCCACGCCAGCCAGCCATTCTGACTCCGGAGGATGACTAAGAAAGTTGGGGATCAGATCCCCTCCCCGAGCTCACGTTAACTTTTGAAGTGGAGGGCACCCCAGTAAACATTGAAGTGGATACAGGGGCAATATACTCAGCCATTAAGGCCCCATTTTGCCCTCTATCAAATAAAAGGTCTCTAATTCAAGGGGCTAATTGCAGTAAATATCGGGCTTGGACAACTAAGAGGACCTGGGACCAGGGGAAAGGAAAAATCCATCACTTCTTCCTAGTAATTCCAGAATGCCCGGCCCCATTGATGGGCAGAGTTCTGCTCAGCAAGCTCCAGGCCAAAATAACTTTTAACCCTGAAGGCCCCCAAGTGGAATTTCTAAATCCTTCAGTAAAAACTCCTATATTCACAGCTCTAACTATGTCAGTAGATAATGTACACCAAATCACTCACCTTAGTTCAAAGAAACTACATTCATTCATGAAGGATCAAGAACAGAGTTTTCCACTAACCGACTCACTGTTAAAGGAAATAACTGAATGGTTAACAAAAGCCTGTCAGGTCCATCAATTGGTTAATTCTTATCCTTCCAAGCTTCCTGCAGGAAAGCACCTATGAGGAACCAGACAAGGACAATTCTGGGAAGTGTACTTTACTGAAATAAAGACAGCAAGTTATGGACTTAAAAATCTCCTAGTCTTTGTAGATACATTTTCAGATGGATTGAAGCCTTTCCCACCAAAAAAAAAAAAAAAAGAAAAGGAAAAAAAGAAAAAAAAAGAAACAGTGCAAATTGTGTTGAAGAAGATCCTGGGAGATATTTTCCCAAGATACGGCCTGCCTAAAGTAATAGGGTGTGATAATGGACCCACGTTCATAACCCACATAAGTCAGGGGTTAGCCAGGACCTTGGGGATTTATTGAAAGTTACATTGTGCTTATAGACCCTCGAGTTCAGGACAGGCAGAATGAATGAATAGAACCATTAAAGAGACCATAACGAAATTAAGCTTAGTGACCGGCATAAAATATTGGACTATGCTACTGCCTTATGAACTGTTTCATGCAAGAAATACTCCCTCTGTTTCTTTGTGTAACCTCACCCCCTATGAAATTTTCTATGGTGCCCCTCCTCCAGTAAGGGACCTAACTCCAACTCTAAGACCTAACGATCCCTTTCACACCCCCTTGCTTGACAGACTTAAAGCTCTTGAAAGAACTCAGGATACCTGTGAAAACAGATGGCCACTGCCTAACAACCTGGGGACGAGAGGACTCCAAATCAACACCAAGTAAGATACTTCTTCTATGTAAGACGATATCAGGTGTCATCCCTGGAACCCCGCTTGAAAGGACCATACCAGGTGCTACTTATAACACCTACAGTGGTAAAGGTAGACAGAATCATTTCCTGGATCCATACCTCTCATCTCAAGCCTGCGGCCTGTTGAGACTCTGGCTGGAAACTGGAAAAGACTGGTAACCCTTTCAAATTGTGTATTCCTCATATTATTGCTACCTATAAACTCTGTTTGCTCAACCATGTAATTTCTTTTCTCCAATCTCAAATTGGACAAGTTAAACTTATGTTAATACCCCACTAGCAGACATAAAATGTGACACCCCCCAATGATCACTTTTATGACTAAAAGTAGCCAGAAGAAGAAGTGGGGAATGAAAGGTTAATAAAATAGGCACTTGTCACTTCCTGTTTTTCTGTACGCTTAACAAAACACTGTTGAAATCTTGAGAAATGTTTGCTAATCTTGTTCCCAGAATGTGCTGTCCCCAATGGCCAAACTACAGAATGCACTCCCTCACCCGGTTGCGTGCAAACTGCCCACTCGCCCTGATCCATTAATAAAATTCCCTCCCTGCCCTCTTCAAGGAAAGTATATAAGCTCTGCTTAAGCTGTTCTCAGCGCTCTCTGCTCTATTCAAGTGAGGTATGAGCACCAGCACGCTGGACCCCCAATAAACCCTTTGCTGTTGCATGAGATAGATTCTGGGTGGTCTCTTCCTCTGACGCTCACCTGACATTTACTTGGATGATTGAATGTAGAAAAGAACATCCATTCAAAACGGGATAGTCAGTAAGATTAGGAATATATTTGGTAGGTTTAGGAAGAAGAGTGAATATTGGATTTGGAAAAAAAGTTCTTTAGCAATAGGGTTTCATATAGAGAGTGAATGTAAATGTCAGCACATGTGAAGAGTCAGTCACAATGATGAACTGGAGAAAACATGTAGGAAAGCAGATATCAATAGAGACATTATGAAATCAGGCAAAGCATAAAGTTAGTGATAGGATTACACATTCAACGGGGTTGACTTTAATTATATAATCTTAGGAAAAAAGAAATATGTAGTCATCAATAGGATTGACATTTGAGAGCATTAGGCAAGTGGACATGGATGATTTTAGTAATGCAGGTTCACTTTCCATTTAGGTTTTGGTACAATCATAAGTGTGACCTTTGCATTTTGTGTTCAGAATATTACTGTGATACAATGTATATGTAGATCAGGTGACATGAGTATTTCTCGTAACCATTTCTGGGAGCAATATTTTGAAGACATATAAATTAGTATTGGGGGTACAAAAAGTTGTACCCTGCGTCTATGAATATAGAGGTTTCCTGGCCTAAAGACATTTTGAGAAACTGCCTCTGAGGCTGGGCACTTGAAATATATGTTGTTGTCAGTAGCTTTAGCTTCCTTTGTAGTGAGACCATCAAAGCTAGATATGCATCTATGTGACCTGAAGGAAATGTGTTCTTATTTTCCAATGAACATGGTGCAGCAGTGATGAATTCTGTTTTTGTAGGTAAACAATGGCCACTGGGGCTAAGCCTCTCCCCCTGTGGACTGTGAAGCCCTTTGGTCATACTCCACTTTTAATGGTCTTTCTTGCTGCTACAATGGGAGTTTGGTATTGGCTTCACAAAATACAAGGAGTTCAAATGGGTCGCAGTGCTGCACGGCATTCTGTCACATGTGGTTGGTCAGTGTCTGCTGGAGAACGCACCAACCAGGCTTCTATCCCACATAGCTTGCGCCCTTGTCCATAGCAACCTTATTCTGAACATTGCCCAGAAACGTCTCCATATACCAAGATGCCTTTTTATATAATTGTCTGCTGGCTGCACCATGTCAGTCACAGGACATTTGGAAGCCAATGGCAGATCTCCATGGCCACAGCACAGATGTATTATCACACACTTGCTAACCACTACTCTAGGCTCACTACTCAGAAGGCTCCAAATTACTGGCATCTCTGTTCTAAAGCATTTTCATGAAACCCAGTCAATCAAGGCACTGTCTGGTATACTCCTGATCAGCAATAGGACATGGAAATGTTTTCCAGTGCCACCTGGTCAAGGGAATGTCCAAAATTTCATGGTATTTATCTCGCCATTTTTCAAGGATGAATTTGGAGCCACTGTGAGTTTCCCATTCATCCAGGAACCATAAAATTTTGAGGAAGCTCATTTGAATGAAACCTCTGGAGAACTCTCACAGGCAAGGCTTCCCAAAGAGGGAGCAAAAGGTCACATGAAGCCAGGCCCATTGAGGTCTACAATGTGAGATCCATGTGTGTTTTGTCTCTTAATTATGGCTGCCAACTCTTTAAAAATAAAATCATGTAATATCCTGGATGAGATTCCCATGGTGATGTGGGAAGCCATCCTGGGCCTAGAACTCAGTTTCCTAGGGCGACTCTCATACGTGGCCTCCTAAAATCCCAACATGACTTCATGGCAATACTTCTCTGAGTTCGGTTCCAGAACTCAGTCTTATGGGGAATCACACCAGTGTTCAAGCCCAGGTGGACCCAGTCATCTCTTCCAACCACCAACAAATGACCACAATTAAAACCAAAACCCTCTAAAATGGCCTTCAGCTTCTTCCATATAGACACTCAACATAAATTATATAACTGGTTCCAACTTTAAATAATGGATTGAATTGTTATCTGAAAATATACAGGAAATCTTATATTGATATACAATCATTCATTCCAACCAGTTATACATCTAATGGTAATTTTAGGGTTATGGTTTATCATGAAGAGTGTGGGAGTTTTGCTTCAAATTTTTATGGAAATCGAAAATAATGTGTATGGAAAGAAGTCTCATGAGAAGAACAGTCAAGAAACCTGGAGGAATATATGTGTTCTGAAGCAGGAAATGATTGAAAGTGAAACAAATGCCTATTAATTTGTGAACCTGTGGATGAAATATATATCCTATGGTGTGCATAAACTGAAGAAATAGTAATGTACCAGTGTTAAATAAAATGAACTTCAAAATACACATCATGTCCCATAGGAATCTATTTGCATTGATGTTAAACTGGGTCAGCTACTGTAGAAATATTAGGATTTTATGCACCATTCACTGAAGTTACTTTTCAGTACTAGAAAACAAATATGTATTTCAGGTGGATGTATATTTCTGAGAATAATCTTGTGAAAAGTTGATTATGAATCCACATACATGAACATGAATGAATTTAGGTAGTGTATATAGGACACATATATTTTATATTTTGAAAAATTTGGAGAGTATATATATATATATATATATATATATATATATATATATATATACACAAAAAAAAACACAAACACAGACAATAAAACGTAGCAATATATATGCCAATCGAAATTCTTCATGAAATATATAGCATCCACTGATGCAAAAATATTTATTTTACTTAACATGGATTTATGTATAATGTTTTTCTACTAGGAGGCTCCCCCATACGTTGAATTTTCAGTTCCAACAGCGTTTAGGAGAAGTGATCTCTTCTCACAATTTGAATCTGCTAAGTCAGCCACCTCACAAGAATATACGTGTGATACCATGTAGGATTCTATATGTGCATATAAAATACATGTGGTGAATAGGCTACAGAGAAAGGGAGCCAGGTATTCACATATTTTTTAACTTTAAAAACACATGGAGAATTATTTCAATTAAAAATTGGCTAGATTTATAACACCTACCCTATATCATGCAAAAGGCAACTCCAATTATACACCATGCCTCCTCTGAACTGATTGTATTTCTATTCTATTTGGGTTATTTTCCTCCATCATATTAGTATTAGTAGTCATAGTCTAGTAGGATATGGGTTAGTGCCAGGGGTCCCGGCCGGCAGGACACATCAACGTGGGCATCGAACATAGTTGGGGAGGAATGAAGGGACAAGAGACAGGAGAGATGACAGCCAGACAGGAGTTCTGATCAAGCTGCAAACTTTTATTGTTCTCACAGGGTGTTTATATGCTGCCGATGGGAAAACTCTCTTATCGGCAGTTGCTGGATGTCTTCACAGGGTTAGATAACCTCAGGATATTTCAGCAAGACAGATGGCGACAGGATGTCTCAGGGAGATAGAGGGTTGTGGGATATCTCCCAGGCAGGATGTCTCCCAGGGGGCTGTTTCTTGTAAGTGTCAGGCTATTCTTTGAAGGAGAACTTCCTTCTAGGCACTGACATCTCCCCCTTTCTTATATAAAATATTTGACCTACCTTACCGGCCATGTTTTTAGGGGGGGTTAGAAGCTCTGTTTGTCTAGGAGGCCTTAGAATATCTCCTGATCCGAGCAAGCATCTTTACTAGCAGATTTCGTGGTGGCCTTGGCATGTTTTTGGAGGAGATGGCCTTGAAGGGGAAGCATGCCAACCGCCATGCACCAGAGCGTGTCACTCAGAGGTCTTGTGTTTGGGGATCCGTGGATCCATCCTTTTGCAGTCCTTCCTGCACCCTCCGATATTATGGCCTAACGTCCTCACTCCATGGGTTCGTCTTCCCCCAAGCCGAAGGGCCCATGGAGACGAACCCTTATGGCAAGGGCAGAAGATGGTTTGTCAGAGCTTTTACTTATAGTTTTATGTAAGAAAGAGAGATCTGTGGGGATGTAAACTTAAGAAATAAGCCTGTGAGAAGGGTAGAACATCCTTTTAAAAGTTGACAGCGTGGTCTTCCATCTCCAGATGATGATAGTGGATCTGTATGGGCTTAGAGGCCATAATATTAATGTGTTCTTTAATAAATTGTGCCACACTGTTTATAATGCAGGGTCCTATGGTCACCATTAAACGTAAACCCAACAAAGGGCCTAATAGGGGAAGAAGGTAGGGTAGAAATCCATTAAGCTTAGTCCAGAGGGGATTTTCAAATAGTTCTCTTCATCTCTTTTCTAGATCTTCTTGAAGCTGCTTAAATTTAGTGCATACTATGACTGATTTATTGGCATAAAAGCAGCATCGTTCCCCTAAGGCCAATCAAATATCTCCCTGGTTAGCAGTCAGCAAATCTAAACCTCGTCTGTTTTGAAGGAACACTTTTGCCAGGAAGTCTATTTGGTCCTACAAATCTTTAATGGTTTCTGATAGAGTTTGTACATCATTTTAAGTTGTTGAGACATGTGATGGTAAGGGTGTATAGCCGTGCCAAAGCCAGTGTACCTGTGCCCACAGCAGCTGTTATTCCAAGGCTGGCAATAAGTGGTAAGGCCTGTATCACCCGCCTCTGTCTTTTGACTAAGGTGTCTAGGCTAGAGGTTCGTCTCCTGGGACAATAGTTATATCAGGGAGTAATAAGGCAAGAACACAGTCACTGGTCCAATTCGCTGGAAGCCTGGGGAAGGCCACATTTCCTCCACACATAACAACTGTGCCATTGGGGGGACAAAGAGATGGGATGGGTGAGGAATAATTTTGTACTGTTGAGCAATTTCCAAAGGAAGTAATTCCAAAATCCATATCATAGGTATTATTCTGCATCGCACCTAAACGACATAATGTAAAAGTGCCTATAGGCTATTTTTTAAAGGGAAATCCGGGTTGGCATGTATTATCATTGTCCATAGTAGAATTAATAGGAACTGCCATAGGAATGCTTGCCCCTGTTGTCATGCAGAGCCAGCAATTACCAGCAAGGGTGGGGTTGGAATTACTAAGGAAGGAGAAGGTAGTTTGCAAAATATCTAATGTATTGGTATCTAAACCTGGGAACTGGGATTTCGGCTACATTAAGGGATGATATGTGAGCTCAGGGATTTGGGGTTTCAAAAGTTTGATTATCTGAGGATGCTTGACAGAATAAGTGGGTCCTCTACCATCAGAGACCCCTGTAGGGGCCTTAATGGGCCAGTCAGAAGGTTTTCCGACAGTGCCTTGGAACCCAGCTGACTGTAGCTTGGTGTATTTGCCTTCTCCTCCCCGGTCAAAGAGAACGGGGGTATAATGAATAGTGGCCCCCCCTGCTTCATGAGTTTTAATTAGGGAGGCTTCAAAAAATCATTTTCCCTGCTTGTTAACACAAATTGAGGCCGACACATAACAAGAGACATGCATCGCCTGGGTATGCGTACGGGTTGCAGAACAATTTTGGAGAGCTTTACTTGTACTAGGGGGAATAATCTTTGGCTTGTTAACACATACCCATTTAGGCTGATGAACTCCTCTGAGTTTATGGTCAACCTCGGCACGGAGGTAAGCCACCTTAGTCATGCAGTCAGCAGTCTGGGTCCAACTAGTGGAAGCCTGAGTCCAAGATCCTCCCTTCCATTCACGGGGGCGGGGGGGCAAAAAGGTACTCCATGATGTTGGAAGGTGGAGGGCCAAGGCCTCCGTGCACAAACCTGTTCAGCATAAGTTCCTTAAGCAGGATCCTCACACAGATTGTTGGATGGATCCGAAAAAGAGGAAAAATTGTACTCATGGGGAGGGCCTCCGTCCCCGGTTTGAGGTAAGTCATTAACCTGTTTAACCAGGTGTTCTGTTAACCATCTTGGGGCTGCTAGCTCTTTGTCCAAAACACAAGCTGAGCCTCGTTCCCAGATGAGGACAGGATCTGGGCGTTTCCATTTATTTGTAAGGGGATTTCGCCACATAACAGGTGGGTGATCAGAATTGGAAAAGGGATGCCAGTGTCTGTCTGCAGCCGAAAGGCCTTCACTGTCTAGGGTAAGAAAAAAAAGGGCAAATAATGCATGGTTAAGGCAATGCCTGTGAGTGGTAAATACAAGGGCGGAAGCCTTAAGGCGGGATAGCCAAGTTTTTAAGGTAAGGTGGAACGTTCCACAATGCCTCGGCCCTGAGGTTTGTATTGAATTCCAGTAGTATGACAAAATTGCAAGGTAGCACAAAACTGTTTAAAATTGGCACTGGTATATGGAGGACAATTATCTGTTTTAATATGTATTGGTTTACCCATTATGGAAAAGGCTGAAACAAGATGAGAAAGGACATCTTTGGTAGCCTCTCCAGAATGTGGTGATGCAAAAATAAAGCTGCTGAAGGTATCGATAGAAACATGTATATATTTGGTTTATCCAAATTCAGGAAAATGAGTAACATCCATTTGCCAAACCTGATTTGGCAGTAATCCTCAGGGGTTAACTCCCAAGTGTTGAATCGGGAGAGAGAGAGCGCAAGCAGGGCATTCTTTTACTATTTCTCGTGCCTGTTGCCTGGTAATTTTACAAAGTAATCAAAGGCTCTGGGAATTTAGTTGGTGAAGATTGTTTAGATCCATGGCCTTTTGAATGGAGCCACCAAAAATTGGAAAGATGGTAGGAGTTGCTGCATCAGCTTAAGCATTACCTGTGTTAGAGGACCGGAAAGATCAGAGTGTGCCCTGATGTGTCCTAAGAAAAATGGGTGTTGTTTGGCCTGAATTAGCTGCTGAAGCTGGTGAAACAGAAAGGACGCATTGGAAGAAGCTTTAATGGCAGGTGAAATCTCCAGCAGGGGCACAGAATGAGCAATGTAGGCACTGTCTGTATGAATATTAACAGGATTATCACAAAATGTTATAAAAACTTGTGTTATGGCAAACAATTCCACAAACTGTGCTTAATGATAGACAGTATCAAAGGTGGTAGGCTGGTTATTTAGAACAAAGACCGCACAGCCATTACTGGAACCCTCTGTAAAGACAGTAAGGGCTTGAGGACTGGGAGCCTTTTGAGTAATTTTGGGAAATATGAATGGATGTATCTGGACAAAATGTAAAAGGGTGTCATTGGGGACATGGTTATCAATTGTTCCCAAATGGCCTGATTGGGCAATACCCCATTCATCCCCTCTCTGTAGTAAAAATTGGGTTTGGTGATTAGTATATGGAATTAAAATATTATCGGGGTCTTTGCCAAAATGTTGTCGAGAAAGCAAACGACATTTAATAATAATAGAAGCTACCTGAGCAAGATAAACGGTAATAAACTTGGAGGATATGGTGGATAAATGGACCCAAAGTAAGGGGAAGCCTTTATTTTTAAAATATGGATATCCTGTCAAAATTTTTCTGAGGGTATATGAGGAGTGTGTAAAAGAACCAGAACCAGAGGAAGGTTATAAGAAATTTGTGTAAAAAACTGTTTGGCAATGGCTTCTGTGACTTGGTTTAATGCCTGTCATGCCTCGGGAGTAAGCTTTTGAGGGGAAGAGGGGTAGGAATCACCTCTCAAAATATCATTAAGGGGCAAAAGTACACAAGTGGGTAATTTTAAATATGTTCTTAGCCATTGAATATCTCCCATTAATTTTTGAGAATCATTAAGGGTGTGAAGATGGTCCACACGTAGTTGTATTTTAGGAATTTGGATCTGATTAACATGAAGTTTAAGGCCCAAATAGGTATAAGGGTCCTGTGTTTAAACCTTATCAGGAGCTATCTGTAGTCTCAAGGTAGTGAGTGTTTTCTAAAGGTCCAAGTAACAATTATTAAGGTCATGGTAATTAGGTGCAGCAATTAAAGAATCATCCATATTATGTAAAACATAAAATTGTGGTCATCACTCTCTCACAGGGTCTACTGCTTGAACAGCTTATTTTTAGCAAAGACTAGAGCTGTTGGCCATACCTTGGGGAAGAACCTTCCATTGAAATCTCTGCATAGGGCCGTGGAAATTAATGCAAGGGAGACTAAAGGCAAAATAGGGTCTATCCTCGGGATGTAAAGGAATGGTAAAAAAGCAAACTTTTAAGTCAATAACCATTTTACAATAGTTTTTGGGAATAGCCACTGGTGTGGAAATTCCAGGCAGTAGTGCTCCCATCAGGCACATAACTTTATTAATGGCACACAAATATTGTAAAAGACGCCACTTGCCTGATTTTTTCTTGATAACAATAGGAGTATTCCATGGTGAGGTTGAGGGCTCTACATGGCCGGCTGCCAGCTGTTCCTGCACTAACATGGAGGCAGCCTCCAATTTTTCTGGGGGGTAAGGGGCCACTGATCCACCCACACAAGAGTCTGAGTCTCCAAAATAATTTTAGCTGCATGGGGTACAGGAGGGTCAGGAACCGACACTAAAAATCAGAATACCCAAGTCCATATGTATTTGTTTTTTTTATGGGTTTTATAGTCCCCACCAGTCTTTGTCTCAGTCTCACAAGGCCTGTACCAGGGACAAAATTCATACAAAGCATTTGATGAGTCACCATGGAATTGGGACTGGCAAGAATAACTTCCATTTGACTCAAAATATCTCGGCCCCATAGGTTAACAGGGAGGTCAGGAACAATGAAAAGAGTGACAGTCACCTTATTACCCTCTTTATCAGTCCAGCTAAAAGCCCTAGAACTGACATGGAATTTTTTTGATTCTTAACCCTTTTAGATCATTCAAGGATGGGGTGATGGGCCAACCTGATGGCCAGTATTTGTGAGAAATAATTGTGGCATCAGCTCCAGTATCTAGAATTCCTTGGAATTCCTTTCCTTCAATAAGTAAGGTAAGGGTGGGTCTATTGTGAGAAATGGGCTGAACCCAATATACATCAGAGGAGCCGAGGGAGGCTGTCCCCCGTTGTAGGTTTGGGCAGTGGAAGTGCCTCCTGAATCCAAGGGAAGGAATGTTAATTGTGCAAGTCTTGTTCCTGCTGGGATGGCCGGAACTCCATTAATAGCTGTTGCCAGTATTTTTATTTCTCCAGTGAAATCATTATCATTAATGCCAGGGAAGACCTGAACACCATTTAACGTAGCAGAGGCTCTTCCAAGAATAAGGGCACTCGTATGAGATGAAGGGGGACCCATAATTCTAGGGGGTATTATCTGGTGCCCTTGCATTGAGTCTAATATTGTATCGGTGGTAGCACAGAGGTCCAATCCTGCGCTGCCTGGGGTGGCTAGTTGGAGGGAGGCAATTGTGGGGAAGAATTTTGTGGTAGGTTTGGAGTTTGGGAGGGAACAAACCTTATTGCCCCTGGTTTTGTCCTGGGGGAGGTCGTGGCCAGGGGCTGGCCCCGCAGGGAGTTTCCTGAGAAGCAGGAAGAAATAGACTGTCTGAGGCCATTTGTCTTAGATCTACACTTACTGGCCCAGTGATGACATTTACCACATCTAGAACAAAGGGTAGCTGGGGGCGATTTAGCCCCAGTTTGAGGAGACGATATTCCTAGGCTTTGTTTGCCTTTCGGACACTTGCGTGCAAAATGGCAAGGTTGTTTACAAGTAAAGCAAGTACATGAGCCAGGATTGTGAAAGGCCTTGGTAAAGGGGGCACGTAGGGCGAGACCCATGGCATGGGCTGCACCCACCCCTGCACAGAGTCTAATAAAGTCAGAAAGTTTCCCTTTTTCCTTATGTGGTCGAAGAACATCCTGACATGCCGGGTTGGCGTTTTCAAAGGCAAGATGTTTTACAAAAGTTCTTTCGCTTTCGCTTGGTCCAAGCAAGCAATCTGCAGCTAGGTTAAGCCGGGGAACAAAGTTTCTATAAGGGTCGTTGGGTCCTTGTCAAATTTTTGCCAAAGAAGTGGTAGCCGAGCCCGTTTGAGGGAGGCATCTCCAAGCATGTAAGCCAGCCATCTGAATCTGCGCCAAAAATCCAGCAGGGAAACGTGCCTATTTAGTTTTAGTGTCAAATGGCTCATAGCCCACTAGCTTAACATAAGTTCAGGATTTATAGGAGGCCTTAGTTAATTTTTTTTGAGCAGTTTCCTGACAGTGCTCCTTGAAATCTGCATTCCATAACAGGAAATCTCCGGCACTGAGGGTAGCTCGGTCTAAAAATTTCCAATCATTGGGAGTAAGCCATTGTGCGCTGTGGCTTTCTAATAAAGTCAACGTGTAGGGCACAGTGGGGCCATTGTAAGCACAAGTCTTTTTATGTTTTTCAAGAAAACGCAGGCTTAATTTTTTGTAGACACTCTGGGTTCCTTCCTGCCTAGGGGTGAACTCTTCATCCTCTGAGTCCTGATCTCCTTGATCCATTTCCCCCGCTTCCTCCTCTTGATCCTCCTCTAAGTCTTTGACCTCAGCCTTTGCAGGCATATCTATCTGACTGCGGGTGACTGGGAAGGCGAGAACAGGCTGATGGAGTGGCTTAGCCTTTGTATTAGACCACCGTGGGCCAGCTTTCATTGACTCCATGCCTAAGGCTAATGAACAGAGCTCAGAGTCAAGGGATCTTAATTCTTTTAAAAGTTTGATCTGTTCCCGTCTATGTTGGAGAGACTCTCACAAGGGAGAGAGGCTAGGCAAGGGAAGTAGGGAAAAAAATATCTGGGTGGCATTTTGCTCCTGAAGGGCTGGAGCACAAAAGGCAGGAGGGATATAGGAGGTAGGTAGATGTGTAAGTCCTATAGGCTGTGGCAGGGTCCTGAGAGGTGGCGCATCTTCTGAATGGTAGCTTGCTGCTTCCTTCTCCAAGGTAGCCTCCGTCCCAGGGGTCAATGTGTCTCTGGGATTTAAAACTCGATAAAGGTGTCTGGTAACCATTAGAGCCTTATTCATTAGGGTGGTATTTTGAGGGGGACCAGGAAGGTTCCCAGGGTCCTGGGGAGACTGAGAAGGGTCAATGTCTATACTAACTGATGGGCATGCCTTGGGGAGACAAGAGGTGTTTTGCATAGTCTCTTCCCCAATCCTGACAAGTTGTAAGGTACCATTGTCAAAGGGTGAACTTTTAAGAATTTCATTAATTAAGTTCCAGTAAGAAAATGTGGGAACTGGCACTTTTTCTGGGCCAAAGGTTTAATAATAATGTTTTAAACAGTCTCTTACTCTAAGCCATCTTTTACCATCAATGGTCACTTCAAGGTGAAACCATGGACACAATTCTCCTATGTATTAGAAAAAAAAATTTAAGTCCTTTTTCTTAACACGCACCCCCATGTCTTGAAGGACTCCTTGAGGCCTGACAAAAACAAATCATGTGGCGAAACTGCTTGTCCCATGGTGGGTCACTCACCGTGCATCATCCCCACTCTCCTCCTGGATCTGTCTCTTGGTGGTGTCTGCTGAGGCAATCGCAAGCTCCACTTGATGAAGTCTTCCAGGAGGACGGGGTTCCCAATGAGTCAAAGGCTCGAGCCCCAGTCAGTGGGTGCCAGTAGTCCCTGCTGGAAAGACACATCAACAGGGGCAGCGAACCTAGATGCGGAGGAATGAAGGGACAAGAGACACGAGAGATGACAGCATGACAGGAGTTCTGATCAAGCTGCAAACTTTTATTTTTCACACAGGGGCATTTATATGCTGGAGATGGGGAAGCTCTCTTATCCGAAGTTTCTGGATGTCTTCACAAGGTGAGATAAACTCAGGATGTTTCAGGAAGACCGATGGCAACAGGATGTCTCAGGGACACAGTTGGCTACAGGATGTCTCCCAGACAGGATGTCTCCATGGGGGCTGTTTCTTGTAAGTGTCAGGCTATTCTTTAAGGTGAATTCCTTCTACCCCTGACAGTCAGGGATTCAGTATTTCGAATGGAAAATTGGAAAAAGAATCCAATGTGTATTCAAAACAATGCCTTGACATTACCTTCATCCCAAGTAAGACACAATTAGAGGAGAAGAGTTAGAAAATCTGTGAATACACATCTGGAATAGAAAATGCTCAGGAGTTCACAACCTTGGAGGTGGTATAGGAGTTTCCAAAAGTAAGGGACAGGGTAAAAACTCCACAAACATGGAGCTCTGCTGCCCTAAAGATTTCTTGAGAAACTTCATCTGAGGTTGTTTTTAGGAGCTTTAGCTTCCTTTGTAATGAGACGATCAAAGCTGGGTCAGAATCTATGTGACCTAGAGGACATTGTTTCTTATTTTCCAATGAACATGAGGCAGCAGTGCTGAATTCTCTCTTTGTAGGTAAACTGTGGCCACTGGTGGCTAAGTGTCTCCCAGTGAGGAATGTGAAGCCATTGGTCATCCTCCAATTTTTGTGGTGTTTCTTGCAGCTGCACTGGGAGTTTGATATTTGCTTCATGAAATACAAGAAGTTCAACTGGGACACAGTGATGGAGGGAGTTCTGTCACGTGTGGTGGGTAAGGGTCTGCAGGAGAATGCACCAACAAGGCTTCTATCCCACATAGCTTGCCCCCTTGACCATAGCAATCTGATTGTAAACATTGCCCTGAATCCTCTCCATATAACAAGATGCCTTTACATACAAGGGTCTGGGGCTTGTAGCATGTCAGTCACAAACCATTTGGAAGCGAAGGGCAGATGCAGATGACCCGACCACAGATGTTTTAACACACACCTGCACACCACTGCTCTAGGCCGACTACTCAGCAGGCTCCAAATTACTGGCATCTCTGTTCTACACCATTTTCATGAAATCCAGTCAATCAAGGCACTGTCTGGAACACTGATGGTCATCAATAGGATATCCAAAGGTTCTCCATGGCCACCTGGTCATGGGAATGTCAAAAATTTAAAGGTGTTTATCTAGCCATTTTTCAAGGGTGAACTTGGAGGCACTGTGGGTTTCAATTCATTCAGGAACGATTAAATGGAGAGGAAGCTCATTTCAATGAAAGCTCTGGAGAACTATCACACGCAAGGCTTCCCAAAGACAGGCCAAAAGGTCCCATGAAGCCAGACCTACTGAGGTCTAAAATTTGAGGTCCATGTGTGTTTTGACTTGCAACTATGGCTGCCAAGTCTTTAAGAATAAAATCATGTGATATCCTTCCCGAGATTCCCAGTGCTCTGTGGAAAGCCAACCTGGGCCCAGATCTCACTTTTCAAGGGCGACTCTCATGTGTGGCCTCCTAAAATCCCAACACAATACAAGGCAATACTTCTTTGAGGTAAGTTCCAGAACTCAGTCTCTAAGGAGAATCACACCAGTGTTCAAGCCCAGGTGGACCCAGTCATCTATTCCAAGCGCCACACAAATGACCGCAATTAAAGTCAAGACACTCCCACATGGCCCTCATTTTCTTCCATATAGACACTCATCATAACCTCTGGCTGGAGGTTTCCATGAGGGGCACAGCCCAAGACAGTGTCCAAAATAAGCTCCCTTGCATCCATTTGCCTAAAGTCAGTGTGGCGGGGACATCCTTCCTGTGAACCAGGAGTGTTCAAAGAGGCCTGCCGTTAATATTGCTCTTATTCTCGATTTTGAGGCCTACTGACTGTGGGGTTTAGATTCTTTATGTTAATTGGAGTCATGAGAAAACCCAAGAACCTATGGTCTAGTGTCTGCAGGGCTTTGAAGAACTCATTTGACGCAAAGGATCTGTATTCTCAATGATGGAAGTCAGAAACCTTACAGAGGAAGGTGGGAGACTTCATCCAAAATTACTGCTCTTTTGGCTTTTTGATTTGGATGCACACATGGGATTTTTCTTTAAATCCATCAGGTGCTGAGAATCTAAGCCACAGCCTCACACAGGGCCAAGAGGCTGATTCAGACACATCCCTTTCCAAAGCAATTAAGAAAGAGCCACAGGTAATGTCCATACATTTCCATTTGAAAACTGTTTTCTTCAGGCTTCAAAAAGGCGTAGCCTGAGGCAAAGACCTTCCTGACATTCAGGGCAACAGAAGGATATGTAAGCAAAAGGCCCAAAGCAGGGTTTCTCCACTGAGACTTTCCTGGTCACACTGATATCTGAGTTTTCTGAGATGCTCATCATTTCCTTCAGCTCTCTAGTGCATGGCCGTATCACAGAGCGTGGAGGTGGTACATATCTTGGACACAATACCATGAGCGTATTCTGGAGATTGCCCATAATTCAGGTAGAGAACAGGAACTTAAGAAGATATTAGGTGTTGCCCATCCATTAGGCAAGCCGCAGACAATTCATAAATTGGGCAGAATGAATGCTGGGAAGATTTCTACTAGAAAGGACACATGTATTTATGCATTCTCTTTTCTATTGTCTACAACCATGGACACAGTGGGATACACAGACATAGAAAGACTAGCCTTGTCAAACGACTTACTAGAATCGGTTCACACCAAACCAAACAAACCGACTTTCTTACCTATTCTCAGAACATGAGACAAAACCACAAACAAATACCCACACCCACACCCACACAGACCCCCAAGTACGTCTGTGACAATATGGAGTGTCGTTTGATAGTGGGCCATAAGAAATTCCCTCATAATGGGCTGTCCTGTCTCAGATCTAGTCTCTTTGGCAAACTTTGTGAAGCTGTAAGGAGCCAGTGGTGAGCCACTATCTGCTTTCTCAGGAAAGGCCCCTCTTCAGACCTTCCTGGCATTTGGCCATCCTCACATAAGTAGGTACCAAGAAAGACTGACTCTGTCTTTGGTAAATCCGAAAAAGTTTTGACCACTGGGACTGGGACTGGGACTGGCTCTGGATGCCTGGCTACCTGGATCCCAAGTTCAGAGAATGCCATCACCAAGGATGTGAGGTGAGGTCACTTCCTTCAGGAACTGAATGAGGTCCCTACCTTGGCAACCACTTTGTCCTAACAGTTGCTTCCAAGGGTCCCATGAGATGGAGGCTGCACCTACTTACTCTGACATTTTCACAAGTTAGAATGGTATACAACCATAGGCACCCAGGAACAGCTCTCCACACAGGCCTGGTTTGCTGCATCTTCTTTACATTAAGAAGAGAGAGGCTGATTCCGACACAACCCTTCATCCTGACCAGGTTGTTTGCCATGGAAGATGACTTTTGCTCTCTGAGGTCCTTAATAGCTGCCTACATCTTCTCCAGGGATCATTTCTTTAATGACCTTTGAGGTTCTCAGCAGGTGAAAGATCCCTTAATTTCTGTCTTGTAAGACCAACTCTGTCCCTGCTCTTCTGTAAAGTTAGATTGAGGGAAGAGTGTATGGTTAGGGTTAATAACATGTTCAATCTGTGTTAGGAACTATTCTGCTCGATGAATAATGTTATTGGGAACCTACAATATTTATAAGAATATGTAGGTGAAATATATGTATGAAAACAGAAATCTAAGACTTGAAGCCCTGAAGGGCATTGGGCCCTTCATTGGGATACTTAGTGTTGACTTACTTTCTGCACAGATGTCTCAGATAAATCCATATACAATGGCATAGGACCTTGTACATTGGATGATTGAATGTGGAAGAGAACATCGAGTCAAAATGGGATAGTAGGTAAGATTAGGAAGATAGTTGGTAGGTTTTGGAAGGAGAGTGAGTATAGGATTTGGAAAAAAAAAACTTCTTTAGCAATAGGGTTTCTGTTAGAGGGTGAAGGTAAATGTCAGCACATATGAAGATTCAGTCACAACGATGAACTTTGGAAAATATGTAGGAAATCAGATAATAACAGAGACATTACAAAATCAGGGAAAGTATAAAGTGAGTGATAGGATTAGACATTTTGAACAGGGTTGAGTTTGACTATATAATCTTAGGAAGAAACAAATATGTAGTCACCAATAGGATTGACATTTGAGAGTATTAGGCAATGTGGACATGGATGTTTTTAGTAATCCCTGTTCACTTTCCTTTTAGGCTTTGGTACAATCATAAGTGTGACCTTTGCATTTTGTGTCCAGAATATTACTGTGATAAAATGTATATGTAGATCATGTGACATGAGTATTTCTTCCAGCATTTCTGGGAGCAATGTTTTGAAGTCCTATAAATTAGTATTGGTGGTACAAAGAGGTATACACTGTGTCTATGAATATTGAGATAGTGCATGAATAGACCACATTGTGAATAAATAATATAACTGGTCCCACTTTAAATAATAGATTGAATTGATATCTGAAAATATATGAGAAATCTTATATCGATATACCATCATTCATTCCAACCAGCAATACATCTAATGGTAATATTAGGGTTATGGTTTATCACGAAGTGTCTTTGAGTTTTGCTTCAAAAGTGATCATGGAAATCGAAAATAATGTGTTTGGAAAGAAGTCTCATGAAAAGACCCATCAAAAACATGGAGGAACACACGTGTTCTGTAGAATAATGTGATTGAAAGTCAACGAAATGCCTATAAATTTGCAAAGTTTTGGATGAAATATATTTGCTATGATGAGCATAAACTGAAGAAATAGTAATGTACCAGTGTTGAATAAAATAAATGTCAAAATGCACAACATGTCCCATAGGAATCTACTTGCATTGATGTTAAACTGGTTCAGTTACTGTGGAAATATTAGGATTTGTATGCACCATTCACTGAAGATAGTTTTCAGTACTAGGAAACAAATATGTATTTCAGGTGAATGAATAATTTTGAGAATACTCTTGTGAAATTTTGATTATAAATATACATACTTGAATATGAATGAGTTTAGGGAGTGTATAACAAGATATATATTTCATATTTTGAAAAATCTGGAGAGTGTATATATATATATATATATATATATATATATATATATATATATATACACAAACACACAGACATTAAAAATAGCATAATATATTCCAATTGAAATTCACCATGAAATATATGTCATCTACAGATCCAAATATATTTATTTTATTGAATATAGATTTATGTATAATGTTGTTAAACAAGGAAGCTCACTCATAGATTGAATTTTCAGTTCCAACAGCGTTTAGGAGGAGTGATCTCTTACAATTTGTATCTGCCAAGTCAGTCACCTCACAAGAATGTACGTGTGGTATCAGGTAAGATTCTATAATTGCATGGAAAAATATATGTGCTGAATAGGCCACAGAGAAAGGGATGCCTTGACATTACAATCACCGAGACTAAGGCACAATTAGAGGAGAAGAGTTAGAAAATCTGTGAATAAATATCTGGAATGGAATGTGCTCAGGAGTTCACAACCTTGAAGACGGTAGAGGAGATTTCAAAAGTAAGGGACAGGGAAAACAGTCCACAAACATGGAGCTCTGGTTCCCTAAATCCTTCTTGAGAAACTGACTCTGAGTTTGGGCACTTGAAATATATGTTGTTGTCGGGAGATTTAGCTTCCATTGTAGTGAGACAATCAAAACTGTGTCTGCATCTATGTTACCTGGAGGACATGGTTTCTTATTTTCCACTGAATATGTGGCAGCAGTGCTGAATTCTCTTTTGTAGGTAAACTGTGGCAACTGGGGGAAAAGTGTATCCACATGTGGACTGTGAGGCCATTTGGTCATCCTCCACTTTTCGTGGTGTTTCTTGCTGTTGCACTGGGATTTTGGTATTTGCTTCATGATATACAAAGAATTCAACAGTTACCTGGTGCGTGAGTGAGTTCAGTCACTTTTGTTAGGTCAGGGTCTGCAGGAGAATGCACCAACCAGGCTTATATCCCACATGATTTTCCCCCTTGACCATAGCAACCTGATTCTAAACATTGCCCTGAATCCTGTCCATATGACAAGATGCCTTTACATACAAGGGTCTGCTGGCTGCACCATGTCAGTCACAAGCCATTTGGAAGCCAATGGAAGATCCACATGGCCCCACCACAGTTGTTTTATTACACACCTGCCCACCACTGCTGTAGGCCCACTCCTCAGCAGGCTCCAACTTCCTGGTATCTCTGTTCTGAACCATTTTCATGAAAACCAGTCAATCAAAGCACTGTCTTGTAATCTCATGATCAGCCACAGGATATCCAAAGATTCTCCAGTGCCACCTGGTCATGGGAAGTTTCAAAATTTCTTGGTATTTATCTAGCCATTTTTCAAGGTTGAAGTTGGAGGCACTGTGTGTTTCATTTCATTCTGGAACTATTACATGGTTAGGAAGCTCATTTCAATGAAATCTCTGGAGAAGTCTCACAGGCAAGGATTCCCAAACAGTGGCCAAATGATCACATGAATCCAGGCCCATTAGGATCTACATTGTGACATCCATGTGTGTTTTGACTCTCATATATGGCTGCCAAGTCTTTCAGAATAAAATCATGTGGTAACCTGGCTGAGATTCCCAGTGCTCTGTGAACAGCCACCCTGGGCCTAGATCTCATTTTCCAAGGGTGACTCTCATGTGAATCCTCCTAAAATCCCAACACCATTCATGGCAATACTTCTCTGAGGTGAGGTCCACAACTCAGTCTCTAAGGGGAATCACAACAGAGTTCAAGCCAAGGTGGACCCAGTCATCCCTTCCAACGCTCACACATGACCACAATTAAAACCAAAACACTCCCACATGGCCCTCATCTTCTTCCATATGGACACTCATCATTACCTCTGGCTTGAGGTTTCCATGAGGGGCACAGCCCAAGACAGTGTCCAAAATAACCTCCATTGCCCCTCATTTGCCTAAAGTCAGGGTGGCCTGGACATTCGTCCGGGGAACCAGGAGTGAGCAAATAGGCCTGCTGTTAATATTGCTTTGCTCCTTCATTTTGAGGCCTACTGACTGTCAGGTATAGATTCTTTATGTGATTTGGATTCTGGAGAAAACCCAAGCACCTATGGGATAGGCTCTAAAGGGCTTTGAAGAACTCATTTGATCCAAACGTTCCTATTCTCACTTGAAGGAGGTAAGGAACCTTACAGGGGAAGGCGAGAGACTTCTTCCATAATGACTGCTCTTTTGGCCAATTTAGTTTTGGATGCAAACATGGGATTTTCTTTACATCCATCATGTGCTGAGAATCTAAGCCAAAGCCTAACACAGGACCTAGAGCCTGATTCAGACATATCCCTTTCCAATGCAATTAAGCAAAGAGTCACAGGTGATCCCCATTGATTTCCATTTGAAAACTGTTTTCTTTAGGCTTCCCAAAGGGGTGGCCAGAGGCAAAAAGCTTCCTGACATTGAGGGCAACAGAACAATAGGTACCAAAGCAGTATTTCTCCACTGAGACTTTCCTGATCACACTGATATCTAAGTTTTCTGAGATGCTTGCCATTCCCTTCAGATATCCAGTACATGGCCATGTCACAGCGCTTGGTGGTGGTACACATCTTGGACACAAAACCATGAGCCTATTCTGGAAAGTGGCCAGAAATCAGAAAGAAAACAGGAACTTAGGAAGATATCAGGGGTTGCCCATCGATAATGCAAGCCACAGTCCATTCATAAATGGGAAGTATGAATCCGGGGAAGCTTTCTACTAGACAGGACACATCCATTGAAGCATTCTCTTTTCTAATGTCTACAACCCCTGACACAGTGGGATACACAGACCTAGAAACACTTGCCTTTTCAAACGACTTACTAGAATCAATTAACTCCAAACCAAACAAACTGCCTTTCTTACCTATTCTCAGAACATGAGACAAAACCACAAACCCACATCCACACCCACAAATGCACCTCCTTCCCCCAAGTAGGTCTGTGACTATCCGGAGTGTCCTCTGACTGGTGGGCCATACTATGTTTCCATGAAATGGCCTGTTCTGTCTCAGATCTGTTCTCCATGTCCAACTCTGTGATGTTGACAGGAGCCAGCGGTGAGCCACAACCTGGTTTCTCAGGAAAGGGCCCTCTTCAGAGCTTTACTCGCATTTGGCCATCCTCACATCAGTAGGTACCAAGAAAGACTGACTCTGTCCTTGGTAAATCCAAACAAGTGAGATCACTGGGACTGGGACTGGGACTGGCTCTGCGTGCCTGGCTTCCTGGACCACATGTTCAGAGATTTTGAACACCAAGGAAATGACGTGAGGTCACTTCCTTCAGGAACTGAATGAGGTCACTGCCTTGGCAAACACATTGTCCTAATAGTTGCTTCCAAAGGCCCCATTAGATGGAGGCTGCCCCTAGTTCCTGTGACACTTTCACAAGTTAGAATGGTATATCATCCATAGGCACTCCAGAACAGCTCTCCACACTGGCCTGTTTTGGTCCATCTTCTCTACACTAAGAAGAGAGAGGCAGATTCAGACACATCCCTTCATCCTGACCAGGTCGTTGGCCATGGAAGGTGACTCTTACTCTCTCAGGTCTTTCATAGCTGCCTACATCTTCTACAGGGATCATTTCTGCATGGACGTTTGAGGTTCTCAGCAGGTGGAAGATCCCCTAAATTCCTGTATTGTAAGACCAACTCTTTCCCTGCTCTTCTGTAAAGTTAGATTGAGGGAACAGTGTATGGTTAGGGTTAATAACATGTTCGATTTGGGTTAGGAATTGTTCTGCTGTATGAATAATGTTATTGGGAACCTGCGATATTTATAAGACTATAGAGGTGAAATATAAGTATGAAAACAGAAATCTAGGAACGATTGGAAGCCCAGAAGGTCATTGGGCACTTGATTGGTATACATAGCTTTGAATTACATTCTGCACAGATGTTTCAGTTAAATAGATAATCATGGTAATAGGACCTTGTACATTGGATCATTGAATATAGAAGAGAAATCCACTCAAACTGGGATAGTTGGTAGGATAAGGAAGATAGTTGGTAGGTTTCAAAAGAAGACTGAGTAAAGCATTTGGACCAAAAGTTCTTTAGCAATAGGGATTCAGTGAGAGAGTGAATGTCAATGTCAGCACATGTGAAGAGTCATTCACAATGATGAACTGGAGAAAAGGTGTAGGAAAGCATTTATCAATAGAGACATTAGGAAATCAGGCAAAGTTCAAAGTGTGTGATAGGAAAATACATTTTTAACATGGTTGAGGTTGAATATATAATGTTAGGAAGAAACAAATATGTAGTCACCAATAGCAATGATATTTGAGAGTGTTAGGGAACAAGGACATGGATGATGTTAGTAATACATGGTCACATTCAAATTAGGCTTTGGTACAATCATAAGTGTGACCCTTGTATTTTGTGTCTGGAATATTACTGAGATAAATATATATGTATATCAGGTGAGTAGAAAATTCATGATGAAATATATATCATCTACAGATCCAAAAATATTCATTTTACTTAACATGGATATATAGGTGAAATATAAGTATAAAAACAGAAATCTAAGTAATATTTGAAGCTCAGAAGTGCATTGGGCAATTGATTGGAATACATAGCATTGAATTACGTTCTGCATACATATCTCAGATAAATCGATAAACAATGGCATATGACATTGTACCTTAGATGATTGAATGTAGAAGAGAACATCCACTCAAAAAGGGATAGTCGATAGAATCAGGAAGATAGTCAGTATGCTTTGGAAGAAGAGTGAGTATAGGATTTGGACCAAAGTTCATTAGCAATAGGGTTTCGGTTAGAGAGTGAATGTCAATGTCAGCACATTTGAAGGGTCAGTCACAATGTTGAACTGGGGAAAATATGTAGGAAAGCAGATATCAATAGAGACATTAGGAAATCAGGCAAAGTATAAAGTGAGTAAAAAAAATAGACATTTTCAACAGTTTTGAGATTGAATATATAATCTTAGGAAGAGACAAATATGTAGTCACCAATAGGATTGACATTTGAGAGCATTAGGCAACCTGGACATGGATGTTTTTAGTAATCCATGTTCAGTTCCCTTTTAGGCTTTGGTACAATCATACGTGTGACTTTTGCATTTTGTGCCCTGAATATTACTATGATAACATGCATATGTAGAATCAGTTGACATGAGTATTTCTTCCACCATTTCTGGGAGCAATATTTTGAAGACGTATAAATTAGTATTGGGTGTACAAAGAGGTGTACCCTGTGTCTATCAATATAGAGGTAATGCATGAATAGACCATACTGTGACCAAATAATATAACTGGTTCCACTTTAAATAATGGATTGAATGGATACCTTTAACTAAGTAAGAAATCTTATATTGATATACAATCATTCTTTCCCACCACTTATACATGTAATGGTAATATTAGGGTTATGGTTTATCATGACGGGTGTGTGAGTTTTGCTTCAAAAGTGATAATGGAAATCGAAAATAATGTGTTTGGAAAAAAGTCTCATGAAAAGAGCAGTCAAGAAACATGGAGGAATACATGTGTTCTGTAGCAGGAAGTGATTGAAAGTAAAAAATTATAAATTATCTAAATTGTGGATGAAATATGCATCCTATTATGTGCATAAACTGGAGAAATAGTAATATACCAGTGTTGAATAAAAATGAACGTCAAAATACACATTATATTCCATAGGAATATTCTTGCATTGATGTTAAACTGGGTCAGTTACTGTAGAAATATTAGAATTTTTTTTGGTGTTATAATACAATTTATTTTAGCACTAGCATGCCACAGAAGGTAGAGGGAAGAGCAATGGATTTTCAGTTATAGCATTAATTATCTAACATTAAATGACTACTTTGGGGAGTGTAGAATTTACATAAGGCTATATAACATTTTTTTTAATTTAACATTCATTAAACCTTGGAATTATGGTAATATTTCTAGTTTTTCATTTTTTATTTTTTCAGTTTGTGATAGACCTTCATTTTATTTATTTGTATCTGGTGCTGAGAATATAACCCAGTGCCTCACAAATGGTAGACAAGCATGATACCACTGAGCCACAAACCCAGCCCCTCCACTTTTATCTTATCATTAAAACACTCCTCTCCCTCTTCTTTTCTCACTTTCTTCCTCATTTTCTTCCTTCTTTCTCTTCCTTTTTCATTATCCCTCCATATGTATTTTTCTCTCATGTCATTACAAACAGTAGTATGCTATGAAATTTACATTTAAGACAGTTTTTTATAGTCATTCTTTTTTCTTGAGAAAATTTAAAAATTATAATCACCTGATAGATATATTACAATACATTAATTATACATATTATCTATATTCATGCATATGTATTACATATGTTATATATATATATTTATATTTAAAAGTACTTTGATTAGCCTGTTTGAAATAATATAGACAAAATCTTTCTTAATTCTCAAGTCTTCCAGAATTAACATCTTACAGTGAAAATCAAATAAACATATTTAAGTAAAAGGGTATCATTCTTATTTATCAATACTGTGTCCATTATATTACTGTGATAAAATGTATATGTACATCAGGTGACATGAGTATTTCTTCCACCATTTTGGGGAGCAAAATTTTGAAAACTTATAAATTAGTACTGAGGATACAAATTGTTGTAACCTGTGTTGATGAATCTAGAGATGATGCATGAATAGACAATATTGTGAATAAATTATATAACTATTTCCAACTTTAAATAATGGATTGAATTGATATCTGAAAATATATAGCAAATCTTATATTGATATACATACATTCATTCCATCCAGTTATATATCTAATGGTAATATTAGGGTTATGGTTTATCATGAAGAGTGTGAGTTTTGCTTCAAAAATGATTATGGAATCGAAAATAATGTGTTTAGAAAGAAGTCTAGTGAATAGACCATAAAGAAACATGGAGTAATATATGTGTTCTCAAGGAGAAAGTGATTGAAATTGAGCCAAATGTCTATAAATTTGTGTACTTGTGGATGTAAGATATATCCTATGATTTCCATAAACTGAAGAAATAGTAATGTGCCAGTGTTGAATAAAAATGAACTTCAAAATACACATCATGTCCCATAGGAATCTACTTGCATTGATGTTAAACTGGGTCAGTTACTGTAGAAATATTAGGATTTGTAAGCACCATTCATTGAAGTTAGTTTTCAGTACTAGGAAAGAAATATGTATTTCAGGTGGTTGAATATTTCTGAGAATAATCTTGTGAAAAGTTGATAATAAATCCACATACAGGAACATGAATGAATTTAGGGAGTGTTTAATAATACACATATGTTTCATGTTTTGAGAAAAAAAAAATTATATATATATATATATATATATATATATATATATATATATATATATATATATATATATATATATATATCATGGAGAAATATTACAAAGAAAATTTGACAAGATTTATAACACATACCCTTGATTAAGCAGAAGGCAAATCAAAGTATACACCATGCCTCCTATGGAAGGCCTGTATTTCTTTTCGGTTAGGTTTCTTTTTATCCATCATATTAGGATTAGTTTTCAGATTCTAGTCGGGTATGTGTTAGTGTCAGGGATCAGTATTTAAAATGGAAAATAGGAAAATGAATCTAATCTGTATGCAAGTATGTGCTACACAAAAATCTTGCCACTCTTATCCAGAACAATTCCTTGACATTAACTTCACTCCAAGTGAGACCCAATTAGTGGTGAGGAGTTCGAAAACCTGTGATTACATATGTGGAACTGAAAATGCTCAGGAGTTCACAACATTCGATGTGTTAGAACAGTTTCCAAAAGTAAGGGAGAGGATAAAAACTGCACAAACATGGAGCTCTGCTGGCCTAAAGACTTCTTGAGAAACTTCCTCTGAGGTTGGGCACATGAAATATATGTAGTTGTCAGAAGATTTAGCTTCTTTTGTAGTGACACCATCAAATCTGGATCTGCATCTTGTGACCTGGAGAAAATGGTTCCTTATTTTCTAATGAACATGAGGAAGGAGTTCTGAATTCTCACTTTGTAGGTAAACTGTGGTCACTGGTAGTTAAGGTTCTCCCCTTGTGGTCTGTGAAACCATTTGGTCATCATCCTCCATTTTCGTGGTATTTCTTACTGTGGCACTGGGAGTTTGGTATTGGCTTAATGAAATACAAGTAGTTCAACAAGGACACAGTGCTGGAGGGAGTTCTGTCACGTGTGGTTGGTCAGGGTCTCCAGGAGAATGTTCAAAACAGGGGTCTATCCCACATAGCTTTCCCCCTTGACTATAGCAACCGGATTCTGAACATTGCCCTCAAACCTCTCAATATAACAAGATGCCTATACATATAAGGATCTGTGGCCTGCACCATGTCAGTCACAAGTCTTTTGAAGCCAATGGCAGATCCACGTGGTAAAACCACAGGTATTTATTCAGAAACCTATAGTCCACTGCTCTACACCCACTACTCAGGAGGCTCCAACTCACTAGCATCTCTGTTCTACAACATTTTCATGAAACCCAGTCAATCAAGGCACTGTCTGGTACACTCATGATCAGCAATAGAACATCCAAAGGTTCTCCAGGGCCACCTGGTCATGAAAATTTCAAAAAAATTCATGGTATTTATCTAGCCATTTTTCAAGGATGAAGTTGGAGGCACTGTGGGTATCAATTCATTCAGGAACCATTACATGGTGAGGAAGCTGATTTCAATGAAAGCTCTTCAGAACTCTTTAAGGCAAGGCTTCCCAAAGAGTGGCCAAAAGGTCACATGAAGCCAGGCCCATTGAGGTCTTGAATGTGAGGTTCATGTGTGTTTTGACTCTCAACTATGTCTGCCAAGTCTTTCACAAAAAAATAATGTGATATCCTGGCTGAGATTCTCAGTGCTCTGTGGAAAGCCATCTTGGGCCTATATCTCAGTTTCCAAGGGCGATGCTCATGCGTGGCCTCCTGTTTTCCCAACACAATTCATGGCAATACTTTTCTGAGGTCAGTTCCAGAACTCAGTCTCTAAGAGGAATCACAGCAGAGTTCAAGCCCATGTGGACCCAGTCATCTCTTTCAACCGCCACAAAAATGACCACAATTAAAACCACAAGACTCCTACATGGCACTCATCTTCTTCCATAAAGACACTCATCATAACATCTGGCTGGAGGTTGCCATGATGGGCACAGCCAAAAACAGTGTCCAAAATAAGCTCCCTTGCCCCTCATTTGCCTAAAGTCAGGGTGGCTTTGACACCCTTGTTGTGAACCAGAAGTAATCTGTAAGTGTAAAAGAAATTGAAATTAATGTGTAAAATTTAAAGTTTAAAAGACTGGGTGTTGCAAAGTTTCTAAGCTGCAAGGTCTGAGTTAAAATGTAAAGGACCAGGTATTGTTACGTTCCTATGCTATACACAAAACCTGAAATTCCTGTAGCTTGTAGGACAATTCCCAGACTGCCCAGTAAATTTTCCCCTGACTGCCTGATTGTTTAATAACCTAGTACCCTTTGTGGCCTGGCACATAGGCATCACAGGGCCTAAACCAATCAGTTTCAATGTGTACCCCACTTTAGAACTGACCTATCACTCCTGCCAGACCTGTTCCCACCAAAGAATGAGCTAATCATCTTTGGAATTGTTGTTTGATTTTCCCGTGGTGTATGATGATTTTTTAAAAGAGACTGTGATGTATGTAAAGTCCCGCCCTCCCCAAAAAGTGTACTTAAGCACTGCTCAACTCCTGCTTGTGGCTCTGGGCTGCTCTCCCTTCTTGAGTGAGCACGGAGCCCCAGCATGATGGATTGGAAGTCAATAAATGCTTTTTGCTGTTGCATGATCCGCGGTCTCTTGGTGGTCTCTTCCTCCGACATTCGCTGAACCCTTAATTTTGGTGAGTTGGCCGGGAATCGTGCAGCACCGAACAAGGAGATCCCAACGGACCCCTCTGAGGGTAAGAAAGGAGCCTCTTTCCATTTTTCCTTGTGATCGCTCAGAGCTTTTTGTTCAGGTTTGGTTTTTCGGTTTTCGGTTTGGGTTGGCAGAGTGGCTGCCAGCAGAGCGTGTAAGTTCCCCCTGGCAGTGGTGGACAAACGTGTCCTAAAGCTACCGGCCACGTTCTTGCAAGGGACACCTTGAAGGACTTGGGGAGGGACAGATGTGATCTCATTAGGTGAGGAGATATGGAAGTGCCCTCATTAGGTGAGGAGGGACAGATGAGCCCTCATTAAGTGACTCTGTTGCAAACCCATCAGGTCTTGCTGGCTACTTTTTTCTCTCAGGTTGAATTCACTGTCTGTCTTTGTGGTGTAACTCAGAAGGTTATGCCAGTTACTGGGTTCTAATCTTTACTTCTGAACTCGTGTTAAACGTTAACTGTGTGCCCGTGTTTGTGTTACGTTTGTTTTGTCCTTGTCTCTGTTTGAGTAACTCTCATTATGGGACAAAGCCATTCCATGCCTCTGTCCCTGAAGCCTTTCCTGGTCGCTGCCTCCAATCTGACCCCTTTGCCCACAATCCTATAACTCAAACCTTCTGCTCCTCCCCCTCTTCCCTCCATTCTCCCTGAGTCACAAGATTGTTGATCTTGGGGTTGTGAACAAACGGGAGCTGCATGATGGTCTTTGTGTGTCTTTTTGTCTGTGTTTCTGTTAAATGTGATGGCATTGTTTGGACCGATGCAGAGTCCCGAGTTCCAACCTGCCTTAGATGTGTGGAAATAACTTTAGCTAAAATTTAACCTAAAGCTTCTTCTGTGAGGGACCAAAAGTCAATAGAACCACCAGCTTTTCTGTTCTCACCTTTTACACCTCTCTTAGCTGTGTTTTAAAGAACTTTGATAAACTTTTCTTCTCTTTGTTAAGTGAGATTAGGGAAGCAGTGATTTCTTTTCTTCCCATAGTTGGCTTGAGCACACCCACTGCAGAAGGAAATTCCTGGGGTCTAAGAACATTGATATCTCCCTTAAACTTTTCTCAAAACCCTATCCTCATTATTAAATTGTTATTAATTGGCTTTGGGGATGGGAACCAAACCTTCAGTCATAAATTTTGACACACCAGTGGGGACTTTCAATGAACCACACTCTGCCCTCTTGGGGAAGCCTAGCACTCAAAACAATTGCAAGCAGAGGATGAATTTTTTGGAAGCTGACTACTGAATAGGTGGGAGATATAGAATATGCCTGGTGCCTGGGGTCAAACCACGAGAAGGACTAATCCTGTAAGTAAATGTTGAGGCTAAGGGACTCCCAGCAGGTGCCAGAGCCATTTTGCTGTGGGGAACTCCCTTATTCCTTACCTGCACTTTAAGGATTGCTCCACCTCTGTTTACTTAACAAAAGGGACCATGAATGCAGTAATATGTTGATATTTTAGATTGTTTCTTGGGGATGATCTTGGCTGAAATTGTATTTAAAAGATGATATTTTTAATTGTAACAATCTAGTATCTGAATGGGTTTCTAAAGCATTGCACTATCTTACAGATAAAAGTTGGGTTTAAACAAGAGTTTAGTTTGATTTAAGATAGCTGATGCTAGAAAACTTAAATACTTCGGATAAAAAAATAATTAAAGAGTTTTAATTTTGAACTAGGTAGCCTGAGAAAATTTCACTAGATATACCAGTGCATTAACTTGGGCAAAGATAATAAATTATGATATGATATCTGTTCCCTTCAATGTGTAAGATTTTTTTAAAAACGTGCTAAATTAAAACGTTGGTCTGGCTTAGTGAAATGACATTAATTAGCAACAGTCTTGGAAATTTTTAAAGCTTAATTTGGGATACAAATGGTAGTCTGTGGTTGTTTTTAAAATTTTTTTCAAGAAATTTAATGTAGCTTACTACTACTTTAGAAACTTCAGAACAAAGAAAGTGGCTTAATGATCCTAGAGAAACTTCTTATGATGGTGGCTTTAATATTATCAAAAAATGATCATATTTTCAGTTTTTTGTGGTGAGGCTAAGGGACTCAAGATTTTCTAGTGTAGAAAAACATAAAGATATAAAATTTTGAGAATTACATCTTAAACTTGCATCATAATTTTCAACATTCAAACCTGGAAATTATGACTTATAGCTAAAATGCCTTAGGCATGAGGTTTCTGCTCAGAACTCCAGCCTTTACAGTTTTCAAGTCCTCAGCCAGGACTTAAGTTGATATGCAAATAAAAGAATCCTGCAGCACTCAGCAGGAGACAGATAAAAAGGAGTAAAAGTGTCTTTTTACCTGAACTCAAACTAGATCCAAACAAAAAGTACATTATATGGTATTTACTAATTACTGGCCAGTCATCTTTTTTGGCACTCTTCCTTTTTCTTAGATTCTGTATTTTTTATTTTTTGAGCTCATGATCTTGATCCTGCAGATGGGTTAATGTTTTCTGATCAGTTCTATTTTTGATCAACTGTGGAGTTTTTGAACATTGCAATGGATATTTCACCTGAAAAAGCTACAAGGCCTTCACTATTGTGTTATGTGTTACACTTGTGTTACGTGTTGTATGTTGGTATGTCTGTATGTGTGTATGTCCATATATCATGCAGTGATATGACAATTGACAGATGAGGAGCGCTCATAAAATATTTAAAAATTGATATAAATATCTTGGATTCACGTGATTCAAATGGTTCAATTCAAATTGGGTAAACAGATAAAAATAAAGATGTCTTTAGAATTAGGCCTATAAGTTTTCTAGGTGTACAAACAGGCCCTAATAAAATGTTGATGTCTACAAAATAATCTGCTTAAATTCAGAAATTTATAAGTACTGTTTCAAAATGTGAACAGAAAGAGGTTCACAGATGGAAAAGAGAAACTAAAAGTTTCTAGATATAGATTTAATAGAGGGAAAATGTGTTTCTCGATAAGAGAGTCTATATGATTAAGTAATTAAAATGGTTTAAGTAAATAATAAAAAGGTTTGTGTAAGTTGGTTATATGTGTAAGTTTTGAGCAAGTAATCTTAAAAAATTAAACAGCTGGTTAAACAATACTGTTTTTATAAAATTATGCCAGGTTATTTCTTTAAAAAGCTAAACTTGGTTAATACAAAAACATCAATGTAATTGTGGTGTTAATGTGTTCATATCTTCCAGGTATACAAGTGTGTAAGGTAGAAGCTTCAAAAGAGCATTGTATCATGCTGGTGTTCTAAGGTTGTATGGTAATTCTAGGCTTAAAATAAAAACATGTTGGAGATTTATGTGTATCATTTGTGTTGTATAATTGGACTTGTTATCAAAAAGATATGTACAGTTACATGTTACTTTTTACACTTAGATACAATTTAAAAGTATTTTTAAGTTAAGTAGAGCCTAATCTCTGTGAAGGTTTTATTGTAAAACACAAAGGCAATGCCCATTCATTTCCATGTGAAAACTGTTTTCTTCAGGCTTCAGGAAGGAGTAGCCTGAGGAAAAGACATTCCTGATATTCAGGGCAACATAACAATAGGTAATCAAAAGGCCCAAAGCAGGGTTTCTCCACTGAGACTTTACTGGTCACACTGATATCAGAGTTTTCTGAGATGCTTGCCATTCCCTTCAGCTATCCAGTACATGGCCATGTCACAGAGCTTGGAAGTGGTACATATCTTGTACACAAAACCATGAGCCTATTTTGGAGAGTGGCCAGAATTCAGGAAGGATACAGGAACGTAAGAAAATAGTAGGTGTTGCCCAAAGATAAGGCAAGCCACAGTCCATTTATAAAATGAGCAGGATGAATGCTTGGAAGTTTTCTCTTTGACAGAACACACCCATTGAGGCATTCTCTTTTCTAATGTCTACAACCATGGACACAGTGGGATACACAGACATAGAAACACTCGCCTTGTCAAAGGACTAACTAGAAACAGTTCACTCCAAACCAAACAAAACCCCTTTCCTAACTATTCTCAGAACATGAGAAAAAACCACAATCCCACTCAAACACCCACAAAGTCACCTCCTTCCCCCAAGTAGGTCTGAAACTATCCAGAGTGTCCTCTGACTGGAGGGCCATACTATGTTCCCCAGAAATGGCCAGTCCTGTCTCAGATCTGGTCTCCTGGGTCAACTCTGTGAAGTGGTCAGGAGACAGCAGTGAGCCTCTACCTTCTTTCTCCGGAAGGGCCCGTCTTCAGAACTTTCCTGGAATTTGGCCATCCTCACATCACTAGGTACCACAAAAGACTGACTCTGTCCTTGGTAAATCCAAACAAGTGAGACCACTGTGACTGGAGCTTGGACTGGGTCTGGATTCCTGGCTTCCTGGTACCCAAATTCGGAGAGTTCCATCAACAAGGATGTGAGGTGAGGTCACTTCCTTCAGGAACTGAATGTGGTCACTGCCTTTGCAACCACTTTGTCCTAAAATTTGCTTCCTAGGGTCTCATAATATGGAGGATGCCCCTACTTCCTGTGACACTTTCACAAGTTCGAATGGTATAGAAACCATAGGCACCTGGGAACAGCTCTCCACACAGGCCTAGTTTGGTCAATCTTCCCTACATTAAGAAAAGAGAGGATGATTCAGACACATGCTTTCAACCTGACCGAGTTGTTTGCCATGGAAGATGACTTTTGCTCTCTCAGGCCTTTCATAGCTGCCTGCATCTTCTCCAGGGATCATATCTGCATGGAAATTTGAGGTTGTCAACAGGTGGAAGATCCCCTACACCCCTGTATTGTAAGACCAACTCTGTCCCTGCTCTTCTGTAAAGTTGGATTGAGGGAACAGTGTATAGTTAGGATTAATAACATGTTCGATTTGTGTTAGGAATCATTCTGCTGGATGAATAATGGTATTGGGAACCTGCAATATATATAAGAATATACAGGTAAAATATAATTATGAAAACTGAAATCTAGGTAAGATTTGAAGACCAGAAAGGCATTGGGCCCGTGATTGGGATACTTAGCTTTGAAGTATGTTCTGCACAGATGTCTCAGATAAATCAATATACAATGGTATAGGACCTTGTACCTTGGATGATTGATCGTTGAAGAGATCATCCAGTCAAAAAGGGATAGTCGTAGGATTAGGTAAATAGTCGGTAGGTTTAGAAAAAAGAGTGAGTATAGTATTTGGACAAAAAGTTCTTTAGCAATAGGGTTTCGGATAAAGAGTGAATGTAAATGTCAGCACATGTGAAGAATCAGTCACTATGATGAACTGGGGAAAATATGTAGGAAAAGAGATATCAATAGAGACATTAGGAAATTAGACAAAATATAAAGTGAGTGATAGGATTAGACATTTTCAACATGGTTGAGGTTGAATATATAATCTTGGGAAGAAACAAATATGTACTCACCAATAGGATTGACATTTGAGAGAATTAGGCATCCAAGACATGGATGTTTTTAGTAATCCATGTTCACTTTCCATTTAGGCTTTGGGACAATCCTAAGTGTGACCTTTGCATTTTGTGTCCAGAATATTACTGTGATAAAATGTATATGTAGATCAGTTGACATGAGTATTTCTTCCACCATTTCTGGGAGCAAAATTTTGAAGATATACAAATTATTATTGGGGGTACACAGAGGTGTACCCTGTGTCTATCAACATAGAGATAATGCATGAATAGACCATACTGTGATTAAATAATATAACTGGTTCCACTTTAAATAATGGATTGAATTGATATTTGAAAGTATGCAAGAAATCTTATATCGATATACAATCATTCATTCCCACCAGTTTTACATCTAATGGTAATATTAGGGTTATGGTTTATCATGACGGGTGTGTGAGTTTTGCTTCAAAAATGATAATGGAAATCAAAAATAATGTCTTTGGAAAAAGTCTCATGAAAGGAGCAGTCAAGAAACGTGGAGGAATACATGTGTTCTGAAGCAGGAAGTGATTGAAAGTAAAACAAATGCGTATAAATTTGCTAAATTGTGAATGAAAAATACATATTATGATGTGCATAAACTGGAGAAATAGTAATGTACCAGTGTTGAATAAAAATGAACGTCAAAATACAATTATATCCCATGGGAATCTTCTTGCATTTATGGTAAACTGGGTCAGTTACTGTAGAAATATTAGAATTTTTTTGGTAATATAATACAATTTATTTAAGCACTAGCATGCCACAGAATTTCGAGGAAAGAGCAATGGATTTTTAGTTATCGCACTAGTAATCTATCATTAAATGACTATTTTTGGGAGTCTAGAAATTACATAAGGCTATGCAACAATTTTTTTATTTAGCATTCATAAAAACTTGGAATTTTGGTAATATTTCTACTTTTATTTTAATTTTTTCAGTTGTTGATCGACCTCATTTTATTTATTTATATGTTGTGATGAGAATATAACCCAGTGCCTCACACATGCTAGCCAAGCATGTTACCACTGAGCCAGACACCCAGACCCTCCACTTTTATCTTATAATCAAACACTCCTCTCCCTCTTCTTTACTCACTTTCTTCCTCATTTTCCCCCTTCTCTCTCTTCCTTTTTCATTTTCCCTCCATAGGAGTTTTTCTCTCATGTCATTACAAACAGTAATATGCTATGAAATTTACATTTAAGAATGTTTTTTATAGTCATTCTTTTTTCTTGAAGAAAAAAGAAAATTTAATAATTATAATAACCTATAGATATATTACAATACATTTACTATACATATGTATCTATATTCATGCATATGTATTACATATGTTATATATATACATATATATTTAAAAGTACTTTGATTAGCCAGTTAGAAATAATATAGACCAAGTCTTTCTTAATTTTCAAGTCTTCCAGAATTAACATCTTACAGTGAAAATCAAATAAACATATTTAAGTAAACAGGTATCATTCTTATTTATCAATACTTATCATTTAAGTTTTTATATTACATTAAGCTGTAATATGGCATATTAACTCTTATGAATTAGAGAAATTTCATTTGAACAACCTATTATTTAAGGACCATATGCACTGACATTTTAAATGGCTTTCTCGTGATTTTAATTTCTATCAATTGCATATTTATTGCCAAATACTTATATTATTAATTTTCATATTCATGATTGATATAAAGTCAATTGTTTAATTCTTCTTGTAAGTAGTTACTTATTACAGTAGGGACAGTATTAATAATTCTACATCTTTATAAGAAAAATGGTACAAAGATATTTTCATGCAAAATTAAGAATAATCGCATGCTCTAAATGTTTGATTGTTGATACATATAATAAAGAGCTTTTGATGAGTTTCTTCCCCAGTAAAACATAAAATGCAAAGATGTAGTTGGGTATGTATTTCCAAATAAAGATAAGGAAAAATACACATTATCAGCTAGAAACTATCAAATAAAAGATGAAAAGAACAATCCAACACATTGTACGAACTTGTCAGAAGAGGTAGCCTAAGACTAGACCTGGTCCATGACAAAATATTCACGAAAAAAATGAAATATGAAAAATATAGGAAATGATATGAATTTTTCATGAAGGTAGGTGGATTATCCTTTAATCTCAATATATGTTCATTTTTAAAAGCCAGTTTTCTGGTAAAATAAATTTGTGATATTTACAACTACACAAAACAAACTTTCTGCTTATCAAAATGAATGCATCTCAACTCTTTTTTAGCTGATTTCTTCCCACTCAATTTTAAACCTTTGCTTATTTATTTTTATTGGTTTTTCAAAACATTACAAAGCTCATGATATATCATCTTTCATACATTTGACTCAAATGGGTTATGAACTCCCAATTTTCCCCAAATACGAATTGCAGAATCACATCAGTTACACATTCACATTTTTACATAATGTCATATTAGTGACTGTTGTCCTCTGCTACCTTTATTATCCCCTACTATCCCCCCTCCCCTCCCATCCTATCTTCCCTCTCTTCCTCATCTGCTATTCTTCACTTCTCTCTCTTGTTCCCGCCTTTCCCCTCACAACGTCTTATATGTAATTTTATGTAACAATGAGGGTCTACTACCATTTCCATATGCTTTCCCTTCTCTCTCCCTTTCTCTCTCCCACTCATCTTTGTTTAATATTAATCTTTTCCTCATGGTTTTCCTCACTGTTCTATTCTTAGTTACTCTCTTTTTATCAAAGAAGACATTTGCCAATTTTTTAAAGGATTGGCTAGCTTCTCTTAGCATAATCTGCTTTAATGCCATCCATTTCCCTGCAAATTCTATGATTTTGTCATTTTTTAGTGCTGCATCCATCGTGTATAGATGCCACATTTTTTTTATCCATTCATCTATTGAATTGCATCTAGGTTGGTTCCACAGTCTAGCTATTGTGAATTGTGCCACTATGATCATTGATGTGGCAGTATCCCTTTAGTACACTCTTTTAAGATCCTCAGGGAATAGTCCGAGAAGGGCGATAGCTGGTTCAAATGGTGGATCCATTCCTAGTTTTCCCAGGAATTCCCATACTGCTTTCCATGTTGGCCTCACCAATTTGCAGTCCCACCAGCGGTATACAAGTGTCCCCTTTTCCCCACATCCTAGTAAACACTTGTTGTTTGACTTCATAATGGCTGCCAATCATACTGGAGTGAGATGGTATCTTAGGGTGGGTTTGATTTGCATTTCTCTGACTGCTAGATGTGGTGAGCATTTTTTCATGTACTTGTTGATTGATTGTATGTCCTCCTCGTTGAAGTGTCATTTCAGGTCCTTGCCCCATTTGTTGATTAGGTTACTTGTTATCTTATTGATAGTTTTTTTTGAATTCTTTGTATATTCAGGATATTAGGGCTCTATCTGAAGTGTGAGGGGTAAAAATTTGTTCCCAGGATGTAGGCTCTCTATTTACCTCTCTTATTGTTTCTCTGGCAGAGAAAAAAAAAATTTAGTTTAAGTAAGTCTCATTTTTTTATTCTTGTTAATAACTCTTGGGCTATGCGCGTCCTATTAAGAAATTTGGAGCCGGACCCCACAGTATGTAGATCGTAGCCAACTTTTTCTTCTATGAAATGCAGTGTCTCTGATTTTATATCTAGATCCTTGATCCATTTTGAGTTAAATTTTGTGCATGGCGAGAGAAGGGAATTCAGTTTCATTTTGTTGCATATGGATTTCCAATTTTCCCAGCACCATTTGTTGAAGATGCTACCCTTCCTCCATTGCATGCTTTTAGCCCCTTTATCAAATAAAAGAAAGTTGTAATTTTGTGGATTGGTTTCTGTGTCCTCTCTTCTGTACCACTGGTCCACCTGCTTTTTTCAGTACCAGTACCATGCTGTTTTTGTTACTATTGCTTTGTAGTACAGTTTGAACTCTGGAATCGCTATACCTCCAGATTCACACTTCCTGCTTAGAGTTGCTTTTGCTATTCTGGGTCTTTTGTTTTTCCATATGAATTTCATGATTGATTTATCTATTTCTACAAGAAATGCCGTTGGGATTTTGATTGGCATTGCATTAAACCTGTAGAGAACTTTGTGTAATATTGCCATTTTTATGTTGTTAGATCTGCCTATTCATGAACAGGGCACATGTTTCCATCTTCTGAGATCTTCTTCTATCTCTGTCTTTAGAGTTCTGTAGTTTTCATTATATAAAGCTTTCACCTCTTTTGTTAGGTTGATTCCCAAGTATCTTATTTTATTTGAGGATATTGTGAATAGAGTGGTTTTCCTCATTTCCATTTCAGAAGTTTTGTTGCTGTTATACAGGAATGCCTTTGATTTATGCGTGTTAATTATATATCCTGCCACATTTCTGAATTCATTTATTAACTCTAGCCATTTCTTTGTAGACCTTTTTGTGTCTTTTAAATATATTATCATGTCATCTGCAAATAGTGATACTTTAAATTCTTCTTTTCCTATTTTTATGCCTTTTATTTCTTTGGTCTGTTTAATTGCTCTGGCTAGTATTTCAAAACTAAATTGAATAGAAGTGGTGATAAAGGGCATCCCTGTCTTGTTCCAGATTTTAGAAGGAATGCCTTCAGTTTTTCTCCATTTAGGATGATGCTAGCCTGAGGTTTAGCATATATAGCTTTTACAATTTTGAGGTAAGTTCCTGTTATCCCTAGTATTTATAGTGTTTTGAACATAAAGGGATGCAGAACTTTGTCAAGTGCTTTTTCTGCATCTATCGAGATGATCATATGGTTCTTGTCTTTAATTCTATTGATGTGGTGAATGGCATTTATTGATTTTCGTATATTGAACCATCCTTGCATCACGGGGATGAATCCTTCTTGATGATGGTGCACAATTATTTTGATATGCTTTTGTATTTGATTCGTCAGGATTTTATTGAGAATTTTTGCATCCAAGTTCATTAGAGATATTGGTCTGTAGTATTCTTTCTTTGAAGTGTCTTTGTCTGGTTTCGGGATCAGGGTGATGTTGGCCTCATTGAATGAATTTGGAAGAGCTCCTTCTTTTTCTATTTCTTGAAAAAGCTTGAAAAAATATTGGTTTTAATTCTTCTTTGAAGATTTTGTAGAAATCCGCTGTATACCCATCCGGTCCAGGGCTTTTTTTTGGTTGGTAGTCTTTTGATTGCCTCTTCTATTTCTTCCTTTGTTATTGGCCTGTTTAAATTGTTTGTGTCTTCCTGACTCAATCTGGGCAGATCGTATGACTTAAGAAATTTATCAATATCTTCACAATATTCTATTTTGTTGGAATATAGTGTTTCAAAATACTTTCTAATTATCTTCTGTATTTCTGTAGTGTCTGTTGTGATATTGCCTTTTTCATCCCATATGTTAGTAATTTGAATTCTCTTTCTTCTTCTTTTCCTTAGCATGGCTAAGGGCCTGTCGATCTTATTAATTTTTTCAAAGAACCAACTTTTAGTTTTATCAATTTTTTCAACTTTTTTTTTTGTTTTAATTTCATTGATTTCTGCTCTAAATTTAATTATTTCTTGTCTTCTACTACATTTGCTGTTGTTTTGCTCTTCCTTTTCTAGGTTTTTGAGGTGTAGTTTAAGTTCATTTATTTGTTGTATTTTTCTTTTTTTGAGGAAAGAACTCCAAGAAATGAATTTCCCTTTTAAAACTGCTTTCATTGTGTCCCATAGATTTTGGTATGTTGTGTCTGTATTGTCATTTGTCTCTAAGAATTTTTTTATCTCCTTCTTTATGTCTTCTGTAACCCATTGATCATTCAGTAGCATGTTGTTCATTTTCCATGTGATGTAGGATTTTTCCTTCTTTCTTTTCTCATTGATTTCCAGTTTCATTCCATTATGATCATATATGGTGCACGGTATAATCTCCATGCCTTTATATTTACTAAGAATTTCCCTATGGCATAATATATGGTGTATCTCTGAGTAGTATCCATGTGCTGCTGAGAAGAACATGTATCCACTTGATGATGGTTGATATATTCTATATATGTCGGTTAAGTCTAGGTTATTGATTGTGCTGTTGAGTTCTATAGTTTCTTTATTCAGTTTTTGTCTAGAGGATCTCTCTAATGCCGAGAGTGGTATGTTGAAGTCACCTATAATTATTGTGTTGTAGTCTATTTGACTCTTGAACTTGAGGAGAGTTTGTTTTATGAACGTTGCACCTCCATTGCTTGGTGCATACAAATTGATAATTGTTTTTTTTCTTGTTGGTGGATGATTCCTTTTAACAGAATATAGTGTCATTCTTTATCCCTTTTGATTAACTTAGGTTTGAAGTTGATTTTATTCCATATGAGTATGGCAAATCCTTCTTGCTTCCGAGGGCCGTGTGAGTGTTATGATTTTTCCCAACCTTTTACCTTCAGCCTGTGTATGTCTTTTCCTATCATATGAGTCTTCTGAACGCAGAATATTGTTGGATTTGTTTTTTTGATCCAGGTCACTAGCACATGTCTCTTGATTGGTGAAATTTGGCCATTAACATTTAAGGTTACAATTGAAATATGATTTGTACTTCCAGTCATGTTTATTTATTTATTATATTTTAGTTTGGATAGTTTTTACTTTTTTGGTTACTTTCCTCCCGCTTTACTGAGATACTTCCCACTGTTAGTTTTGGGCACTATTTTTTAACTCTTCTTCTTGTAGTATTTTGCACAAAATGCTTTGCAGTGCTGGTTTTCTGGCTGAGAATTGTTTTAGCTTTTGTTTATCGTGAAAGACTTTAATTTCATTGTCAAATCTGAAGCTTAACTTTGCTTTATATGGTATTCTTGGTTGGAATTCTTTTTTTTTTTTCAGCATTTGAATTACATTGTTCCAGGATCTTCTCACTTTCAATGAATGTGATGAAAAATCAGTTGTTAACCTAATTGGTTTACCCCTGAATGTAATCTGCCTCCTTTCTCTTGTAGCTTTTAATATTCTCTCCTTGTTCTGTATTTGGCTATCTTCATAATTATATGTCTTGGAGTTGGTCTATTTTGGTTTTGAATGTTTGGGGTCCTGTAGGCTTCCAGGAATTGGCAATCCAATCCATCATTCATCTCTGGGAAGTTTTATAGAATTATTTCATTTAATATGTTGTCCATTCCTTTGGTTTGAATCTCTATGCCTTCTTCTATCCTGATGACTCTTAAATTTGTTTTTTGTTTTTTTATGACATCCCATATCTTTTGAATAAATTCCTGGTGGGATTTAAGCATCTTTTCTGTGTTTACTCAATTCTTTTCAAGTTGATAAACTTTGTCTTCATTATCTGATGTTCTGACTTCTACTTGATCTAGTCTATTTGTAATATTCTCGTTTGAGTTTTTAATTTGGTTTATATTTTCCTGCATTTCTAGGATTACTGTTTAATATTTTTTTAAGATCTCTATCTCCTGGTAATGCTCATTCTTTGCCATTTGAATTTGTTTGCTTAATTCATTTTCAAAATATACTTTTATTAGTATATTATTAGTCAGTAGCATTAGGAAGATAGTCAGTAGGTTTAGAAAGAAGAGTGAGTATAGGATTTGGACCAAAAGTTCTTTAGCAATAGGGTTTCGGGTAGAGAGTGAATGTAAATGTCAGCATATGTGAAGTGTCAGTCACAATGATGAACTGGGGGAAATATGTATGAAAGCAGGTATCAATAAAGATATTACAAAATCAGGAAAAGTATGAAGTGAGTGATAGGATTAGACATTTTCAACATGTTTGAGGTTGAATATATAATCTTAGGAAGAAACAAATATGTAGTCACCAATTGGATTTACATTTGAGAGCATTAGGCAACCTGGACATGGCTCTTTTTAGTAATCCACGCTCCCTTGGCATTTAGGCTTTGATACAATCATGAGTGTGACCTTCGCTTTTTGTGTCCAGAATATTCCTGTGATGAAATCTATATATAGATAAGGTGACATGAGTATTTCTTCCACCATTTCTGGGAGCAATATTTTGAAGACGTATTAATTAGTATTGAACGGACAAAGAGGAGTACACTGTATCTATGAATATAGAGATAATGCATTAATAGACAATACTGTGAATAAAAAACATAACTGGTTCCAACTTTAAATAATGGATTGAATTGAATCGTGAACATATAGAGGAAATCTTATATTGATATACAATTTTTCATTCCAACCAGTTATACATCTAATGTTAATATTAATGTTATGGTTCATCATGAAGAGTGTGTGAGTTTAGCTTCGAAATTGATTATGGAAATTGAAAATAATATATTTGGAAAGAAGTCTCATGAAAAGATGAATCAAGTAACATGGAGGAATACATGTGTTCTGAATCAAGAAGTGTTTGAAAGTGAAACAAATTCCTATATATTTGTGAACTTGTGGATGAAATACATATCCTATGATGTGCAAAAACTGAAGAAATAGTAATGTACCAGTGTTGGATTAAAATGAAGGTCAATATAGACATCATGTCCCATTGGAATCTACTGGCATTGATGTTAAACTGGGTCAGTTACTGTAGAAATATTAGGATTTGTAAACACCATTGATTGAAGTTAGTTATCAGTACTGGGAAACAAATATGTATTTCAGGTGGATGAATATTTCTGAGAATTATCTTCTGAAAAGTTGATTATAAATCATATACATGAACATGAATGAATTTACAGAGTGTGTATAAGACACATATATTTCATATTTTGAGAAATCTGGAGATATATATATATATATATATATATATATATATATATATATATTTTAAATAAACACAAATATACATTAAAAAGTATCAATAAATACATGCTAATCATAATTCATCATGTAATATACATCATCCACAGATGCAAAAATATTTATTATACTGAACATGGATTTATGTATAATATTGTTCTACTGGGAAGCTCACACATAGTTTGAATTTTCAGTTCCCACAGGGTTTAGGAGGACTGATCTCTTCTCACAATTTGTATCTGCCAATTCAGCCAACTCATGAAAATGTACGTGTGATACCAGGTAGGATTCTCTATGTGCATATAAAAATACATGTGCTGAGTAGGCTACAGAGAAAGGGAGACATATTAACATATTTGTGAACTTTAAAAACACATGGAGGACTATTTCAATTAAAAATTGAGTAGATTTATAACATCTACCCTTAATCATGCAAAAGGGAAGTCCAACTGTACACCATGTCTCCACTGAACTGCTTGTATTTTCATTCTGTTTGGGTATTATTCTCCATCATATTAGGATTAGTAGTCAGAGTATAGTAGGGTATGAGTTACTGTCAGGGATTCAGTATTTCAAATGGAAAATTGGAAAATGGATCAATGTGTATGCAAATTAGTGTTACACAAAAATTTTCCCACTCTCATTTAGAACAATAACGTTACATTATTTTCACCCCAAGTAAGACACAATTAGAGGAAAAGAGTTAGAAAATCTTTGAATTCATACCTGAAATGAAAACTGCTCCGGATTTCACAACCTTGGAGATGGTAGAGGAGTTTCCAAAAGTAAGGGACTATGTAAATACTCCACAAACATGAAGATTTGCCAGCCTAAAGACTCTGCAGAAACTGCCTCTAAGATGGACAGTTGAAATATATGTTGTTTTCAGGAGCTTTAGCTTTTTTTCTAGTAAGACCATCAAAGCTGTTTATGCATCTCTGTGACCTTGAGCACATGGTTTATAATTTTCCAATTAACATGAAGCAGCAGTGCTGAATTCTCTCTTTGTAGGTAAACTATGGCCACTGGGGTCTATGTGTCTCCCCATGTGGACTGTGAAGCCATTTCATCATCCTCCACTTTTTATAATGTCTCCTGCTGCACTCAGAGTTTTGTATTTGTTTCATGAAATACAAGGAGTTAATCTTGACCACAGTGCTGGAGGGAGTTCTGTCACATGTGGTGGGTCAGGGTCTGCAGGAGAATGCACCAACAGGGCTTGTATACCACATAGGTTGCCTCCATGACCATAGCAACCTGATTCTGAACATTGCCCTTAAACCTCTCCATATAACATGATGCGTTTACATACAATGTTCTGCTGGCTGCACCATGTCAGTCACAAGCCATTTGGAAGACAATGGCAGATCCACATGACCCCACCACAGATGTTTTATCACACACTTAATCACCTCTGCTCTAGGCCCACTATTCTACAGGCTCCAAGTTACTGGCATCTCTGTTCTACACCATATTCATGAAAACCAGTTAATCAAGGCACTGTCTGGTACACTCATGATCAGCAACAGGACATCCAAAGGTTCTTCAGTGCCACCTGGTCATTGGAATTTTAAAAATTTCATGGTATTTATCTAGCCAAATTTCAAGGATAAAGTTGGAGGCACTGTTTATTTCAATTCATTCAGGAATTATTCAATGTTGAGGAAGATCATTTCAATGAAAGCTCTGGAGAACTCTCACAGGCAAGTCTTCCCAGAGCATGGCCAAAAGGTCACATGAAGCCACGCCCATTGAGGTCTACAATTGAGGTCCATGTGTGTTTTGACTATCAAATATGGCTGCCAAGTCTTTCAGAATTAAATCATGTGATATCCTGTCTGAGATTCCCAGTGCTCTGTGGAAAGCCACCGTGGGCATAGATCTCAGTTTCCAAGGGCGACTCTCATGCGTGGCCTCTTAAAATCCCCACACAATTTATGGCAATTCTTCCTTGATGTGTGTTCCAGAACTCAGTCTCTAAGGGGAATGACACCAGAGTTCAAGCCCAGGTGGATCCAGTCATCTCTTCCAACTGCCACAAGAATGACCACAATTAAAACCAAAATACACCCACATGGCCCTCATCTTCTTAAATATAGACATTCATCATAACCTCTGGCTGGAGGTTACCATGCGGAATGCATCCCAAGAGAGTGTCCAAAATAATGTTGCTTGCCTCTCATTTGCCTAAAGTCAGGGTGACATGGACACCCTTCCTGTGAACCAGGAGTGATCAAATAGGTCTGCCATTAATACTGCTCTCCTTCTCCAATTTCAGGCCTACTGACTCTCAGGTATAGATTCTTTATGTGATTTGGAGTCTTGAGAAAACACAGGCACCTCTGCAGGGCTTTGAAGAACTCATTTGACCTAAAGGATTCCTATTCACACTTGATGGAGGTAAAGAACCTAACAGAGGAATGCAAGAGACTCATCCACAATGACTAATTTTTTTGCCATTTTGGTTTTGATTGCACACATGGAATCTATCTTTAGATCTATCATGTGCTGAGAATCTAAGCCACAACCTCACAGAGGCCCAAGAGGCTGATTCGGACACATCCCTTTCCAAAGCAATTAAGCAAAGAGCAACATGTTATGCCCATTTATTTCCATTTGAAAACAGTTTTCTTCAGGCTTCACAAAGGGGTGGCCTGAGGCAAAGACCTTCTTGACATTCAGGGCAACATAACCATAAGTATGCAAATAAACCAAAGCAGGGTCTCTCCACTGAGAGTTTACTGGTCACACAGTTATTTGAGTTTTCTAAGATGTTCCCATTCCCTACAGCTATCAAGTACATGGCCATGTCACAGAGCTTGGAGGTGGTACATATCTTGGACTCAAAACCATGGGCCTATTCTTGAGATTTGCCGGAATTCAGGAAGAAAACAGGAACTTAGAAAGTTAGTAGGTGTTTCCCATGCATAAGGCGAGCCACAGTCCATTCCTAAATCGGGCAGGAAGAATGCTGGGAAGCATTCTACTAGACAGGACACATCCTTGATGCATTGTCTTTTCTAATGTCTACAACCACGGACAGAGTGGGAAACACAGACATAGAAGCACTCGCCTTGTCAAACGACTTACTTGAAACAGTCCACTCCAATCCAAACAAACCGCCTTTCCTACCTATTCTCGAAACATTAGACAAAACCACAAACTCACACCCACACCCACAAAGGCACCTCCTTAACTCAAGTAGGTCTGTGAATATCCAGAGTGTCCTCTGACTGGTGGACCATACTATATTCCCCTGAAATGGCCTGACCTGTGTCAGATCTGGTCTCCTTGGCTAACTCTGTGAAGGTGTCAGGAGCCAGAGGTGAGCCACTACCTGCTTTCTCAGAAACGGCTCCTCTTCAGAGCTTTCCTGGCATTTGGCCATCCTCACATCAGTAGTTACCAAGAAAGACTGACTCTGTCTTTGGTAAATCCAAACAAGTGTGACCACTGGGACTGGGACTGAGACTGGCTATGGGTGACTGGCTTCATGAATCCCAAGTTCAGAGATTTTAATCACCAAGGAAGTGAGGTGAGGTCACTTCCTTCAGGAACTCAATGAGGTTACTGCCTTGGCAATCACTTTGTCCTACCAGTGGCTTCCAAGTGTCACATGAGAAGGAGGCTGCCCCTACTTCCTGTTACACTTTCACAAGTTAGAATGGTATATCAATAATAGGCGCCCTGGAACAGCTACCCACACAGGCTGGGTTTGGTCCATTTTCTCTACATTAAGAAGAGAGAGGCTGATTCAGACAGAACCCTTCATCCTGACCAGGTTGTTTGCGATTGAAGATGACTTTTGCTCTCTCAGGTCCTTTATAGCTGCCTTCATTTTCTTCAGGGATCATTTATGCATGTACCTTTGAGGTTTTCATCAGGTGAAATATCTCATACATTCCTGTGTTTTAAGACCAACTCTATCCCTGCTCTTCCATAAAGTTAGATTGATGGAACAGTGAATGGTTAAGGTTAACAACATGTTTGATTTGGGTTAGAAATCATTCTGCTGGATGAATGATGGTATTTGGAACCTAAAATATTTAAAAGAATATAGAGGTGAAATATAATTATAAAAACAGAAATCTAGGTAAGATTCGAAGCCCAGAATGGCATTGGGACCTTGACTGGGATAATTAGCATTGAATTACTTTCTGCACAGATGTCTAAAATAAATCTATAATCAATGGCATAGGATCTTCTACCTTGGATGATTGAATGTACAAGAGAACATCCAGTCAAACAGGGATAGTCGGTAGGATTAGGAAGATAGTCGGTAGGTATAGGAAAAAGAGTGAGTATAGTATTTGGAACAAAAGTTCTTTAGCAATAGGGTTTTGGTTAGAGAGTGAATATGTTTGTCAGCACATGTGAAGAGTCAATCACAATGATGAACTTGGGAAATATGTAGGAAAGCAGATATCAATAGAGACATTACAAAATCAGGCAAACTATAAAGTGATAGGATTAGACATTTTCAAAGGGTTCAGGTTGAATATATAATCTTAGGAAGAAACACATATGTAGTCAGGAATAGGATTGACATTTGAGAGAATTAGGCAATGTGGACATGGATGTTTTTAGTAATCCATGCTCACTTTCCATTTAGGCTTTGGTACAATAATAAGTGTGACCTTTGCATTTGGTATCCAGAATATTACTGTAATAAAATGTATATGTAGATCAGGTGAAATGAGTATTTCTTCCACCATTTCCGGGAGCAATATTGTGAAGACGAATAAATTAGTATTGGGGGTACAAAGAGGTGTACGCTGTGTCTATGAATATAGAGATAATGCATAAATAGATCATACTGGGAAAAAATATAACTGGTTCCACTTAAATAATGGATTGAATTGATATCTGAAAATATATAGGAAATCTTATATTGATATACAATCATTCATTCCAAAGAGTTATACATCTAATGGTAATCTTAGAGTTATGGTTTATAATGAAGGGTGTGTGAGTTTTGTTTCAAAAGTGATTACGGAAATAGAAAATAATGTGTTTGGAAAGAAGTCTCATGAGAAGACCAGTCAAGAAACATGGAGGAATACATGTGTTCTGAAGCAGAAAGTGATTGAAAGTGAAACAAATGCCTATAAACTTCCTAACTTGTGGAATAAATATATATCCTATTATGTGCATAAACTGAAGAAATAGTAATGTAACAGTGTTGAATAAAAATGAACTTCAAAATACACATCATATTCCATAGGAATCTACTTGCATTGATGTAAAACTAGGTCAGTTACTGTAGAAGTGAAAATTGGAAAATAAATCCAATCTGGAATGGGAAATTCTCAGGAGTTCACAACCTTGGATGTGGTGGAGGAGTTTCACAAAGTAAGGGACATTGTAAACACAACCCAAACATGGAGCTCTGCTGGCCTAAAGACTTCTTGAGAAACTGGCTTTGAGGTTGGGCACTTAAATTTATATTGTTGTCCGGAGCTATAGCTTCTTTGTAGTGAGACCATCAAAGCTGGGTGTGCATCTATGTGACCTGGAGGACATGGTATCTTATTTAATAATGAACATATGGCAGCAGTACTGAATTCCCTGTTTGTAGGTAATCTGTGGCCACTGGGGGCAAAGTGTCTCCCCATGTGGACTGTGAAGCCATTTGTTCATCCTCCATTTTCGTGGTGTTTCTTGCTGCTGCACTGGGAGTTTGGTATTTGCTTAACAAAATACAAGGAGTTCAACGGGGACAAGTGCTGGTGGCTACCCCTACTTCATGTGACACTTTTACAAGTTAGAATGGTATATCAACCATAGGCACCCAGGAACAGCTCTCCACACAGGCCTTGTTTGGTCCTTCATATCTGCCTACATCTTCTCCAGGGGTCATATCTGCATGGACCTTTGAGGTTCTCAGCAGGTGGAAGATCCCCTATATTCCTGTATTGTAAGACCAACTCTGTCCCGCTCTTCTGTAAAGTTAGATTGAGGGAACAGTGTATGGTTAGCATTAATAACTTGTTCAATTTGGGTTAGGAATTATTCTGAGGGATGAATAATGATATTGGGAATCTGCTATATTTATAAGAACATAGAGGTGAAATATATGTATGAAAACAGAAATCTAGGTAAGATTTGAAGCCAAGAAGGGAATTGGGCCCTTGATTGGGATACTTAGCATTGAATTACCTTCAGCAGAGTTTTCTTGGATAAATCAATATACAATGGCATAAGACTTTGTACCTTGGATGATTGAATTTAGAAGGGAACATCAACTCCAAAAGGGATAGTCGGTAAGATTAGGAAGATAATCGGAAGTTTTCGGAAGAAGTGTGAGTATAGAATTTGGAAAAAAAAAATCTTTAGCAACAGGGTTTCGATTAGAGAGTGAATGCCAATGTCAGCACATGTGAAGAGTCAGTCACAAAGATGAACTAGGGAAAAAATGTAGGAAAGCAAATATCAAGGAAGACAATAGGAAATTAGGCAAAGTACAAAGTGAGTGTTAGGATTAGACATTTTCAACAGGATTGAGTTTGAATATATAATCTTAGGAAGAAACAAATATGTAGTCACCAAGAATGACATTTGAGAGCATTAGGCAACATGGACATGGATGTTTTTAGTAATCCGTGTTCACTTTCCATTTAGGCTTTGTAAAATCATAAGTGTGACCTTTGCAGTTTTGTCCAGAATATTACTGTGATAAAATGTATATGTAGATCAGGTGACATGAGTATTTCTTCAACCATTTCCGGGAGTAATATTGAGAAGACGTATAAATTAGTATTGGGGGTACAAAGAGGTGTACGCTGTGTCTGTGAATATAGAGATAATGCATGAGTAGACCATACTGTGAATAAATAATATAACTGGTTCCACTTTAAATAATTCATTTAATTGATATCTGAAAATATACAGGAAATCTAATATTGATATACAATCATTCATTCCAACCAGTTATACATCTAATGGTAATATTAGGTTATGGTTTATCATGAAGGGTGTGTGAGATTTTCTTCAAAAGGATTATGGAAATCGAAAATAATGTGTTTGGAAAGAAGTCTCAAAAAATTCCAGTCAAGAAACCTGGATGAATACATGTGTTCTAAAGCAGGAAGGGATTTAAAGTGAACCAAATGCCTCTAAATTTGTGAACTTGTGGATGAAATATATATGCTATGATGGGCTAAACGTGAAGAAATAGTAATGTAGCAGTGTTGAATAGAAATGAAGTTCAAAATAGACATCTTGTCCCATAGTAATTTACTTGCATTGATGTTAAACTGGGTCAGTTAATGTAGAAATGTTAGGATTTGTATGAACCATTAACTGAAGTCAGATTTCAGTAATGGGAAACAAATATGTATTCCAGGTGGAGGAATATTTCTGAGAATAATCTTCTGAAAAGTTGATTAGAAATCCACATACATGAACATGAATGAATTTAGGGAGTGTATATAATACACATATATTTCATATTTTAAAAAACTTGGAGAGTCACACACACACACACACACACAGACATTAAAAAGTAGCAATATATATGCCAATCGCATTTCATCATGAAATATATATAATCCACATATCGAAAAATATTCATTTTGCTTAACATGGATTCATGTATAATGTTGTTCTACTAGGAAGCTGACATAGGTTGAATTTTCAGTTCCAACAGCGTTTAGGAGGAATGATCTCTTCTCACAATTTTTATCTTCCAAGTCAGTATCCTCAAAAGAAATTATGTGTGATACCAGGTAGGATTCTATATGTGCGTATAAAAATACATGTGCTGAATAGGCTACAGAGAAAAGGAGACAGGAAGTCACATATTTGTTACCTTTAAAAATACATGTAGAACTATTTCAATTAAAAATTGACTATTTTTATAATACCTACCCTTTATCATGCAAAAGGCAAGACCTAGTATACACCATGCCTCCTCTGAACTGCTTGTATTTCTATACTCTTTGGGTTATTTTTCTTCACCATATTAGGATTAATCGTCAAAGTCTAGTAGGGTATGGGTTAGTGTCAGGGATTCAGTATTTTGAATGGAAAATAGGAAAATGAATCCAATGTGTACGCAAACATATGCTATGCAAAATCTTCCAACTCTCATCAAGAACAATGCCTTGTCATTACCTTCGACCCTAGTAAAACACAATTAGAGGAGAAGAGTTAGAAAATCTGTGAATTCATATGTGGAATAAAATATGCTCAGTAGTTCAAAAAATTGGAGGTGTTAAAGGAGTTTCCAAAAGTAAGGGAAAGGTTAAACAGTCCACACATATGGAGCTCTGCTGGCCTAAAGACTTCTTGAGAAAGTCTCTCTGAGGTTGGGCACTTGAAATATATTTTGTTGTAAGGAGCTTTAGCTTCCTTTGTAGTGAGACCTTCAAAGATGGGTCTGCATCTATGTGACCTGGAGGACATGGTTTCTTATTTTCCAATGAACATGAGACCACAGTGCTGAATTCTCTCTTCCTAAGTAAACTGTGGACACTGGAACCTAAGTGTCTTCCCGTTTGAACTGTCAAGCCATTTGGTCATCCTCCACTTTTCGTGGGTTTCTTGCTGCTGCACTGGGAGTTTGGTATTTGCATCACGAAATACAAGGAGTTCAACTGGGACACAGTGCTGGAAAGAGTTGTGTCACCTGTGTATGGTCAGGGTCTGCAGGAGAATGCACCATCCAATCTTCTATCTCTCATAGTTTGCCCCCGTGTCCATAGCAACCTGATTCTGAAGATTTACCTGAAACCAAACCATATAACAATTTGCCTTTACATATAAGGGTCTGCTGGCTGCACCTTGTGAGTCAAAAGCCATTCTATATAAATGCCACATTTTTAATCCATTCATCTATTGAAGGGAATCTAGGTTGGTTCCACAGTCTTGCCATTGTGAATTGTGCTGCTATGAACATCGATTTATCAGTATCTCTGTAGCATGCTCTTTTTAGGTGTTTAGGGAATAGACCGAGAAGGGGAATAGGTCAAATGGTGGTTCCATTCCCAGCTTTCCAAGAAATCTCCATACTGCTTTCCAAATTGGCTGCACTAATTTGCAGTCCCACCAGCAATGTACAGGTGTGCCCTTTTCCCCACATCCTCGACAGCACATGTTGTCGTTTGACTTCATAATGGCTGCCAATCTTACTGCAGTGAGATGGTATCTTAGGGTGGGTTTGTTTTGCTTTTCTCTGACTGCTAGAGATGGTGAGCATTTTTTCATGTACTTATTGATTGATTGTATGTCCTCCTCTGAGAAGTGTCTGTTCAGGTCATTGGCCCATTTGTTGATTGGGTAATTCATTTTCTTATTGTTTAATTTTTTTGAGTTCTTTGTATACTCTTGATATTAGGGCTCTATCTGAAGTGTGAGGAGTAAAGATTTGTTCCAAGGATGTAGGCTCCCTATTTACCTCTCTTATTGTTTCTTTTGCTGAGAAAAATCTATTTAGTTTGTGTAAGTCCCATTTGTTGATTCTAGTGATTAACTCTTGTGCTATGGGTGTCCTATTGAGAAATTTGGAGCCCGACCCCACAGTATGTAGATTGTGGCAAAAGTTTTCTTCTACCAGATGCAGTGTCTCTCATTTGATATCAACCTCCTAGATCTATTTTGAGTTAACTCTTGTGCATGGCGAGAGGAGGGGATTCAGTTTCATTTTGTTACATATGGAATTCCAGTTTTCCCAGCACCATTTGTTGAAGATGCTATCCTTCCTCCATTGCATGCTTTTAGCCCTTTTATCAAATATAAGATACTTGTAGTTTTGTGGATTGGTTTCTGTGTCCTCTATTCTGTACCACTGGTCCACCCACCTGTTTTGGCACCAGTACCATGCTATTTTTGTTACTATTGATCTGTAGTATAGTTTGAGGTCTGGTATCGGTATACTGCCTGATTCACACTTCCTGCTTAGAGCTGTTTTTTTCTATTCTGGGTCTTTTATTTTTCCATATGAATTTCATAATTGTTTTATCTATTTCTACAAGAAATGACCTTGGGATTTTAATTGGCATTGCATTAAACCTATAGAGAACTTTTGGTAATATTGTCATTTTGATGATGTTAGTTATGCTTATCCATGAACAGGGTATATTTTTCCATCTTCTAAGATTTTCTTCTATTTCTCTCTTTAGGGTTCTGTAGTTTTCATTGTATAAGTCTTTCACCTCTTTTGTTAGGTTGACTCCCAAGTATTTTATTTATTTTTTTGAGGATATTGTTAATGGAGTGATTGTCCTAATTTCCATTTCAGAGGATTTGTTGCTGATATACAAAAATGCCTTTGATTTATGCGTGGTGATTTAATATCCTGCCACTTTGCTGAATTCATTTATTACCTCTAATAGTTTCTTTGTAGACCCTTTTGGGTCTGCTAGGTATAGAATCATGACTTTTGCAAATAGCGATATTTTGAGTCTTCTCTTCCTATTTTTATGCCTTTAATTTCTTTAGCCTTTCTAATTGCTCTGGCCAGTGTTTCGAGAACTATGTTGAACAGAAGGGGTGAGAGAGGGCATCATTGTTTTCCTCCAGATTTTAGGGGGAATGCCTTCAATTGTTATCCATTCAGAATGATGCTAGCCTGAGGCTTAGCATAGATTTCTTTTACAATATTGAGGTATGATCCTGTTATCCCTAGTTTTCTAGAGTTTTGAACGTAAAGTGATGCTGTACCTTGTCGAATGCTTTTTCCGCATCTCTCGAGATGATCATATGGTTCTTATTTTTAAGTCTATTGATGTGATGAATAACATTTATTGATTTCTGTATATTGTACCAGCCTTGCATCCCAGGAATGAATCCTACTTGATCATGGTGCACATTTTTTTTTATATATATGATTTTGTGTCTGATTCGCCAGAATTTTTTTGAGGATTTTTGCATTTTTCCTGAAATAGCTTGAAAAGTATTGGTTTTTGTTTTTCTTTAAAGGTTTTTTAAAACTATGCTCTATACCCATCCGGTCCTGGGCTTTTCTTAGTTGGTAGTATTTTGATGGTTTCTTCTATTTCGTCAATTGATATTAGACTGTTTAGGTTGTCAATATCCTCCTGACTCAATCTGGGCACATCATATGACTTAAGAAATTTATCAATGCCTTCACTATATTCTATTTTATTGGAGTATATTAATTCAAAATAATTTCTGATTTTCTTCTGTATTTCTGAAGTGTCTCTTGTTATATTTCATTTTTCATTTCATATGGTAGTAATTTGAGTTCTCTCTCTTCTTCTCTTTGTTAGCATGGCTAAGGGTCTGTCGATTTTATTTATTTTTTCAAAAAACCAATGTATTGTTTTGTCAATTTTTTCAATTGTTTCTTTTGTTTCGATTTCATTAATTTCTGCTCTGATTTTAATTATTTCTTGCCTTCTACTTCTTTTGCTGTTGTTTGCTCTTGTTTTTCTAAGATCTTGAGATGACGTATGAGATCATTTATTTGTTGGTTTCTTCTTTTTTTTGGAATGAACTCCAAGCAATGAATTTTCCTCTTAGAACTGCTTTCAATGTGTCTCATAGATTCCGATATATTGTGTCTGTGTTTTTCATTTACCTCTAAGAATTTTTTAATTTCCTCTTTGATGTCTTCAATAACCCATTGATCATTCAGAAACCTATTGTTCATTCTCCAAGTGATGAATGATTTTTCCTTCCTTCTTATATCATTGATTTTTAGTTTCATTCCATTATGATCAGATAAAATGCATGGTATTATCTCTACTCCTTTTTATTGTCTAAGAGTTGCCCTGTGACATAATATATGATGTATTTTTGAGAAGGATCCATGTTCTGCTGAGAAAAAAGTGTAACTTCTTGATGATGGGTTGTACATTCTATTTATGTCAATTAAGTCTAGGTTATTAATTGTGTTATTGAGTTCTATAGTTTTCTTATTCAACTTTTGTTTGGAAGATCTGTCCAGTGGTGAGAGAGGTGTGTTCATGTCTCTCATGATTACTGTATTGTGGTCTATTAGACTCTTGAAATTGAGAAGAGTTTGTTTGATGAACAAAGCTGCACCATTGTTTGGGGCATATATATTTATGATTGTTACGTCTTGTTGGCGTATGGTTTTCTTGAGTAGTATGTAGTGTCCTTCTTTATCCCTTTTGATTAACTTTGGCTTGAAATCTATTTTATTTGATATGAGTATAGACACTCCTGCTTGTTTCCAACGTTCATAAGAGTGATATGATTTTTCCAAGTATCACCTTGAGTCTGTGTATAGCTTTTCCTGTAAAATGCGTCTCCTGTAGGCAGCATTTTATTGGTTCTTGTTTTGTGATCCATTCTACTAGCCCGTGTCTCTTAATTGGTGAGTTTAAGCCATTAAGATTTTTGGTTATTATATAGATATGGGTTGTTCTTCCAGCCATATTTGTTTATTTATGTTACAAAACATAGTTTGATTTCCTCTTTGATTATTTTCCCCCCTTTAATGTCCTAACTTCCACTGTTGGTTTTCATTGATATTTTCCATTTCCACTTCCTGTAATGTTTTGCCGAGGATGTTTTGAAGAGATGGTTTTCTAGCTGCAAATTCTTTTCACTTTTGTTTATTGTGGAAGGTTTTAATTTCATCTTCCATCTGAAGCTTAATTTCACTGGATACATGATTTTTGGTTGGAACCCATTTTCTTTCAGTGTTTGAAATATGTTATTAAAGGATCTTATAGCTTTCAGAGTCTGTGTTGAAAGATCAGCTGTTATCATGGTTGTTTTACCACTAACTATAATCTGCTTCCTTTCTCTTGTAGCTTTTAAAATTCTCTCCTTATTCTGTATGTTGGGTATCTTCATTATCATGTGTCTAGGTGTGGATCTCTTATGATATTGCACGTTCGGCGTCCTGTAGACTATTAGGATTTGGGATTTTGTCTCATTCTTCAAGTCTAGGAATTTTTCTCCTATTATTTCATTGAATAGATTGCTCACTCCTTTGGTTTGGACCTCTATACTTTCCTGTATCCCAATGACTCTTATGTTTGGTCTCTTTATGTTATCCCATATTTCTTGCACTTTTGCTCATGGTTTCTTAACAGTCTTGCTGAGCTGTATATGTTCTTTTTGAGTTGAAATACTTTGTCTTCATTGTCTGATGTTCTATCTTCTAAGTATTCTGCTCTAATTGTAGTATTCTCAATTGAGTTTTTAAGATGGTTCATTACTTCCTGCATTTCTAAGATTTCAGTTTGTTTGTTTTTTATAACCTCTATCTCACTGTATAGTTGATCTTTGCTACTTGGATTTTTTTATGTAATTCATTGTCGAAGTGATCTTTCATTGTCTGATTTTTGCTGTATAATGTCTTCCTTGAGATTCCAGATCACATGAAGCATGTATATCCTGAATTCTTTATCTGACATTCCATATGCTGCATCTATTACCTCTTCTAAAGTTGAGTTGACCTGCATTGCTTGTGGTCCTTTCTTTTCTTGTCTTTTCATACAGCTTGCGTTTCTTTCTGCTTGGTGAAACTGTTGTGTTTTTAAAATTTTCCCCCTATATATTTATATTGCTCTTGTATAGTGGAAAAGTCTCCATTGCAGGTGCGGTTGGCGGCTGTGATGCTCCTCCAATTGGGGTGATCTGTCTACCATTCTGACTGGCCCCTGGGCCTGTTCTGCCGGTCGGTCGTACGTCTGCCTACCTTGCAGGCATGGGTGTGCTCTGCCCCTACTCCAATTGGGGTGACGTGACTACCATGCCGGTGGGTCGCTGGGCCTCTTCCAGGCACAGGCGGCAGCTCTGCTCTGCACCTCTGGCTTGATGACTAAGTGAGAGAGACTCGGATGTTTGTGACTCACTTTCTTTACCAGGAGACCAACTATTTCTCTCGCCGCTGGAATAGATGAAGTTATCTCCTCCACCGCTTTGTGATCACATCAGATCTCTGCCATGTTGGTATCCCATGTGAATGGCAGCTTTTCTTTCCCTTTGCCGGGTGACCAAAGCAACGAGTGAGTCCTGACCGGCCCTCACAAGCCCCGTCTCAATCCTGTTGCCACTGTCTATGAAGGCTCAGTTGGCATTTACCTTTACAGTATTCAGCAGGACCCAGACCAAGAAACAGTTTCTGCAGGTTCTTTAGCCCTGGGCCAGAGCAGTTCCGGGACCCGGAATTCAGCCGCTCCGGGCTCGTTGTATGTTCTGATAGGAGCAGGATCCAAGAAGCAATTTTCGTGGGTTCTTCAGCACTGACCCTGAGTAATTTGTCTGCAAGATGAAGGCGAATGGCAGCCTGAAATTACCTATTCTGTATCTGAATGAGCTGTGATGAGTCGACAACAGGGATGGTGACGTCAGCTCTCCAAGATGGTGACCGCTATCTTCCTCTGTGGTCTCACCGGTGTGGAAAACCGAATTGGACCGCTTCCTTCCCCCGTTTCAAACCCACAACTCAACACTGAGCACAGTGATTGCACAGCTGGCAGGAGCCCGCATAATCCACAGGGCTATATCTTTGCGTTGCTCTCTCGTCGTTTCCCAGCGCGCATTGCAGACACTAGCCGTGGGGTGATTTGAAGAATAAGCAGCGTGACCCTCCGTGAGGACAAATCGCTGGCGTTTGAGCCCCCGTAGCTGGTTCTTGTGCAATGGAAATCCTTCCTGTAGGTTTTGGAGCACACCAATTTTCCTGGAAATTTCTAACAAGATAGATTTTAGCCGTTCTAACTTGTCCTTCTCCTGCAATGTGAGGCGGTACACGGGGGTAATGAACTCCCATCACCGCCATAATATGATACCCTGAAGTTAGTTTTCAGTACTAGGAAACAAACATGTATTTCAGGTGGATGAATATTTCTGAGAATAATCTTCTCAAACGTTGATTATAAATCCAAATACATGAATATGAATGAATTTAGTTAGTGTATAATAAGACACATATATTTTATATTTTGAATAATCAGCAGAGTGAATATATATATATATATATATATATATATATATATTAATATATATATATAATATATATATATAATACACACACACACACACACACACACACACACACACACCTAAATACAGACATTACAAAGTAGCATTATGTATGCCAATCGAAATTCACCATGAAATATATATCATCCACAGATCCCAAAATATTGATTTTACTAAATATGGATTTATGTTGTTCAACTAGGAAGCTCACCTATAGGTTGAATTTTCAGTTCCAACAGCATTTAGAAGAAGTGTTTTCTTCTAACAATTTGTATTTGCAAAGTCAGTTACCTCACAAATATGTACGTGTGATACCATGTAGTATTCTATATGTGCATATGAAAATGCATGTGCTGAATCGGCTACAGAGAAAGGGAGACAGGAATTCACATATTTGTTAACTTTAAAAACACATAGATGACTATTTTAACTACAAATTGACAAGATTTATAACACCAACCCTTTATCATGCAAAAGGAAAGTACAACTATACACCATGCCTCTTCTGAACTGGTTGTATTTCTATTCTGTGTGGGTTATTTTACTCCATCATATTAGGATTAGTAGTCAGAGTCTAGTAGGTTATGGGTTAGTTTCAGGGATTCAGTATTTCGAATTGAAAATAGAAAAATAAATTCAATATTTATGCAAATATGTGCTACAAAAAAATCTTCCCACTCTCATCCAGAACAATGCCTTGACATCACCTTTGCTTAAAGTAAGACACAATTAGAGGAGATGAGTTACAAAAATCTGTGAATACATATCTGGAATGGAATATGCTCAGGAGTTCATATCCTTGGAGGTGGTATAGGAGTTTCCAAAAGTAAGGGACAGGGTAAACACTTCACAAACATGGAGCTCTGCTGGCCTAAAGACTTTTGAGAAACTGCCTCTGAGTTTGGGCACTTGAAATATATGTTGTTGTCAGGAGATTTAGCTTCCGTTCTAGTTAGACCATCATAACTGGGTCTGCATCTATGTGACCTGGAGGACATTTTTTCTTATTTCCCAATGAACATGAGGCAGCAGTGCTGAATTTTCTCTTTGTAGGTAAACTGTAGCCACTGCGCGCTAAGTGTCTCCTCGTGTTTACTGTAAAGCCATTTTTTCATCCTCCACTTTTTGTGGTGTTTCTTGCTGCTGCACTGGAAGTTTGGTATTTGTTTCTTGGAATACAAGGAGTTCCACTGGGACAAAGTGCTGGAGGGAATTCTGTCACATGTGGTGGGTCAGGGTCTGCAGGAGAATGCACCAAGCAAGCTTCTTTCCCACAGAGCTTGCCCCATTGACCATAGCAACCTGATTCTGAACATTGCCCTGAAACCTCTCCATATAACAAGATGCTTTTACATACAAGGGTCTGCTGGCTGCACAATGTCAGTCACAAGCCATTTGGAAGCCAATGGCAGATAAACATGGCCTCACCACAGATGTTATATCAGACACCTCCCCACCACTGCTCTAGGCCAACTACTCAGCAGGCTCCAACTTACTGGCATCTCTGTTCTACACCATTTTCATGAAACCAAGTCAATCAAGGCACTGTCTGGTATACTCATGATCAGCAACAGGAATCCAAAGGTTCTCCAGTGCCACCTGGTCAAGGGAATTTCAAAAATTTGGTGGTATTTATCTAGCTATTTTTTAAGGATGAAGTTGGAGGCACTGTGGGTTTCCAATCATTCAGGAACCATTAAATCGCGAGGAAACTCATTTGAACAAAAGAAATGGAGAACTATCACAGGCAAAGCTTCCCAAAGTGTGGCCAAAAGGTCAGATGAAGCCAGGCTCATTGAGGTCTACAATGTGAGCTCCATGTGTGTTTTGACTCTCAACTATGGCTGCCAAGTCTTTAATAATAAAATCTTTTGATATCCTGGCTGAGATTACTTGTGCTCTGTGGAAAGCCACCTTGGGCATAGATCTCAGTTTCCAAGCGCGAATCTCATGTGTGGCCTCCTAAAATCCCAACACAGTTCATGGCAATACTTCTCTGAAAACAGTTCCACAACTCAGTCTCTAAGGGAAATCACACCAGAGTTCAAGCCCAGGAGGAACCAGATATCTCTTCCAACCGCCACACAAATGACCACAATTAAAAACAAAAGACTCCCACATGGCACTCATCTTCTTCCATATAGACACTAATAATAACCTCTGGCTGGAGGTTTCCATGAGGGGCACAGACCAACACAGTATTCAAAATAAGCACCCTCGCACCTCATTTGTCACAAGTCAGGGTTTCCTGGACACCCTTCCTTTGAACACGGAATGATCATAGAGCCCTGCCTTTAATACTGCTCCACAATTCCAATTTGAGGCTTACTGACTGTGGGATTTAGATTCTTTATGTGAACTGGAGTCATGCGTAATCACAAGCACCAATGGGCTAGACTCTGCAGGGCTTTGAAGTACTCATTTGATGCAAAGGATCCCTATTCTCACTTGATGGAGATCAGGAACCTTACAGAGGAAGGCGAGAGGCGTAGTCCACAATGAATGCTTTTTGGACATTTTGGATTTGGGTGCACACATGGGATGTTTCTTTAGGTCCATTAGGTGCTAAGTATCTAAGCCACAGCCTCACACAGGGCCAAGTGGCCAATTCAGACACATCCCTTTCCAAACAATTAAGCAAAGAGCCCCAGGTGATGCCCATTCATTTCCATTTGAAAACTGTTTTCTTCAGGCTTCACAAAGGCATGGCCTAATCAAAGACCTTCCTGTTATTCAGTGCAACAGAAGAATAGGTATGCAAAAGGCCCAAAGCAGGGTTTCTCCACAGAGACTTTACTGGTCACATTGATATCTGAGTTTTCTGAGATGCTCCAATTCCCTTCAGCTATCCTGTACATGGCCATGTCCCAGAGCTTGGAGGTGGTACATATCTTGGACACATAACCATGAGCCTATTATGGTTAGTGGCCAGAATTCAGGCAGAAAACAGGAACTTAGGAAGACAATAGGTGTTGCCCATCCAGAAGGCAAGCCAAGTCCATCTATAAATTGGGAAGGATGAATGATGGGAAGCTTTCTACTAGACAGAACACATCCATTGATGCATGCTCTTTCTAATGTCTTCATCCACGAACACATTGGGATACCCAGACATAGAAACACACTCTTTGTCAAACGACTTTCTAGAAACCATCCACTCCGAAATGAACAAACTGCCTTTTCTACCTATTCTCAGAAAATGAGAAAAGACCACAAACTCACACCCAACCCACAAAGGCACCTCCTTCCCCCAAGTAGGTCTGTGACTATCCGGAGTGTCCTCTGACTGGTGGGCCATACTATGTTCCCAAAAATGGCCTGTCCTGTCTCAGATCTGGACTCCTTGGCCAACTCTGTAAGGTTATTAGGAGCCAGCGGTGAGCCATTACATGGAGATGACTTTTTCTCTCTCACGTCCTTCATAGCTGCCTACATCTTCTCCAGGGATCATTTCTGTATGGACCTTTGAGGATCTTAGCAGGTGGAAGATCTGCTACATTCCTGTATTGAAAGACCAACTCTGTCCCTAATCTTCTGTAAAGTTAGATTGAAGGAACAGTGTATGGTTAGGATTAATAACATGTTCAATATGAGTTAGGAATCATTCTGCAGGAATGTTTGGGAACCTGCAATATTTACAAGAAAATATACGTGAAATATTAGTATGAAAACAGAAATGTAGGTAAGATTTGAAGCCCAGAAGGGCATTGGGCCCTTGATTGGGATACGTAGATTTGAATTATTTTCTGCAGAGATGTCTCAGATAAATCGATGTACAATGGCAAGGACCTTGTACGTTGGATGATGGATTGTTTAAGAGAACTTCTAGTCACAAAAGGATAGTTGGAATTATTAGAAAGATACTCAGTTTCAGAAAGAAGAGTGAGTATAGGTTTTGGACAAAAAGTTCTCTAGCAATAGGGTTTCGGATAGAGAGTGAATTTAAATGTGAGCACATGTGAAGAGTCAGTCACAATGATGAACTGGGGAAAATATGTCGGAAGGCCGATATCAATAGAGACATTAAGAAATCAGGAAAAGTATAAAGTGAGTGATAGGATTAGATATTTTCAACAGGGTTGAGTTTGAATATATAATCTTAGGAAGAAAAAAATATGTTGTCACAAATAGGATTGACATTTCAGAACATTAGGCAACATGGACATGGATGTTTTTAGTAATCCATGCTCACTTTCAATTTAGGCTTTGGTACAATCATAAGTTTGACCTTTGCATTTTGTGTCTCGAATATTACTATGATAAAATGTATATGTAGATCGGGTGACATAAGTATTTCTTATACCATTTCTGGGAGCAATATTTTGAAGATGTATAAATTATTATTGGCGGTACAAAGATTTGTACCCTGTGTCTATGAATATAGAATTAATGCATGAATTGACAATACTGTGAATAAATAATATAACTGTTTCCACTTTAAATAATGGATTGAATTGATATGTGAAAATATACACAAAAACTTATATTGATATACAATCATTCATTCCAACCAGTTACACATCTAATTGTATAATTGCGTTATGTTTTATTATAAAGACTGTGTGAGATTTGCTTCAAACGTGATTATGGAAATCGAAAATAATGTGTTTGGAAAGAAGTCTCATTAAAAGACCAGTCAAGAAACCTGGAGGAATACATGTGTTCTGAAGCAGGAAGTGATTGAAAGTGAAACAAATGCCTATAAATTTGTGAATTTGTGGATGAAATATATATCCTATGATGTGCATAAACTGAAGAAATATTAACGAACCAGTGTTGAATAAAAATGAACATCAAAATACACACTATGTCCCATAGGAATCTAATTGCATTGATGTTAAACTGGGTCAATTACTGTAGAAATATGAGGATTTGTATGCACCATTCACTGAAGTTAGTTTTAAGTACTAGGAAACAAATATGTAGTTCAGGTGAATGAATATTTCTGAGAATAATCTTGTGAAATTTTTATTATAAATCCACATACATGAACATGAATGAATTTCGGTAGTGTATATAAGACACATATATTTCATATTTTGAAAAATCTTGAGAGTGTATATATATATATATATATATATATATATATATATATATATACCCAAAACACACACAGAGATATTAAAAAGTACCAATATATAAGCCAATCAATATTCATCATGAAATATATAACATCCACAGATGCAAAATTATTTATTGTACTGAGCATGGATTTATGTACAATGTTGTTCTCCTAGGAAGCTCACATATAGGTTGAATTTTCAGTTCCAACAGCGTTTAGGAGGAGTGATCTTTTCTCACAATTTGTATCTCCAAATCAGCCAGGTCACAAAAATGTACGTGTGATACCAGGTAGGATTCTATATGTGCATATAAAAATCCATGTGCTGAATAGGCTACAGAGAAAGGGAGACAGGAATTCACGTATTTGTTAACTACAAAAACCCATGGTGAAATATTTTAATTAAAAATTGACTAGATTTATAACACCTACACTTTATCATGCAAAAGGCAAATCCAACTATACACCATGCCTCCTCTGAACTGTTTGTATTTCAATTCTGTTTGCATTATTTCTCTCCACCATATTAGGATTAGTGGTCAGAGTCTAGTAGGGTATGGGTTAGTGTCAGGGATTCAGTATTTTGAATGTAAAATAGGAAAATGAATCAAATGTGTATGCAAATATGTGCTACACAAAATCTTCCTACTCTCATTCACAACAATACCTTGACACTATCTTTGCCCCAATTAAGACAAAATAAAAGAAGAAGAGTTAGAAAATCTGTGAATACATATCAGGAATGGAACATGATTGCGAGTTCACAATCTTGGAGGTGGTAGAGGAGTTTCCAAAAGTAAGGGACAGGGTAAATATTGCACAAATATGGAGATGTGCCAGCCTAAAGACTTCTGGAGAACCTGCCTCTGAGGTTGGCCACTTGAAGTATATGTTGTTGTCAGGACCTATGGCTTCCTTTCTAGTGAGACCACCAAAGCTGGGTCTCCATCTATGTGACCTGCAGAACATGGTTTCTTATTTTCCAAAGAAAGTGAGGCAGCAAGGCTGAATTCTCTCTTTGTAAGTAAACTCTTGCCACTGAAGGCTAAGTGTGGCCCCGTGTGGACTGTGAAGCCATTTGGTAATCCTCCACTTTTCATGGTGTTCTTGCTGCTGCACTGGGAGTTTGGTATTGGCTTCAGGAAATACAAGAAATTCAACTGGGTCACAGTGCTGGAGGGAGATCTGTCACGTGTTGTGTGTCAGGGTCTGCAGGAGAATGCACCAACCAGGCTTCTATCCCACATAGCTTGCCCCCTTGACCATAGCAACCTGATTCTCAACATTGACCTGAAACCTCTCCATTCAACAAGATGCCTTTACATACAAGGGTCTGCTGGCTGCACCATGTCAGTTACAAGCCTTTTGACAGATCCACATAATCCCAACACAGAAGTTTTATCACAGACCTGCAAAACACTCCTCTAGGCCCACTACTCAACAGACTTTAACTTATTTGCATCACTGTTCTACACCATTTTCATGAAACCCAGTCAATCAAGGCACTGTCTGGTACACTCATGATCAGCAACAGGAAATCCAAAGTGTATCCAGTGACACCTGGTGATGGGAATTTCAAATTTTTATGATGTTTATCTAGCCATTTTTCAAGGATGAGGTTGGAGGCACTGTGGTATTTAATTCATTCTGGAAACATCAAATGGTGAGAAAGCCCATTTCAATGAAACATCTGGAGAACTCTCACAGGCAAGACTTCCCAAAGAGTGGCCAAAAGATCAAATGAAGCCAGGCCCATTGAGGTCTACAATGTGAGGTCCATGTGTGTTTTTACTCTCAACTATGGCTGTCAAGTCTTAAAGAATAAAATCATGTGATATTCTGGCTCAGATTCCCAGTGCTCTGTGGGAAGCCCCCTGGACCTAGATCTCAGTTTCCAAAGGCCACTACCATGTGTGGCCTCCAAAAATCCCAACACAATTCATGGCAATACATCTCTGCAGTAATTTCCAAACTCAGTCTCTAAGAAGACTCACACCAGAGTTCAAGCCAAGGTGGACCCAGTCATCTCTTCCATCAGCCAAACAAATGACCACAATTAAAACCAAAATACTCCCACATGGCTCTCAACTACTTCCACATAGACACTCATCATTACCTCTGGCTGGAAGTTTCCATGAGGGGCGCAGCTGAAGACAGTATCCAAAATATGCTCCCTACCCTCATTTGTCTAAAGGTAGGGTGGCTTGACAACCTATCTGTGAACAAGGAGTGATCAAATAGGCCTGCCATTAATACTGCTCTGCTTCTCCAATTTGAGCCTAATGTCTGTGGGGTTTAGATTCTTTATGTGAATTGGAGTCATGAGAAAATCCAAGCACCTATGGGCTTGCCTCTGCAGGGCTTTGAAAAACTTTTTGAACCAAAGGATACCTATTCTCACTTGATGGAAATCAGGAACCTTACAGAGGAAGGCGAGAGACTTCATCCACAATACTGCTCTTTTTCCATTTTGGTTTTGGATGCACACATGAGATCTTTCCTTAGATTCATCAGGTGGTGAGAATCTAAGTCACAGCCTCACACAGGGCCAAGAGGCTGATTCAGACACATCCCTTTCCATGGCAATTAAGCAAAGAGCCACAGGTGATGCTCATTATTTTCCATTAGAAAACTGTTTTCTTCAGGCTTCACAAAGGGGTGGACTGAGGCAAAGACCTTCCAGACATTCAGGGCAACGGAACAATAGGTAAACAAAAGGCCCAAATCAGTGTTTCTTCACTGACCCATTACTGGTCACAATGATATCTGAGTTTTCTGAGTTCCTCTCCATTCCCTTCATCTATCCAGTACAAGGCCATGTTACAGAGTTTGGAGGTGGTACATATCTTTTACACAAAACCATGAGCCTATTCTTGAGAGTGGCCAGAATTCAGAAAGAAAACAGGAACTTAGGAAGATAGCAGGTATTGCCCATTCATAAGGAAAGTCGTAGTCCATTCATAAATTTGGCAGGATGAATGATGAGAAACTTTCTACTAGACAGAACACATCCATTGATGCATTCTCTTTTCTAATGTCTATAACCACAGACACAGTGGGATACACAAACCCACAACCACACCCACAAAGGCAACTCTTTCCTCCAAGTTGGTCTGTGACTATCCAGAGTGTCCTCTGACTGGTGGGCCATACTATGTTCCCCAAAATTGCTTGTTCTGTCTCAAATCTGCTTTCCTTTGTCAACTCTTGAAGTAGTCAGGAGTCAGCGGTGAGCCAATACCTGCTTTATCAGGAAAGAACCATCTTCAGAGCTTCCCTGGCATTTGGCCATCCTCACATCAGTAGGTAAGTGCCGTAGCCCGGCTGGCTGGGCAAAATAACCGGGGGGGGTGACGAACAACTTGTGTAGACTGATGCAGCAGGACTGGAAGCCGTTTATTGTTGAATAAGAGCGGTATTTATACATTTTACACAGCCTATCTAATTAGCATGAAATTGATACAGCAGTCAAACAATAAGGAATCTCCACACTTAATGGCTCGCTTTTGTTACTTCACAAACCACTCCCTCTGGCATTTTGCCAGGCGCCATCCAGACTTCTTTACAGGCTCTAACATTTCTCTGGCAAAATAACAGGTGCCAATCTGACTTGTTTACAGACGTTAACATTTCCCCCTTTTGTTTAATTTAAATAAGGACCATAGTGTTTTTTACAGAAACACCATAAATAACCTGCTAGAAACAGAAAGGGAGGATACAAAATGTTACAATACCAATCCAATTGATGGCTCCATGCAAGAAGCCCTTGGAAAACTTATACCAGCAATGACACCGTTAGCAAAGATACCGAGTTACAAGTTGTTGTAGATTACAGTCTGTTGTCTCAGTCCAGATAAAGCAGTGTCTCAATAGATTAACTCAGAGTTCAGGTATATCACAGTCCAGGTAAGTTCTCCAGGCAGCTAGCTTAAGTTGTAGTAGCAGAAACAGCGATAGCTCCGAAGTCTCCTCGGGTTCTCAGCCGAAGTTTCCTCCAGTTCTCAGCAACATTGTAAATTCTTCCACCTTTGTTTTCACCGGCACTTGGACGAAGGCAGGAACTCCGGATGGCTAAAGAAAATCCTGTAGCATTTCACTAAGAAAACAACCTTCTGAACAATTTTAGTACATTATCTCAAGGTTTTTTACATTTGAAATAAGCCTTAATAGTACTCATTACTCATCAGCCTGCAGGTGTGGGAGACCCATTGTAGTTACTGGCCTTGGAAATGATCAAACTTCAGGGATGCCAGTGGCATCTTCTGCCAGCTGTAGCATCCTGGGCAGCCCCAGATGGCCCCAGGGAGAGTCCTGGGCTCAAACTTCTTCCGGGCACAGGGAGCAAAAGCCTGCGAGACTGTGCCTCCAGGTCAGGTCTAGATTTGGGCTCACAGTGGCGATCCGCTCCCCCGGGCAGGGGGGCGGGGAAGAGCCCTCAACTGCCTTTTGGAAAATTCTTACTGCGCCATGATCGGCTTGGGCAGGTGGCAGCCGCCTTGTCATTTCACGCACCCTCCAGTATCGAAAAGTATTCAGTAATAGCCTTTTGCTGCAACTTTTTTCCTGATAATCCTTCTTCTTCTGAACTTTCTTTTTCTTTCTGACTAGAGTTTCTGGGCTTTTATCAACACATGCCCTAACTATTCTTGGTTCCACTGGGGTGCCTTTTTCTCTTATCAATTTACTTCTCACCCCTTCCATATTTTCATCACAAAGACAATACAACATTTCAAGACAAAACAAGACACAAACATACTGCATCAATCTTCTCCATTTTCTCGAAATGGTCATTTTTCCTATCGCCCTATCTGCCTAGGGACGAGCAGATTGCTCCCGTCCTATCTATGGACAGAAAGCTTTTTTTGACCCTTACCCGTGAGTGTCCCAGGGCTCCCCGTAACGGGCCACCATCTGCCGCAGTCCCACTGCAGCAGAATAACCTGGGGGGTGATGAATAACTTGTGTATGTTGATGCAGCAGGAATGAGAGCCGTTTATTGTAAGATCTGAGTGATATTTATACATTTTACACAGCCTATCTCATTAGCATAAAATAGATACAGCAGTCAACCAATAAGGAATCTTCACACTTAATGGCTCGCTTTTGTTACTTCACAAACCACTCCCTCTGGCATTTTGCCAGGCGCCATCCAGACTTGTTTACAGACTCTAACATTTCTCCAGCAAAATAACAGGTGCCAATCTGACTTGTTTACAGACCTTAACAGGTAAGAAGAAAGACTGACTCTGTCTTTGGTAAATTCAAACAAGTGAGACCACTGGGACTTGGATTGGTAATGGCTCTGGGTGCCTGGCTTCCTGGATCCCAAGTTCAGAGACTTTCATCACCAAGGAAATGAGGTGTGGTCACTTCTTTCAGGAACTGAATGAGGTCACTGCCTTGGCTACCACTTTGTCCTAACAGTTGCTTCCAAGGGTTCCATGAGATGGAGGCTGCCCCTACTTCCTGTGACAATTTCATATGTTAGAATGGTATATCAACCATACGCACCTGGGATGAGCTTTCCACACAGGCCTGGTTTGGTCTACTCTACATTAAGAAGAGTGAGGCTGATTCAGACACATTCCTTCATCCTTCCAGGTTGTTTGCCATGGAGATGTCTTTTGCTCTCTCAGGTCCTTCATAGCTGCCTACATCTTCTCCAGAGATCATTTCTGCACGTACCTTTGATGTTCTCAGCAGGTGGAAGATCCCATACATTCTTGTATTGTAAGACCAACACTGTCGCTGCTCTTCAGCAAAGTTAGATTGAGGGAACAGTGTATGATTAGTGTTATTAACATGTTCGATATGGGTTAGGAACCATTCTGCTGCATGAATAATGGTATTGGGAACCTGTGATATTTACAAGAATATAGAGGTGAAATATATGTACGAAAACAGAAATCTAAGTAAGATTTGAAGCCCAGAAGGTCATTTGTCCCTTGATTGGGATACTTAGCATTGAATTACATTCTGCACAGATGTTTCAGATAAATCGATATACAATGGCATAGGATCTTTCACCTTGGATGATTGAATGTAGAAGAGAACATCCAGTCAAAAAGTGATAGTCGGTAGGATTAGGAAGATATTCCGTAAATTTAGGAAGAAGAATGAGTGTAGGATTTGGAACAAAAGTTCTTTAGAAGTAGGGTATCGCTAAGAGAGTGAATGTAAATATCAGCACATGTGACGAGGAAGTCACAATGATTAACGGGGGAAAATATGTAGGAAAGCAGATATCAATAGAGACATTACAAAATCAGGCAAAGTATAAAGTGAGTGACAGTATTAGACATTTTCAACATGGTTGAGTTTGAATATATAATCTTTGGAAGAAACAAATATGTAGTCACCAATAGGATTTTCATTTGAGAGCATTAGGCAACCTGGACATGGATGTTTTTAGTAATCCATGTTCACTTTCCATTTAGGTTTTGTACAATCATAAGTGTGACCTTTGCTTTTTGTGTCCAGAATATTACTGTGATAAAATGTATATGTAGATCAGGTGACATGAGTATTTCTTCCACCATTTCTGGGAGCTATATTTTGAGGACGTATAAATTAGTATTGGGGGTACAAAGAGGTGTACCTGTGTCTATGAATATAGAGATAATTCGTGAATAGACTGTACTGTGAATAAATAATGTAACTGGTTCCACTTTAAATAATGGATTGAATTGATATCTGAAACTAAGTAAGAAATCTTATATTGATATAGAACCATTCATTCCAACCAGTTACACATCTAATGGTAATATTAGTGTTATGGTTTATTGTGACGGGTTTGTGAGTTTTGCTTCAAATGTGATAATGGAAATCGAAAATAATGTGTTTGGAAAGAAGTCTCATGAAAAGAGCAGTCAAGAAACATGGAGGAATACATGTGTTCTCAAGCAGGAAGTGATTGAAAGTGAAACAAATGCCTATAAATTTGCGAAATTTTGATGAGACATATATGCTATGATGTGCATAAACTGAAGAAATAGTAATGTACCAGTGTTGAATAAAAATGAACGTCAAAATGCACATCATGTCTACTTGCATTGATTTTCAACTGCGTCAGTTACTGTAGAAATATTAGGATTTGGGGGGGATTAAAAATACAATTTATTTTAGCACTACCATGCCACAGAATGTAGAGGAAAGATCAATGGATTTTTAGTTATAGCACTAATAATCTAACATTTAGTGACTATTTTGGATAGTCTAAAATTACATAAGGCTATGTAACATAATTTTTTTTATTTAACATTCATCAAAGCTTGGAATTTTCATAATATTTCTTCTTTTTTATTTTTTATTTTTTCAGTTGTTGATTGACCTTCATTTTGTTTATTTGTATGTGGTGCTGAGAATAGAACCATGTGCCTTACACATGCTAGAAAAGCATGTTACCACTGAGGCACAAACCAAGCCCCTCCACTTTTATCTTAACATCATACACTCATGTCCCTCTTCTTTACTCACTTTCTTCCCCATTTTCCCCCTTCTCTCCCTTCCTTTTTCGTTTCCCCTCCATATCTATTTTTCTCTCATGTCATTACAAACAGTAGTATGCTATGAAATTTAAGTTTAAGACTGTTTTTTATAGTCATTCTTTTTCTTGAGAAAATCTAAAAATTATAATCACCTGATAGATATATTACAATACATTTATTACACATATGTATCTATATTCATGCATATGCATTACATATATTATATATATATACATATATGTTTAAAAGTACTTTGATTTTCCTGTTAGAAATAATATAGACCAAGTCTTTCTTAATTCTCAATTCTTCCATAATTAACATCTTACAGTGAAAATCAAATAAACATATTTAAGTAAAAAGGTATCATTCTTATTTATCAATACTGATAATTTAAGGTTTTATATCACATTAAGCTGTAATATGGCATATTAACTCTTATGAATTAGAGAAATTTTATTTGAACAACCTATTATTTAAGGACCATATGCACTGACATTTTAAATGGCGTTCTTGTGATTTCTATTTCTATCAATTGTGTATTAATTGCCAAATACTTATTTTAGTACTTTTCATGTTCATAATTGATATAAAGTCAATTGTTTAATTCTTCTTGTAAGTAGTTACTTATTACAGTAGGGACATTATTAATAATACTACATCTTTATAAGAAAAATGGTACAAATTTATTTTCATGCAAAATTAAGAATAATTGCATGCTCTAAATGTTTGATTGTTGATACATATAATAAAGAGCTTTTGATGAGTCTCTTCCCCAGTAAAACATAAAATGCAAAGATAATGTCCAAATAAAGATAAGAAAAATACACATTATCAGCTAGAAACTATTAAATAAAAGGTGAAAAGAACAATCCAACACATTGTACGAACTTGTCAGATGAGGTAGTATTCTGGAAGAATAGCCTAAGACTAGACCTTGTCCATGTGAAAATATTCACGAAAAAAATGAAGTATGAAAAGTGTAGAAAATGCTATGAATTTTTCATGAAGATAGGTGAATTATCCTTTCATCTCAATTTATGTGCATTTTCTGGTAAAATAAATTTGTGATATTTACAACTACACAAAACAAAGTTTCGGCATAGCAAAATGAATACATCTGAACCCATTTTTAGCTGATTTCTTCCCACTAAATTTTAAACCTTTATTTATTTATTTATTTTTATTGGTTGTTCAAAACATTACAAAGCTCAAGATATATCATCTTTCATACATTTGACTCAATTGGGTTATGAACTCCCATTTTTTCCCCAAATACGAATTGTAGAATCACATCGGTTACACATTCATACTTTTACATAATGGCATATTAGTGACTGTTGTATTCTGCTACCTTTCCTATCCCCTACTATCCACCCTCTCCTCCCCTCCCATCTTCCCTCTCTACCTCATCTGCTATTGTTCAATTCTCTCCATTGTTTCCCCCCCACTTCCCCTCACAACATTTTATATGCGATTTTGTGTAACATTGAGGGTCTCCTACAATTTTCATAAGCTTTCCCTTCTCTCTCCCTTTCTCTCCCCCCATTCGTCTTTGTTTAATGTTAATATTTTCCTCATGCTCTTCCTCCCTGTTCTGCTCTTATTTGCTCTCTTTATATCAGAGAAGACATTTGGCATTTATTTTTTAAGGACTGGTTAGCTTCGCTTAACATAATATGCTCTAATGCCATCCATTTCCCTGCAAATTCTATGATTTTGTCATTTTTGTGCTGTGTAATACTCCATTGTGTATAGATGCCACATTTTTTTATCCATTAATCTATTGAAGGGCATCTAAGTTGGTTCCACAGTCTAGCTATTGTGAATTGTGCCGCTATGATCATTGATGTGGCAGTATCCCTATAGTACGCTCTTTTAAGATCCTCAGGGAACAGTCCAAGAAGGGTGATAGCTGGGTCAAATGGTGGATCCATTTCCAGCTTTCCCAGGAATATCCATACTTCTTTCAAAATTGGCCTCACCAATTTGCAGTCCCACCAGCAGTGTCCAAGTGTACACTTTTCCCCACATCCTCGCCAACACTTATTGTTGTTTGACTTCATAATGGCTGCTCATCTTACTGGAGTAAGATGGTATCTTAAGGTGGTTTTGATTTGCATTTCTCAGACTGCTAGACATGGTGAGCATTTTTTCATGTACTTGTTGATTGATTGTATGTCCTCCTCTGTGAAGTGTCTGATTAGGTCCTCGGCCCATTTGTTGATTGGGTTATTTGTTATCTTATTGTTTAATATTTTGAGTTCTTTGTATATTCTGCATATTAGGGCTCTATCTGAAGTGTGAGGGGTAAAAATTTGTTCCCAGGAAGTAGGCTCTCTATTTACCTCTCTTATTGTTTCTCTTCTTGAGAAAAAAACTTTTTAGTTTAAGTAAGTCCCATTTGTTTTTTTCTTGTTATTAACTCTTGGGCTATTGATGTCTTATTAAAGAATTTGGAGCCTGACCCCACAGTATATAGATCGTAGCCAACTTTTTCTTCTATGAGACGCAGTGTCTCTGATTTGATATCTAGCTCCTTGATCTATTTTGATTTAACTTTTGTGCATGGTGAGAGAACGGGATTCAGTTTCATTTTGTTGCATATGGATTTCTAATTTTCCCTGCACCATTTGTTGAAGATGCTATCCTTCATCCATTGCATGTTTATAGCCACTTTATCAAATATAAGAAAGTTGTAATTTTGTGGATTGGTTTATCTGTCCTCCATTCTATACCATTTGTCCACCTGCCTGTTTTCGTACCAGTACCACACTGTTTTTGTTACTATTGCTTTGTAGTAAAGTTTGAACTCTGGTATCACTATACCTCCCGATTCACACTTCCTGCTTAGAATTTCTTTTGCTATTCTGTGTCTTTTGTTTTTCTATATGAATTTCATGATTGCTTTATCATTTCTACAACAAATGCCATTGGGATTTTGATTGGCATTGCGTTAAACCTGTATAGAACTTTGGGTAATTTCGCCATTTTGATTAATATAGTTCTGCCTATCCATGAACAGGGTACATTTTTCCATCTTCTAAGATCTTTTTCTATCTCTCTCTTTAGGGTTCTGTGGTTTTCACCTCTTTTGTTAGGTTGATTTCCAAGTATCTTATTTTCTTTGAGGCTATTGTGAATGGAGTGATTTTCCTCATTTCCATTTCAGAAGTTTTGTTGCTGATATACAGGAATGCCTTTGATTTATGCGTGTTGGTTTTATATCCTTCATTTATTAACTCTAGCAGTTTCTTTGTAGACCCTTTTGGGTCTGTTAAATATATTACGATGTCATCCACAAATAGCGATAATTCAAGTTCTTCTTTTCCTATTTTTATGCCTTTAATTTCTTTTGTCTGTCTAATTTCTCTGGCTAGTATTTCAAGAACTAAATTGAATAGAAGTGGTGATAGAGGGCATCCCTGTCTTGTTCCAGATTTCAGAGGGAATGCCTTCAGTTTTCTCCATTTAGGATGATCCTAGCCTGAGGTTTAGCATATATAGCTTTTACAATGTTGAGGTAAGTTCCTGTTATTTCTAGTTTTTCTAGTGTTTTGAACATAAAGGGATGCTGAACTGTGTCGAAAGTTTTTACTACATCTATCGAGATGATCATATGGTTCTTGTCCTTAAGTCTATTGATGTGGTGAATAGCATTTATTGATTTCCGTATATTTAACCAGCCTTGCATTCCAGGGAAGAATCCTACTTGATCATGGTGCACAACTATTTTGATATGCTTTTGGATTCAATTCACACGGATTTCATTGAGAATTTTTGCATCCAAGTTCATTAGAGATATTGGTTGTAGTTTTCTTTTTTGAAGTGTTTTTGTCTGGTTTTGGGATCAGGGTGATTTTGGAGTCCGAGAATGAATTTGGAAGAGCTCCTTATTTTTCTATTTCTTGATATAGCTTGAAAAGTATTGGTATTAATTCTTCTTTGAAGGTTTTTTTGAACTCTGCTCTATACCCATCAGGTCCAGGGCTTTTTTTGGTTGGTAGTATTTTGATGGCTTCTTCTATTTCTTCCTTTGTTTTTGGTCTGTTTAAATTGTGTGTGTCTTCCTGACTGAATCTGGGCAGATCGTATGACTTAAGAAATTTATCGATATTTTAACTATCTTCTATTTTATTGGAATATAGGGTTTCAAAATACTTTCTAATTATCTTCTGTATTTGTGTACTGTCTGTTGTGATATTGTCTTTTTCATTCCGTATGTTAGTAATTTCAGTTGTCTCTCTTCTTCTCATCCTTAGCATGGCTAAGGGCCTGTGAATCTTATTTATTTTTTCAAAGAACCAACTTTTAGTTTTATCAATTTTTTCAATGTTTTTTTTTGTTTCAATTTCGTTGATTTCTGCTCTAATTTTAATTATTTCTTGTCTTCTACTACATTTGCTGTTGTTTTGCTCTTCCTTTTCTAGGTTTTTGATGTGTACTGTGAGTTTATTTATTTGTTGTTTTATTCTTTTTTTGAGGAAAGAACTCCAAGAAATGAATTTCCCTCTTAAAACTGCCTTCTTTGTGTCCCATAGATTCCAGTACGATGTGTCTGTATTGTCATTTGATTCTAAAAATATTTTTATCTCCTCCTTTATGTCTTCTGTAACCCATTGATCATTCAGTAGAATATTGTTCATTTTCCATGTGATGTAGGATTTTTCCTTCCTTCTTTTATCATTGATATCCAGTTTCATTCCATTATGATCAGATATGGTGCATGGTATTTTCTCCACGCCTTTATATTTACTAAGAGTTGCCCAATGGCATAATATATGGTCTAACTTGGAGTAGGATCCATGTGCTGCTGAGAATAAAGTGTATCCACTTGATGATGGTTGATGTAATCTATATATGTCGGTTACGTCAAGGTTATTGATTGTGCTGTTGAATTCTATAGTTTCTTTATTCAGTTTTTTATAGAGGATCTGTCTAATGGCGAGAGCGGTGTGTTGAAGTCACCCATAATTATTGTGTTGTAGTCTATTTGACTCTTGAACTTGAGGCGAGTTTGTTTTATGAGCGTTGCAGCTCAATTGTTTGGTGCATACCAATTGATAATTGTTATGTCTTGTTGGTGGATGGTTCCTTTTAACAATATATAGTGTCCTACTTTATCCCTTTTGATTAACGTAGGTTTGAAGTTGATTTTATATGATATGAGTATGGCCACTCCTGCTTGCTTCCGAGGGCCATATGAGTGGTATGATTTTTCCCAACCTTTCACTTTCAGCCTGTGTATGTCTTTACCTTTCATATGAGTCTCTCGAAGGCAGCATATTGTTGGATTTATTTTTTTGATCCAGGTTACTAGCCTATATCTCTTGATTGGTGAGTTTAGATTTTTAACATTTAAGGTTACAATTGAAATATGATTTGTACTTCCAGTCATGTTTATTTATTTATTTATTTTAATTTGGGTAGTTTTTACTTTTTGGTTTTTTTCTTACCCCTTTACTGAGATACCTCACGCTGTTAGTTTTGGGCACTATTTTTCAATTCCTCTTCTTGTAGTATTTTGCTCAAAATGCTTTGCAGTGCTGGTGTTCTGTCTGCGAATTCTTTTAGCTTTTATTTATCAGGAAGGACTTAATTTCATTGTCAAATCTGAAGCTTAATTTTGTTGGATACAGTATTCTTTGTTGGAATCCATTATTTTTCAGTGTTTGAAATACATTGTTCGAAGATCTTCTCGCTTTCAAAGTCTGTGATGAAAAATCAATTGTTAACCTTATTGGTTTTCCCCTGAATGTTATCTGCCTACTTTCTTTCGTAGCTTTTAATATTCTCTCCTTGTTCTGTATGTTGGCTATCTTCATAATTCTATGTCTTGGAGTTTGTCTATTATGGTTTTGAATGTTTGAGGTCCTGTAGGCTTCCAGGATATGGCAATCCATTCCATCTTTCATCTCTGGGAAGTTTTCTAGAATTATTTCATTTAATATGTTGTTCATTCATTCGGTTTGAATTTCTATGCCTTCTTCTATCCCGATGACTCCCAATTTTGTTTTTTTTTTATGACATCCCATATCTCTTGAAGAGTTGCTCATGGGATTTAAGCATGTTTTCTGTGTTGACTATATTCTTTTCAAGTTGACAAACTTTGTCTTCATTATCTGATGTTCTGACTTCTACTTGATCTAGTCTATTTGTAATATTCTTGTTTGAGTTTTTAATTTGGTTTATAGTTTCCTGCATTTCTAGAATTACTGTATGATTTTTTAAAAGATCTCTATCTCCTGGTAAAGCTTGTTCTTTGCCATTTGAATTTGTTTGTTTAATTCATTTTCAAAATATACTTTTATCCTTAGACTTGCTGCCTCATGTCTTCTCTCTTATTCCTTTCCATCTGAGTTAGGTATGACTTAAGTTTTTTCCCTATCCCTGTTTCTGATGCTTCTAGGTTCTCCTGTAGTATTAAGTTGTCCTTCATTGTTTGTACACCTTGTTTTCCCTTGTTTTTTCAGGATGTTCACGTCATTTTCCAGCTCTATTTGATTGCTGTGTTTCTGCTCTCTTCTATAGATTTGTTATGGGTTTATATATCTCTGTTTTCTCTCCTTTGTGTTGGTAGACTATGCCTGCTTAAGTGGATTCCGCTGTTAAGGAATTCTGACGGCCGAGCTCCAGTGATGTCACCTCTCTGCTGTGGTGGGCCCCAGGCTCCTTGCCGGAGTGTCTGAATTGGGTGGGTGGACTGGATTGTCTCTGGTTGGTTTCAGCTCCCGGTCGCTGGCAGGCCGGCAGTCTCCAGCCACCCAGTAGCACGGGCAGCTTGTGGTCTGTCTTCGGCTGGTGGGTGATCTCTAGCCACACAGTTGCGCATTCGGTCGCCAGCAGGCGCGCGTTCTCCAGCCGTCAAGACATAGCGTCAGCAGGTGGGCTGGCGCCAGCAGGAAGGTGGTCTCCAGTTGCCCAGTCACACTGGCAGTGGGCCAGCGTTCTCCAGCCAGCCAGTCAGGAGGGCCTGGCCTCTAGTCCCCTGGTTTATCCTGCTAGTCCTGATTTCTCCTGCTAGACCAGATTTCTCCTGAGTGATGCTTCTCGGCAGCTCAAACTGTTCTGTGGGTCTGCCGTTTGTTGGGTGGGGAGGGTGTCTATTGGGAACCCTGGAACTCTATTGTTTTAATTTTTTTCGCTTGCCCATCGCCCCGCACTGGCTAGACAAGTTTCATTTTTGCCGCTGATGGGAAGGGGAGATGAAGGTCAGGTGCCTCTAGTTTTCCCCCAGTCTTTATGCAGACATGCTCTGATTATCCCTCCCCCAAAAGCCTAGGAGATATTTTATGCGAATTCCCCTCTGTATGTGAGATGAGCTGAGAAACACACACCTGTTTTATTCTTGCAATCTGTCAGGGAGTGGTGGTGGTTACTTCAGCTCTCCAAGATGGTGGCTGTTGGTTTCCTTTGTGGAGTTTCCGCTTTGGGGCATAGAAATGTACTGCTAACTTCCCCGTCTGAAATCCCGAATTCAGCTGGGGGCTCAGTGGATGCTCAGCCAGCAGGATTCCACAGAATCCGCAGCAACGTTTCTCCCTGCTTGCTGGTCGCTTCTCGGTGGTGCCTCACCATTTGTAGACACAGGGCAGGTCACGCGGATCAATCAGAATGGATCTCCAGTTGCACAAGTGGCTTGTGTTTGAGACTCAATTACCAGACCTCGGTGGTGGAAATCATTCTTCTAGGTTTCGGTAAACACCCATTTTCCTGTAAGATCCTAACAAGATAGTTTTTCATTGCTCTAACTCGTTATTCACTTGCGCAGTGGCAGGGTACACTGGGTGTGATACACTGTCTTCACAGCCATCTTGCAATGCCGAAATATTAGGATTTGGATGCACCATTTACTGGAAACTGTTTCAGTACTAGGAAAAAATATGTATTTCAGGTGGATGAATATTTCTGAGAATAATTTTTTAAAAAGTGGATTATAAATCCACATACATGAATATGAATGAATTTAGGGAGTGCAAAATAAGACACAAATATTTCATATTTTGAAAAATCTGGAGATTACATACATATATATATATATATATATATATATATATATATATATACACACACACACACACACAGACATTAAAAACTAGCAATATATATGCCAATCGAAATTCATCATGAAATACATATCATCCAAAGACCCAAAAATATTCATATACTGAACATGGATTTATGTATAATGTTGTTCAACTAGGAGGCTTACCCATAGGTTGAATTTTCAGTTCCAACAGCATTTAGGAGGAGTGATCTCTTCTCACAATTTGTATTTGCCAAGTCAGTCACCTCACAAAAATGTACGTGTGATACCAGGTACAATTCTATATGTGCATATAAAATTACATGTGCTGAATAGGCTACAGAGAAAAGGAGACAGGAATTCACATATTTGTTAACTTTCAAAACACACGGAGAACTATTTCAACAAAAAAATGACTAGATTTATAACTCCTACCCTATATAATGCAAAAGGCAATTCCAACTATACACCATGCCTCCTCTGAACTGCTTGTATTTCTATTCTGTTTTGGTTATTATTCTCTATCATATTACGATTAGTAGTCAGAGTCTAGTATGGTAGGGGTTAGAGTCAGGGATTCAGTATTTCGAATGGAAAATTGGAAAATGTATCCAATGTGTATGCAAATATGTGCCACACAAAATCTTCCCACTCCTCCAGAACAATGGCTTGACATTATCTTCGCCCCAAGTAAGACATAATTAGAGGAGAAGAATTAGAAAATCCGTGAATACTTATCTGGAATGTAATATGCTAATAAGTTCACTACCTTGAAGGTGGTACAGGAGTTTCCAAAAGTAAGGGACAGGGTGAACACTCCATAAACATGGAGCTCTGCTGGCCTAAAGACTTCTTGAGAAATTGCCTCTGAGGTTGGGCACTTGAAACATATGTTGTTATCAGGAGCTTTAGCTTCCTTTGTACTGAGATCATCAAAGCTGGGTCTGCACCTATGTGACCTGTAAAACATAGTTTCTTATTTTCCAATTAACATGAGACACCAGTCCTGAATTTGATCTTTGTAGGTAAACTGTGGCCACTGGGTTCTAAGTGTCTCCCTGTGTGGACTGTGAAGCCATTTGTTCATCCTCCAATTTTCATGGTGTTTCTTGCTGCTACAATGGGAGTTTGGTATTTGCTTCATGAAATACACGGAGTTCAACTGGGACACAGTGCAGCAGGGAGTTCTGTCACATGTGGTATTTCAATTTCTGCAGGAGAATGCACCAACCATGCTTCTATATCACATAGCTTGCCCCATTGACCATAGCAAATCGATTCTGAACATTGCCCTGAAACCTCTCCATATAACAACATGCCTTTACTTAGAAGGGACTGCTGGCTGCATCATGTCAGTCACACGCCATTTGGAAGCCAATGGCAGATCCACATGGCCCCACTACAGATGTTTTATCACACACCTGCCTACCAATGCTCTAGGCCCACTAATCATCAGGCTCCAACTTATTGGCATCTCTGTTTTACACAATTTTTATTAAAACCAGTCAATCAAGGCACTGTTATACTCATGATCAGCAACAGGACATCCAAAGGTTCTCCTGTGCCAGCTGGTCATGGAAATTTCAAAAATTTCATGGTATTTTTCTAGCCATATTTCAACAATGACGTTGGAGGCACTGTGAGTTTCAGTTCATTCCAGAACCATTAATCTTGACGAAGCTCATTTCAATGAAAGCTCTGGAGAAATCTCACAGGTAATGCTTCCCAAAGAATGGCCAAAAGGTCAAATGAAGCCAGGCCCATTGAGTTCTACAATGTGAGGTCCATGTGTCTTTTGACTCTCAACTATGGCTGCCAAGTCTTTCAGAAGAAAATTATGTGAGATCTTGGCTGTGATTCCCAGTGCTCTGTTGAAAGCCACCCTGGGCCTTGATCTCAGTTTCCAAGGGCGACTCTCATGCATGGCCTCCTAAAATCCCAACACAATTAATGGCAATACTTTTCTGAGGTCAGTTCCAGAACTCAGTCTCTAAGGGGAAAAACACCAGAGTTCATGTCAAGGTGGACCCAGTCATCTCTTCCAACCACCACACTAACAACCACAATTAAAACCAAAACACTCCCACATGGCCCTCATGTTCTTTTATATAGACACTCATCATAACCTATCGCTGGAATTTTCCACGAGGGGCGAAGCTCAAGACAGTCTCCTAAATAATCTCTCTTGCCCCTAATTTGCCTAAATTCAGGGTGGCCTGGACACCACTCCTGTGAACCAGGAGTGTTCATATAGGCCTGCTGTTAATACTTCTCTGTTTCTCCAATTTGAGGCGTATTGACTGTGCAGTTTGGATTCTTTATGTGAATTGTAGTCACGGGAAAATTCAAGCAATTATGGGCAAGCCTTTTTAGGGCTTTGAAGAAATGATTTGGCCCAAAGGATCCCTATTCTAACTTGATGGAGGTCAGGAACCTCACAGAGAATGGGGAGAGACTTCATCCACAATAACTGCACTTTTGGCCATTTTTGTTTTGGATGCACACATGTGATGTTTCTTTAGATTCTTCAGGGGTTGAGAATCTAAGCCACGGCCTCACACAGGGCCAAGAGGCTGATTCAGACACTTCCATTTCCAAAGGAATTAAGCAAAGATCCACAGGTGATGTCCATTCATTTCCATTTGAACCTGTTTTCTTCAGGCTTCACAAACGAATGTCTTGAGGCAAAGACCTTCCTGACATTCAGGGCAACAGAACAATAGGTAAGCAAAAGGCCCAAAGCAGGGTTTCTCCACTTAGACTATCATGGTCACACTTATATCTGAGTTTTTTGAGATGCTCGACATTCCCTTCAGCTATCCAGTACATGGCCATGTCACAGGGCTTGGAACTGCTACATATCTTGGACACAAAACCATGAGCCTATTCTGGAGAGTAGCCAGAATTCATGAAGAATGCAGGAATTTTGGAAGATACCACATGTTGCTCATCGATAAGGCAAGCTGAAATCCATTCATAAATTCGGCAGGATGAATGCTGGGAAGCTTTCTACTAGACAGGACACCACAATTGATTCATTCTGTTTTCTAATGTCTAAAACCATGGACACAGTGGGATACACAGACATAGAAACTCTTGCTTGCCAAACGACTTACTATAAACAGTTCACTCCAAATCAAACAAACCGCCTTTTCTACCTATTCTCAGAACATGAGACAAAACCACAAACACACACCGACAACCACAGAGGCACCACCTTCTACAAAGTATGTCTGTGACTATCCAGAGTGTCTTCTGACTGGTGGGCCAACTTATGATCCCCGGAAATCACCAACTCTGTGAACTTGTCAGGAGCCAGCGGTGAGCCACTATCTGCTTTCTCAGGAAAGGCCCCTCTTCTGAGTTTTCCTGGCAGTTGGCCATCCTCATATCTGTAGGTACCATGAAAGACTGACTCTGTCCTTGGTAAATCCAAACAAGTGAGCCCACTGAGACTGGGACTGGGACAGGCTCTTGGTACCTTGCTTCCTGGATCCCAAGTACCGAGAGTTCCATGACCAAGGAAGTGAGGTGAGGTCACTTCCTTCAGGAACTGAATGAGGTCACTGCTTTGGCAACCACTTTGTCCTAACAGTTGCTTCCAAGGGTCCCATGAGATCGAGGCTTCTCCTACTTCCTGTGACACTTTCACAAGTTAGAATGGTATATGAACCATAGGCACCCAGGAACAGCTCTCCAAACAGGACTGTTTGTTTCCATCTTCTCTACATTATGAACAGAGAGGCTGATTCAGACACAACCCTTCATCCTGACCAGGTTGTTTGCAATGGAAGATGATGTTTGCTCTCTCAGGTCGTTCATGGCTGCCTACATGTTCTCCAGGGATCACTTCTTCATGGACCTTTGAGTTTTACAACAGGTGGAAGATTTTCTACATTCCTGTATTGTAAGACCAACTTGGTCCCTCCTCTTCTGTAAAGTTAGATTGAGGGAACAGTGTATGGTTAGGGTTAATAACAGGTTTGATTTGGGTTAGGAATTATTCTAATTGATGAATAATGGTATTGGGAACCTGTGATATTTATAAGAATATATAGGTGAAATATAAGTATGAAAACAAAAATCTAGGTAAGATTTGAAGCCCAGAAGGGCATTGCGCTATTGATTGGGATACTTAGCTTTGATATACGTTCTGCACAGGTGTTTCAGATAAAACGATAATCAATGGCATAGGACCTTGTACCTTGGATGATTGAATGTAGAAGTGAACATCCACTAGAACAGGGATAGTCGGTAGGATTAGGAAGATATTCGATAAGTTTCAGAAGAAGACTGAGTACAGAATTTGGACCAAAAGTTCTTTAGCAATAGTGTATCAGGTAGAGAGTGAATGTAAATGTCAGCACACGTGAAGGGTCAGTCACAATGGTGAACTGGGGAAAATATTTAGGTAAGCAGATATCAATAGAGACATTAGGAAATCAGGCAAAGTATAAATTGAGTGATAGGATTAGACATTTGCAACAGGGTTGAGGTTCAAAATATAGTCTTAAGAAGAAACAAATATGTAGTCACCAACAGGATTGACATTTGAGAGCATTAGGCACACTGGACATCAATGTTTTCAGTAATCTATGCTCACTTTTCATTTAGGCTTTGATACAATCATAAGTGTGACCTCTTCTTTTGTGTCCAGAATATTACTGTGATAAAATGTATATGTAGATTGGTGACATGAGTATTTCTTCCACCATTTCTGGGAGCAACATTTTGAAGATGAAAAAATTAGTATTGGGGTTACAAATAGATTTACTCTGTGTCTATGAACATAGAGATAATTTATGAATAGACGATACTATGATTAAATATTATAACTTGTTCCAACTTTAAATATTCAATTGAATTGATATCTGAAAATAAACAGAAAATCGTATATTTATATGCAATCATTCATTCCAACCAGAAATACATCTAATGGTAATATTAGGGTTATGGTTTATCATGAAGAGTGTGTCAGTTTTTCTTCAAAATGATTATGGAAATCGAAAAAAAAAAGCGTTTGGAAAGAAGTCTCATGAAAAAACAATCAAGTAACCTGGAGGAATACATGTGTTCTGAATCAGGAAATGATTGAAAGTGAATCAAAATCCTATAAATTATTGAAGTTGTTGATGAAATATATATCCTATGATGTGTATAAACTGAACAAATAGTAATGTACCAGTGTTGAATAAAATGAACTTCAATATAGACATCATATCCAAGAGGAATCTAGTTGCATTGATGTTAAACTGGGTCAGTTACTGTAGAAATATTAGGATTGTATGCACCACTCACTGAAGTTAGTTTTCAGTACTAGAAAATAAATATGTAATTCAGGTGGATGAATATTTCTGAGAATAATATTGTGAAAAGTTGATTATAAATCCACATACATGAACATGAATGAATTTAGGTAGTATATGTAAGACACATATATTTCATATTTTGAAATATTTGGAGAGTGTATATATATATATATATACCCCACACACACACACACACACACAACACACACACCCAGACAATAAAATGTAGCAATATATATGCCAATCGAAATTCATCATGAAGTATATATCATCCACAGATGCAAAAATATTTAATTTACTGAACATGGATTTATGTATAATGTTGTTCTACTAGGAGGCTCACACATAGGTTGAATTTTCTGTTCCAACAGCGTTTAGGAGGAGTGATCTCTTCTCACAATTTGTATCTTCCAAGTCAGCCACCTCACAAGAATGTACATCTGATACCAGGTAGGATTCTATATGTGCATATAAAAATACATGTGCTGAATCGGCTACAGAGAAAGGGAGACAGGAATTCACATATTTGTTAACTTTAAAAACACATGGAGAACTATTTCAATTAAAAATTAACTAGATTTATAACACCTACCCTATATCATGCAAAAGGCAAGTGCAACTATACACCATGCCTCCTCTGAACTGCTTGTATTTCTATTCTGTTTGGGTTATTTTTCTCCATCATTTTAGGATTTGTCATCAGAGTCTAGGAGGGTATGGGTTAGTGTCAGATGGCCCAGCTTGCAGGACACATCAACTTGGGTGTCGATCCTAGTTGGGGAGGAATGAAGGGACAAGAGACACGAGAGATGACAGCAAGACAGGAGTTCTGATCATGCTGGAAACTTTTATTATTCTCAGAGGGTATGTATATGCTGCGGATGGGAAAGCTCTCTTCTCGGCAGTTGCTGGATGTCTTCACAGGGTGAGATAACCTCAGGATGTTTCAGGTAGACAGATGGTAGCCGGATGTCAAAAGGAGATAGATGGCTGTGGGATGTCTCCCAGGCAGGTTGTGTCCCAGGGGGCTGTTTCTTGTGTCAGTCTATTTTTTGAAGGAGAACTTCCTTCTAGCCCCTGACATCTCCCCTTTTGTTATATAAAATATTCGACCATACCTTACAGGCCATGGATTTAGGGGGTGATAGTGGCTCTGTTTCTCTAGGATGCCTTAGAATATCTCCTGATTTGAGCGAGCATCTTTCCTAGGAGATTTCGTGTTGGCTTTGGCATGTTTTTGGAGGAGACGTCTTTGAGGGGATAGCATGCCAACCGCCATGCACCAGAGCGTGTCATTCAGAGGTCTTGTGTTTGGGGATCCGTGGATCCATCCTCCTGCAGTCCTTCCTGGACCCTCCGTTATTATGGCCTAACGTGCTCATTCCAAGGGTGTGTCCTCCCCCAAGCGGAGGGGCCCATGGAGAACGAACCCTTATTGCAAGGGTAGAAGATGATTGCTCAGAGCTGTTACTTATAGTTTTCTGTAAGAAAGAGAGATGTGTGGGGATGTAAACTTAATAAGCCTGTGAGAAGGGTTGAACATTCTTTTAAATGTTGGCAGTGCTGTCTTCCATCTCCAGACCATGATAGTGGACCTGTATGGGCTTAGAAACCAAAATATTAATATGTTCTTTAATAAATTGTACCAGCCTCTTTATAATGCAGGGGCCTATGGACACCATTAAAAGTAAACCCAACAAAGGGACTAATAGGGGAAGAAGGTAGGGTAGAAATCCATTATGCCCAATCCAGAGGGGATTTTCAAATAGTTCCCTTTGTCTCTTTTCTGGATCTTCTTGAAGCTGCTTAATTTTAATGCGTACTATGCCTGATTTATTGGCAGAAAAGCAGCATCGTTCCCCTAAGGCTAAGCAAATACCTCCCTGGTTAGCTGTCAGCAAATCTAAGACTCGTCTGTTTTGAAGGAACACTTCTGCCAGGGAATTTATTTGGTCCTGCAAATCTTAAATGGTTCCTGATAAAGTTTGTACATAATTTATAAGTTGTTGAGACAGGCGATGGTAAGAGTGAATAGCCGTGCCTAAGCCACTGTACCTGTGCCCACAGCAGCTGTTATTCCAAGGCTGGAAATGAGTGGTAAAGCCTGTATTGCCACCTATGTCTTTTGACTAAAGTGTCTAGGCTAGAAATTGGTAGAGGTTCATCTCCTGGGACAATAGTTATATCAGGGAGTAATAAAGCAAGAACACAACCAATGGTCCAATTCGCTGGAAGCGTGGGAAGGCCGAGTTTCCTCCACACATAAAAACTGTGCCATTGGAGGGACAAAGAGATGGGGTGGGTGAGGAATAATTTTATACTGTTGAGCAATTTCCAAAGGAAGTAAGTCGAACATCAATATCATAGGTATTATTCTGCATCGCGCCTAAAAGAAATAATCTAAAAGTGCCTATAGGCTGTACTTTAAAGGGAAATCCGGGTTGGCATGTATTATCATTGTCCATGATAGAATTAATAGGAACTGCCATAGGCATGATTGCCCCTGTTGTCATGCAGAGCCAGCAATCACCAGCAAGGGTGGGGTTCGAATTATTAAGCTAGGAGAATGTAGTTTGCAAAATATCTAATGTATTGGTATCTAAACCTGGGAACTGGGATTTAGGCTACATTAAGGGATGATATGTGAGCTCAGGGATTTGGGGTTTCAAAAGTTTGATTATCTGAGGATGCTTGACAGAATAAGTGGGTCCTCCACCATCAGAGACCCCTGTAGGGGCCTTAATGGGCCAGTAGGAAGGTTTTCCGACAGTGCCTTGGCACCCAGCTGACTGTAGCTTGGTGTATTTGCCATCTCCTCCATGGTCAAAGAGAATGGGGGTATAATGAATAGTGGTCCCCTGCTGCATGAGTTTTAGTTAGGGAGGCTTCAAAAAATTGTTCTCCCTGTTTATTAACACAAAGTGAAGCCGACGCATTACAAGAGACATGCATCGCCTGGGTATGCGTACAAGTTGCAGAACAATTTTGGAGAGCTTTACTTGTACTAGGGGGAATAATCTTTGGCTTGTTAACACATACCCATTTAGGTTGATGACCTCCTCCGAGATTATGGTCAACCTTGGCACGGAGGTAAGTCACCTTAGTCATGCAGTCAGCAGTCTGGGTCCAACTAGTGGGAGCCTCAGTCCAAAATCCTCCTTTGCATTCACGGGGGGGGGGGCAAAAAGGTACCCCATGATGTTGGAAATTAGAGGTCCAAGGCCTCTGTGTTCAAACCTGTTCAGCAGAAGTGCCTTAAGCAGGATCCTCGCACAGATTGTTGGCTGTATCTGAAATGGAGGAAAATTTGTCCTCAGGGGGAGGGCCTCCATCCCTGGGTTGAAGTAAGTAATTTACCTGTTTAACCAGGCACTCTGGTAACCATCTTGGGGATGCTTGCTCTTGGTCCAAAACACAAGCTGAGCCTCATCCCCTGATGAGGATAGGATGTGGGCGTTTTCATTTATTTGTAATGGGATTGCACCACATAACAGGTGTGTGAACAGAATTGGATGAAGGATGCCAGTGTCTGTCTGTGGCCAAATGGCCTTCACTGTCTAGGGTAAGAAAAATAAGGGCAAATAATGCATGGTTAAGGCGATCCCAGGGAGTGGTAAATACAAGGGCGGAAGCCTTAAGACGGGATAGCCAAGTCTTTAAGGTAAGCTGGGCAAGTTCCACATGCCTTGGCCCTGAGTGTTGTATGGAATTTCAGTATTATGACAAAATTGCAAGGTAGCACAAAACTGTTTAAACTTGGCACTGGTATATGCAGGACATTTATCTGTTTTAATATGTATTGGTTTACACATTACGAAAAAGGCTGAAACAAGATGAGAAAGGACATCTTTGGTAGCCTCTCAAGAATGTGGTGATGCAAAAATAAAGCCGCTGAAGGTATCTATAGAAACGTATATATATTTGGTTTTTCAAAATTCAGGAAAATGAATAACATCCATTTGCTAAATCTGATTGGGCAGTAATCCTCGGGGGTTAACTAACAAGTGTTGAATGGGGAGGGAGACAGTGCAAGCAGGGCATGCTTTTACTATTTCTCATGCATGTTGCCTGGTAATTTTCCAAAGTAATCGATGGCTCTGGGAATTTAGATGGTGAAGATTGTGTAACTCCATGGCCTTTAGAATGGAGCCAACAAAAATTGGAAAGATGGAACGTGTTGCTGCATCAGCTTGGGCATTACCTTGTGTTAGAGGGCTCAGAAGGTCAGAGTGTGTCATGATGTGTCCTAAGGAAAATGGATGTTTTCTGGCCTGAATCAGCTGCTGAAGCTGGTGAAACAGAAAGGGGGAATTGGAAGAAGCCTTAATGGTGGGTGAAATCTCCAGCAGGGGCACAGAATGAGCAATGTAGGCACTGTCTGTATAAATATTAACAATATTATCAAAAAACTTTATAAAAACTTGTGTTATGGCGAACAATTCCACAAACTGAGCTGACTGATAGACAGTATCAAAGGTGGTAGGCTTGTTATTGACAACAAAGACAGCACGGCCATTACTGGAACCGTCTGTAAAAAAGGTAAGGGCTTGAGGAATGGGAGCCTTTTGAGTAATTTTGAGAAAAATAAATGGATGTAACTGGACAAAATTTAAAAGGGGGTCATTGGGGATGTGGTTATGAATTGTTCCCAAAAAGCCTGATAGGGCAATATCCCATTCATCCATGTCTGTAGTAAAAATTGTAGTAAGGGTTTGGTCCTTAGTATATGGAATTAAAATATTATCAGGGTCTTTGCCAAAATGTTGTCGAGAAAGCAATCGACCTTTAAAAATAAGAGAAGCTACCTGAGCAAGATAAACAGTAATAACCTTGGAGGATGTGGTGGGTACAAGGACCAAAAGCAAGGGGCAGCCTTTATTTTTAAAATGTGGATCTCGCTGCCAAAATATTCCTGTGGGTGTATGAGGAGTGTGGAAAATAACCAGAACCAGAGGAAGGTTATAAGAAATTTGTGTAACAAACTTTTGGGCAATGGCTTCTGTGGCTTGGTTTAATGCATGTCATGCCTCGGGAGTAAGCTTTTGAGGGGAGGAGGGGTGGGAATCACCTATCAAAATATCATTAAGGGGCAAAAGTACACAAGTGGGTAATTTTAAATATGTTCCTAGCAATTGAATATCCCCCAGTAATATTTGAAAATCATTAAGTGTGTGAATATGGTCCACACATAGTTGTATTTTAGGAATTTGGATCTGATTATCTTGAAGTTTAAGGCCCAAATAGGTATAAGGGTCCTGTGTTTGAAACTAATCTGGAGCTATCTGTAGTCCCAAGGTAGTGAGGTTTTGTAAAAGTCCAAGTAACAATTATTAAGGTCATGGGTATTAGGTGCAGCAATTAACAAATCATCCATATAATGTAAAATATAATTTTGTGCTCATCGCTCTCTCACAGGGTCTACTGCTTGAGCAACGTATTTTTGGCAAAGACTAGGGCTGTTGGCCATACCTTGGGGAAGAACCTTCCATTGAAATCTCTGCATAGGGCCCAGAAAATTAATGCGAGGGAGACTAAAGGCAAAATAGGGTCTATCCTCAGGATATAAAGGAATGGTAAAAAAGCAATCTTTTAAGTCAATAACCATTTTACAATAGGTTTTTGGAATCGCCACTGGTGTGGGAATGCCTGGCTGTAGTGCTCCCATCGGGCACATAACTTTATTAATGGCACACAAATATTGTAAAAGGCGCCACTTGCCTGATTTTTTCTTGATAATAAAAATAGGAGTAATCCATGGTGAGGTTGAGGGCTTTACATGGCCGGCTGCCAGCTGTTCCAGCACTAACGTGGAGGCAGCCTCCAATTTTTCTTGGGTAAGGGGCCACTGATCCACCAACACAGGAGTCTGAGTCTCCCAAATAATTTTATCTGCATTGGGTACAGGAGGGTCAGGGACCGACACTAAAAATCTGAATACACAAGTCCACATGTATTTGTTTTTTTTATGGGTTGTATAGGCTCCACCAGTCCTTGTTTCAGTATCCCCAGGCCTGTACCAGGAACAAAATTCATAGGAAGCATTTGATGAGTCACCATGGAATTGGGACTGGCGAGAATAACTTCCAATGACTCAAAATATCTCCACCCTATACGTTAACAGGGAGGTCAGAATCAACGAAAGGAGTGACAGTTGACTTATTACCATCTTTATCAGTGCAGCTAATAGACCTTGAGCTGACCAGAGGATTTTTTTATTTTCCTATCCCTTTAAGGTCAGTCAAGGATGGAGTGAGGGGCCAACCTGATGGCTAGTATTTTTGAGAAATAATTGTGGCATCAGCTCCAATATCTAGAACTCCTTGGAATTCCTTTCCTTCAGTAAGTAAGGTAAGGGTGGGTCTATTGTGAGAAATGGGTTGAACCCAATACACATCAGAGAAGCCTAAGAAGGCAGCCCCCCGAGGTAGGTTTGGGTGGTGGAAATGCCTCCTGAATCCAAGGGAAGGAGAATTAATTGTGCAAGTCTTGTTCCTGCTGGGATGGTGGCAACTCCATTAATAGCAGTGGCCAGTATTTTTATTTCTTCAGTGAAATCATTATCATTAATGCCAGCGAAGACCTGAACACCTTGTATGGTAGTGGAGGCTCTTCCAAGAATAAGGGCACATGTATGAGATGGAGGGGGACCCATAATTCCAGTGGGTATTATCTGGGGCCCTTGCATTGAGTCTAATATTGTAACTGTGGTGGCACAGAGGTCCAATTTTGCGCTGCCTGGGGTGGCTAGTTGGAGGGAGGCAATTGTGGAGAAGGATTTTGTGGTAGGTTGGGAGTTTGGGAGGGAACAAACCTTATTGCTCCTGTGTTTGTCCTGGGGGATGTTGTGGCCAGGGGCTGGCCCCGCAGGGAGTTTCCCGAGAAGCAGGAAGAAATAGGCTGTCTGAGGGCATTTGTCTTAGATCTACACTCACTGCCCCAGTGATGACCTTTACCACTTCTATGGAAAAGGGTAGCTGGGGGCGGTTAAGCCCCAGTTTGAGGAGACGCTATTCCTAGGCTTTGTTTGCCTGTCGGACACCCACATGCAAAATGGCCAGGTTGTTTACAAGTGAAGCAAGTACGTGAGCCAGGATTGTGAAACGCCTTGGTAAAGGCGGCCCCTAAAGCGAGACCCATGGCATGGGCTGCACCCACGCCTGCACAGAGTCTAATAAATTCAGAAAGTTTCCCTTTATCCTTATGTGGTTGAAGAACATCCTGATATGCTGGGTTGGCATTTTCAAAGGCAAGATGTTTTACATAGGTGCTTTCACCTTCGCTTGGTTCATGCAAGCATTCCGCAGCTAGGTTAAGCCGGGGAACAAACTACCTATAAGGCTCATGGGGCACTTGTCAAATTTTTGCCAGGGAATTGGTAGCCGAGGCCTTTTGAGGGAGGTGTCACCAAGCAGGAAAACCAGCCATCTGAATCTGCGCCAAGAGTCCAGGAGGGAAACGTGCCTGTTATTTTTAGTGTCAAAAGGCGCATTGCCCACTAGCTAAACTTAAGTCCCAGATTCAGAGGAGGCCTTAGTTAAAATTATTTGAGCAGTTTCCCGACATTGTCTTTGAAATCTGCATTCCATAACAGGAAGTCTCCGGCACTGAAGGTAGCTTGGTCTAAAAATTTCCAATCATTGGGAGTAAGCCATTGTGCGCTGTGGGTTTCTAATAAAGCCAACGTGTAGGGCACAGTGGGGCCATAGTGAGCACAAGCCTTATTAAGTTTTTCAAGAAAACATAGGCTTAATTTTTTGTAGACTCTGGGTTCCTTCCTGCCCAGGGGTGAACTCCTCATCCTCTGAGTCCTGATCTCCTTGATCCATTTCCCCCGCTTCCTCCTCTTGTTCCTCATCGAAGTCTTTGACCTCAGCCTGGGCAGGCTTATCTATCTGACTGGTGGTGACTGGGAAGGTGAGAACAGGCCGATGGAGTGGCTTCGACTTTGTATTAGACCGCTGTGGGCCAGCTTGCATTGACTCCATAGCTAAGGCTAATGAAGAGAGCTCAGAGTCAAGGGAATTTAATTATTTTAAAAGTTGCATCTCTTCCCGTCTATGTTGGAAGGATGCTGGAAAGGGAGCGAGGTTAGGTAGGGGAAGTAGGGAAAAAATATCTGGGGGGGCACTTGGCCCCTGAAGGGCCAGAGCACAAAAGGCAGGAGGGATATAGGAGGGAGGTGGATGTGTAAATCCTGTAGGCTGTGGCAGGGTCCTGAGAGGTTGCGGGTCTTCTGAATGGTAGAGAGCTGCTTCCTTCTCCAAGATAGCGTCCTTCCCAGGGGTCAATGTGTCTCTGGGATTTAAAACTGGATAAAGGTGGTTTTTAATCATTGGAGCCTTATTAATTAGGGTCGTATTTTGAGGGGGACCAGGAAGGTTCTCAGGGTCCTGGGAAGACTGAGAAGGGTCTATGTCTATACTAATGATGGGCATGCAGAGGAGGGACGAGAGGTCTTTTGCATAATCTCTTCCCCAATCCTGACAAGTTGTAAGGTACCATTGTCAAAGCGAAAACTTTTAAGAATTTCATTAATTAAGTTCCAGTAAGAAAAGGTGGGAACTGGCATTTTTTCTGGGCCAAAGGATTCATAATAATCATTTAAACAGTCTCCTACTCTAAGCCATTTTTGCCATCAATGGTCCCTTCAAGAGGAAACCATGGACACAATGCTCTTATGTGTGAAAAGAAAAATTTTAACTCCTTTTTCTTAACATGTGCCCCCCATGTCTTGAAGAACTCCTTGAGGCCTGAAATAAACAAATCATGTGACGATACTGCTTGTCACATGGTGGGTCACTCACCGTGCATCATTCCCACCCTCCTCCTGGATATGTCTTCGGGTGGTGTCTGCTGAGACGATCGCGGGCTCCTCTTGACCAAGTCTTCCAGGAGGAAGGGGTTCCCCCTCAGTCAATGGCTTGAGCCCCAGTCGGTGGGCGCCAGATGTCCCAGCCAGCAGGACACATCAACATGGGCAGCGAACCTAGATGGGGAGGAATGAAGGGACAAGAGACACGAGAGATGAGAGCAACACAGGAGTTCTGATCAAGCTGCAAAATTTTATTGTTCACACATGGGTATTAAAATGCTGGATTTGGGAAAACTCTCTTATCGGCAGTTCCTGGATGTCTTCACAAGGTGAGATAACTTCAGGATGTTTCTGGAAGAAAGATGGCCACAGGATGTCTCAGGGACACATATGGCTACAGGATGTCTTCCAGACAGGATGTCTCCTGGTGGCTGTTTCTTGTAAGTGTCAGGCTGTTCTTTGAAAAAGAATTCCTTCTACCCTTGACAGTCAGGGATTCAGTATTTCGAATGGAAAATTGGAAAATGAATCCAATGTGTAGGCAAATATGTGCTACCCAAAAATCTTCCAACTCTCATTCAGAACAATGCCTTGACATTTCCTTCACCCCAAGTAAGACACAATTAGAGGAGAAGAGTTAGAAAATCTGTGAATACATATCGGTAATGGAAAATGCTCAGGAGTTCACAACCTTCGAGGTTGTAGAGAAGTTTCAAAAAGTAAGGGACAGGGTAAAAACTCCAAAAACATGGAGCTCTGCTGGCCTAAAGACTTTTTGAAAAACTGCCTCTGAGGTTGGGCACCTGAAATATATGTTGATGACAGGAGCTTTAGCTTCCTTTGTAGTGAGACCATCAAAGCTGGGTCTGCATCTATATGACCTGGAGGACATGGTTTCTTTTTTTCCTATGAACATGAGGCAGCCTGGCTGAATTCTCTCTTTATAGGTAAACTGTTGCCACTGGGGGCTAAGTGTCTTCCAGTGTGGACTGTGAAGCCATTTGGTCATCCTCCAATTTTCGTGGTGTTTCTTGCAGCTGCACTGGGAGTTTGGTATTTGCTTCACAAAATACGAGAAGTTCAACTGGGACACAGTGATGGAGGGAGTTCTGTCACGTGTGGTGGGTAAGGGTCTGCAGGAGAATGCACCAACCTGGCTTATATCCCACATAGCTTGCCCCCTTGACCATAGCAATCTGATTCTAAATATTGCCCTGCAACCTCTCCATATAACAAGATGCCTTTACATACAAGGGTATGGGGGCTGCACCATATCAGTCACAAGGCATTTGGAAGCCAATGGCATATCCACATCACCCCACCACAGATGTTTTAACACACACCTGCACACCACTGCTCTAGGCCGACTACTCATCAGGCTCCAAGTTACTGGCATCTCTGTTCTATACCATTATCATGAAACCCAGTCAATCAAGGCACTGTCTGGTACACTCATGATCAGCAATAGGACACCCAAAGATTCTCCAGTGCCACCAGGTGATGGGAATTTACAAACTTTAATGATATTTATCTAGGCATTTTTCATGGATGAAGTTGAAGGCACTGTGGGTTTCAATTAATTCAGGAACCATAAAATGGAGAAGAAGCTCATTTCAATGAAAGCTCTGGAGAATTCTAACAGGCAAGGCTTCCCAAAGACAGGCTAAAAGGTCACATTAAGCCAGGCATTTGAGGTCTACAATGTGAGGTCCATGTGTGTTTTGACTTGCAACGATGGCTGCCAAGTCTTTAAGAATAAAATCATGTGATGTCCTTCCTGAAATTTCCAGTGCTCTTCCGAAAGCCTCCCTGGGCCTAGATCTCAGTTTCCAAGTGCGACTCTCATGCGTGGCCTCCTAAAATCCCAACACAATACATGCCAATACTTCTTTGAGGTCAGTTCCAGAACTCAGTCTCTAAGGGGAATCACATAAGTGTTCAAGCCCAGGTGGACATAGTCATCTCTTCCAACGGCCACAAAAATGACTACAATTAAAACCAAAACACTCCCACATGACACCCCTGATGCAAAGACCTTCCTGACTTTCAGGGCAACAGAAGAATAGGTAAGCAAAATGTCCAAAGCAGGGTTTTTCCACTGAGGCATTCCTGGTCACACTGATATCTGAGCTTTCTGAGATGCTCGCCATTCCCTTCAGCTATCCAGTACATGGCCATGTCACAGAGATTTGAGGAGGTACATATCATGGACACAAAACCATGAGCCTATTCTGGAGAGTGCACACAATTCAGGAAGAAAACAGGAACTTAAGAAGTTAGCAGGTGTTCCCCATTGATAAGTCAAGCTGCAGTCCATTCATGAATTGGGCAGGATGAAAGCTGAGAAGCTTTCTACTAGACAGGACTCACCCATTGATGCATTTTCTTTTCTAATGTCTACAACCAGGGACACAGTGGTATAAACAGACATAGAAACACTCGCCTTGTCAAATGACTTACTAGAAACAGTTCCCTCCAAACCAAACAAACCGCCATTCCTACCTATTCTCAGAATATGAGACAAAACCACAAACCCACACCGACTCCCACAAAGACACATCCTTCCCCCAAGTAGGTCTGTGACTATCCGGAGTGTCCTCTGACTGGTGGGCCATACTATGTTCCAATGAAATGGCCTGTCCTGTCTCAGATCTGGTCTCCTTGGCCAACTCTGTGAAGTTGTCAGGAGCCAGCAGTGAGCCACTACCTACTTTCTCAGGAAAAGCCCCTCTTCAGAGCTTTCCTGGTTTTGGCTGTCCTCACATCACTAGGTACCAAGAATGACTGACTCTGTCCTTGGTAAATCCATACAAGTGAGACCACTGGGATTGGGACTGCCTCTTGGTGCCTGGCTTCTTGGATACCAAGTTCAGAGAGTTCCATCAACAAAGAAGTGAGGTGAGGTCACTTCCTTAAGGAACTGAATCAGATCACTGCCTTGGTAACCACTTTGTCCTAACAGTTGCTTCCAAGACGACCATGAGATGGAGGCTGCCCCTAGTTTCTGTGACACTTTCACAAGGTAGAATGGTATATCAACCATAGGCACCTAGGAACAGCTCTCCACACCAACCTGGTTTGGTCCATCTTCTCTACAATAAGAAGAGAGAGGCTGATGCATAAACAACCCTTCATCCTGACCAGGTTGTTTGCCATGGATGCTGACTTTTGCTCTCTCAGGTCCTTCATAGTTGTTTACATCTTCTCCAGGGATCATTTCTGCATGGACCTTGAGGTTCTCAGGAGGTGGAAGATCCCCTATATTCCTGTATTGTAAGACCAACTCTGTCCCTGCTCTTCTGTAAAGTTAGATTGAGGGAACAGTGTATGGTTAGGGTTAATAATATGTTCAATTTGAATAAGGAATCATTCTGCTGCATGAATAATGGTACTGGGAACCTGCGACATTTATAAGTATATATAGGTGAAATATATGTATGAAAACAGAAATCTAAATAAGATTTGAAGCGCAGAATGGGGATTGGCCCTTGATTGTGATACTTAGCATTGAATTATGTTCTGCACAGATGTCTGAGATAGATCGATATACAATGGCATTAGACACTGTACCTTGTATTATTGAATGTATAAGAGAACATCCAGTCAAAAAGGGATAATGGGTAGGATTAGGAAGATAGTCAGTAGGTTTAAGAAGAAGAGTGAGTATAGGATTTGGAAAAAAAGTTCCTTAGCAATAGGGTTTGGATTAGAGTGTGAATGTAAATGTCAGCACAATTGAAGAGTCAGTCACAATGATGAACTGTGGAAAGTATGTAGGAAAGCTGATATAAATAGAGACATTATGAAACCAGGAAAAGTATAAAGTGAGAGATAGGATTAGATATTTTCAACAGGGTTGAGTTTGAATATATAAACTTAGCAAGAAACAAATATGTTGTCACAAATAGGATTGACTTTTGAGAGCATTAGCCAAACTTGACATGGATGGTTTTAGTAATCCATGTTCACTTTACATTTAGGCTTTGGTGCAAACATAAGTGTGACCTTTTCTTTTTGTGTCCAGAATATTACTGTGATAAAATGTATATGTAGATCAGATGACATGAGTATTTCTTCCACCATTACTGGGAGCAAAATTTTGAAGACATATAAATTAGTATTGGGTATACAAAGAGGTGTACCCTGTGTCTATGAATATAGAGACAATGCATGAATAGACAATAGTGTGAATAAATAATATAACTGGTTCCACTTTAAATAGTGGATTTATTTGATATCTGAAAATATATAAGAAATCTTATATTGATATACAATCATTCATTCCAACCAGTTATACATCTAATAGTAATATTAGGGTTATAGTTTATCATGAAGGGTGTGTGAGTTTTGCTTCAAATATGATTATGGAAATCGAAAATAATATGTTTGGAATGAAGTCTCATAAACAAACCAGTCAAGAAACATGGAGGATTACATGTGTTCTAAAGCAGAAAATGATTGAAAGTGAAACAAATGCCTATAATTTTGCTAACGTATGGATGAAATATATATCCTATAATGTGCATAAACTGAAGAAATTGTAACATACCAGTGGTGAATAAGAATGAACATCAAAATACACATCATGTCCCATAGGAATCTACTTGCATTGATGAGAAACTGGATCAATTATTGTAGAAATATTAGGATTTGTATCCACCATTCACTGAAGTTAGTTTTCATTTCTAGGAAAAAAATATGTATTTCAGGTGGATGAATATTTCCGTGAATAATCTTGTGAAATGTTAACTCTAAATCCACATACATGAATATGAATGAATTTAGGGAGTTTATAATAAGACACATATATTTTATATTTTAAAAAAATTTAGAGTGTATATATATATATATATATATATATATATATATATATATATACACACACACACACACACACAGACATTAAAAATTAGCAATACATATGCCAATCGAAATTCACCATGAAATATATATCATCCACAGATCCAAAAATATTCATTCTACTGAACATGGATTTATGTATAATGTTGTTCAACTAGGAAGCTCACCCATAGTTTGAAATTTCAGTTTCAACAGCGTTTAGGCAGAGTGATCTATTCTCACAATTTCTATCTGCCAAGTCAGCCACCTCACAAGAATGTACCTGTGGTACCAGGTAGAATTCTATATGTGCATATAAAAATACATGTGCTGAATAGGCTACAGAGAAAGGGTGACAGGAATTCACATATTTGTTAACTTTAAGTACACATGGAACTATTTCAATTAAAAATTAACTAGATTTATAACACCTACACTTTATCATGCAAAAGCCAAGTCTAACTATACACCATGCCTCCTCTGAAATGTTTGTATTTCTATTCTGTTTGGGTTATTTTACTCCATCATATTAGGATTAGTAGTAAGAGTCTATTAGGGTATGGGTTAGTGTCAGTAATTAAGTATTTCAAATGGAAAATAGGAAAATGAATCCAATGTGTATGCAAATATGTGCTACAAAAAATTTCCACTTTCATCCAGAACAATGCCTTGACAATATCTTCGCCCCTATTAAGACACAAATAGAGAAGAAGAGTTAGAAAATCTGTGAATACATACCTGGAATGGAAAATGTTCAGGAGGTGGTAGAGGAGTTTCCAAATGTAAGGGACAGTGTAAACACTCCACAAACATGGAGCTATGCTGGCATTAAGACTTCTTGAGAAACTGCCTCTGAGGTTGGGCACTTGAAGTATATGTTGTTGTCAGGAGCTTTAGCTCCCTGTGTACGGAGACCATCAAAGCTGGGTCTGCATCTATGTGACCTGGAGGATATGGTTTCTTATTTTCTAATGAACATGAGGAAGCAGTGATGAATTCTCTCTTTGTAGATAAACTGTGGCCACTGGGGGCTAAGTGTCTCCCTATGTGGACTTTGAAGCCATTTGGTCATCCTCCAATTTTCGTGGTGTTTCTTGCAGCTGCACTGGGTGTTTTGTATTTGCTTCACAACATACAAGGATTTCAAATGGGTCATAGTGCTGGTGGGAGTCCTGTAATGTGTGGTGGGTCAGGGTCTTCAGGAGAATGCACCAACCAGGCTTCTATCCCACATTGCTTGCTCCCTTGACTATAGCAACCTGATTCTGAACATTGCCCTGAAACCTGTCCATATAACCAGATGCCTTTTCATATAATTTTCTGCTGGCTGCACCAAATCAGTCACAAGCCATTTGGAAGCCAATGACACACCCACATGGCCACACCACAAATATATTATCAGACAACTGCACACCACTGCTCTAGGCTCACTACTCAGCAGGCTCCAACTTACTGGCATCTCTGTTCCACACCAATGTCAAGAAATCCAGTCAATCAAGGCACTGTCTTGTACACTCATGAGCAGCAATAGGACATCCAATGGTTCTCCAGTGCCACCTGGTCATTGGGAATTTCAAAAATTTCATGGTATTTATCTATCCATTGTTCAAGAATGAAGTTGGAGGCACTTTGGGGTTTCCATTCATCCAAGAACCATGAAATGGTGAGGAAGCTCATTTCAATGAAAGCTCTGGAGATCTCTCACAGGCAAGGCTTCCCAAAGAGTGGTCAAAATGTCACATGCAGACAGGCCCATTGAGGTCTAAAATGTGAGGTCCATGTGTGTTTTGACTCTTAACTATAGCTGCCAAGTCTTTCAGAATAAAATCATGTGATATCCTGGCTGAGATTCTCAGTGCTCTGTGGAAAGCCACCCAGGGCCCAATCTCAGGTTTCAAGGGTGACTCTCATGCGTGTCCTCCTACAATCCCAACACAATTAATGGCAATACTTCTCTCAGGTCAGTTCCAGAACTCAGTCTCGAAGGAGAATCACACCAGAGTTCAAGCCCATGTGGACCCAGTCATCTCTTCCAACCGCCACACAAATGACCACAATTGAAACCAAAACGTTCCCACATGACCCTCATCTTCTTCCATATAGACACTCATCATAAACTCTTGCTGGAGGTTTCCATTAGGAGCGCAGCCCAAGACAATGTCCAAAATATGCACCCTTGCCCGTCATTTGCCTAAAGTGAGCGTGGCCTTGACACCCTTCCTGTAAACCAGGAGTGATCAAATAGGCCTGCCTTTAATACTGCTCTGCTTCTCCAATTTGAGGCCTACTGACTGTCAGGTATAGATTCTTTATGTGATTTGGCATCATGGGAGAACCCAAGCACTTGTGCAGGAGTTCAAAGAACTCATTTGACCCAGAGGATCCTATTCTCACTTGATGGAGGTCAGGAACCTAACAGAGGAAGGCAGGAAACTTCATGCACAATGACTGATATTTTTACCATTTTTGTTTTCAATACACACATGGGAACTTTCTTTATATCCATCAGGTGCTGAGAATCAAATACATAGCCTGACCCAGAGCCAAGCGGCTGATTCAGACACATCCCTTTCGAAAGCAATTAAGCAAAGCACCACAGGTGATGCCCATTCATTTGCATTTAAAAACTGTTTACTTCAGGCTTCAAAAAGGAGTGGCCTGAGGTAAGGACCTTCCTGACATTCAGGGCAACAGAAAAATCGGTAAGCAAAAGGCCCCAAACAGTGTTTCTCCACTGAGATTTTCCTGGTCACACTGATATCTGAGTTTCCTGAGATGCTAGCCATTCCATTCAGCTATCCAGTACATGGCCATGTCACAGAGCTTGGAGGTGTTACATATCTTGGACACAAAACCATGAGCCTATTCTGGGTAGTGGCCAAAATTTAGGAAGAAAACAGAAACTTAGGACGATAGTAGGTGTGGCCCATCCATAAGGCAACCTGCAGTCCAGTCATAAATTGGGTAGGATGAATGCTGGAAAAATTTCTTCTAGACAGGACATATCCATTGATGCATTCTCTTTTCTCATGTCTACAACCACGGACAAAGTGAGATACACAGATATAGAAACACTCACCTTTTCAAACGACTTTTTAGAAACAGTCCACTCCAAACCAAACAAACCGCCTTTCCTACCTATTCTCAGAACATGAGACAAAACCACAAACTCACACCCACACCCACAAAGGCACTTCCTTCCCCCAATATGTCTGTGATTATCGGGAGTGTCCTCTGTCTGTGGACCATATTGTTACCCCGAACTGGCCTGCCCTGTCTCAGATCTGTTCTCCGTGGCCAAATCTGTGAAGTTGTCAGGAACCAGCGATGACCAACTACCTGCTTTCTTAGGAAAGGACCCTCTTCATCGCTGTCCTGGCATTTGGCCATTCTCACATCAGTAGGTACCAAAAAAAGACTCTCTGCCCTTGGTAAAACCAAACATGTCATCCCACTGGGACTGTGACTGGGACTGGCTCTGGATGCCTGGCTTCCTTGATCCCAAGTTCAGAGAGTTCCATCACCAAGTAAGTTAGGTGAAGTCACTTTCTTCATGAAATGAATGAGGTCACTGCCTTGGCAACCACTTTGCCCTAGCAGTTGCTGCCAAGGGTCCCATGAGATGGAGGCTGTTCCTACTTTCTGTGACACTGTCACAAGTTAGAATGGTATATCAACCATATGCACCGGGGAACTTCTCTCCATACAGGCATGCTTTGGTCCATCTTCTCTACATTAAGAAGAGAGAGGCTGATTCAGACACATCCTTTCATCCTGTCCAGGTTCTTTACCATGTCAGAAGACTTTTGCTCTCTTTGGTACTACATAGCTGCCTACAACTTCTCCAAGGATCATTTCTGCATTGACCTTTGAGGTTCTCAGCAGGTGGAAGATCCCCTACTTTCCTGTATTGTAAGACCAACTCTGTCCCTGCCCCTCTGTAAAGTTAGATTGAGGGAACAGCGTATGGTTAGGGTTAATAACAGGTTCGATTTCGGTTAGGAATCATTCTGCGGGATGAATAATGTTATTGGGAACCTGCGATATTTAAAAGAATATAAAGGTGAAATATAAGTTTGAAAACCCAAATCTATGTAAGTTTTGAAGCCCAGAAGTGTATTGGGCCCTTGGGTAGGATACTTAGCTTTGAATTATGTTCTGCACAGATGTCTCTGATTAATCGCTATACAATGGCATAGGACCTTTACCTTGGATGATTGAATGTTGAAGAGAACATGCAGTCAAAAAGGGATAATCGGTAGGATTAGGAAGATAGTCAGAAGGTTTAGAAAGAAGAGTGAGTATAGGATTTGGATCAAAAGTTTTTTAGCAATAGGGTTTCGGGTAGAGAGTGAATGTAAATGTCAGCACATGTGAAGAGTCATTCACAATGATGAACTGGGGAAAATATGTATGAAAGTAAATATCAATTGAGACAAAAGGAAATCAGGCAAAGTATAATGTGAGTTATAGGATTAGACATTTTCAACAGGGTTGAGGTTGAATATATAATCTTAGCAAGAAACAAATATGTAGTCACAAATTGGATTGACATTTGAGAGCATTAGGCAACCTGGACATGGATGTTATTACTAATCCATGCTCACTTTCCATTTAGGCTTTGGTACAATCATAAGTGTGACCTTTGCATTTTGTGTCCATAATATTACTGTGATAAAATATATATGTAGATCAGGTGACATGAGTATATGTTCCACCATTTCTGGGAGCAATATTTTGAAGACGTATAAATTAGTATTGGTGGTACAAAGAGGTGTACCCTGTTTCTATGAATATACAGATAATGCATGAATAGAACATACTCTGAATAAAACATATACTCATTCCACTATAAATAATGAATTGAATTGATATCTGAAAATATACAGGAAATCAAATATTGATATACAGACATTCATTAAAACCAGTTATACATCAATGATAATATTAGTATTAGGATTTTCATGAAGAGTGTGTGAGTTTCGCTTCAAAATTGATTTTGGAAATCGAAAATAATGTGTTTGGAAAGAAGTCTCATGAAAAGACCAGTAAAGCAACATGGAGGAATACATGTTTTCAGAAGCAGGAAGTGATTGAAAGTGAAACAAATTCCTATATAGTTTTGAAATTATAGATGAAATATATATACTATTATGTGCATAAACTGAAGAAATAATAATGTCCCATTGTTGAATAAATATGAATGTCAAAATATATATCATGTCCCATAGGAATCTGCTTGTGTTGATGTTAAACTGGGTCAGTTACTGTAGAAATATTAGGATTTGTATACACCATTCACTGAAGTTAGTTGTCAGTAATAGGAAACAAATATGAATTTCAGGTGGATGAATATTTTAGAAAATAATCTTGTGAAAAGTTGATTATAAATCCACATAAATGAATATGAATGAATTTAGGGAGTGTATAATAAGTCACATATATTACATATTTTGAAAAATCTGGAGAGTATATATATATATATATATATATATATATATATATATATATATATATATACATAGAGAGAGAGAGACATTAAAAACTAGCAATATATATGCCAATCAAAATTCATCATGAAATATATATCATACACAGATCCAAAAATATTCATTATACTGAACATGGATTTATGTATAATGTTGTTCAACTAGAAAATTCACCCATAGTTTGAAATTTCAGTTCCAACAGCATTTACGAGGAGTGATCTCTTCTCACAATTTGTATCTGCCAAGTCAAACACCTCACAAGAATATACGTGTGGTACCAGGTAGAAATCTATATGTGCATATAAAAATACATGTGCTTAATAGGCTACAGAGAAAGGGAGAAAGGAATTCACATATTTGTTAACTTTAAAAACTCATGGAGAACTATTTCAAAAAAAAATTTGCAAGATTTATAACTCCTACCCTATATTATGCAAAAGGCAAGTCCTAGTATACACCTTGCCTCCACTGAACTGCTTGTACTTCTTTTCTGTTTTTTGTTATTTTTCTCCATCATATTAGGATTAGTAGTCAGAGTCTAGTTGGGAATTGGTTAGGGTCAGAGATTCAGTGTTTTGAAGGGAAATTGAAAAATGTATCCAATGCCTATGCAAATATGTGCTACCCAAAATCTTCCCACTCTCATCCAGAACAATGCCTTGACATTATCTTTTACCAAAGTAAGACACAGTTAGAGGAGAAGAGTTAGAAAATCTGTGAATACATATCTGGAATGGAATATGCTCAGGAGTTCACAACCTTGGAGGTGGTAGCAGAGTTCAAAAAAGTAAGGCAAAAGGTAAACACTCCTCAAATATGGAGCTCTGCTGGCCGAAAGAATTCTTGAGAAACTGCCTCTGAGGTTGGTCACTTGAAATATATGTTGTTTTCAGGAGATTTAGTTCTTTTGTAGAGAGACCATCAAAGCTGGTTCTGCATATATGTTACCTGTAAGACATGGTTTCTTATTTTTCATTGAACATGTGGCAGCAGTGCTGAATTCTTTTTTTGTAGCTAAACTGTGGACACTGGGGCAAAGTTTCTCCCTGTGTTAACTGGGAAGACATTTGTTCATCCTCCACTTTTAGTGGTGTTTCTCGGTGCTGCATTGGGAGTTTGGTATTTGCTTCACGAAATAAAGGAGTTCAATTGGGACACATTGCTGGAGGGAGTTTAGTCACGTGTGGTGGGTGAGGGTTTGCAGGAGAATGCAATAACCAGGCTTCTATCCCACATAGCTTGCCCCCTTGATCATAGCAACCTGATTCTGAACATTTCCCTGAAACCTCTCCATATAACAAGATGCCTTTACCTATTGGGTCTGTTGGCTGTAACCATATCAGTCACAAGCCATTTGGAAGCCAATGGCAGATCCACGTGGCCCCACCACAGATGTTTTGTCACACATCTGTCCACCACTGCTCTAGGCCCACTAATCATCAGGCGACAACTAACTGGCATCTCTGTTCTTCACCATTTTCATGAAACCCTGTCAATCAAGGCACTGTCTGGTATACTATGATCAGCATCAGGACATCCAAAGGTTTTCCAGTGCCACCTCGTTATGGAAATTTCAAAAATTTCATGGTACTTATCTAGCCATTATTCAAGGAAGAAGCTGTAGTCACTGTGGGTTTCAATTCATTCAGGAACCATTAAATGTTAAGGAAGCTCATTTCAATAAAAGCTCTGGAGAACAATCACAGGCAAGGCATCCCAAATAGTGGCCAAAAGGTCACATGAAGCCAGGACCATTGAGGTCTACAATGTGAGGTCCATGTGTGTTTTGACTCTCAACTATGGCTGCCAAGTTTTTCAGAATAAAATCATGTGATATCCTGGCTGAGATTCTCAGTGTTCTGTGGAAAGCCACCCTTGGCCTAGATCTCAGTTTCAAAGGGCGACTCTCATGCGTGGCCTCCTAACATCCCCACACAATCCATGGCAATACTTCTCTGAAGTCAGTTCTACAACTCAGTCTCTAAGGAGTATTACACCAGAGTACAAGCCGAGGTGGACCCAGTCATCCCTTCCAACTGCCACACAAATGACCAAAATTAAAACCAAAACATTCCCACATGGCCCTCATCTTCTTCCACATAGACCCTCATTATAACCTCTGGCTGGAGATTTCCATGAGGGGTACAGTGCAAGAGAGTGTCCAAAATAAGCTCCCTTGGCCCTCATTTGCCTAAAGTCAGGGTGGCCTGGACACCATACCTGTGAACCAGGAGTGATCAAATAGGCCTGCCATTACAACTGCTCTGCTTCTCCAATTTGAGGCCTACTGACTGTTGGGATTAGATTCTTTATGTGAAGTGGAATCATGAGAAAACCCACGCACCTCTGCATGGCTTTGAAAAACTCATTTGACCCAAAGGATCCCTATACTCACTTGATGATTTTCTGCAACCTAATAGAGGAAGGAGAGAGACATCATCCACAATGACTGAATTTTGCCATTTTGGTTTTGGATGCACACATGGGATCTTTCTTTATATCCATCAGGTGCTAAGAATCTAAGCCACAGCCTCACACAGGGCCAAGAGGCTGATTCAGACACATCCCTTTCAAAGCAAATAAGCAAAGAGCCACAGGTGATGCCCAATCATTTCCATATGAAAACTGTTTTTTTCATGCTTCACAAAGGGGTGGCCTGAGGCAAAGACGTTCCTGTCATTCAGTGAAACAGAAAAATAGGTAAGCAAAAGGCACAAAACATGGTTTCTCCACTGAGACTTACCTGGTCACACTGATATCTGAGTTTTCTAAGATGCTCGCCATTACCTTCAGCTATTCAGTACATGGCCATGTGACAGAGCTTGGGGTGGTACCTATCTTGGACACAAAACCATGAGACTATTCTGCAGATTGGTCAGAATTCAGGAAGAAATCTGAAACTTAGGAAGATATTAGGTGTTGCCCATCGATAAGGCAACCTGCAGTGCAGTCATAAATTGGGCAGGATGAATGCTGGGAAGCTTTCTACTAGACAGGACACATTCATTGATGCTTTCTCTTTTCTAATGTCTACAACCACGGACACAGTGTTATACACAGACATAGAAACACTTGACTTGTCAAACGACTATCTAGAAACAGTCCACTGCAAACCAGACATACCAGCTTTTCTACCTATTCTAAGAAAATGAGACAAAACCACAAACTCACACCCACAAACACAAAGGCACCTCCTTCTCCAAGTAAGTCTGTGAATATCCAGAGTGTCCTCTGACTGGCGGGCCCTACTATGTTCCCCCGAAATGGCCTGTACTGTGTCAGATCTGGTCTCCTTGGCCAACTCTGTGAAGTTGTTAGGAGCCAGCGGTGAGCCACTACCTAGTTACTAAGGAAAGGCCCGTCTTCAGAGCTCTCCTGGCATTTGGCCATCCTCACATCAGTAGGTACCAAAAAAGACAGAATCTGTCATTAGTAAAACTAAACAAGTGAGCCCACTGGGACTGGGACTGGGACTGGCTCTGGATGCCTGGCTTCCTGGATCCCAAGTTCAGAGAGTTCCATCACCAAAGAAGTAAGGTAGGTCACTTCCTTCAGGAACTGAATAGGTCAATGCCTTGGCAAACACTTTGTCCTAATAGTTGCTTCCAAGGGTCCCATGAGATGGAGGCTGCCCCTACTTCCTGTGACACTGTCACAAGTTAGAATGGCATATCAACCATAGACACACGGGAACAGCTCTCCACACAGACCTTGTTTGGTCCATCTTCTCTACATTAAGAAGAAAGTGGCTGATTCAGACACACCCCTTCATCCTGACAAGGTTGTTTGCCATGGAAGATGACTTTTGCTCTCTCAGGTCCTTCATAGCTGCCTACCTCTTTTCCAGGGATCATGTCTGCATGGACCTTTGAGGTTCTCAGCAGGTGGAAGATCCCCTACATTCCTGTATTGTAAGACCAACTCTGTCCCTGCTCTTCTGTAAAGTTAGATTGAGGGAACAGTGTATGTTTAGGGTCAATAACATGTTGGATTTAGTTTAGGAATCATCCTGCAGAATGAATAATGGTATTTGAAACTGCGATATTTACCAGAATATATATGTGAAATATAAGTGTGAAACCAGAAATCTAGGTAACATTTGAAGCCCAGAAGGGCATTGGACCCTTGATTGTGATACTTAGCATTGAATTGCATTCTGCACAGAGGTCTCAGATAGATCAATATACAATGGCATAAGACCTTGTACCTTGCTTGATTGAATGTAGAAGAGAACAAACAGTCAAAAAAGGATAGTCGGTCGGATTAGGAAGATATTCGGTAGGTTTACAAAAAGAATGAGTATAGGATTAGGAACAAAAGCTTATTAGCAATAGGTTATCGATTAGAGTGTGAATGTAAATGTCAGCACATGTGAAGAGTCATTCACAATGATGAACTGGGGAAAATATGTAGGAAACAGAAATAGAGCCATAATGAAATCAGGCAATGTATAAAGTGAGGGATAGGATTAGACATTTTCAGTAGGGTTGAGTTTGAATATATAATCTTAAGAAGAAACAAATATGTAGTCACCAATAGGATTGACATTTGACAGCATTAGGCAACATGGACATGGATGTTTTTAGTAATCCATGTTTACTTTCCTTTTAGGCTTTGGTACAAACATAAGTGTGACCTTTGCATTTTGTGTTCCGAATATTTCTGTGATTAAATGTATAAGTAGATCAGGTGACATGAGTATTTCTTCCACCATTTCAGGGAGCAATATTTTGAAGACGTATAAATTAGTATTGGGGGTATAAAGAAGTGTACACTGCGTCTATGAATATAGAGATAATGCATGAATAGACCATTCTGTGAATAAATAATATAACTCTTTTCACTTTAAATAATGGATTGAATTTTTATCTGAAAATATATAAGAAATCCTATATTGGTATGCAATCATTAATTCCAACCAGTTATACATCTAATGGTAATATCAGAGTTATAATTTATCATAAAGTTTATGTGAGTTTTGCTTCAAAAGTGATTATGGAAATTGAAAGTCATGTGTCTTGAATGAAGTCTCATGAAAAGACCTGTCAAGAAACATGGAAGAATACATGTGTCCTGAAGCAGGAAGTGATTGAAAGTGAAGCAAATTCCTATAAATTTGCGAACTTGTGGGGAAATCTTAAGAGCCCCTCCCAGCTCTCCCTTGAGCGCGATATCCAGACCGAGGGAATTAGGAGTGGCACGGGACTCGTGGTGCAGACCTCCAGGCCACCGCTCCCACCAGTGCTGAAAACTGAAGTCTCTTGCTCCAGCTTCCGGGGGCATGGCTTCCGGAGTGCAAGCAAATTCGCTGGGGGTTCTCAGGCCTAAGCTCTAAAAACTTACTGTCTGAGGGAGACAAACAGGGAGATTGTGCCCAGGCGTTCATGAAAACAGGGCTCCTAGGAGCAGCAGACCTGGCATGTAGCCAGTATTGTGGTGAGTGTCACAGGTGAGTGGGGCCTGGCTTGAGGAAACACAAAAGAAGGCCCTAGGCACTCAGGATTGGACACCCACCCAGTGTGGGAGGAATAGCTGCTGCACAGTGATTGGTTCCCACCTATTGAAAGGAGAAGCTTGGCCCAGTGGGCACAGCTCTACCTAATGGAAAAAAAAGTTTATTGCAATCTATGACTGCATTTATTATTATTATTATTATATTAGTTTGTTTTTTTTGTTTTTGTTTTTTTTTTGTTTTCTTTTATTTTCATTTTTTTGTTGCTGTTCTTTAACTTTTTAAAAATGTTTTTAATTTTTTTTAATTTTTTCTTTTGTTATTATAATTTTTTAAAATTTTAATTTTATATTATCATAATCATTTTTTTAAAAAATCATTTTCTTTCTTTATTTTCTATTTTTTCTATTGTCTTTTCATTTCTTTTCAATTTTCTTATTTCCCATTCCTTGCATTCTACCTGCCTACTCTCATTCTCTTTAGTGACTTTTTCCCTTCTCTTCTAAAATCTTTCCTCGCAAGCATCAAATAAATTTATAAGAGTAAACAGTAACTAAGCAGTCAAACAGAACAAGAAGTAACATGAGCAGCATAAACAAGCAAGGAAGAAAAGGAGTACAAACCACGAAGGACACCCTAAATATTCAGGAGGACCTAGAGTCATCAGAAAAATGGTCATATAAAGAACTCAAGGAATACCTTAGACAGATGGAATGGAAACTTAAAGAGGATATGAGACAGAAAATCCAAACAGTAAAAGAAAACATTGAAAATGAATTACATAAACAGATAAAAGAAAAAGTTAAGCATCTTTATCAGAGGATAGAGATTATAAAAAAATCAAACAATAATTCTAGAAATGAAGGAAATGATAAACCAAATTAAGAACTCCATTGAGACCCAACATGGCTGCCGGCAAGGAGGCAGCACTTTCAATGCCTCCGCAGGAACGGGAGCAGAGAGGACCATTAATTCACCTGCATGCGGCCTGCTGAGGGACTTCTAGCAAAATTCCGCTGAAAGGAGACCTGCCGGGAATTAGTAAGTCTATTAGAGGGGTCACTTTGTCCCAGACGAGTGAATCTCAGCGAGTGAAACTCAGCAGAAACTCACGGCCAACGCCGAACCCCTGCTGCTGCCCACACTTTGCAGCATACTTACAAACGGCCACAGCCTGCTTGGGCCCCAGCCGGCCTAGCGCAGAGGCGGTTCGGCGCTACAAACGACCACCCCCTCCGATCACCCCCTCCCCACCCCGCCGGCTCGGTGCTGTGAACAACGACCCCCACCCCCCACCCCTGCCCCGCCGCGCTCGTGTAAACAGCTCCCACTGGGGCGCGGTCCCACGGGCTCAGCCGAAAAACCGCTGCTCACACATTGCAGCGAGTATACGGAAGGCTGGGTCCTGCCTTCCCAGCTCTGTGAGCCGCCTTTGGCGGTTCGGCACTGGAAACAACCACCCCAACCCCCAACCCCTGCCGGGCGGCTCTTGCACGGGGGAATCAGGAGTGGCGCGCGTGACCCGCGGCGCGGAATTCCGGCTACCGCTATCACCAGTGCTGACAACTGAGGTCTCTTGCACCAGCTTCCAGGGGCGTGGCTACCAGAGGGCAAGCAAATTCGCTGGGGGTTCTCAGCCCCAAGCTCTACAAACTTAGGGTCCAAGGGAATGGCAAACAGTGAGAATGTGCCCAGGCGTTCTTGAAAACAGGGCTCACAGGAACAGCAGACTTGGTGTGTAGCCAATATTGTGGTGAGCTTCACCGGTGCACTCAGGATTAGAGACCCGCCCAGTCCAGGAGGAAGAGCTGATGCACAGCAATTGGCTCCCGCCTACTGAGAGGAGAAGCGTGGCCCGGTGGGCACAGCTCCACCTACTGGAAGAATAGTGAATCGAACTCTAAGACTGCATTTTTTTATTTTATTTTTTTTTAATTTTTTTTTTAATTTTTTTTTTCTTTTCTCTGGACTCCTGTTTTATTCACACTATGGATGATCTCTCTCATACCAGAATTGTAGTTAACAATCTGAATTGATGAGTCTAAAAGACTGCATGTATTAAATTTTTTTTTTATTGGTTTTGTTTTGTTTTTGTTGTTGTTTTCCCCAAATTTTTATTAATTCATTTTATCTTATTTTTTAATACTAATTTTCATTTTTATTATTGCAATTATGATTTCTTTTTAATTCTTTTTAATTTTCTGATTCCTTTCTCTCTCTCTTCTTTTCTTCTGTCTTTGCATTTATTTTCAATTCTCATATTCCCCCTTCCTTGAATTCTGCCTGCTTACTCTCATTCTCCTTGGTGACTTATTCCCTCCCCCTATAATACCTTTCCTCCCAAGCAGCAAATAAATTTATAGGAGTAATCAACAACTCAGTAGTCAAACAGAACAAGAAGCAATATGAAAAAGCAAGGAAGGAAAGGAGTACAAACAATGCAGGAAGGCCTAAATACCCAGGAGAATATAGATTCATCAGAAAAATGGTCATATAAAGACCTCAAGGAATACCTTAGACAGATGGAATGGAACCTTAAAGAGGATACGAGACAGCAAATTCAAGCAGCAAAAGAACACATTGAGAACGAATTACAAAAACAGATAAAAGAAGAAGTTAAGCATCTTTATCAGGAGATAGAGATTATAAAAAAGAATCAGACAATAATCTTAGAAATGAAGGAACTTATAAACCAAATTAAAAACTCAAATGAGAGTATCACTAACAGAGTGGAGCAAGTAGAAGCCAGAACGTCAGATAATGAAGACAAAATATATCATCTTGAAAAGAGTCTAGCCAACTCTGAAAGGCTGGTTAAAAATCACGAGAGAAGCATCCAAGAGATATGTGATAACATTAAAAAACCAAATTTAAGAGTGATTGGGATAGAGGAAGGCACAGAGATTCAAACCAAGGGAATGTGTAATCTACTACATGAAATAATTACAGAAAACTTTCCAGAAATAAAAAAGGAAACAGATATACAAATTGTAGATGCATACAGAACACCGAGCATACAAAATCAAAGTAGACCAACGCCAAGACACATTGTTATGAAGATATCCAATATACAGAACAAAGAGAAAATATTAAAAGCTACAAGAGAAAGGAGGCAGATTACATTCAGGGGTAAACCAATAAGGTTAACAGCGGATTTTTCATCTCAGACACTGAAAGCGAGAAGATCCTGGAACAACGTATTTCAAACACTGAAAGACAATGGATGCCAACCAAGAATTCTGTATCCAGCAAAATTAAGCTTCAGGTACGACAACGAAATAAAAATCTTTCATGATAAACAAAAGCTAAAAGAATTTGCAGCCAGAAAACCAGCATTGCAGAATATCTTGGGCAAAACACTACACGAGGAAGAAATGAGAAACAATAACCAAAGCCAACAGTGGGAAGTGCCCCAGTAAAGACTGACGGAGGGGGGAAAGCTAATCATGGAGAAATAAACTAAATTTAAAAAAAAAAAAAAAAGAGAGAGTCAAATAATCAAACATGGATGGAAGTACAAACCATATAGCAATAGTAACTCTAAACATTAATGGTTTAAACTCTCCAATAAAGCGACATAGACTGGTAACATGGATTAAAAAAACAAATCCAACAATATGCTGCCTCCAGGAGACACATCTGACAGGAAAAGACATACACAGGCTGAAGGTGAAAGGTTGGGAAAAAATATACCATGCACATGGTCCTCGCAAACAAGCAGGTGTGGCCATCCTCATATCGAACAAAATCGACTTCAAGACTAAGTTAATCCAAAGGGATAAGGAAGGCCATTATATACTGTTAAAAGGAACCATTCACCAACAAGACATAACAATTATCAATATTTATGCACCAAATAATGGTGCTGCGACATTCATAAAACAAATTCTCCTCAAGTTCAAGAATCAAATAGACCACAATACAATAATTATGGGTGACTTCAACACACCTCTCGCACCATTGGACAGATCCTCCAAACAAAAGTTGAATAAAGAAACTATAGATCTAAATAACACAATCAATAACCTAGACTTAACTGACGTATATAGAATATATCAACCATCATCAAGTGGATATACTTTTTTCTCAGCAGCACATGGATCCTTCTCAAAAATAGACCATATATTATGCCATAGGGCAAACCTCAGTAAATATAAAGGGGTGGAGATAATACCATGCATTTTATCTGATCATAATGGATTGAAACTGGAAAACAATGATAAAAGAAGGATGGGAAAATCCTATATCACATGGAAAATGAACAATATGTTACTGAATGATCAATGGGTTACAGAAGACATAAAGGAGGAAATCAAAAAATTCTTAGAGATAAATGAAAATACAGACACAACTTATCGGAATCTATGGGACACAATGAAAGCAGTTTTAAGAGGGAAATTCATCGCCTGGAGGTCATTCCTCAAAAAAAAGAAAAACCAACAAATAAATGAGCTCAAACTTCATCTCAAAGCCCTGGAAAAGGAAGAACAAAACAACAGCAAATGCAGCAGAAGGCAAGAAATAATTAAAATCAGAGCGGAAATCAACGAAATTGAAACAAAAGAAACTATTGAAAAAATCAACAAAACTAAAAGTTGGTTCTTCGAAAAAATAAACAAGATTGACAGACCCTTAGCCATGCTAACGAAGAGAAGAAGAGAGAGAACTCAAATTACTAACATACGGGATGAAAAAGGCAATATCACAACAGATGCTACAGAAATACAGAAGACAATTAGAAATTATTTTGAAAACCTATATTCCAATAAAATAGAAGATAGTGAAGACATCGATAAATTTCTTAAGACATATGATTTGCCCAGACTGAGTCAGGAGGATACAGACAATTTGAACAGACCAATATCAATGGAGGAAATTGAAGAAGCAATCAAGAGACTACCCACCAAGAAAAGCCCAGGACCGGATGGGTATACAGCGGAGTTTTACAAAACTTTTAAAGAAGAATTAATACCAATACTTTTCAAGTTATTTCAGGAAATAGAAAAAGAGGGAGCTCTTCCAAATTCATTCTATGAGGCCAACATCACGTTGATTCCGAAACCAGACAAAGACACCTCAAAGAAAGAAAATTACAGACCAATATCCCTGATGAACCTAGATGCAAAAATCCTCAATAAAATTCTGGCGAATCGGATACAAAGGCACATCAAAAAAATTGTGCACCATGATCAAGTAGGATTCATCCCTGGGATGCAAGGATGGTTCAATATACGGAAATCAATAAATGTTATTCACCACATCAATAGACTTAAAGATAAGAACCATATGATCATATCGATAGACGCAGAAAAAGCATTCGACAAAATACAGCATCCCTTTATGTTCAAAACATTAGAAAAACTAGGGATAACAGGAAATTACCTTGACATTGTAAAAGCTATCTATGCTAAGCCTCAGGCTAGCATCATTCTGAATGGAGAAAAATTGAAGGCATTCCCTCTAAAATCTGGAACAAGACAGGGATGCCCTCTATCACCACTTCTATTCAATATAGTTCTCGAAACACTGGCCAGAGCAATTAGACAGACAAAAGAAATCAAAGGCATAAAAATTGGAAAAGAAGAACTTAAATTATCATTATTTGCGGATGACATGATTTTATACCTAGAAGACCCAAAAGGGTCTGCAAAAAAACTACTAGAACTAATAAATGAATTCAGCAAAGTAGCAGGTTATAAAATCAACACACATAAATCAAAGGTATTCCTGTATATCAGCAACAAAACTTCTGAAATGGAAATGAGGAAAACCACTCCATTCACAATATCCTCAAAAAAAATAAAATACTTGGGAATCAACCTAACAAAAGAGGTGAAAGATTTATACAATGAAAACTACAGAACCCTAAAGAGAGAAGTAGAAGAAGATCTTAGAAGATGGAAAAATATACCCTGTTCATGGATAGGCAGAACTAACATCATCAAAATGGCGATATTACCAAAAGTTCTATATAGGTTTAATGCAATGCCAATCAAAATCCCAAAGGCATTGCTTCTAGAAATACATAAAGCAATCATGAAATTCATATGGAAAAATAAAAGACCCAGAATAGCAAAAGCAATTCTAAGCAGGAAGTGCGAATCAGGCGGTATAGCGATACCAGATTTCAAACTATATTACAGAGCAATAGTAACAAAGACAGCATGGTACTGGTACCAAAACAGGCGGGTGGACCAATGGTACAGAATAGAGGACACAGAGACCAATCCACAAAGTTACAACTATCTTATATTTGATAAAGGGGCTAAAAACATGCAATGGAGGAAGGACAGCATCTTCAACAAATGGTGTTGGGAAAACTGGAAATCCATATGCAACAAAATGAAACTGAACCCCCTCCTCTCACCATGCACAAAAGTTAACTCAAAATGGATCAAAGACCTTGATATCAAATCAGAGACTCTGCGTCTGATAGAAGAAAGAGTTGGCTACGATCTACATATAGTGGGGTCGGGCTCCAAATTCCTTAATAGGACACCCATAGCACAAGAGTTAATAGCAAGAATCAACAAATGGGACTTACTTAAACTAAAAAGTTTTTTCACAGCAAGAGAAACAATAAGAGAAGTAAATAGGGAGCCTTCATCATGGGAACAAATATTTACTCCTCACACATCTGATAGAGCCCTAATATCCAGAATATACAAAGAACTCAAAAAAATTAGACAATAAGATAACAAATAACCCAGTCAACAAATGGGCCAAGGACCTGAACAGAAACTTCTCAGAGGAGGACATACAATCAATCAACAAGTACATGAAAAAGTGCTCATCATCGCTAGCAGTCAGAGAAATGCAAATCAAAACCACCCTAAGATACCATCTCACTCCAGTAAGATTGGCAGCCATTATGAAATCAAACAACAACAAGTGCTGGCGAGGATGTGGGGAAAAGGGTTCTCTTGTACATTGCTGGTGGGGCTGCAAATTGGTGCGGCCAATTTGGAAAGCAGTATGGAGATTCCTGGAAAAGCTGGGAATGGAACCACCATTTGACCCAGCTATTGCCCTTCTCGGACTATTCCCTGAAGACCTTAAAAGAGCGTATTACAGGGATACTGCCACATCGATGTTCATAGCAGAACAATTTACAATAGCTAGATTGTGGAACCAACCCAGATGCCCTTCAATGGATGAATGGATTAAAAAAATGTGGCATCTATACACCATGGAGTATTACGCAGCACTAAAAAATGACAAAATCTTGGAATTTGCAGGGAAATGGATGGCACTAAAGCAGATTATGCTTAGTGAAGCTAGCCAATCCCTAAAAAACAAATACCAAATGTCATCTTTGATATAATGAGAGCAACTAAGAATAAAACAGGGAGGAAGAGCAGGAAGAAAAGATTAACATTAAACAGAGACATGAGGTGGGAGGGAAAGGGAGAGAAAAGGGGAATTGCATGGAAACGGAGGGAGACCCTCATTGTTATACTAAATTACATATAAGAGGTTGTAAGTGGAATAGGAAAATAAACAAGGTGAGAAATGAATTACAGTATAGGGGGTAGAGAGAGAAGATGGGAGGGGAGGGGAGGGGGGATAGTAGAGGATAGGAAAGGTAGCAGAATACAACAGTTACTATTATGGTATTATGTAAAAATGTGGATGTGTAACCCATGTGATTCTGCAATCTGTACTTGGGGTAAAAAAGGGAGTTCATAACTCACTTGAAGCTAATGTATGCTAATGTATGAAATATGATATGTCAAGAGCTTTGTAGGGTTTTGAACAACCAATAAAAAAATTTAAAAAAAAAAAGGTAATAAAAGATAAAAAAAAAAAAAAAGAACTCCATTGAGAGTATCACTAACAGAGTGGAGCAAGTAAAAGCCAAAAGGTCAGATAAGGAAGACAAAATATATCATCTTGAAACGAGTCCAGCCAACTCAGAAAGGCTGGCAAAAAAATCACAAGAAAAACATCCAAGAGATTTGGGATAACATAAAAAAAAAAACACACTTACGAGTCATCAGGATAGAGGAAGGTACAGAGACTCAAACCAAGGGAATGAGAAAACTGCTGAATGAAATAATTACAGAAAACTTTCCAGAAATAAAAAAGGAAATGGATATACAAATTGTAGATGCATACAGGACAAGAGCACACAAAATCACAGTAGACCAATGCCAAGACACATTGTTATGAAGATATCCAATATACAGAACAAAGAGAAAATAATAAATATACAAGAGAATGGAGGCAGAATACACTCAGTGGTAAACAAATAAGGTTAACAATGGATATTTCATCACAGACGGTAAAAGCGAGAAGATCCTGGAAAAATGTATATCAAACACTGAAAGACAATGGATGCCAACCAAGAATTATGTATCCAGCATAATTAACCATCAGGTCCAACAACGAAATAAGAATCTTTCATGATAAACAAAAGCTAAAAGAATTTGAAGCCAGAAAACAAGCATTGCAAAGCGTCTTGAGCAAAACACTACACAAGAAAGAAATGAAAAACAACAACCAAAACCATCAGTGGGAAGTACCTTGGTAATGACAGAGGCAGGGTGAAAGCTTGTCATGGAGAAACAAACTAAATTAAAAAAAATATAAATAATCAAACATGGCTGGCATACAAACCATACATCAATAGTAACTCTGAATGTAAATGGCTTAAAGTCTCCAATAAAGCGACATAGGCTGGTAACTTGGACTAAATAAACAAATCCAACAATATGTTGCCTCCAGGAGACACATCTGAAATGCAAAGACACACAGGCTGAAGGTGAAAGGTTGGGAGAAAATACACCATGCACACTTATCCTCATAAACAAGCAGGGGTGGACATCCTCATATCGAATAAAATCGACTTCAAGACTAAGTTAATCAAAAGGGATAAGGAAGGACATTATATACTGTTATAAGGAACCATTCACTAACAAGACATAACAATTATCAATATTTATGCACTAAATAATGGTGCTACGTTGTTCAAGAAACAAATTCTCCTCAAGCTCCAGAATGAAATAGACCACAACACAATAATTATGGGTGACTTCAACACACATCTATCATCATTGGACAGATCCTCCAAAAAAAAGTTGAATAAAGAAAGTATAGAACTCAATATCACAATCAATAACCTACATGTAACTAACATATATAGAATATATCAACCATCATCAAGTGGATATACTTTTTTTCTCAGCAGCACATGGATCCTTCTCAAAAATAGACAATATATGATGCCATAGGGCAACCCTCAGTAAATATAAAGGTGTGGAGATAATACCATGCATTTTATCTGATCATAATGGAATGAAACTGGAAATCAATGATAAAAGAAGGAAGGAAAAATCCTACATCACATGGAAAATGAACAATATGTTACTGAATGATCAGTGGGTTAGAGAAGATATAAAGGAGGAAATCAAAAAATTCTTAGAGATACATGAAAATACAGACGCAACATATCGGAATCTATGGGACACAATGAAAGCAGTTTTAAGAGGGAAATTCATTGCCTGGAGGTCATTCCTGAAAAAAAGTAAAACCGAACAAATAAATGAGCTCACACTTTAACTCAAAGCCCTAGAAAAGGAAGAGCAAAACAATAGAAAATGTAGCAGAAGGCAAGAAATAATTAAAATCAGAGCAGAAATCAACGAAATTGAAACAAAAGAAACTATTGAAAAAATTAACAAAACTAAAAGGTGGTTCTTCGAAAAAATATATATGTTCGACAGACCCTTAGCCATGCTAATGAAGAGAAGAAGAGAGAGAACTCAAATTACTAACATATGGGATGAAAAAGGCTATATTACAACAGATGCTTCCAAAATACAGAAGACAATTAGAAATTATTTGGAAAACCTATATTCCAATAAAATAGAATATAGTGAAGACATCAACAAATTTCTTAAGTCATATGATTTGCCCAGACTGAGTCAGGAGGATACACAAAATTTAAACAGACCAATGTCAATGGATGAAACAGAAGAAGCAATCAAAAGACTACCAACCAAGAAAAGCCCAGGAACGGATGGCTATACAGCGGAGTTTTACAAAACATTTAAAGAAGATTTAATACCAATACTTTTCAAGTTATTTCAGGATAGAGAAAAAGAGGGAGCTCTGCCAAATTCATTCTATGAGGCCAACATCACGCTGATTCCGAAATCAGAAAAAGACACCTCAAAGAAAGAAAAATACAGACCAATTTATCTGATGAACCTACATGCAAAAATCCTCAATAAAATTCTGGTGAATCGAATACAAAGGCACATCAAATAATTAGAAATTATTTTGAAAATCATTATTCCAATAAAATAGAAAATAGTGAAGACATCGATAAATTTCTTAAGTCATATGATTTGCCCAAACTGAGTCAGGAGGATACACACAATTTAAACCGACCAATATCAATGGATGAAATAGAAGAAGCAATCAAAAGACTCCCAACCAAGAAAAGCCCAGGAACGGATGGCTATACAGCGGAGTTTTACAAAACCTTTGAAGAAGAATTTATACCAATACTTTTCAAGTTATTTCAGGAAATAGAAAAAGAGGGAGCTCTGCCAAATTCATTTTATGAGGCCAACATCACCCTAATTCCAAAACCAGAAAAAGACAACTCAAAGAAAGAGAACTACAGACCAATATATCTGATTAACCTAGATGCAAAAATCCTCAATAAATATCTGCCTAATCGAATACAAAGGCACATCAAAAAAATTTTTCACCAGGATCAAGTAGGATTCATCCCTGGGATGCAATGATGGTTCAATATACGAAAATCAATAAATGTTATTCATCACATCAATAGACTTAAAGATAAGAACCATATGATCATCTCGATAGACGCAGAAAGCATTTGACCAAGTACAGCATCTCTTTATGTTCAAAACATTAGAAAAATAGGGATAACAGGAACTAACCTCGACATTGTAAAAGCTATCTATGCTAAGTCTCAGGCTAGCATCATTATGAATGGAGAAAAATTGAAGGCATTCCCTCTAAAATCTGGAACAAGACAGGGATGCCCTCTGTCACCAGTTCTATTCAATATAGTTCTCGAAACACTGGCCAGAGCAATTAGACAGACGAAAGAAATCAAAGGCATAAAAATAGGAAAATAAGAACATAAATTATCACTATTTCCTGGTGACATGATTCTATACATAGAAAACCCAAAGGGGTCTACAAAAAAATCTACTAGAACTAATAAATGAATTCAGCAAAGTGGCAGGATATACAATCAAAACGCATAAATCAAAGGCATTTCTGTATATCAGCGACAAAACTTCTGAAACAGAAATGAGGAAAAACACTCCATTCACAATATCGTCAAAAAAATTAAATACTTGAAAATCAACCTAACAAAAAAGGTGAAAGACTTATACAATGAAAACTACAGAACCCTAAAAAGGGAAGTAGAAGAAGATCTTAGAAAATGGAAAAATATACCCCGTTTCTGGATAGGCAGAACTAACATCATCAAAATGGCGAAATTACCAAAAGTTTTCTATAGGTTTAATGCAATGCCAATCAAAATCCCAAAGGCATTTCTTGTAGAAATAGATAAAGCAATCATGGAATTCATATGGAAAAATATAAGACCCAGAATAGCAAAAGCAATTCTAGCAGGAAGTGTGAATCAGGCGATATAGCGATACCAGACTTAAAACTATACTACAGAGCAATAGTAACAAAAACAGCATGGCACTGGTACCAAAAAAGGCGGGTTGACCAATGGGTACAGAATAGAGGACACAAAGACTAATTCACAAAGCTACAACTATGCTATATTTGATAAAGGAGCTAAAAGCATGCAATAGAGGAAATATAGCATCTTCAACAAATGTTTTTGTATAAAATGGAAATCCATATGCAACAAAATGAAACCGAATCCCCTCCTCTTGCCATGCACAAAAGTTAACTCAAAGTGGATCAAGGAGCTAGATATCAAATAAGAGACTCTGCACTGATAGAAGAAAAAGTTGGCTCTGATCTACATAATGTGGGGTCGGGCTTCAAATTCCTTAACAGGACACCCATAGCAGAAGAGTTAATAACAACAATCATTAAATGGGACTTACTTAAACTGAAAAGTTTTTTTTCTCAGCAGGATAAAAAATGAGAGAGGTAAATAGGGAGCCTAAATCATGGGAACAAATTTTTACTCCTCACACTTCAGATAGAGCCCTAATATCCAGAGTATACCAAGAACTCAAAAAAATTAGACAATAAGATGATAAATAACCCAATCAAAAAATGGGCCATGGACCTGAACCAACACTTCTCAGAGGAGGACATACAATCAATCAGTAAGTACATGAAAAAATGCTCACCATCTCTAGCAGTCAGAGAAATGCAAATTAAAACCACCCTAAGATACCATCCTACTCTAGTAAGATTGGCAGCCATTATGAGGTCAAACAACAACAAGTGCTGGCGAGGATGTGGAGAATAGGGTACTCTTATACATTGCTGGTGGGACTGCAAACTGTTGTGGCAAATTTGAAAAGCAGTATGGAGATTCCTGGGAAAGCTGGGAATGGAACCACCATTTGACCCAGCTATTGCCCTTCTCAGACTATTCCCTGAAGACCTTAAAAGAGCATATTACAGGGATACTGCCACATCGATGTTCATAGCAGCACAATTCAAAATTGCTAGACTGTGGAACCAACCCAGATGCCCTTCAGTAGATGAATGGATAAAAAAAATGTGGTATTTATACACCATTGAGTATTATGCATCATTAAAAAATGACAAAATCATTGAATTTGCAGGGAAATGGATGGCACTAGAGCAGATTATGCTTAGTGAAGCTAGCCAAACCCTAAAAAACAAATAAAAATGTCTTCTTTGATATAATGAGAGCAACTAACAACAGAGCAGGGAGGAAGAGCAGGAAGAAAAGATCAACATTAAACAGAGACATGAGGTGGGGGGCGGAAAGAGAGAGATAAAGGAAATTGCATGGTAATGGAGGGAGACCCTCATTGCTAGACAAAATTACATATAAGAGGTTGTGAGGGGAATGGGAAAACAAACAAAGATATAAATGTATTACAGTAGATGGGGTAGAGAGGGAATATGGGAGGGGAGCAGGGATAGTAGAGGATAGAAAATGTAGCAGAATACAACAGTTACTAATAGGGCATTATAAAAATGCGGATGTGTAACAGATATGATTCTGCAATCCGTACTTGGGATAAAAATGGGAGTTCATAACCCACTTGAATCTAATGTATGAAATATAATATGTCAAGAGCTTTGTAATGTTTTGAACACCCAATTAAAAAACTAAAATAATAATATGAAATAAAATAATTAAAAAAAAACACATGGAGAAATATTTCACTGTCATCCAGAACAATGCCTTGACATTACCCTCACCCCAAGTAATTCATCATTACAGGAGAAGAGTTCGAAAATCTGGGAATACATAGCTGGAATTTAATATGCTCAAAAGGTCACAACCTTGGAGGTGGTAGAGTAGTTTACTAAAGTAAGGGACAGGGTAAACACTCCACAAATATGGAGCTCTGCTGGCCTAAAGACTTCTTCAGAAACTGCCTCTGAGGTTGGGCACTTGAAATATATGTTGTTGTCAGGAGGTTTAGATCCCTTTGTAATGAGAGCATCAAAGCTGGGTCTGCATCTATGTGACCTGGAGGACATGGTTTCTTATGTTCCAATGAACATGAGTCAGCAGTGCTGAATTCAATCTTTGTAGGTAAACTGTGGTCACTGGGGGCTAAGTGTCTCCCCGTGTGGACTGTGAAGCCATTTGGTCATCCTCCACATTTTGTGGTGTTAATTGCTGCTGCACTGGTAGTTTGGTATTTTCTTCACAAAATACAAGGAGTCCAACTGGGACAAAGTGTTGGAGGGAGTTTCTCAAGTGTGGTGGGTCAGGGTCTGCAGGAGAATGCACCCACCAAGGTTCTATTCCAAATAGCTTGCCTCTTGACCATAGCAACGTGATTCTGAACATTTCCCTGAAACCTCTCCAAATAAAAATACGCCTTTACATATAAGGGTCTGCTTGCTGCACCATGTCAGTCACAAGCAATTTGGAAGCCAAAGGAAGATCCACATGGCCCCACCACAGATGATTTATCACACACCTGCCGACTGAAGCTCTATGCCCACTACTCAGCAGGCTCCAAATTACTGGCATCTCTGCTCTACACCATTTTCTTGAAACCCAGTCCATCAAGCACTGTCTAGTATACTCATAGTCAGCAACAGGATATCCAAAGTTTCTCCAGTGCCACCTGGTCATGGAAATTTAAAAAAATTTCACCGTATTTATCTAGCCATTTTTCAAGGATGAAGTTGAAGGCACTGTGGGTTTCACTTCATTCAGGAACCATTAAATGGTGAGGATGCTCATTTCAATGAAAGCTCTGGAGAACTCTCATAAGCAAGGCTTCCCAAAGAGTGGCCAATGATCACATGAAGCTAGGCGCATTGAGGTCTACAATGTGAGGTCCATGTGTGTTTTGACTCTCAACTATGGCTGCAAGCCTTTCAGAATAAAATTATGTGATACCCTGGCTGAGATTCCCAGTGCTCTGTGCAAAGCCAACCTGGGCCTAGATCTCAGTTTCCAAGGACAAATCTCATGCGTGGCCTCCTAAAATCCCAACACAATTCATGGCAATACTTCTCTGAGGTCAGTACCACAACTCAGTATCTAAGGGGAATCACACCAGAGTTCCAGCCCAGGTGGACCCAGTCGTCACTTCCAACCGCCACCCAAATGACCACAATTAAAACCAAAACACTCCCACATGACCCACATCTTCTTCCATATAGACACTCATCATAACTTCTGGCTGGAGGTTTCCATAAGGGGCTCCGCCCAAGCCAGTGTCAAAAATAAGCTCCCTTGCCCCTTAATTTGACTAAACTCAGGGTGGCCTGTACACCCTTCCTGTGAACCAGATGTGATCAAATAGGCCTGCCATTAATACTGCTCCGCTTCTCCAATTTGAGGACTACTGACTGTGGGTTTTAGATTCTTTATGTGAACTGGAGTCATGATAAAACCCAAGCACCTATGGGATAGAATCTGCAGGGCGTTGAGGAACTCATTTGACACAAAGGATCCCTATTCTCACTTGATGGAGGTCACAAACCTTACAGAGGAAGACGAGACACTTCATCCACAATGACTGCTCTTTTTGCCACTTTGGTTTTGGATGTACACATGGAATCTTTCTTTAGATCCATCAGGTGATGAGAAACAAAGCAACAGCCTCACACAGGGCCAATGGTCTGAATGAGACACATCTTTTTCAAAGCAATTAAGCAAAGAGGCAAAGGTGATCCATTCATTTCCATTTGAAAACTGTTTTCTTCAGGCTTCACAAAGGGGTGGCCAAAGGCAAAGACCTTCCTGACATTCAGGGCAACAGAACAATAGGTAACCAAAAGGCCCAAAGCAGGGTTTCTCCACTGAGACTTTAATGGTCACAGTGATTTCTGAGTTTTCTGCGATTCTCGCCATTCCCTTCAGCTATCCAGTACATGGCCATGTCACAGAGCTTGGAGGTGGTATATATCTTGCACAAAAACCATGAGCCTATTCTGGAGAGTGGCCAGAATTCAGGAAGAAAAGTGGAACTTAGGAAGATAGCAGGTGTAGCCAATTGATAAGGCAAGCCGCAGTCAATTCATAAATTGTGCAGGATGAATTCTGGGAAGCTTTCTACTAAACAGGACACATCCATTGATCCAATATCTTTTCTAATGTCTACAACCATGGATAACAGTGGGATACACAGACATAGAAACACTCGCCTTGCCAAACAACTTACTAGAAACAGTTCACTCCAAACCAAACAAACTGCCTTCCTTGCCTATTCTCAGAACATGAAACAAAACCACAAACCTACAACCAAACCTACAAAGGCACCTCCTTCCGCCAAATAGGTCTTTGACTATCTGGAGTGTCCTCTGACTTTTGGGCCATACTATGTTCCCCCGAAATGGCCACTCCTGTCTCAGATTTGGACTCCATGGCCAACTCAATGAAATTGTCAGGAGCCAGCTGTGAGCCACTACCTGCTTTCTCAGGAAAGGCCCCTCTTCAGAGATTTCCTGCCGTTTTGCCATCCTCACATTAGTAGGTACCAAGAGAGACTGACTCTGTCCTTGGTAAATCCAAACAAATGAGACCACTCGGACTGGAACTGGCCCTGGCTTTTGTGCCTGAATTCCTGGATCCCAAGATCAGAGAGTTCCATCACCAAAAAAGTGAGGTGAGGTCACTTCTTTCAGGAACTGAAAAATCTGTGGAAAGCAACCCTGGGCCTAGATCTCAGTTCCAAGGGTGACTCTTATGCGTGGCCTCCTAAAATCCCAACAAAATTCAATGCAATACTTCTCTAAGGTCAGTTCCACAACTCAGTCTCTAAGGGGAATCACACCAGAGTTCAAGCCCAGGTGGACCCAGTCATTTCTTCCAACCGCCACACAAATGACCAAAATTAAAACGAAAACACTCCCACATGGCCCTCATCTTCTTACATATTGTCATTCATCGTAATGTCTGGCTGAAGATTTTCATGAGGGGCGAAGCCCAAGAAAGTGTCCAAAATAAGCTCACTTGGCCCTCATTTGCCTAAAGTCAGGGTGGCCTGGACACTCTTCCTGTGAACCAGGAGTGATCAAATAAGCCTGTCATTAATAATGCTCTGTTTCTCCAAAGTGAGGCCTACTGATTTTCAGGTATAGATTCTTTGTGATTTGGAGTCATGCGAAACCCCAAGCACCTCTGCAGGGCTTTGAGGAACTCATTTGACCCAAAGAATCCATTTTCTCACTTGACGGAGGTCAGGAACCTAACAGAGGAAGGCAAGAGACTTCATCCACAATGACTGATCTTTTTGCCATTATGGTTTTTGATGCACACATGGGATTATTCTTTAGATCCATCAGGTGCTGAGAATGTAAGTCACAGCCACACACAAGGCCAAGAGGCTAATTCAGCCACATCCCTTTCCAAAGCAATTAAACAAAGAGCCACAGGTGATGCCCATTCATTTCCATTTGAAAATTGTTTTCTTCAGGCTTCACAAAAGGGTGGCCTGAGACAAAGTCTTTCCTGACATTCAGTGCAACAGAACAATAGGTAAGCAAAAGGCCCAAAGCAGGGTTTTTCCACTGAGACGTTCCTGTTCACACTGATATCTGAGTTCTCTGAAAGGCTGGCCATTCTCTTCAGCTATCCAGTACATGGCCATGTCACAGAGCTTGGAGTAGTACATATCTTGGACACAAAACCATGAGCCTATTCTGGAGAGTGGCCAGAATTCAGGAAGAAAACAGGAACTTAGGAAGATAGAAGGTATTGCCTCTCGATAAGACAAGCTGCAGTCCATTCATAAATTGGGCAGAATGAATTATGGGAAGATTTATACTAGACTGGAGGCATTCATTAATGCATTCTCTTTTCTAATGTCTACAACAACAGACACAGTGGGATACACAGACATAGAAACACTCGCCTGGTCAAACGACTTACTAAAAACAATCCACTCCAAACCAAACAAACCAACTTTCCTACCTATTCTCAGGACATGGCCTGACCTCTCTCAGATCTGGTTTCCTTGGCCAACTCTGTGAAGTTGTCAAGAAAAAGGGGTGAGCCACTACCTGCTTCTTCTGGAAAGGTCCCTCTTCAGAGATTTCCTGCCGTTTGGCCATCCTCACATCAGTAGGTACCAAGAAAGACTGACTCTGTCCTTGGTAAATCCAAACAAGTGAGCCCACTGGAACTGGGGCTGCCTCGGGGTGCCTGGATTCTTGGATACAAAAGTTCAGAGAGTTCCATCACCAAGGAAATGAGGTATGTCACTTTCTTTGGAACTGAATGAGGTCACTGCCTTGGCGACCACTTTGTCCTAACAGTTGCTTCCAAGTGTCCCATGAGATGGAGGCTGCCCCTACTTCCTGTGACACTTTCACAAGGTAGAATGGTATGTCAACCATAGGCACCCAGCAGCAGCTCTCGACAGAGGCCTGGTTTGGTCCATCTTCTCTACAATAAAAAGAGAGAGGCTGATTCAGACACATCCCTTCATCCTGACCAGGTTGTTTGCCATGGAAGATGACTTTTGCTCTCTTAGGTCCTTCATAGCTGCCTACATCTTCTCCAGGTATCATTTTGAATGAACCTTTGAGGTTCTCAGCAGGTGGAATGTCACCTACTTTCCTGTATTGTAAGAACGACTTTCTCCCTGCTCTTCTGTAAAATGAGATTGAGGGAACAGTGTATGTTTAGGGTTAATAACAGGTTCGATTTGGGTTAGCAATCATTCTGTGCGATAAATAATGGTATTGGGAACCTGCGATATTTACAAGAATATCGAGGTGAAATATAAGTATGAAAACAGAAATCTAGGTATGATTTGAAACCCAGAAGGGCATTGGGCCCTTAATTGGGATACTTAGTTTTTAATTATATTCTGCAAAGGTGTCTCAGACAATTTGATATACAATGGCATAGAACCTTGTACCTTGGATGTTTGAATGTAGAAGAGAACATCCAATCCAAAGGGATAGTCGGTAGGATTAGGAAGATAGTCGGTAGGTTTAGGAAGAAGAATGAGTGTAGGATTGGGACTAAAAATTCTTTAGCTATAGGGTTTCGGTTAGAGAGTGAATGTAAATGTCAGCACATATGAAGAGTCAGTCACTATGATGAAATTGGGAAAATATGTAGAAAAGCAGATATCAATAGAGACATTATGAAATCAGGCAAAGTATTAAGTGAGTGATAGGAGTAGACATTTTCACCAGGGTTGAGTTTGAATATATAAACTTAGGAAGAAACAAATATCTAGTAACTAATAGGATTGACATTTGAGAGCATTAGGCAACCTGGACATGGATGTTTTTAGTAATCCATGATCTCTTTTCATTTAGTCTTTGGTACAATCATAAGTGTGACCTTTACATTTTTTGTCCAGAATATCACTGTGATAAAATGTATATGTAGATCAGGTGACATGAGTATTTCTACCACCATTTCTGGGAGCAATATATTGAAGACATGAAATTATTATTGGGGATACAAAGAGGTGTACCCTGTGTCCATGAATATAGAGATTAAGCATGAATACACCATACTGTGAATAAATAATATAACTGATTCCAACTTTAAATAATGGATTGAATTGATATCTGAAAATATACAATAAATCTTATATTGATATACATTCATTCATTCCAACCAGTTATACATCTAATGGTAATATTAGTGTTTTGGTTTATCATGAAGAGTGTGTGAAGTTTGCTTCAAAAGTGATTATGGAAATCGAAAATAATGTGTTCGGAAAGAATTCTCATGCAAAGACCAGTCAAGAAATATGGAGGAATACATGTGTTCTGAAGCAGGAAGAGATTGAAAGTGAAACAAATGCCTATAAACTTGCTAAATTGTTTATGAAATATATATCCTATTATGTGCATAAACTGATGAAATTGTAATGTACCAGTTTTGAATAAAAATTAACGTAAAAATACACATCATGTCCCATTGGAATCTACTTGCATTGATGTTAAACTTGGTAAGTTACTGTAGAAATATTAGGATTCGCGTGCCTCATTCACCGAAGTTAGTTTCCTTTTTTTTTAAATTTTTTTATGGTTGTTCTAAACATTACATATTTCTTGATATATCATATTTCACACTTTGATTCAAGTGGGTTATGAACTCCCATTTTTACCCCATATACAGATTGCAGAATCACATCAGTTACACATCAATTGATTTACACATTGCCATACTAGTGTCTATTGTATTCTGCTGCCTTTCCTATCCTCTACTATCCCTCCTCCTCTCCCCTCTCTTCCCCTCTTCTCTTTCTACCCCCTCTACTGTAATAAATTTCTCCCTTTTTGTATTATTTTTCCCTTTCCCCTCACATCCTCTTTTATGTAATTTTATATAACCCTGTGGGTCTCCTTCCATTTCCATGCAATTTCTCTTCTCTATCTCTTTCTCTCCCACCTCTCATCCCTATTTAATACTAATCTTCTTCTCATGCTCTTCATCCCTACTCTGTTCGTAGTTACTCTCCTTTTATCAAAGAAGGCATTTGGCATTTGTTTTTTAGGGATTGGCTAGCTTCACTTAGCATAATCTGCTCTAATGCCATCTATTTTCCTGCAAATTCTATGATTTTGTCATTTTTTAAAGCAGAGTAATACTCCATTGTGTATAAATGCCACATTTTTTTTATCCATTCTTCTATTGAACGGCATCTAGGTTGGTTCCACAGTCTTGCTATTGTGAATTGTGCTGCTATGAACATCAATGTAGCAGTGTCCCTGTAGCATGATCTTTTAAGGTCTTTAGGGAATAAACCGAGAAGAGGAATAGCTGGGTCAAATGGTAGTTCCATTCCCAGCTTTCCAAGAAATCTCCATAATGCTTTACAAATTGGCTGCACCAATTAGCAGTGCCTCCAATAATGTACAAGTGTACCTGTTTCTCCACATCCTCACCAGCACTTGTTGTTGTTTGACTTCATAATGGCTGCCAATCTTACTGGAATGAGATGGTATCTTAGGGTGCTTTTGATTTGCATTTCTCTGACTGCTGGGGATGGTGAGCATTTTTTCATGTACTTGTTTTTTGATTGTATGTCCTTCTCTGAGAAGTGTCTGTTCTGGTTCTTGGCCCATTTGTTTATTGGGTTATTTGTTATCTTATTGTCTATTTTTTTCAGTTCTTTGTATACTCTGAATATTAGGGCTCTATCTGAAGTGTGAGGAGTAAAGATTTGTTCCCAGGATTTAGGCTCCCTATTTACCTCTCTTATTGTTCCTTTTGCTGAGAAAAACCTTTTTAGTTTGAGTAAGTCCCATTTGTTGATTGTAGTTATTAACTCTTGTGCTATGGGTGTCCTACTGAGGAATTTGGAGCCCGACCCCACAGTATGTAGATCGTAGCCAACTTTTTCTTCTATCAGACTCCATGTCTCTGATTTGATATCAAGCTCCTTGATCCATTTTGAGTTATCTTTTGTGCATGGCGAGAGAAAGGGATTCAGTTTCATTTTTTTACACATGGATTCAATTTAATATTTAATATTTAATATTTAATATTCTGTCAATTTAATATTTAACTTTTAGTATTAGAGTTGTCCCTCCCCATAAGATATAGTTTAATAATTTAGTGTCATCTGATCTTGCAAAATCCTTTTACCAGTATGACCTCTGTGTCTAATAGAGAAACCTTTAATTTTGATACTCAGGACTGGATAATCGTACTAGCAAACACCAAGCTTACCTGTGTAGGTTAGGAATATATTTAGGCCTTAAACTGAAAATTTCTGACTCTGGCAGCTCTTCTTGATAGTCTCTTTTAATAAGTATCAGGCATTCCTGTCAGAGAATCCTTCTTTGTAGCCTCCAGTCTTACTTATTTTGGGAGGCTAACATAAAGTGTGTACCTTAAAATATTATTATTATTATTATTATTATTATTATTATTATTATTATTATTATTCAAAATGTCCAGGAATGGCTGTATTTTGGTTTTCACTGTCTTTGCTAAGTGTTTAAGATGAAGCATTCAAACTGACTTTTGTTTCTATCTATTGTTAACAGTCAGGTGAGCTTTTATGGGAGTCATAAACTGGGTAAACTTGAGAGCACTTTCTCAGTTCTGCTAGAGCCATTTGCGCTAGGTGGGTCCAGGTCTCTTTTGACCATGTGGCTTCCCTCGGAAGCATCAGGGATTTCTTTCTTCTCTGATGACTCTTCTCTTCATAGCAAATGCACTGATTGGCTTTCTGTTCTCCAGTGGTCTCATTAATCTCCCTGATGGAGAGTTTTTATAGCCCACAGTTGCAAAACTCTTTAGAGAAGTCCCCTGTTCCCTGGATTCAGACTGACTCAGAGGGCAAGAGCCAAATATTGGTTTTCTTGGCCCTTTTCAATTAATTTTAATTTAAAATCCTAATCTTAAACATCTATCAAATAAATTTTAACAGCCTGATATTAAGAGCACCAGGCTTTAATGTCTATAACTTTATAATTATTTATCTTTTTATTAATTGGGATCTGTATTATTCTGACTGTCTTGCAGGTGATAACTTACTCTCTGAAATTAACCCATGTTTTGTTCTTAAAGCAACACTTCTTTAAAACACTAACAGGGAATCTTTAGATCACATATAAGAAAATTACAAAATAAAATTTTTTAACAACAGTAAAAATACTTAGTTCGTTTAATAGCTACCCTGAATTTTTTGGCTGAGTCATACATTATATCCCCTGTTTGAGATCCTAGGAATCTTGACATTAAAAAAGAACTTTTAACATAACTTTAAAGAAATAAAATCTGACCTACTGCTTTTGTATTCATTCTCACATGAAATAAGATGGGACACACAGCCTTATCTCATGTAAGGCAGGGCTCTTTATAAATCTTAAGTGTTTTAGTTCTAAAGCTGATCTTTATTTTTTAAATATTATTTTAAAAAGTTTACATAAATTGTTTGAGGTCACATGAACATTAGCTAACACCATATAAAATCACTTTAAAATATGAATTAAACAAATGCTGAAAGTTTAACCTTTACATGGATTAGGCTCTCATTAACATAAAGTACATTTAAATTGTTCCCCAATGTAAAAAGTAAGATTAAACTTTACATATCTTATTGATAACAGGTGAATAAATCCCCATAAAACTTCAGAACACCAGCTTGATATAATGCTCTTTTAAAATTTTTACCTTACAGACTTGCATACCTGTAAGATATGAGCACATTAGTAGCATCACAATTACATTGATGTTTCTACATTAACCAAGTTTAGCTTTTAAAGAAATGGCAGTACAGTGCTCTAAAATAACAGTTCTAATTTAATCAGTTGTTTAATTTCTATGGTTGCTTGCACAAGAAAAAATAAAACTTAATAAACACAATGTTATGGGTAAACTTATGTTTTAAGAAATTTTTGTCTCTTTAACACATGATTGATTTTTACAATCTTTTACAGAATTTAGTCAAACTTATACAGACGTTAGTAAGTCAATCAGATATCTAACAAAAGTACTCGTGAATGAGTAATCCCATATCAAATTTACTTTACTTATTTATCAAAATATTAGACACATGTATTGAAGAGTGTAAACCATTTTTATGTTGAAGGAAAAGTCCTAGAAACAAGGCATATTAGACATTTTGTAGATATTAATATTTTATCAGATTTTTGAATACCTAGAAAAACTTGAAACCTTAAATTTAAAGACATTTATTTTTATCTGTTTGTCAAATTTAATTGAATTATTTAAATCACGTGAATTGAAGATCTTTAGATCCACTTTTTAAAATTTGTTTTTATGAGTGCTTTTTTTAATGAGTGCTCCTTATATATATTAATTTGTATATCATATATAAAATATACGGACATATGTATATATAGACATACAACACATAACAAAATTGAGCACACATAATAATAGTAAAGGCCTTGTAGCTTTTCACAGGTGAAATCTCCATTGCAATGTTTCAAAAAGTCCACAGTTGGTCAAAGATAGTACTGATCAGAAAAACATTAACCTAGGTCTGTATGATCAAAATCATGAGCTCAAAAAAAAAAATAAAGTATCTAAGGAAAAAAATAAGAGTCCTAGAAAAAATGACTGGCCAGTAATTAGTAAATACCATACAATTTACCTTTTTTTCTCTTAGGCCTCAGATCAGTCTTCTACTAAGCTTGCAGGCTTCTTTCATTTGCCTTTCAAAATAAGTCATGGCTGAGGTCTGGAAGGAGCAGGAAAAAACTGCTTTTCTGAGCAGACACCTCAGGCCTAAGGCATTTTAACCATAATTTTCAGGTTCGGATGTTGAAAATTATGGTACAAGTTTAAGATACAATTCACAAAATTTTATATCTTTACATCTTGTTTTGTAAACAGATATCATACTATGATTTACAATCCTTGTCCAGATTAATGCTCTCGAACACACAGTGATATTTTCACAGGCTACCCAATTCAAAATTGGTGAAAAATAAAGACTTAATGATTGGGAAGTTACTTGCCAATTTGGAAGTAGAGTTCTTTAGTTTTCCATCCTAAGTATTTAAGTTCTCTGGCATGAATTATCTGAAATCATAAACTAAACCATTACCTAAACCCGACTTTTAACTGCAAGATTTTGCAATGCTTCAAAAACCCATTCAAATACCAGATTGTTACAAGAAAACATCATCATTTAGACACACATTCAGCTAAGATCATTCCCAAGAAACAATTTATAATATCAACACATTATTGCACATGTCTTAAAGGGCCAGAAACAAAGACACAAGACAGACAGAAAGAAGGTCCAGACTATGGCTGTCAGACAGAATCCTTTAAACCTGAGCAGATAAGAAAAAAAATCTCCTACACCAGTGGCACCATAGATGTCCACAAGGGGGGGGGCAGATGTTTTAACAGAGGGGCAACCTGAAATGTACAATTAAGGGTCTCCATGGTGACTTTAATGCATTTAGTGTCCCCTTTTTCTTTTTCTCTTTTTTAACAAGACAGTGGTGGCATAATCCTTACAGTGCAGGGAAGGAAGGAGGGAATTCCCTGAAGCAACAGGGCTTCAGCACCTGCTGGGAGTCCCTCAGTCCCTCCTTTTACTTACAGGATTATCTCCTCTGGTTCGGTTCCACCCCAAGCATGTTTCATCTGGTAACATTTCAGTAGTCAGCTCTAAAAATGTTCCGGGACAGGGGGTGGGGGAGGGATTTATCAAAATTTGTAACTTAAAGTTCGGCTCCTGACCTTGAAGCCAATTAATGCCAATTTAATAATGAGGACAAGGTTTTTAGAAAAAGAAAAAGGGAGGTTTATTGCTTTGGTAACAAAGAAGAAACACAGGGAACCCTGCCCAGAGGTTGTGACTCTCTTGATCTGGAGGGACAAGGGGTTTTAATGGAGTTTCACTTGTTAACCTGGGAGATACTCAGTTCTTAGGTCCCCAGCAGGCATTGCCCTCTGCAGTGGTTATACTCCAGGCAGCCAGCTAGGAGCTTCTCTCATCCTGCTTAACAAAGGGGGGTAAAGTTCATCGCAGTTCCTTAAAACAGAGTCCGAAAGAATATCAGGCTTACTTTCTTTGTTACCCATTTTCACGTCCAATATACTTATGTTTTTACCACAGAAATCACAGAACAAAACACACAAAACAAACAGAAAAAAACATATAGAACACAGAACAAAACACAAAATACAGAAACCCGAACTTGAAACAAAAAACATAGGAGCAATGCAACGTCTTGCTAAAGCTCCGAAGTAGGACCACGTACATGCCAGTCATCACATCTCTACCATTCCAGATGAATTCCCTACAGAACAGAACAGAGGACAGAACGATTCTCATTACTGTACCGAAAACGAGTATATGTGAGCCTCCCCAGGACACCTCTATGTCATCAGAACAGATGATATTATAACATCTGATATCCTTTATAACGGATATCAGATGTTATAAAGGTGCCACTTAATTTTTGAGGCCTCCTCCACCAGGTGATTGCTAATAGTTTTAGTGCGGTGGTTCACCGCAGTGCTCCTGGGACCTAACGCTCACTCCATGACCTTGGAACAGCTCAAGATGTGCACCCACTAGAGTGGCTCTCCAGCCCGGAGCCCTGAAGGGAAGGCCAGATTCAGATTTTCCAGCAGTCTGGTCTTGTGATCTGGTCGGCAGGGTCATCTTGCTGGGAAACTCAAAAAAATTAGATGAGGACACAAAAAAAGAACACTGACTCCAACTAAAATCAAATTGAGGCAAGCTTATTATGTCAACCGGCTGGGCTGCCTCTCCATCCCAAAACGGCAGGAACAAGACAGCAACCCCGCCTTTCCTACAGCACAGCTATATAGCCCAGAAAGTTACACAAAATGGGGGTTACAGATAACAGAACTTTGACACGCATCACAAAAATGGTAGTTCATTTATTTATTTATTTATTTTTTGGTGGCCCCAATATCAGAAATTATGAGGACAAATAGAGCCTCAGAGAGGGTCGTTGTCTGGTGAGGGAAGGCCAAAATTTATGATGTGTCACTAAAGTTTCAGCGAGGGCTGCTATCTGGTCAGAGAGTCAAGCATGGGTGAATTCAAGGCACGGGCAGGCATTCCAAGCAGGTTCAGAGTTTGCAGTTATTTATAGTAAAGCCAAAATTAACTTTTTATGGCTTTGTGGCAAGATGGCTCCCAATTTTAATAAAAGATCAGGTTGGGTCTATCAACCCGTGTCCCTTCCTGTTGGAAACTAATCTACCACCTCCAAGATTGTGAACTCCTGAGCATTTTCCAGTACAGATATGTATTCACAGATTTTCTAACTCTTCTACTCTAATTGTGTCTTACTTGGGGCAAAGATAATTTCAAGGTATTGTGCTGGATGAGAGTGGAAAAATTTTTGTGCAGCACATATTTGCATACACATTGGATTCATTATCTAATTTTCCATTCAAAATACTGAATCCATGACACTAACCAAAACCAGACTAGACTCTGACTACTAATTCTAATATGATGGAGAAAAACAACCCAAAGAGAATAGAAATAGAAGCAGTTCAGAGTAGGCATGGTGTATAGTTAGACTTGCCTTTTGCCTGATAAAGTGTTGGTGTTATAAATCTAGTCAATTTTTAATTGAAATAGTTCTCCATGTGTTTTTAAAGTTAACAAATATGTGAATTCCTGTCTCCCTTTCTCTGAAGCCTATTCAGCACATGTATTTTTTAGGTTCACATATAGAATCCTACATGGTATCACACATACATTCTTATGAGGTGGATGACTTGGCAGATACAAATCGTAAAAAGAGATCACTCCTCCTAAACACTGTTTTAACAGAAAATTCAATCTATGTGTTTGCTTCCTAGTTGAACAACATTATACATAAATACAAGTTCAGTAAAATAAATACTTTTGTATCTGTGAAAGATATATATTTCATGATGAATTTCGATTGGCATATGTATTGCTAATTTTTAATGTTCCTGTGTGTGTTTTGTGTGTGAGTGTGTGTATATGTATATATATGTATATATATATACATATACACACACTCTCCAGATTTTTCAAAATATTAAATATATATGCCTTATTATACACTCCCCACATTCATTCATGTTCATGTATGTGGATTTATAATAAACTTTTCACAAGATTATTCTCAAAAATATTCATCCACCTGAAATACATATTTGTCTCCTAGTACTGAAAAATAACTTTAGTGAATGGTGCAAACAAATCCTAATATTTCTACAGTATCTGACCCAGTTTAACATTAATGCAAGTAGATTCCTATGTGACAAGTTGTGTATTTTGACGTTCATTTTTATGCAACATTAGTACATTACTATTTCTTCAGTTTATGCACATCATAAGATATATATTTATCCACAAGTTCATAAATTTATAGACATTTGTTTCACTTTCAATTACTTCCTGCTTCAGAACACATGTATTCCTCCAGGTTTCTTTTTTTTAAAATTTTTATTGTTGGTTGTTCAAAATATTACATAGTTTTTGATATATCATATTTCACACTTTGATTCAAGTGGGTTATAAACTCCCATTTTTACCCCACATACACATTGCAGAAAAACATCAGTTACCCATCCATTGATTTACATATTGCCATACTAGTGTCTGTTGTATTCTGCAGCCTTTCCTCTCCTCTACTATCCCCCTCTTCTTCCCTCCCCTCCCCTCTTCTCTCTCTACCCTCTCTACTGTTATTCATTTCTCTCCCTTGTTTTTTTCCTCTTTCCCCTCACTTCTTCTTGTATGCAATTTTGTATAACCCTGAGGGTCTCCTTCCATTTCCATGCAATTTCCCTTCTCTCTTCCTTTCCCTCCCACCTCTCATTCCTGTTTAGTGTTGATCTTCTCAGGCTCTTTGTCCCTACTCTGTTATTAGTTACTCTCCTTATATCAAAGAAGACATTTGGCATTTGTTTTTCAAGGACTGGCTAGCTTCACTTAGCATAACCTGCTTTAATGCCATCCATTTCCCTGTAAATTCTATGATTTTGTCATTTTTTAATGAAGAGTAATACTCCATTTTGTATAAAAGCCACATTTTTTTTATCTATTCGTCTATTGAAGGGCATCTAGGCTGGTTCCACAGTCTTGCTATTGTGAATTGTGCTGCTATGAACATCGATGTAGCCGTGTCCCTGTAGCATGCTCTTTTTAGGTCTTTAGGGAATAGACCGAGAAGGTTAACAGCTGGGTCAAACGGTGGTTCCATTCCCAGCTTTCTAAGAAATCTCCATACTGCTTTCCAAATTTGCTGCACCAATTTGCACTCCCACTAGCAATGTACAAGTGGACCCTTTTCCTCACATCCTCACCAGCACTTGTTGTTGTTTGACTTCATAATGGCTGCCAATCTTACTGGAGCAAGATGATATCTTAGGGTGGTTTTGATTTGCATTTCTCTGACTGCTAGAGATGGTGAGCATTTATTCATGTACATGTTGATTGATTGAATGTCCTCCTCTGAGAAGTGTCTGTTCAGGTCCTTGGCCCATTTGTTGATTGGGTTATTTGTTATCTAATTGTCTAATTTTTTGAGTTCTTTGTATACTCTGGATATTAGGGCTCGATCTGAAGTTTGAGGAGTAAAGATTCGTTCCCAAGATGTAGGCTACCTATTTACTTCTCTTATTGTTTCTTTTGCTGAGAAAAAACTTTTTAGTTTGAGTAAGTCCCATTTGTTGAATCTAGTTATTAACTCTTGTGCTATGGGTGTCATATTAAGAAATTTGAAGCCCGACCGCACAGTATGTAGATCATAGCCAACTTTTTCTTGTGTCAGACACTGTGTCTCTGATTTGATATCAAGCTCCTTGATCCATTTTGAGTTAACTTTTGTTCATGGCAAGAGAAAGTGATTCAGTTTCATTTTGTTGCATATGGATTTCCAGGTTTCCCAGCACCATTTTTTGCAGATGCTATATTCCTTCATTGCATGCTTTTAGCCCCTCCATCAAATATAAGATAGTTGTAGTTTCCTGGCTTGGTTTCTGTGTCCTCTATTCTGAACAATTGGTCCACCCTCCTGTTTTGGTAACAGTACCATGCTATTTTTGTTACTATTGCTCTGTAGTATAGTTTGATGTCTGGTATCACTAGGCCGCCTGATTCACACTTCCTGCTTAGTATTGTTTTTTTTATTCTGTGTCTTTTATTTTTCCATATGAATTCCATGATTGCTTTCTCTATTTCTAGAAGAAATGCCGTTTGGATTTTGATTGGCATTGCATTAAACCTATTGAGAACTTTTGGTAATATCACCATTTTGATGATGTTAGTTCTGCCTATCCATGAACAGGATATATTTTTACATCTTCTAAGATCTTCTTCTATTTCTCTCTTTAGGGTTCTGTGGTTTTCATTGTATAAGACTTTCACATCTTTTGTTAGGTTGATTCCTAATTATTATTATTATTTTTTTAGGATATTGTGTATGGAGTGGTTGTCCTCATTTCCATTTCAGAAGATTTGTCGCTGATATGCAGGAATGCCTTTGATTTATGCATGTTGATTTTATATCCTGCCACTTTTCTGAATTCATTTATTAGCTCCATTAGTTTCTTTGTAGACCCTTTTGGGACTGCTAGATATAGAATCATGTGATCTGCAATAGTGATAATTTAAGTACTTCTTTTCCAATTTTTATGCCTTTTATTTCTTTCGTCTGTCTAATTGCTCTGGCCAGTGTTTCGAGAACTATGTTGAACAGAAGTGGTGAGAGAGGGCATCCCTGTCTTGTTCCAGATTTTAGAGAGAATGCCTTCAATTTTTCTCCATTCAGAATGATGCTAGCCTGAGGCTTAGCATAGATTGCTTTTACAATATTGAGGTATGTTCCTCTTATACTAGTTTTTCTAGAGTGTTGAACATAACAGAATGCTGTACTTTATTGAATGCTTTTTTTGCATCTATCGAGATGATCATATGGTTCTTATTTTTAAGTCTATTGATGTGGTGAATAACATTTATTGATTTCCGTATATTGAACCACCCTTGCATCACATGGATGAATTCTACTTGATCAGGATTCACAATTTTTTTGATATTTTTTTTGTATCCAATTCGCCAGAATTTTATTGAGGATTTTTTCATGTAGGTTCATTAGAGATATTGGTCTGTAGTTTTCTTTCTTTGAAGTGTCTTTGTCTGCTGTAATAATCAGGGTGATGTTGGCCTCGTAGAATGAATTTGGAAGATCTCCCTCTTTTTCACTTTCTTGAAATACCTTGAAAAATATTGGTATTCGTTCCTCTTTAAAGGTTTTGTTAAACTCTGCTGTATACCTATACGGTCCTGGGCTTTTCTAAGTTGGTAGTGTTTTGATGGTTTCTTCTATTTCCTCAATTGATATTGGTCTGTTTATGTTGCTATATGGGCAGATCATATGACTTAAGAAATTTATCGATGCCTTCACTGTCTTCTATTTGATTGGAGTATAAGGATTCAAAATAATTTCTGATTATCTTCTGTATTTCTGAAATATCTGTTGTGATATTTCTTTTATAATCCCTTATTCTAGTAATTTGAGTTCTCTGTCTTCTTCTCTTTGTTATCATTTCTAAGGTCTGTAAATTTTATTTATTTTTTCAAAGAACCAACTTCTACTGTTGTCAAGTTTTTCAATTGTTTCTTTTGTTTCAATTTCATTAATTTCAGCTTTGATCTTAATTATTTCTTGCATTCTACTTCATTTGCTGTTGCTTTCGTCTTCTTTTTCTAGGATTTTGAGATGAAGTATGAGATCATTTATTTGTTGGTTGTTTCTTTTTTTAAGGAATGAACTCCAAGCAATGAATTTTCCTCTTAGAACTGCTTTCAATGTGTCCCATTGATTCCGGTATGTTGTGTCTGCATTTTCATTTATTTCTAAGAATTTTTAAATTTCCTCCTTGATGTCTTCTATAACCCATTGATCACTCAGTAACCTATTGTTCATTCTCCAAGTGATGCATGATTTTTCCTTCCTTCTTTTATCATTGATTTTTAGTTTCATTCCATTATGATCAGATAATATGCATGGTATTAACTGTACTCCTTTATATTGTCTAAGAGTTGCCCTGTGACATAATATATGATCTATTTTTACAAGGATACATGTGCTGCTGAGAAAAAAGGTAACTGCTTGATGTTGGGTGTTATATTCTACATATCTCAAATAAGTCTAGGTTATTAATTGTGTTATTGAGTTCTATAGTTTCCTTATTCAACTTTTGTTTGGAAGATCTGTCCAGTGGTGAGAGAGGTGTGTTCATGGCTCCCATGATTACTGTATTGTGGTCTATTAGACTATTGAAATTGAGAAGAGTTTCTTTGATGAACATAGCTGCACCATTGTACGGGGCATATATATTAACGATTGCTGTGTCTTGTTGGTGTATGGTTCCCTTGAGCAGTATGTAGTGTCTCTCTTTATCCCTTTTGATTAACTTTGGCTTAAAATCTATTTTATTTGATATGAGTATGGACTCTCCTGCTTGTTTCCGAAGTCCATATGAGTGATATGATTTTTCCCAAACTTTCACCGTCAGTCTATGTATGCATTTTCCTATCAAATTCGTCCCCTGTAGGCAGCATATTGTTGGGTCTTGTTTTTTGTTCAATTCTACTAGCCAGTGTGTCTTCATTGGTGAGTTTAAGCCATTAACATTTAGGGTTATTATTGAGATATGGGTTGTTCTTCCAGCGATATTTGTTTATTTATGTTCCTAAACATGGTTTGTTTTCCTCTTTGATTATCCCCAGCCTTTACTGTACTCCCTCCCGCTGTTGGTTTTCATTGATATTTTCCATTTCCTCTTCCTGTAATATTTTGCCGAGGATGTTTTGAAGAGATGGTTTTCTAGCTGCAAATTCTTTTCACTTTTGTTTATCATGGAAGGTTTTAATTTCATCCTCCATCCTGAAGCTTACTTTCGCTGGATACAAAATTCTTGGTTGGAACCCATTTTCTTTCAGTGTTTGAAATATGTTATTCCTGGATCTTCTAGCTTTCAGAGTCTGTTTTGAAAGATCAGCTGTTATCCTGATTGGTTTACCCCTAAATGTAATCTGCTTCCTTTCTCTTGTAGCTTTTAAAATTCTCTCCTTTTTCTGTTTGTTGGGCATCTTCATTATAATGTGTCTAGTTGTGGCTCTCTTATGATTTTGCACATTCGGCGTTCTGTAGGCTTCTAGGACTTGGGATTCTTTTTTATTTATCAAGTCTGGGAAGTTATCTCATATTATTTCATTGAATAGGTTGCTCATTCCTTTTGTTTGAACCTCTATACCTTCCTGTATCCCAATGTCTCTTAAGTTTGGTCTCTTTATGTTATCCCATATTTCTTGGATGTTCTGCTCGTGGTTTCTTAACAGTCTTGCTTAGCTGTCTATGTTCTTTTCAAGTTGAAATACGTTGTCTTCATTGTCTGATGTTCTATGTTCTAAGTGTTCTACTCTGCTGGTAGTATTCTCAATTGAGTTTTTAAGTTGGTTTATTGCTTCCTGCAATTCTAGGATTTCTGTTTGTTTTTACAACCTCTATCTCCCTATATAGTTGATCTTTTGCTTCTTGGATTTGTTTATGTAATTCATTGTTGAAGGGATCTTTAATTGTCTGATTTTGTTGTCTAATGTCTTCCTTGAGACTCCAGATCATCTAAAGCCTGAGTATCCTGAATTCTTTATCTGACATTCCATCTGATGCAGCTATTACCTCTTCTAAAATTGTGTTTACCTGCATTGCTTGTGGTCCTTTCTTTCCTTGTCTTTTCATACTGCTTGCGTTTCTCTCTGCTTGTTGAAACTGTTGTGTTTTTGAAATTTTCCCCCTATATACTTATATTGCTCTTGTATAGTTGAAAAGTCTCCCTTGAAGTAGCGGGGGGCGGCTGTTCTGCTCCTCCAATTGGGGTGATCTATCTACCACGCTGACGGGCTGCTGGGCCTGTTGTGCTGGTTGGTCGCAGGTCTGTCTACAATGCGGGCGCGGGCAGTGGCTCTGCTCTGCCCCTCCTCCATTTGGTGTGACGTGTCTACAACACCCACGGACCCCTCGGCCTATTCTGCTGATCCATTGCAGGTCTGCCTACCTTGCAGGTGCGGGCGGCAGCTCTACTCTGCCCTTACTCAAATTGGGATGACGTGTCAACCATGCCGGCAGGACGCTGAGCCTCTTTGCTGGTCGGTCGCAGGTCTGTCTATTTTGTGGGCACGGGCAGTGGATCTGCTCTACCCCTACTCCAAATGGGGTTATGTGTCTGCCGTGCCCGCAGGCCACTTGGCCTGTTTCGCTGTTCGGTTGCCTACGTTGTGGGCGAGGTTGGTCACTCTGCTCTGCCCCTACTCCAATTGGGGTGATGTGACTACCTCGCTGGCGGGTTGCTGGGCCTGTTCTGGGCATGGGTGGTGGCTCTGCTCTGCCCCTATTCCTATTGGGGTGACCTAACAACCATGCTGGTGGGCCGATGGGCTTGTAATGGGCACGGGAGAAGGCTCTGCTCTGCCACTACTCCAATAGGGGTGCCGTGTCTACCACACCGGCGGGTCGTTGGGCCTGTTCTGGGCATAGGCTGTGGCTCTGCTCTGCCCCTACTCCAATTGGGGTGACGTGACTACCAAGCCTGCTGGTTGATGGGCCTGTTCCGGGCACGGGGGGCGGCTCTGCTCTGTCCCTACTCCAATTGGGATGACGTGACTACCACGCCTGCGGGTCGCTGGGCCAGTGCCGGGCGTGAGCGGTGTCTCTGCTCTGTCCCTCTAGCTTGAAGACAGAGTGAGAGAGACTCGGGTGTTTGTGACTCACTTTTTTTACCAGGAGACCAACTGTTTCTCTCACCGCTGGTATCGATGAAGTTATCTCCTCTGCCACTTTGTGATGACTTCAGATCTCTAACATGTTGGTATCCCATGCGAATGGCAGCATTTCGTTCCCTTTGCCGGATGAACAAAGCAATGGGTGAGTCCTGACCGGCCCTCACAAGCCCCGTCTCAATCCTGTTGCCACTGCCTATGAAGGCTCGGTAGGTATTTACCTCCACAGTATTCAGCAAGACCTAGACCGAGAAGCAGTTTCCGCAGGTTCTTTAGCCCTGGGCCTGATCAGTTCCAGGAGCCAGAATTCAGCTGCTCTGGGCTTGGTGTATGTTCTGATAGGATCAGGCCTGAGTAATTTGTCTCCGAGACACAGGCGAATGACAGCCTGAGATTACCTGTTCTATTGCTGAATGAGGTGCTATCAGTTGAAAACAGGAATGGTGACGTCAGCTCTCCAAGATGGTGGCCCCTGGCTTCCTCTGTGGTCTGACTGGTGTGGAAAACCGAATTGGACCGTGTATTTCCCTGGTCTCAAACCCAGATTTCAGCAATGAGCACAGTGATTGTACAGATGGCAGGAGCCCACAGAATCTGCACCACTGAATATTTGTGTTGCTATCTCATTGCTTCCCAGCATGTGCCACAGACTCTACCCGCAGGGCGATTTGCTGAATAAGCAGCATGATGCTCCATGCAGACAAATCACTCACGTTTGAGCCCCGTAGCTGATCCTCGTGAGATGGAAATACTTCCACTAGGTTTAGGACCACCCAAATTTTGCTGGAAATTCGTCATTCTCCTGCACAGTGACGCTGTACATGGGGTTGATGCACTCCTTTCGCTGTCATCATATGATCCCCTGAAGTTAGTTTTCAGTACTAGGAAACAAATATGTATTTCAGGTGGATGAATATTTCTGAGAATAAACTTGTGAAAAGTTAATTATACATCCACATACATAAATATGAATGAATTTAGGGAGTGTATAATCAGACAAATACATTTCATATTTTGAAAAATCTGGAGAGTGAATACATATATATATATATATATATACACACACACACACAGACATTAAAAAGTAGCATTATGTATGCCAATTGAAATTCACCATGAAAAATATATCATCCAGAGATCCAAAAATATTCATTTTCCTTTCATTTTCCTGAACATCAATTTATGTTGTACAACTAGAAAACTGACCCATATGTTGAATTTTCAGTTCCAACAGCGTTTAGTAGGAGTGATCTTTTCTTACAATTTGTATCTGCCAAGTCAGCCACCTCACAAAATGTACGTGTGATACCAGGTATAATTCAATATGTGCATAAAAATTACATGTGCTGAATAGGCTACAGAGAAAGGGAGACAGTTATTCACATACTTGTTAACTTTTAAAACACATGGAGAACTATTTCAATTAAAATTGGCTTGATTTATAACACCTACCATTTATCATACGAAAGGCAAATCCAACTATACACCATGCCTCCTGTGAACCTCTTGTATTTCTATTTTGTCTGGGTTATTTTTCTGCATCATATTAAGATTATAAGTAAAAGTCTAGAAGGAAATTTGTTAGTGTCAGGGATTCAGTATTTCGAATGGAAAATTGGAAAATGTATCCAATGTGTATGCAAATATGTGCTACATAAAAATCTTCCCACTCTCATTCAGAACAATGCCTTGGCATTACCTTTGCCCCATGTAAGACACAATTAGAGGAGAAGAGTTAGAAAATCTGTGAATACATATCTGGAATAGAAAATGCTCAGGAGTTCACAAATTTGGAGGTGGTAGAGGAGTTTCCAAAAGTAAGGGACAGGGAAAACACTCCACAAACATGAAGCTCTGCCGGCCCAACATCTGGAGAAACTACCTCTGAGGTTGGGCACTTGAAATATATTTTGTTGTCAGGAGCATTAGCTTCCTTTGTAGTGAGACCATCAAAGCTGGGTCTGCATCTATGTGACATGGATGACATGGTTTCTTATTTTCAAATGAACATGAGGCAGCAGTGCTGAATTTTCTCTGTGTAGGTAAACTGTGGCCACTGAGGGCAAGTGTCTCCTCATGTGGACTGTGAAGCCATTTGGTCATCCTCCACTCTTCATGGTGTTTCTTGCTGTTGCACTAGGAGTGTGGTATTTGCTTCATGAAATAAAAAGCATTCATCTGGGACACAGTGCTGTAGGGAATTCTGTCAGTTGTGGTGGGTCGGGTTCTGTTGGAGAATGCACCAACCAGGCTTCTATCCCACATAGCTTGCTCCATTGACCATAGCAACCTGATTCTGAACATTGCCCTAAAACCTCTCCATGTAACAAGATGCTTTTACATATAAGGGTCTACTGGCTGCAAAATGTCAGTCACAAGATATTTGGACACCAATGGCAGATAAACATGGCAACACCAGAGATTTTTTATCACACACCTGCCCACCACGGCTCTAGGAACACTACTCAGCAGGTTCCAACTTACTGGCATCTCTGTTATACACCATTTTCATGTAAACCAGTCAATAAAGGCATTGTCTTGTATTCTCATGATCAGCTAGAGGACATCCAAAGGTTCTCCTGTGACACCTAGTCTTGGGAATTTCAAAAATTTCATGGTTTTTATCTGGCCAATTTTCAAGGATGAAGTTGGAGGCACTGTGGGTTTCAATTCATTCATTAACCATTAAATGTTGAGTAAGCTCATTTCAATGAAAGCTCTGGAGAACTCTCAGAGGCAAGGCTTCCCAAAGGGTGCCCAAAAGGTCACATGAAGCCAGGCCCATTGAGGTCTACAATGTGAGGTCCATGAGCCTTTGACTCTCAACTATGGCTGCCAAGTCTTTCAGAAGAAAATCATGTGATATCCTGGCTGAGATTCCCTTTGCTCTGTGGAAAGCCACCTTGGGCCTAGATCTCACTTTCCAAGGGCGACTCTCATGCATGGCCTTCTAAAATCCCAACACAATTCATGGCAATACTTCTCTGAGGTCAATTCCAGATGTCAGTCTCTATGTTGAATCACACAAGAGTTCAAGCCCAGGTGGACCCAGTCTTCTCTTCCTACCACCATACAAATGTTCACAGCTAAAACCAAAACACCCCAACATGGCCCTCATCTTCTTCCATGTAGAAACTCATCATAACCTCCAGCTGGAGGTTTCCATGAGGTACACAGCCCACGTCTGTGTCCAAAATAAGCTCCCTTGCCCCTCATTTGCCTAAAATCAGGGTGGCCTGGAATCCCTTCCTGTGAAACAGAAGTGAAAAAATAGGCCTGCCCTTAATACTGCTCTGCTTCTCCAACTTGAGGCCTACTGAGTGTGGCATTTAGATTCTTTATGTGAATTCATTTTTTTTGTTGTTGTTGTACTTTAACATTTTAAAATGTTTTCATTTTTAAAATATTTTTATTTTATTATTATTATTATTATTTTAAATTTTAATATTCATTTTTTAAATGATCATTATTTTTAAATTTTTTTCTTTCTTTCTTTCTTTTTTATTTTTTTTCTTTTGTCTTATCGTTTCTTTTCGATTTTCTTATTTCCCCTTCCTTTAATTCTACCTGCCTACTCTCATTCTCTTTAGTGACTTCTTCCCTTTCCTTCTAATATCTTTCCTCCCAAGCATCAAATAAAATTATAAGAGTAAACAGTAACTCAGCAGTGAAACAGAGCAAGAAGTAACATGAGCAGCACAAAAAATCAAGGATGAAAATAAGTACAAACAATGAAGGACAGCCTAAATATTCAGGAGGACCTATAGTCATCAGAAAAATGGTCATATAAAGAACTCAAGGAATACCTTAGACAGATGGAATGGGAACTTAAAGAGGATACGAGACAGCAAATCCAAACAGTGAAAGAACACATTGAAAATGAATTACATAAACAGATAAAAGAAGAAGTTATGAATCTTTATCAGGAGATAGAGATTATAAAAAAATCAAAAAATAATTCTAGAAATGAAGGAAACGATAAACCAAATTAAAAAGTCAATTAAGAGTATCACTAACACTGTGGAGAAGTAGAAGACAGAATGTTCGATAATGAAGACAAAATATATCATCTTGAAATGAATCTAGCCAACACAGAAAGGCTGGTAAAAAATCATGAGTAAAACATCCAAGAGATATGGGATAACATAAAAAAACAAATTTATGAGTATCTGGATAGGTACACAGATTCAAACCAATGAAATGAGTAATCTATTGAATGAAATAATTACAGAAATATTTCCAGAAATACAAAGTAAACGGATATACAAATTGGACATGCTTACAGGACACCGAGCACACAAAATCACAGTAGATCAACACCAAGACACATCGTTATGAAGATATCCAATATACAAAACAAAGAGAAAATATTAAAAGCTCTAAGAGAAAGGAGACAGATTACATTAAGGGGTAAACCAATAAGGTTGAGAAGGGATTTTTCATCACAGTCGCTGAAAGCGAGAAGATCCTTGAACAACGTATTGCAAACACTGAAAGACAATGAATGCTAACCAAAAATTCTGTATCCAGCAAAATTAAGCTTCAGGTATGACAATGAAATAAAAATATTTCATGATAAACAAAAGCTAAAAGAATTTGTAGCCAGAAAAGCAGCATTGCAAAGCATCTTGAGCAAAACAATACACGAAGAAGAAATGAAAATCAACAACCAAAACCATCAGTGGGAAGTGCCTCAGTAATGACAGAGGGTGGGGGAAAGCTAATCATGGAGAAACAAACTAAATTAAAAAAAAAGAAGAATCATCAATTATGGGTGGCAGTACAAACCATATATTAATAATGACTCTAAATGTTAATGGCTTAAACTCTCCAATAACGCGACATAGGCTGGTAAATTGGATTAAAAACGAATCCAACAATATGTTGCCTCCAGGAGACACATCTGAATGGAAAAGACATACAGGCTGAAGGTGCAGTTTTGGAAAAAATATACCATGCAATGGTCCTCGTAAGCAAGCAGGGGTGGCCATCCTCATATCGAATTAAATCGACTTCAAAACTAATTTAATCAAAAGGGATAAGAAAGGACATTATATACTGTTAAAAGGAACCATTCACCAACAAAACATAAAAATTATCAATATTTATGCACCAAATAATGGTGCTGCAACGTTCAAGAAACAAATTCTCCTCAAGTTCCAGAATGAAATAGACCACAACACAATAATTATGGGAGACTTCAACACACCTCTCTCACCATTGGACAGATCCTCCAAAAAAAAGTTGAATAAAGAAAGTATAGAACTCAATATCACAATCAATAACCTACATGTAACTGACATATATAGAATATATCAACCATCATCAAGTGGATATACTTTTTTCTCAGTAGCACGTGGATCCTTCTCAAAAATAGACCATATATTATGCCATAGTCCAACCCTCAGTAAATATAAAGGTGTGGAGATAATACCATGCATTTTATCTGATCATAATGGAATGAAACTGGAAATCAATGATAAAAGAAGGAAGGAAAAATCCTACATCACATGGAAAATGAACAATATGTTACTGAATGATCAGTGGGTTAGAGAAGATATAAAGGAGGAAATCAAAAAATTCTTAGAGATACATGAAAATACAGACGCAACATATCGGAATCTATGGGACACAATGAAAGCAGTTTTAAGAGGGAAATTCATTGCCTGGAGGTCATTCCTGAAAAAAAGTAAAACCGAACAAATAAATGAGCTCACACTTTAACTCAAAGCCCTAGAAAAGGAAGAGCAAAACAACAGAAAATGTAGCAGAAGGCAAGAAATAATTAAAATCAGAGCAGAAATCAACGAAATTGAAACAAAAGAAACTATTGAAAAAATTAACAAAACTAAAAGGTGGTTCTTCGAAAAAATATATATGTTCGACAGACCCTTAGCCATGCTAATGAAGAGAAGAAGAGAGAGAACTCAAATTACTAACATATGGGATGAAAATGGCTGTATTACAACAGATGCTTCCAAAATACAGAAGACAATTAGAAATTATTTGGAAAACCTATATTCCAATAAAATAGAATATAGTGAAGACATCAACAAATTTCTTAAGTCATATGATTTGCCCAGACTGAGTCAGGAGGATACACAAAATTTAAACAGACCAATGTCAATGGATGAAACAGAAGAAGCAATCAAAAGACTACCAACCAAGAAAAGCCCAGGAACGGATGGCTATACAGCGGAGTTTTACAAAACATTTAAAGAAGATTTAATACCAATACTTTTCAAGTTATTTCAGGATAGAGAAAAAGAGGGAGCTCTGCCAAATTCATTCTATGAGGCCAACATCACGCTAATTCCGAAATCAGAAAAAGACACCTCAAAGAAAGAAAACTACAGACCAATATATCTGATGAACCTACATGCAAAAATCCTCAATAAAATTCTGGTGAATCGAATACAAAGGCACATCAAAAAAATTATGCAACATGATCAAGTAGGATTCATCCCTGGGATGCAACGATGGTTCAATATACGGAAATCAATAAATGTTATTCACCACATCAATAGCCTTAAAGATAAGAACCATATGATCATCTCGTTAGAATCAAAAAAAGCACTTGACAAAGTACAGCATCCCTTTATGTTCAAAACATTAGAAAAACTAGGGATAACAGGAAATTACCTCGACATTGTAAAAGCTATCTATGCAAAGCCTCAGCTAGCATCATTATGAATGCAGAAAAATTGAAGGCATTTCCTCTAAAATCTGGAACAAGACAGGGATACCCTCTCTCACCACTTCTATTCCATATAGTTCTCAAAACACTGGCCAGAGCAATTAGACAGACTAAAGAAATAAAAGGCATAAAAATAGGAAAATAAGAACATAAATTATCACTATTTTCGGGTGACATTATTCTAAACATAGAAGACACAAAAGGGTCTACAAAAACTACTAGAACTAAAAATGAATGACCTGCGACCCACCGGCAGGTCAGGCCCAGAACCTGCGGAGGGGCACTGTTGCCCCACGCACCTGCAAGGTAGGCGGTACCGTGACCACTGACAAAACAGGCCCAGTGGCCCGTCTGACACATCACCCCGGTTGGAGGAGGGGCAGGGCCGCCACCAGCGCCTGTTAGGTAGACAGACCTGCAAACGACAGACAGAACAGGCCTAGCAGCCAGCGGAGGGGCAGAGCCGCTGCTCACGCCTGCAAGATAGGAGGACCTGTGACCACCGAAAGAACAGGCCCACCGAAAGTACAGGCACAGCGACCTGCCGGCGTGGTAGGCACCTTGCCCTAATTGGAGGAGGGGCAGAACCACCGCCAAAGCCTGCGAGGGAAACTTTGCAACTATACAAGAGCAATATAAATATATAGGGGGAAAAAATCAATAACACAACAGTTTCACCAAGCAGAAAGAAACGCGATCAGTATGAAAAGAAAAGGAAAGAAAGGACCACCAGCAATGCAGGTCAACTCAACTTTAGAAGAGGTAATATCTGCAGCAGATGGAATGTCAGATAAAGAATTCAGGATATACATGCTTCAGATAATCTGGAGTCTCAAGGAAGACATTAGACAGCAAAATCAGACAATGAAAGACCACTTCAACCACTTCGAAAATGAATTACATAAACAAATCCAAGAAGCAAAAGATCAATTATACAGGGAGATCGAGGTTATAGAAAACAAACAAACAGAAATCCTGGAAATGCAGGAAACAATAAACCAACTTAAAAACTCAATTGAGAATACTACCAGCAGAGTAGAACACTTAGAAGATAGAACATCAGACAATGAAGACAAAGTATTTCAACTGGAGAAGAACATAGACAGCTCAGCAAAGCTGTTAAGAAACCATGAGCAGAACATTCAAGAATATGGGATAACATAAAGAGACCAAACTTAAGAGTCATTGGGATACAGGAAGGTATAGAGGTCCAAACAAAAGGAATGAGCAATCTATTCAATGAAATAATACGAGAAAACTTCCCAGACTTGAAGAATGAGACAGAATCCCAAATCCTAGAAGCCTACAGGATGCCGAATGTGCAAAATCATAAGAGATGCACACCTAAACACATTATAATGAAGATGCCCAACATACAGAATAAGGAGAGAATTTTAAAACCTACAAGAGAAAGGAAGCAGATTACATTTAGGGGTAAACCAATTAGGATAACAGCTGATCTTTCAACACAGACTCTGAAACCTAGAAGATCCTGGAATAACATATATCAAACACTGAAAGAAAATGGGTTCCAACCAAGAATTGTGTATCCAGCAAAATTAAGCTTCAGTATGGAAGATGAAATTAAAACCTTCCACGATAAACAAAAGTGAAAAGAATTTGCAGCTAGAAAACCATCTCTTCAAAACATCCTCGGCAAAATATTACAGGAAGAGGAAATGGAAAATATCAATGAAAACCAACAGCGGGAGGGAGTACAGTAAAGGCTGGGGATAATCAAAGAGGAAAACAAACCATGTTTAGGAACATAAATAAACAAATATCGCTGGAAGAACAACCCATATCTCAATAATAACCCTAAATGTTAATGGCTTAAACTCACCAATTAAGAGACACAGGCTAGTAGAATGGATCACAAAACAAGACCCAACAATATGCTGCCTTCAGGAGACGCATTTGATAGGAAAAGACATACATAGACTGAAGGTGAAAGGTTGGGAAAAATCATATCACTCATATGGACTTTGGAAACAAGCAGGAGTGTCCATACTCATATCATATAAAATAGATTTCAAGCCAAAGTTAATCAAAAGGGATGAAGAGGGACACTACATACAGCTCAAGGGAACCATACACCAACAAAACATCACAATCATAAATATATATGCCCTAAACAATGGTGCAGCTATGTTCATCAAACAAACTCTTCTCAAGTTCAAGAGTCTAATAGACCACCATACAATAATTATGGGAGACTTCAACACACCTCTCTCATCACTGGATAGATCTTCCAAAGAAAAGTTGAATAAGGAAACTATAGAACTCAATAACACAATTAATAACCTGGACTTAATTGACATATATAGAATATACCACCCAAGATCAAGCAGTTACACTTTTTTCTCAGCAGCACATGGATCCTTCTCAAAAATAGATTTTATATTATGTCACAGGGCAACTCTTAGACAATATAAAGGAGTAGAGATAATACCATGCATCTTATCTGAACATAATGGAATGAAATTGAAAATCAACGATAAAAGAAGTAAGGAAAAATCATGCATCACTTGGAGGATGAAAAATAGGTTACTGTATGATCAATGGGTTATAGAAGACATCAAGGAGGAAATTGAAAAATTCTTGGAGATAAATGAAAACACAGACACAACATGTCGGAATCTATGGGACACATTGAAAGCAGTTCTAAAAGGAAAATTTATTGCTTGGAGTTCAATCCTTAAAAAAAGAAAGAAAACAACAAATAAATGATCTAATACTTCAACTCAAAGTCCTAGAAAAAGAAGAGCAAAACAACGGCAAAAAAGTAGAAGACAAGAAATAATTAAAATCAGAGCTGAAATTAATGAAATCGAAACAAAAGAAACAATTGAAAAAATTGACAAAACTAAGAGTTGGTTGTTTGAAAAAATAAATAAAATTGACAGACCCTCAGCCACGCTAACGAAGAGAAGAAGAGAGAGAACTCAAATTACTAGCATACGGGATGAAAAAGGCAATATCACAACAGACACTTCAGAAATACAGAAGATTATCAGAAATTATTTTGAATCCTTATACTCCAATAAAATAGAAGATAGTGAAGGCATCGATAAATTTCTTAAGTCATATGATTTGCCCAGATTGAGTCAGGAGGATATTGACAACCTAAACAGACCAATATCAATTGAGGAAATAGAAGAAACCATCAAAAGACTACCAACTAAGAAAAGCCCAGGACCGGATGGGTATACAGCAGAGTTTTACAAAACCTTTAAAGAGGAACTAATACCAATACTTTTCAAGCTATTTCAGGAAAATGAAAAAGAGGGAGAACTTCCAAATTCATTCTAAGAGGCCAACATCACCCTGATTCCTAAACCAGACAAAGACACTCCAAAGAAAGAAAACTACAGACCAATATCTCTAATGAACCTAGATGCAAAAATCCTCAATAAACTTCTGGTGAACCGGATACAAAAACATATCAAAAAAATTGTGCACCATCATCAGGTAGGATTTATCCATGGGATGCAAGGTTGGTTCAATATACGGAAATCAATTAATGTTATTCACCACATCAATAGGCTTAAAAATAAGAACCATATGATCATCTCGATAGATGCGGAAAAAGCATTCGACAAAGTACAGCATCCCTTTATGTTCAAAACTCTAGAAAAACTAGGGATAACAGGAACATACCTCAATATTGTAAAAGCAATCTATGCTAAGCCTCAGGCTAGCATCATTCTGAATGGAGAAAAACTGAAGGCATTCCCTCTAAAATCTGGAACAAGACAGGGATGCCCTCTCTCACCACTTCTGTTCAACATAGTTCTCGAATCACTGGCCAGAGCAATTAGACGAAAGAAATTAAAGTCATAAAAATAGGAAAAGAAGAACTCAAATTATCACTATTTGCAGATGACATAATTCTATACCTAGCAGAGCCAAAAGGGTCTACAAAGAAACTATTAGAGCTAATAAATGAATTCAGCAAAGTGGCCGGATATAAAATCAACACGCATAAATCAAAGGCATTCCTGTATATCAGCGACAAATCCTCTGAAATGGAAATGAGGACAAGCACCCCATTCACAATATCCTCAGAAAAAATAAAATACATGGGAATCAACCTAACAAAAGAGGTGTAAGACTTATACATTCAAAACTACAGAACCCTAAACAGAGAATTGAAGAAGATCTTAGAAGATGGAAAAATATACCCTGTTCATGGATAGGTAGAACTAACATCATCAAAATGGCCATATTACCAAAAGTTCTCAATAGGTTTAATGCAATGCCAATCAAAATCCCAATGGCATTTCTTGTAAAAATAGAGAAAGCAATCATGAAATTCATATGGAAAAATAAAAGGCCCAGAATAGCAAAAACATTGCTAAGCAGGAAGTGTGAATCAGGCGGTATAGCTATACCAGACTTCAAACTATACTACAGAGCAATAGTAACAAAAACAGCATGGTACTGGTACCAAAACAGGCGGGTGGACCAATGGTACAGAATAGAGGACACAGAAACCAATCCACAAAACTACAACTATCTTATATTCGATAAAGGGGCTAAAAGCATGCAATGGAAGAAGGCTAGCATCTTCAACAAATGGTGTTGCGAAAACTGGAAATCCATATGCAACAAATTGAAACTGAATCCCTTTCACTCGCCATGCACAAAAGTTAACTCAAAGTGGATCAAGGAACTTGATATCAAATCAGAGACATGGCGTCTGATAGAAGAAAAAGTTGCCTATGATCTACATACTGTGGCGTCGTGCTCCAAATTCCTCAATAGGACACCCATAGCACAAGAGTTAATAACTAGAATCAACAAATGGGACTTACTCAAACTAAAAAGATTTTCTCTGCAAAAGAAACAATAAGAGAGGTAAATATTGAGCCTACGTCCTGGGAACAAATCTTTACTCCTCACACTTCAGACAAAGCCCTAATATTCAGAATATACAAAGAACTAAAAAAATTAGACAATGAGATAACAAATAACCCAATCAACAAATGGGCCAAGGACCTGAACAGAAATTTCTCAGAGGAGGACATACAATCAATCAACAAGTATATGAAAAAATGCTCACCATCTCTAGCAGTCAGAGAAATGCAAATCAAAACCACCCTAAGATACCATCTCACTCCAGTAAGATTGGAAGCCATTAGGAAGTCAAACAACAACAAGTGCTGGCGAGGATATCGGGAAAAGGGTACTCTTGTACATTACTGGTGGGACTGCAAATTGGTATGGCCAATTTGGAAAGCAGTATGGAGATTTCTTGGAAAGCTTGGAATGGAACCACCATTTGATCCAGCTATTCCCCTACTCGGTCTATTCCCTAAAGACCTAAAAAGAGCACACTATAGGGACACTGCTACATCCATGTTCATAGCAGCACAATTCACAATAGCAAGACTGTGGAACCAACCTAGATGCCCTTCAATAGAAGAATGGATAAAAAATGTGGCATTTATACACAATGGAGTATTACTCTGCATTAAGAAATGACAAAATCATAGAATTTGGAGGGAAATGGATGGCATAAGAGCAGGTTATGCTAAGTGAAGCTAGCCAATCCCTTAAAAACAAATGCCAAATGTCTTCTTTGATATAGGGAGAGTAACTAAGAACAGAGTAGGACGAAGAGCATGAGAAGAAGATTAACATTAAACAGGGATGAGAGGTGGGAGGGAAAGGGAGAGAGAAGGGAAATTGCATGTAAATGGAAGGAGACCCTCAGGGGTATAGAAAATTACATACAAGAGGAAGTGAGGGGAAAGGAGGAAAAATATAAGGGGGAGAAATGAATTACAGTAGAGGGGGTAGAGAGAGAAGAGGGGAGGGGAGGGGGAGGGGGGATAGTAGAGGATATGAAAGGCAGAAGAATACAACAGTCACCAGAATGGCAATATGTAAATCAATGGTTGTGCAATTGATGTGATTCTGCAATCTGTATATGGGGTAAAAATGGGAGCTCATATCCCATTTGAATCAAAGTGTGAAATATGATATATCAACAACTATGTAATGTTTTGAACAACCTACAATAAAATTAATTTAAAAAAAAAAACAAAATAAAACAACAACAACAAAAAAAACAGCATGGTACTGGTACCAAAACAGGCGGGTGGACCAATGGTACAGAATGGAGGACACAGAGACTAATCCAAAAAGCTACAACTATCTTATATTTGAAAAAGGAGCTAAAAGCATGCAATGGAGGAAATATAGTATCTTAAACAAATGGTGTTGGGAAAAATGGAAATCCATATGCAACAAAATGATACTGAATTCCTTTCTGTCGCCATGCACAAAAGTTAACTCATAGTGGATCAAGGTGCTAGATATCAAATCAGAGACTCTGTGTCTGATAGAAGAAAAAGTTGGCTCTGATCTACATATTATGGGGTTGGGCTCCAAATTCCTTTATAGGACACCCATAGCACAAGAGTTAATAAACAAGAATCAACAAATGGGACTACTTAAACTGAAAAGTTTTTTTCTCAGCAAGAGAAAGAATAAGAGAGGTAAATAAGGAGCATACATTATGGGAACAAATTTTTACTCCTCACACTTCAGACAGAGCCCTAATATCCAGAATATACAAAGAACTCAAAAAAATAGACAATAAGATAACAAATAACCCAATTAAAAAAATGGGTCAAGGACTTGAACAGACACTTCTCAGAGGAGGACATACAATCAATCAACAAGTGCATAAAAAATGCTCACCATTTCTAGCAGTCAGAGAAATTCAAATCGAAATCACCCTAAGATACCATCTCACTCCAGTAAATTGGCAGCCATTATGAAGTCAAACAACAAGTGCTGGCAAGGATGTGGGGTAAAAGATACTCTTGTACATTGCTGGTGGGACTGTAAACTGGTGTGGCCAATTTGGAAAGCAGTATGGAGATTCCTGGGAAAGCTGTGAATGGAACCACAATTTGACTCAGCTATTGCCCTTCTCGGACTATTCCCTGAAGACCTTAAAAGAGAGTAATACAGGGATACTACTACATCGATTTTCATAGCAGTACAATTCACAACTGAAACACTGTGGATCCAACCCAGATGCCCTTCAATAGATGAATGGATAAAAAACATGTGGCATTTATACACTATGAAGTATTACACAGCACTAACAAATGACAAAATCATAAAATTTGCAGAAAAATGGATGGCACTGGAGAAGATTATGCTTAGTGAAAATAGCCAATCCCTAAAAAATAAATACCAAATGTCTTCTTTGATATAATGAGAGCAACTAAGAACAGAGCAGGGAGCAATAGCAGGAAGAAAAGATTAACTTTAAACAGAGACATGAGGTGGGAGGGTAAGTAAGAGAAAAGGGAAATTGCATGGTAATGGAGGGAGACCCTCATTGTTACACAAAATTACATATCGTTGTGAGTGGAATGGGAAAATAAACATGGAGTGAAATGAATTACAGTAGATGGGGGAAAAAGAGAAGATAGGAAGGGAGGGGAGGGGAGATAGTAGAGTATAGGAAAGGTAGCAGAATACAACAGTAACTAATAGGGCATTATGTAAAAATGTGGATGTGTAACCGATGTGATTCTGTAATCTCTATTTGGGCTAAAAATGGGAGTTCATAAGCCACTTGAATCAAATGTAAGAAATATTATATGTCAAGAGATTTGTAATGTTTTGAGCAACCAATAAAAGAAAAAAAAGTAGCAATATGTATGCCAATCAAAATTCATCATGAAATATATATAATCCACAGATCGAAAAATATTCATTTTACTGAACATGGATTAATGTATAATGATATTCAACTAGGAAGCTCACCCATAGGTTGAATTTTCAGTTCCAACAGCATTTAGGAGGAGTGATCCTTTAGCACAATTTGCATCTGCCAATTCAGTTACCTCACAAGTATGTACGTGTGGTACCAGGTAGAATTCTATATGTGCATATAAAAATACATGTGCTGAATATGCTACAGAGAAAGGGAGACAGGAATTCACATATTTTTTAATTTTAAAAACACATGTAGAACTATTTCAACAAAAAATATTGACTAGATTTATAACTCCTACACTATATAATGCAAAAACCAATTGTAACAATACACTATGCCTCCTCAGAACTGCTTGTATTTCTATTCTGTTTGGGTTATTTTTCACCATCATATTAGAATTATAAGTCAGAGTATAGTAGGGTATGTGTTAGTTTCAGGGCTTCAGTATTTCAAATAGAAAATTGAAAAATGAATCAAATGTGTATGTAAATATGTGTTACACAAAAATCTTTCCACTCACATTCAGAACAATGCCTTGATATTAGCTTGGCCCCAAGTAAGACACAATTAGAGTAGAAAAGTGTGAAAATCTTTGAATACATATCTGGAATGGAATATGCTCGGGAGTTCACAACCTTGGAGGTGGTAGAGGAGTTTCCAAAAGTAAAGAACAGGGTAAAGACTCCACAAACATGGAGCTCTGCTGGCCTAAGACTTATTGGGAAACTGCCTCTGAGGTTGGGCACTTGAAATATATGTTGTTGTCATGAGCTTTAACTTCCTTTGTAGTGAGACCATCAAAGATGGGTCTGCATCTATGTGACCTGGAAGACATGGTTTCTTATATTCCAACAACCATGAGGCAGCAGTGCTGAATTCTCTCTTTGTAGGTAAACTGTGGCCACTGGAGGCTAAGTGTCTCCTCGTGTGGACTCTGAAGACATTTGGTCATCCTCCACTTTTCGTGGTGTTTCTTGCTGCTGCAGTGGGAATTTGGTATTTGCTTCACCAAATACAAGGAGTTCTACTAGAATACAGTGCTGGAGGGAGTTCTGTCACGTGTGGTGGGTCAGGGTCTGCAGGAGAATGCACCAACCATGCTTCTATCCAACATAGCTTGCCCCAATAACCATAGTTAACTGATTCTGAACATTGCCCTGAAACCTCTCCATATAAAAAATACCTTTACATATAAGTTTCTGATTTCTGCACTATGTCAGTCATAATCCATTTGGAAGCCAATGGCCGATCCACATGGCCCCACGATGGTGTTTTATCACACACCTGCCCACCACTGCTCTAGGCCCACTACTCAGCAGGATACTAATTACTGGAATCTCTGTTCTACACCATTTACATAAAACCCAGTAAAATAAGGCATTCTCTGGTATACACATGATCAACCACAGGACTTCCAAAGTTTCTCCAGTGCCACCTGGTCATGGGAATTTCAAAAATTTCATGGTATTTATCTAGCCATTTTTCAAAGATTAAGTTGGAGGCACTGTGGGTTTCAAATCATTCAGGAACCATTAAGTGTTGAGAAAGCTCATTTCAATGAAAGCTTTGGAGAACACTCACAGGCAAGGCTTCTCAAAGAGTTGCCAAAAGGTCACATGAAGCCAGGCAAAGTGAGGTCTACAATGTGAGGTCCATGTGTGTTTTGACTCTCAACTATACCTGCCAATCTTTCAGAATAAAATCATGTGATATCCTGCCTGAGATTCCCATTGTTTTGTGGAAAGACACCCTGGGCCTAGATCTCAGTTTTCATGGGTGAGTCTCATGCATGGCCTTCTAAAATCTAAACACGATTCATGGCAATACTTCTCTGAGTTCAGTTCTAGAACTCAGTCTCTAAGGGGAATCACACCAGAGTTCAAGCTCAGGTGGACCCAGTCATTCTTTCCAACCACCACAAAAATGACCGCAATTAAAATCAAAACACTCCCACAGGGCCCTCATCTTCTTCCATAAAGACACTCATCATAACCTCTGGCTGGAGATTTCTATGAGGGGCACAGCCTAAGAAAGTGTCCAAAATAAGCTCACTTGCCCCTCATTTGCCTAAAATCATGGTGGCCTGGACACTCCTCCTGTGAACCAGGAGTGATCAAATATTCCTGCTGTTAAAGTGTTCCGCTTCTCCAATTTGAGGCCTACTGGCTGTGAGGTATGGATTCTTTAAGTGATTTGGAGTCATGAGAAAACACAAGCAAATATGGGCTAGCCTCTGCAGGGATTTGAAGAACTCATTTAATCCAAAGGATCCCTATTCTCACTTGATGGAGGTCAGGAACCTAAAACAAGAAGGCAAAAAAATTCATCCACAATGACTTCTCTTTTGGCCATTTCGGTTTGGGAAGCACATGGGATTTTTATTCAGATCCATTGGGTGCTGAGAATCTAAGTCACAGCCTCACACAAGGACCAGAGACTGATTCAGACACATCCCATTCCAAAGCAATTAAGCAAAGAGCCACAGGTGAAGCCCATTCATTTCCATATGAAAACAGTTTTCTTCAGGCTTCACAAAGGGTTGGCATGAGGCAAAGACCTTCCTGACATTCAGGGTAATTGAATCAGAAGTAAGCAAATGGCCCAAGAAGGGTTTCTTCACTGAGACTTTACTGGTCACACTGATATCTGAGTTTTCTGAGATGCTCTCATTCTCTTCAGCTATCCAGTACATGGCCATGTCACAGAGCCTTGTGGTGTTACATATCTGGGATACAAAACCATGAGCGTATTCTGTAGAGTGGCCAGAATTCACGAAGAAAAGAGTAACTTAAGAAGACAGTAGGTGTTGCCCATCCATAAGGCAAAGTGAAGTCCATTAATCAATTGGGCAGTATTAATGTGGGGAAGCTTTCTACTAGAGAAAACAAGTCCATTGATGCATTCTCTTTTCTAATGTCTACAACCACAGATACAGTGGGATACACAGACATAGAAACCCTCACAATGTCAAAGGACTTACTAGAAACAGTCCACTCCACACCAAAAAAAACGCCTTTCCTACCTATTCTCAGAACATGAGAAAAAAACCACAAACTCACACCCACAACGGCAAAGCCACCTCCTTCCCCCAAGTAGGTATGTGAGTATCCAGAGTGTCTTCTGACTGGTGGGCCATATTATGTTCCCACGAAATGGCCTGTCCTGTCTCAGATCTGGTCTCCTTGGCCAACTCTGTGAAGTTGTCAGGAGACAGCGGTGAGCCACTACCTGCTTTCTCAGGGAAGGTACCTCTTCAGAGATCTGCTGGCATTTGGCCATCCTCACATCAGTAGGTACCAAGAAAGACTGACTCTGTTCTTGGGAAAAGCAAACAAGTTAGCCCAATGGGACTAGGACTGGGTCTGGCTCTGGGTGCCTGGCTTCCTGGATCCCAAGTTCAGAGAATTCCATCACCAAGGAAGTGAGAAGAGGTCACTTCCTTCAGGAACTGAATGAGGTCACTGCCTTGAAAACCACTTTGTCCTAACAGTTGCTTCCAAGGTTCCCATGAGATGAAGGCTGCCCCAACATCCTGTGACACATTCAGAAGTTAGAATGGAATATCAACCTTAGGCACCCGGGAACAGCTCTCCACACAGGCCTGGTTTCTTCCAACTTCTCTACAATAAGAAGAGAGAGGCTGATTTAGACCCATCAATTCATCCTGACCAGGTTGTTTGCCATGGAAGATTTCTATTGCTCTCTCAGGTCCTACATAGCTGCATAAATCTTCTCCAAGGATCATTTCTCCATGGATCTTTGAGGTTCTCAGAAGGTGGAAGATCACCTACATTCCTATATTGTAAGACCAACTCTGCCCTGCTTTTCTGTAAGTTATATTGAGGGAACAGTGTATGTTTAGGGTTAATAACATGTTTGATTTGGGTTACGAATCATTTTGCGAGATGAATAATGGTATTGGCAACCTTCGATATTTACAAGAGTATATAGGTGAAATATAAGTATGAAAGCAGAAAATTAGGAAAGATTTGAAGCCCAGAAGGGAATTGGACCCTTAAGTGGTATTCTTAGCTTTGAGTTATGTGCTGCACAGTTGTCTCAGATAAATCAATATACAATGGCATAGGACCTTGTACCTTGGATGATTGAATGTTGAAGAGAACATCCAGTGAAAAAGCGATATTCAGTAAGATGAGGAAGGTACTCGTTATTTTTAGAATGAAGAGTGAGTATAGGATTTGGACAAAACGTTTTTTAGCAATAGGGTTTCGGTAAGAGAGTGAGTGTAAATGTCAGCACATGTGAAGAGTCAGTCATAATGATGAACTGGGAAAAATATAAGGGAAAGCAGATATCAATAAAGACATTAGGAAATCAAGCAAAGTACCAAGTGAGTGATAGGATTAGACATTTTCAACAGGCTTGAGGTTGAACATATAATCTTAGGAAGAAACAAATATGTAGTCACCAATAGGATTGACATTTGAGAGCATTAGGCAACCTGGACATGTATGTTTTTAGTAACCCATGCTCACTTTCCATTTAGGCTTTGGTACAATTGAAAGTGTGATCTTTGCTTTTTGTGTCCAGAATATTTCTGTGATAAAATGTATATGTATATCACGTGACATGAGTATTTCTTCCACCATTTCCAGGAGCAATATTTTGAGAACATATAAATTTGTATTGGGGTACAAATAGGTATACCCTCTGTCTATGAATATAGCAATAACGCATGAATAGACCATACTGGGAATAAATAATATAACTGGATCCACTTTAAATAATGGATTGAATGGATATCTGAAAATATATAAGAAATGTTATAATGATACACAATCAATCATTCCAACCAGTTATATATCTAATGGTCATCTTAGGGTTATGTTTTATCATGAAGGGTGTGTGAGTTTTGCTTAAAAATTGATCATGGAAATCGAAAATAATATATTTGAAAAAAAGTCTCATGAAAAGACCAGTCAAGAAACATAGGGAAATACATGTGTTCTGGAGCAAGAAGTGATTGAAAGTGAAACAAATGCCTATAAATTTGCTAAGTAGTGGATGAAATATATATCCTATGATGTGTATAAACTGAAGAAATAGTAATGTACCAGTGTTGAATAATAATTAATGTCAAAATACACATCATGTCCCATAGGAATCTACTTGCATTGATGTTAAACTAGGTCAGTTAATGTAGAAATACTAGGATTTGTTTGCACCTTTCACTGAAGTTAGTTTTCAGTACTAGAAAACAAATATGTATTTCAGCTGGATGAATATTTCTGAGAATAATCTTGTGAAAAGTTGAATATTAATCCACATACATGAACATGAATGAATTTAGGGAGTGTATATAAGACACATATATTTCATATTTTGAAAAATCTAGAGATTTATATATTGTGTGTTTGTGTGGGTGTGTGTATATATATATATACACACACCCACACAAACACACACAAAAACATTCAAAAGTAGAATTATATATGCCAATCGAATTTCACCATGAAATATATATCATCCACAGACCCAAAAATATTCATTTTACTGAACATGGATTTATGTATAATGTTATTAAACTAGGAAGCTCACCATTAGCTTGAATTTTCAGTTCCAACAGCGTTTAGGTCGAGTGATCTCTTCTCACAATTTGTATCTGCAATGTCAGGCACCTCACAAAAATGTACGTGTGATATCAGGTAGGATTCTATATGTGCATATAAAAATTAATGTGCTGAATAGGTTACAGCGAAAGGGAGATAGGAATTCACATATTTGTTAACTTTAATACACATATAAAACAATTTCAATTAAAAAATGACTAGATTTATAACACCTACCATTTATCTTGCAAAAGGCAAGTCCAATATACACCATGCCTCCTCTGAACTGCTTATATTTCAATTCCGTTTGGGTTATTTTTCTCCATCATATTAGTATTTGTAGTTAGCGTCTAGAAGGGTATGGGTTATTGTCAGGAATTCAGTATTTCAATTGGAAAATTGGAAAGTGAATCCAATGTGTATGCAATTATGTGCTGCACAATATTCTTCCCACTCTCATCCAGAACAATGGCTTGACATTACCTTCGCCCCAAGTAAGACACAATTAGAGAAGAAGAGTTAGAAATTCTGTGAATACATATCTGGAATGGAAAATGCTCAGGAGTTCACAACCTTGGAGGTGGTAGAGGATTTTCCAAAAGTAAGGGACAGGGTTGATCACCCAACATGATCTTTCATTAAAATTGTGAGCCATCTTGCCACAAAGCCATGAAAAGATAATTTTTGCTTTAGTATAAATTACTGCAAATTCTGAACCTGCTTAGAATGCCTGACCATGTTTTGAACTCACCCATGCCTGGCTCTCTGACCAGATAACAGCCCATTCTGAAACTTTAATGACACCTCATAAATATTCGCCTTCCCTGGCCACACAACGACCCTCTCAGAAGCTCTAATGGTCCTCATAATTTCTGATGCTGGGGCCAGAAAAAAAAATGTAAACTACAATTAGTGTGATGCTTGTCAAAGTTCTGTTTTCTGTAACCCTCCTTTTGTGTAACTTTCTGGGCTATAAAGCTGGGCTGTATGAAAGGTGGGGTTGCTGTCTTGTTCCCGCCAGTTTGAGAGGGAGAGGCAGCCCGGCTGCTTGAAATATTAAGCTTGCCTTAATTTGATTTTAATTGGAGTCACTGGTCTTTTCTTGTGTCCTGGACTAACATTTTGGAGTTCCCCAGCAACATGACCCGACCAGATCACAAAGCCAGACTGCTGGAAATTCTGAAGCTGGCCTATCCTCCAGGACTCCGTGCTGGAGAGCCAAGTTCCAAAACCTTGGAATGAGCCTTCAGTCCGTAGATCACTGCAGTGAACCATCGCACTAAAACTATTATCAAGCACCTGGTGGAGGAGGCCTTCATAGGTAAGAGGCGCCTTTATAACATCTGATATCCGGTTAAGGGAGTACTCTTCTGATGACAGAGAGGTGGCCTGGGAAGGCTCACATATACTCCTGTCTGGGACAGTAATAGGAATCCTTCTTTCCTCTGTTCTGTTCTGTAGGGAATACCTCTGAAAGTGTAGAGAGGTGCCGACTGGCATGCAGGAGCTCTTACCCCGGAGCTTTAGCAAGACGTTGCATTGCTCCTCTGGTTTTCTGTTTATTTGCCGAGTTTCTGTTTTTTTTGTGTGTGTGTTTTGTTCTGTGTTCTAAATGTTTTTTATTTGTTTGTTTTTGTGCGTTTTGTTGTGTGATTTCTGTGGTAAAAACTTAAGGATATTGGACTTGAAAATGGGTAATAAATCATGTAAGCCTGACACCCCTTTGGACTGTGTTTTAAAGAAATGTGATGCACTATACCCGCCTTTGTTAAGCAGGATGAGAGAAGCCCCTAGCTGGCTGTCTGGAGCACACCCACGGCAGAGGGCAATGCCTGCTGGGGACCTAATAACTGAGTATCTCCCAGGTTAACAAGTGAAACTCCTTTAAAACCCCTTGTCCCTCCAGATCAAGAGAGTCACAAATTTGGACAAAGTCCCCTGTTTTTCTCCTTTGTTAGCAAAGCAGTAAACCTCCCTTTTACTTTTTCTCAAACCTTGTCCTTATATTAAATTGGTATTAATTGGCTTCAAGGTCCGGAACCGAAATTTAAGTTACAAATTTTGATACCGCCCCTGACCCTGGAATTTTTGAGAGCTGACTACTGAAATGTTAGGAGATTCAGCGTGCTTGGGGTGGAACCGAACCAGAGGAGCTAATCCTGTAAGTAAAAGACGGGACTGAGGGACTCCCAGCAGCTGCCGAAGTCCTGTTGCTTCAGTGAATTCCCTCCTTCCTTCCCTGCACTGTAAGTATTATGCCACCTCTGTCTTCTTAAAAAAGAGAAAAAGAAAAAGGAGACACTAAATGCAGTAAAGTCACCATGGAGACCTTTGATATTGCATTTCAGGTTCCCCCTCTGTGAAAACATCTGATGCCCTTGTGGGGACATATATCGTGCCACTGGTGTAGGAGATTTTTCTCTTTTCTGCTGTTTTAAAGGCTTCTGTCCTGTCAGCCATAGTCTGGAGCTCCTTTCTGTCTGTCTTTTGTCTTTGTTTCTGGCCATTTAAGACATGTGCAATAATGTGTTGATATTATAAATTGTTTCTTGGGAATGATCTTAGCTGAATGTGTGTCTAAAGGATGATGTTTTATTGTAACAATATGGTATCTGAATGGGTTTTTGAAGCATTGCACAATCTTGAAGTTAAAAGTCGGGTTTAGGTAATTTTTTAGTTTATGATTTCAGATAATTCATGCCAGAGAGCTTAAATTCTTAAAATGGAAAACTAAAGAATTCTACTTCCAAGTTGGCAAGTAACTTCCCAATCATTCAGTCTTTTTTTTAACCAATTTTTAATTGGGTAGCCTGGGAAAATGTCACAGTGTGTATCAGTGCATTAATTTGGACAAGGATAGTAAATCATAGTATGGTATCTGTTGACAAAAAAAGATGTTAAGGTATAAAATTTTGTGAATTGTATCTTAAAATTGTATCATAATTTTCAACATCCTCACCTGAAAATTATGGTTAAAGTGCCTTAGGCCTGAGGTGTCTGCTTAGAATAGCAGTTTTGTCCAGCTCCTTCCAGAACTCAGCCAGGACTTATGTTGAAATGTAAATGAAAAAAGCCTGCAAACTCAGTAGGAGACTGATCTGATGTCTAAGTGGGAAAAAAAAGGTATATCGTATGGTATTTACTAATTACTGGCCAGTCATTTTTTCTAGGACTCTCATTTTATTCCATAGATTCTGTATTTTTTTTTGAGCTCATTATTTTGATCCTACAGAACTAGGTTAATATTTTTCTGATCCGTTCTATATTTGACCAACAGTGGAGTTTTGAAACATTGCAATGGAGATTTCACCTGCGAAAAGCTACAAGGCCTTACTATTATTATTTGTGCACACTTTTGTTATGTGTTGTATGTCTATATATCCATATGTTCGTATATCATATATGTGATATACAAATTAACATATATAAGGAGCGATCATTAAAAAAAAGCACTCATAAAAACAAAATTTAAAAAGTGGATTCAAAGATCTTTAATTCACGTGATTTAAATGATTCACTTTAAATTTGGATAAGCAAATAACAATAAATGTCTTTATATTTAAGCTTACAAGTTTTTCTAGCTGCTCAAAAATCTAATAAAATATTAATGTCTATAAAATGTCTAATATGCCTTGGTTCTAGGACTTTTCCTTTAACAAAGAAATGGTTTACACTGTTCAATACATTTCTCTAATATTTTGATAAATAAGTGAAGTAAATTTGATATGGGATTACTCATTCATGAGTACTTTTGTTAGATATCTGATTGATTTAGTAAGGTCTGTATAAGTTTGTTCTAAAGTCTGTATAAGATTGTAAAAATCAGTCATGTGATAAAGCGACACAAATTTCTTAAAACAAAAGTTTACCCAAACATTGTGTTTATAAAGTTTTATTTTTCTAGAACAAGCAACCATAAAAATTAAACAACTGATTAAATAAGAACTGTTATTTTAGAGCACTCTACTGCCATTTCTTTAAAAGCTAAACTTGGTTAATGTAAAAACATCAATGTCATTGTGATGCTATTAATGTGCTCATATCTTCCAGGTATACAATTCTGTAAGGTAGAAACTTTAAAAGAGCATTTCCTCAAGCTGGTGTTCTGAAGTTGTATGGTAAAAATATATATATATATATATATATATATATTGGGGATTTATTTACTTGTTATCAATAAGATATATAAAGTTTTATGTTACTTTTTACATTGGGAAAAAATTTAAATATATTTTTAAGTTAATGAGCGCCTAATCTATGTAAAGGTTAAAAACTTTCAGCCTTTCTTTAATTCATGTTTTAAATGTGATATCATATGGTGTTAGCTAATATTCATGTGACCTCAAACAATTTATGTAAACTGTGTAAAATCATATTTAAAAAACAAAGATCAGCTTTAGAACTAAAACACTTAAGATTTATATAGAGCCCTGCCTTACCTGAGATAAGGCTCTGTGTCTCATCTTACAACATGTGAGAATAACTACGAAAGCAGTAGGTCAGATGTTATTTAATTTAAAGTTATGTTTTTCTGTCAAGATTACTAGGATCTCAAAAAGGGGATATAATGTATAACTCAGCCTAAAATTCAGGGTAGCTATTACACGAACTAAGTATTTTTACTCTTGTTAATTTTATTTTGAATTTCCTTATAAGTTAACTAAAGATTCCCTGTTAGTGTTTTACAAAAGAGTTGCTTTTAGAACACAACATTGGTTAATTTAAGATAATAAGTCATCACCTACAAGACAGAAAAATACAGATCCCAAATAATAAAAAGATAAATAATTTTAAATTATAGACATTAAAGCACAGTACTCTTAATATAAGGCTGTTAAAGTTTATTTGCTGGATGTTTAAGATTAGGATTTAAAATTTAATTTAAATGAAAAGGGACAATAAAACAAATATTTGGCTCTTGCCCTCTGAGTCAGTCTGTATCCAGGGAACAGGAGACTTCTCTAAAGAACTTTGCAACTCTGAGCCACATAACCTCCTGATCAGGAAGATTAATGAGACCACTGGAGAACAGAAAGCCAATCAGTGCATTTTCTACGAAGAAGAGAGTCATCAGAGAAGGGAGATATTCCTGATGCTTCCGAGAGAAGCCACATGGTCAAGCAAGACCTGGACTCACCTAGCGCAAATGGCACTAGCAGAACTGAGGAGCTGCTCTCAAGTTTCCCCAGGAATGACTCCCATAAAATCTCAGCTGACTGTTAACAATAGATAGAAACAAAAGTCAGTTTTACTGCTTCATCTTAAACTCTTAGCAAAGACAGATAAACCCAAAATACAGCCATTCCTGGGCATTTTAAAAAATAATAGTTATAATAATATTTTAAAGTATACACTTTATGGTAGCCTCCCAAAATAAGTAAGACTGGAGGCTACAAAGAAGGATTCTCAGACAGTAATGCCTGATGAGTATAAAAAGAGACTATCAAGAGGAGGTACCAGAGGCAGAAGTTTTTTTGTTTAAGGCCTACAGATATTCCTAACCTACACAGGTAGGCTTGGTGTTTGCTAGTACGATTATCCAGCCCTGAATAACAGAATTAAAAGTTTCTCTATTACACACAGAGGTCATACTAGTAAAAGGAATTTGCAAGATCAGATGACATTAAATTATTAAACTGTATCTTATGGGGTGAAACAACTATGCCACTAAAAGTTAAGTTGAAATTCCTGATAACTGGGGATATTGAAGACAGATGAGGGGACATCTATACAGTGACATGTTTCAGCTGCTGCAACATTTATTCAGTACTCATGGTTTTTGTTTCTCTCATAGAAGAACCCATCCCCAGATGACTTTACAAACTGTTCTACCACAACCAGACTTCAAACCGAATTGACTTCTAAAAGGCAACTCATATCCCTCATGCTGTGCCCCCTCATGTCACCCTCTCTCAGCTCAGAAGAAGCCAAAATGAGTGACGACTCTCTTCTTACAACAATGGAGCCAAAAATAGATAGACTTTCATTTTAAGTAATTAATTAAGTCAGGTAAAATCAGGGAGACTGGTTTTGTGTGAGTTCAAAAAATATGGAGACTGTTACGTGAGGTATTAAAATTCCCTCAGTGCTCTTCCCCTACCCTATCAAAGATTTGAAAGGGACACATTAGAAAAGGGGGGAATGATAGACCCAACCTGATCTTTTATTAAAATTTGGATCCATCTTGCCACAAAGCCATGAAAAGAAAATTTTGGCTTAACTATAAATTACACCAAATTCTGAACCTGCTTGGAATGCCTGCCTGTGGCCTTGAACTCACCCATGCCTGGCACTTTGACCAGGAACAGCCCTCTATGAAACTTTATTGACACCTCATAAATATTGGCCTTCCCTGGCCAGACAATGACCCTCTCTGAGGTTCTAATGGTTTGCATAAATTCTGATGTTGGGGCCAGCAAAAAAAAAAAAAAAAAAAATATATATATATATATATATATATATATATATATATATATATATATATATATATATATAAACTACGATTAGTGTGATGCTTGTCAGAGTTCTGATATTTGTAACCCCCCTGTAGTGTAAAATTCTGGGTTATAAACCTGGGCTGTAGGAAATTTGGGTGGCTGTCTTGTTCCCACTGTTTTGGGAGGGAGAGGCCACCTGGGCAGTGGAAATTATAAGCTTGCTTTAACTTGATTTTAATTGGAGTCAGTGGTCTTTTCTTGCATCCTGGTCTAATAGGTAAACGCTATCAAACATGCAGCTCTGCCGGCCTAAAGACTTCCTTAGAAACTGCCTCTGAGGATGGGCACTTGACATATATGTTGTTGTCAGGAGCTTTAGCTTTCTTTCTAATGAGACCATTAAAGCTGGATCTGCATCTATGTGACGTGGAGGACATGGTTTCTTATTTTCCAAAGGACATGAGGCAGCAGTGCTGAATTCACTCTTTGTAGGTAAACTGTGGCCACTGAAGGCTAAGTGACTCCCCGTGTGGACTGTGAAGCCATTTGGTCATCCTCCACTTTTCATGGTGTTTCTTGCTGCTGCACTGGGAGTTTGTTATTTGCTTCACAAAATACAAGGAATTCAGCTGGGACACAGTGCTGGTGAGAGTTCTGTCACATGAAATAGATCAGGGTCTGCAGGAGAATGCATCAACCAGGCTTCTATCCCACATAGCTTGTCCCCTTGACCATAGCACCTGATTCTGAACATTGTCCTGAAACATCTCCATATAACAAGATGCCTTATATGGAGAGTTATCAGACATATAAGTGATTCCTGGCTGCACAATGTCAGCCACAAGCCATTTGGAAGTCAATGTCAGATACACATGGCCCGACCACAGATGTTTTATCACACACCTGCACACCACAGCTCTGGGCCCACTACTCAGCAGGCTCCAACATACTGGCATCTCTGTTCTACATCATTTTCATGAAACCCAGTCAATCAAGGCACTGTCTGGTACACACTTCATCAGTAAGAGGACATTGAAAGGTTCTCCAGTGCCACCTGGTCATGAAAATTTCAAAAATTTCATTGTATTTATCTAGCCATTTTTCAAGGATAAAGTTGGAGAAATTGTGGGTTTCAATTCATTCAGAAACCATTAATGTTTGAGGAAGCACATTTCAAGGAAACTCTGGAGAACTCTCAGAGGCAAGGCTTCCCAAAGAGTGGCCAAAAGGACACATGAAGCCAGGCCCATTGAGGTCTACAATGTGAGGCCCATGTGTGTTTTAACTGTCAACAATGGCTGCCAAGTCTTTCAGAATAAAATAATGTGATGCCCTGGCAGAGATTGACAATGCTCTGCGGAAAGCCACCCTGGGCATTGATCTCAGTTTCCAAAGGCAACTCTCATGCGTGGTCTCCTAAAATCCCAACACAATTGATGGCAATACTTCTCTGAGGTCAGTTCCTGAACTCAGTCTGTAAGGGGAATCACACCAGAGTTCAAGCCATGTGGACCTAGTCATCTCTTCCAACCACCACACAAATGACCACAATTAAAACCAAAACACTCCCAAATGGCCCTCATCTTCTTCCACATAGACACTCTTCATAGCCTCTGGCTGGAGGTTTCCATGAGGGGCACAGCCCAAGACGGTTTTCCAAATAAACTCCCTTGCCCCTCATTTGCCTAAAGTCAGGGTGGCCTGGACTCCCTTCCTGTGAACCAATAGTGATCAAATAGTCCTGCTCTTAATACTGCTCTGCTTCTCTAATTTGAGGCCTACTGACTGTCTGGTATAGATTCTTTATGTGAATTGGTGTCATGAGAAAACCCAAGCCCTTATGTGCTAGCCTCTGTAGGGCTTTGAAGAACTGATTTGACAGAAAGGATCCCTATTCTCACTTGATGGAGGTCAAGAAGCTTACAGAGGAAGGCGAGAGACTTCGTCCACAATGACTGCTCTTTTGGCCATTTTCATTTTGCATTCAAACTGGGAAACTTTCTTTAGATCCATCAGGTGCTGAGAATCTAAGCCACTGCCTCACATAGGGCAAAGAGACTTATTCAGCCACATCTCTTTCCAAAGCAATTAAGCAAAGAGCCACAGGAGATGCCCATTCATTTCCATTTGAAAACTCTTTTCTTCTGGCTTCACAAAGGGGTGGCCTGGGGCAAAGATCTTCCTGACATTCAGGACAACAGAACAATAGGTAAGCAAAAGGCCCAATGCAGTGTTTTTCCACTGAGACTTTAATGGTCACACTGATATGTGAGTTTTCTGAGATGCTTCTATTCTCCTCAGCTATCCAGTACATGGCCATGTAACAGATCTTGAAGGTGGTACATATCTTGGAAACCAAACCATGAGGCTATTCTGGAGAGTGGCCAGTATTCAGGAAGAAAACAAGAACTTAGCAAGATAGTAGGTGTTGCCCATCCATAAGGCAAGCCTCTCTCCATTCTTTAATTGTGCAGGATGAATGCTGGCAAGCTTTCTACTAGACAGGACACAACCATTGATGCATTCGCTTTTCAAATGTCTACAACCACAGATACAGTGGAATGCACAGACATAGAAACACTCACGTTGTCAAACGACTTTCTAGAAACATTCCAGTCCAAACAAACAAACAGTCTTTCCTACCTATTCTCAGAAAAGAGACAAAACCACAAACTCACACCAACACCCACAACGGCACCTCCTTCCCCCAAGTATGTTGGTGAATATCTTGAGTGTCCTCTGACTGGTGGTCCATACTATGTTCCCCAAAAATGGCCTGTTCTGTCTCAGATCTGGTCTTCTTCACCAACTCTGTGAAGTTGTCAGGAGCCATGGTTGAGCCACTACCTGCTTTCTCAGAAAAGGCTCCTCTTCAGAGGTCTCCTGGCATTTGGCCATTCTCACTTCAGTAGGTACCAACAAAGACTGACTCTGTCCTTGGTAAATCCAAACATTTGAGACCACTGGGACTGGGACTGGGACTGACTCTGGGTGCTGGCTTCCTGGATCCCAAGTTCAGAGTGTTCCATCACCAAGGAAGTGTGTACTGATATTTGCTTCTAAGGGTCCCAGTAGATGGAGACTGCCCGTACTTCCTGTGACAGTTTCACAAGTTAGAATGGTATATCAACAATAGGCACCCGGGAACAGCTCTTCTCACAGGCCTGGTTTTGTCCATCTTCTCTACATTAAGAAGAGAAAGGCTGATTCAGACACATCTCTTCATCCTGACCCGGTTGTTTAACATTGAAAATGACTTTTGCTCTCTCAGGTCCTTCATAGCTGCCTTCTTCTTCTCCACGTATCATTTCTGCATGGACCTTTGAGGTTCTCATCAGATGGAAGATACCCTACAATCGAGTATTGAAAGATCAACTCTTTCCCTGCTCTTCTGTAAAGTTAGATTGAGTGAACAGTGTATGGTTAGGGTTAACAACATGTTCGATTGGGTTAGGAATAATTCTGCAGGATGAATAATGGTTATGGGAACATGCGATATTTACAAAATATACAGTTGAAATATAAATATGAAAACAGAAATCTAGGTAAGATTTGATGCCCAGAAGGGCATTGGGCCCTTGATTGGGATACTTAGCTTTGAATTAATTTCTGCACAGATGTCTCAGATAAATCAATATACAATGGTATAGGACATTGTACCTTGGATGATTGAATGTCGAAGAGAACATGCAGTCAAAAAGGGATAGTTGGTAGGATTAGAAAGATAGTCGGTAGTTTTAGAAAGATGAGTGAGTATAGGATTTGGACAAAATGGTCTTTAGCAATAGGGTTTCATGTAGAGAGTGAATGTAAATATCAGCACATGTTAAGCGGCAGTCACAATGATGAACTGGGGAAAATATATATCAATAGAGACATTAGGAAATCAGGCAAAGTATAAGGTGAGTAATAGGATTAGACATTTTCAACAGGTTTGAGGTTGAATATATAATCTTAGAAAGAAACAAATATGTAGTCACCAATAGGATCGACATTTGAGAGCAATAGGCAACCTGGACATGGATGATTTTAGTAATCCATGTTCAATTTCCATTTAGGCTTTAGTGCAATCATAAGTGTGTCATTTGCTTTTTGTTTCCAGAATATTACTGTGATAAAATGTATATGTAGATCAGGTGACATGAGTATTTCTTTCACCATTTCTAGGAACAGTATTTTGAAGACGTGTAAATTAGTATTTTGAATACAAATAGGTGTACACTGTGTCTATGAATATAGAAATAATGCATGAATAGACCATAATGTAAATAAATAATATAACTGGTTCCAACTTAAATAATGGTTCGAGTTGATATCTGAAAATATACAGGAAACCTTATATTGATATATATCCATTCATTCAAACCAGTTATACATCTAATGGTAATATTAGGGTTATGGTTTATCATGAAGAATGTGTGAGTTTTGCTTCAAAGGTAATTGTGGAAATCGAAAATAATGTGTTTGGAAAGAAGTCTCATGAAAAACCAGTCATGTAACCTGGAGGAATACATGTGTTCTGAAGCAGGAAGTGATTGAAAGTGAAACAAAAGCCTTTAAATTTCTGAACTTGTGGATGAAATATATATCTTATGATGTGCATAAACTGAGGAAATAGTAATGTACAAGTGTTGAAAAAAAATGAACGTCAAAATACACATCATATCCCATAGGAATCTACTTGCATTTATATTAACCTGGGTCAATTAGTGTAAAAATATTAGGATATGTATGCACAATTCACTGGACTTAGTTTTCAGTACTAGGAAACAAATACGTATTTCAGGAGGATGAATATGTCTTAGAATAATCTTATGAAAAGTTGATTATTAATACGCACTTAATATTAATGAATTTATGGAGTACATAATAAGATACATTTATTTCATATTTTGAAAACTCTGGAAAAAAATATATATATACAGACATTAAAATACACACACAGAAATTAAAAAGTATTAATATACAAGCCAAATGAAATTCACCATGGAATATATATCATCCACAGATCTAAAAATATTCATTTTACTGAACATGAATTTATGTATAATGTTGTTCAGCTAGGATACTCACGCATAGGTTGAATTTTCAGTTCCAACAGTGTTTAACAGGAGTGATCTCTTCTTACAATTTGTATCTGCCAAGTCAGCCACCTCACAAGAATGTACGTGTGGTACCAGGTAGGATTCTATATGTGCATATAAAAATATATGTGCTGATTAGGCTACAGAGAAATGGAGACATGAATTCACATATTTGTTAACTTTAAAAACACATGGAGAAGTGTTTCAACAAAAAATTCACTAGATTTAAAACTCCTACCATATATAATGCAAAAGGAACGTCCAAATGTACACCTGGCATCCTCTGAACTGCTTGTATTTCAATTTGGTTTGGACTATTTTTATCCATCATATTAGGATTTGTAGTCAGAGTCTAGTAGGGAGTGGGTTACTATGATGGATTAAGTATTTTGAATGAATAATTGGAAAATGAATCCATTGTGTATGCAAATATGTGCTACAAAAAAATCTTCCCACTCTCATCCAGAACAATGCCTTGACATTACCTTCGCCCCAAGTAAGATACAATTAGAGGAGAATAGTTAGAAAATCTATGAATACATATCTGGAATGGAAAATGCTCGGGAGTTCACAACACTGGAGGTGGTAGAGGAGTTTCCAAAAGTAATGGAGACTGTAAACACTCCACAAACATGGAAGTGTGCAGGCCTCAAGACATCTGGGAAACTGTCTTTGAGATTGTACACTTGAAATATATGTTGTTTTCAGGAGCTTTAGCTTCCTTTGTAGTGAGATCATCAAAGCTGTGTATGCATCTATGTTACATGGAGGACATGGTTTCTTATTTTCCAATGAACATGAGGCAGCAGTACTGAATTCTCTCTTTGTGGGTAAGCTGTGGCCACTGGGGTCTAAGAATCTTTCCGTGTATACTGTGAAGCCATTTGGTCATTCTCCAATTTTGTTGTGTTTCTTGTTGCTGCACTGGGAGTTTGGTATTTGCTTCACAAAATACAAGGAGTTCAACTGGAACACAGTGCTGGAGGGAGTTCTGTCACGTGTGGTGGGTAAGGGTCTGATGGAGAATGCACCAATCAGGCTTCTATGCCACATTGCTTGCCCCCTTGACCGTAGCAACTTGATTCTGAACATTGCCCTGAAAACTCTCCATCTAACAAGATGGCTTAATATACAAAAGTCTGCTGGCTGCACCATGTCAATCACAAGCATTTGGAAGCCGAAGTAAGATCCACATGACCCCACCACAGATGTTTTATCACACAACTGCACACCACAGCTCTGGGCCCACTACTCAGCAGGCTCCACCATACTGGCATCTCTGTTCTACACCATTTTCATGAAACCCAGTCAAGGAAGGCACTGTCTGGTACACTCTTGATCAGCAACAGGACATCCAAAGGTTCTCCAGTGCCACCTGGTCATGGAAATTTCAAAAATTTCATGGTATTTATCTAGAAATTTTTCAAGGATGAAGTTGGAGAAACTGTGGGTTTCAATTCATTCAGGAACCATTAAATTTTTAGGAAGCACATTTCTAGGAAACCTCTGGAGAATTCTCAGAGGCAAGGCTTCCCAAAGTGTGGCCAAAAGGCCACATGAAGCCAGGCCCATTGAGGTCGACATTGTGAGGTCCATGTGTGTTTTGACTGTCAACAATGGCTGCCAAGTCTTTCATAATAAAATCATGTGATGTCCTGGCTGAGATTGACAGTGCTTGGTGAATAGCCACCCCAGGCTTAGATCTCAGTTTCCAATGGCGACTCTCATGCATGGCCGCCTAAAATCCCAACACAATTAATGGCAATACTTCTCTGAGGTCAGTTCCAGAACTCAGTCTTTAAGGGGCATCACACCAGAATTCCAGCCCAGGTGGACCCAGGATTCTCTTCCAACCACCAACAAATGACCACAATTAAAACCAAAACACTCCCACATGGCCCTCATCTTCTTCAACATAGACACTCTGAATAACCTCTGGCTAGAGGTTTCCATGACGGGCGCAGCCCAAGACAGTGTACAAAATAAGCTCCCTTGCCCCTCATTTGCCTAAAGTCAGGGTGGCCTGGACACCCTTCCTGTGAACCAAGAGTGATCAAATAGCCCTTCTTTAATACTGCTCTGCTTCTCCAGTTTGAGGCCAACTGACTGTCTGGTATAGATTCTTTATGTGAATTGGTGTCCTGAGAAAACCCAAGCACCTATTGGCTAGCCTCTGCCGAGCTTTGAAGAACTGGTTTGACCCAACGGATCCCTATTCTCACTTGATGGAGGTCAGGAAGCTTACAGAGGAAGGCGAGAGACTTCATCCACAATGACTGCTCTTTTGGCCATTTTGGTTTTGGATGACACTAGGAAACTTTCTTTAGATCCATCAGGTGCTGAGAATCTAAGCCACTGCCTCACACAGGGCAAAGAGGCTTATTCAGCCACATCCATTTCCAAAGCAATTAAGCAAAGAGCCACAGGTGACGCCCATCCTTTTCCATTTGAAAATTGATTTCTTCAGGTTTCACACAGGGGTGGCCTGAGGCAAACACCTTCCTGACATTCAGGACAACAGAACAAAAGTCCAAAGTAGTGTTTCTCCACTGAGACTTTAGTGGTTGCACTGATATCTGAGTTTTCTGAGATGCTCTCATTCCCTTCAGCTATCCAGTACATGATCATGTCACAGAGCTTGGAGGTGGTACATATCTTGGAAATAATACCATGAGGCTATTCTGGAGAGTGGCCAGTATTCAGGAAGAAAAGAGGAACTTAGGAAGATAATAGGTGTTGCCCATCCATAAGGCAAGCAGGTCTTGATTCTTTAATTTGGCAAGATGAATGCGGGGAAGCTTTCTACTAGACAGGACACAACCATTGATGCATTCGCTTTTCAAATGTCTACAAAAACAGATTCAGTGGGATACACAGACATAGAAGCACTCACATTGTCAAATGACTTTCTAGAAACATTCCAGTCCAAACAAACAAACCGCCTTTCCTACCTATTCTCAGAACATGAGACAAAACCACAAACTCACACCGACACCCACAATGGAACCTCCTTCCCCCAAGTATGTCTGTGAGTATCCTGAGTTTCCTCTGATTTTTGGGCCATACTATGTTCCACCAAAATGGCCTGTCCTATCTCAGAACTGGTCTTCTTTGCCAACTCTGTGAAGTTGTCAGGAGCCATGGTTGAGCCACTATCTGCTTTCTCAGAAAAGGCCCCTCTTCAGAGCTCTCCTGGCATTTGGCCATTCTCACTTCAGTAGGTACTAAGAAAGACTGACTCTGTCCTTGTTAAATCCAAACAAGTGAGACCACTGGAACTGGGACTGGGACTGGCTCTGGGTGCCTGGCTTCCTGGATCCCGAGTTCAGAGAGTTCCATCACCAAGGAAGTGTGATAGGTCACTTCCTTCACGAACTGAATGAGGTCACTGCGTTGGCAACCACTTTGTCCTAACAGTTGCTTCCAAGGGTTCCATGAGATGGAGGCTGCCCATACTTCCTGTGACACTTTCACAAGATAGAATGGTATATCAACCATAGGCACCCGGGAACAGCTCTCCACACAGGCCTGGTTTGGTCGATTTAATCTACATTAAAAAGAGAGAGGCTTTTAGACACATCCCTTCATTTTGACCAGGTTGTTTTACATGGAAGTTGACTTTTGCTCTCTCAGGTCTTTCATAGGTGTCTACATCTTCTTCAGGGATCATTTCTGCATGGAACTTTGAGGTTCTCAGCAGGTGGAAGATCCCCTATATTCCTGTATTGTAAGACCAACAATATCCTTGTTCTTCTGTTAAGTTAGATTGAGGAAATATTGCATGTTTAAGGGTAATAACAGGTTCGATTTGGTTTAGGAATCATTCTGTGGGATGAATTAATGTATTGGGAACCTGCGATATTTACAAGAATATACTGGTGAAATATAAGTATGAAAACAGAAATCTAGGTAATATTTGAAGTCCAGAAAAGCATTGGGTGGCCTGAACACCCTTCCTTTGATTCAGGAGTGATCAAATAGCCCTGCCGCTAATACTGCACTGCTTCTCCAATTTGAGGCTTACTGACTGTCAGGTATAGATTCTTTATATGATTTGGAGACATGAGAAAACCCAAGCACCTATTGTCTCATGCCACAGCAAATGGTTTATTGGGGTCCAGCATGCTGGGGCTCAAAGCTCACTTCAGAGGACCAAAGAACAAAGAGCCCCGAGAACAACTTGAGAAGATATTATATACAATCTTTAGAGAGTGCAGGGACTTTATATACATCATAGCCTCCTTTAGCAAATCAACATATGTGGTAAGCCATTGTTGTAGATTGTGGCTGCCATTAGAAGATGGCGCCGGCTTCCACTGTGGCCTGTAGTAAACAACTCCTTTTATGGAGAGATGGCACGCTATCCCTTGCTACCCTATGAGAAAGATCCACGTGGCGGCTTAAGATTGGTATGTGGGAGGCTTTATTATACTGTGGTTGGGCGCTCGGGAGGAGGGGGGTCACTAGAAGATACTTTAATCAAGGCCTGAATAAACTGCTGAAAGAAGATTTCTGAGTTGCGTCTTCCCTGCGGGCAAGGGGTCGCGACAAGTGGTGCCGAGACCCGGGAACCAGAACTTTCAGTAGTCAGGTGTGGTGCACCGGTTAGTCCCAGGTAAGTGGGATCCACGATCAAAGCGGGGATTAGTCCCAGGTAAGTGGGATCCGCGATCAAAGCGGGGCAGCTCCTCTGTAAAGCAAGAGAGAGCGTTACATTTTATTGCAGCTGCACTGTGTACTTTCACTTTTGTTTTTTGTGTGTCTTTTGTTGTGTCATGGGTGCCACATCTTCAAGTCCGCTTCTCCTGGTCCTACATGGCCTGTTACGTTCCAAGGGACTAGAAGTGAAACGTAGTACTTTACAGAGATTTTTACAGAAGACAGATATTGCTGCACCGTGGTTTGCGTTTTCGGGCAGCCTTACTATACCTAGCTGGGACAAATTAGGGAAAGATCTAGATTTCGCTCGTGAACAAGGCACCTTAGAGGGTGGTGTTATACCACTTTGTAAGTTAGTTAGAGGATGTATAGTAGATAGTAAATGCCAGGAAGCTGTGAGTGAGGGTCAAGCTGTTCTTGAGCAACTACATGAGGAAAAGTCTGAAGGATCACATAGTGAAGTGGCAGAGAGCATTGGGAGTAAGAGTAGTGAGAAGGCAAAAGAGCCTGAAACTAAAAATAGGAGAAGGCTCTACCCAGACTTGGCTGAATTAAAAACGCCTGCGAACACAAGCGGCTCAGAGAGTTCTGAGGACCTTGATATATTCCTACAACAACTACGCAAGATAAAAATGAAGAAAAAGAAACAAGGGATACAGGGCACGCAGGCCTACTGTAAAAAGGGGACGGGATCCAATATTGGTCAACAACACTCTGAGGAGGAGGAGGTAGAATATCTCGAAAAAGATATGGTGCCGGTTGCCCCACCCCCGTATGTGGGGGGGAGCCAAAATTCCGGGAGATCTTATCATGCGCAAGTATGGAGGACAGTTAATACAGATATGGGACTTGCATACCCTGTATTTCAGGACAATAACAGGGGAAGATATCATGAGCCTTTAGACTTTAAGATAATTAAAACCTTGGCGGAATCTGTCCGCACTTATGGCGTGGATGCCGCTTTCACCCTTACTCAGGTGGAGGGACTTGCTAGATTTTGTATGACTCCTTCAGATTGGGCTAATCTAGTCTGCGCTTGTGTCTCCCCAGGGAAATTTTGGATTGGAGAGCATTTATGCTAGAGGGTGCAGTAGAGCAAGCTGCTCAAAATCATGCAGCAAGACGCCCTGCCTAGGATAAGGATATGCTTTTGGGACAAGGCAAGTTTGCTAATCAACAAACAGGATACCCCCCCGAACATTCACGCCTTGTCAAGATTACTCTTGGGAGAAACATCAGGTCTCTAAGGATTTCTCTCTTTCCCCCTCTCATAAAAGATACTTATATAATTCTTCCAACTGTAATTCCTCTATAGGAACAGGTTGGTCTTGGTTTCAATGGTTAATTTCCAATGAAAAGGGAGCCACAGCTGATATCTCCACTTTGGCTCAATTACGAGGAGTCAAAAGCTGGTTGTTTAATGTTTCTGGTAGTATCCAAGACTCGGATCGAGGTAGGAGACTTGGAAATATTTCACATAACTCACAATTAAGTAATGCTACATTATCCTCTGCAGCAGTCTGTCTCCAATCTCCGTTCCTGTTTCTTTTGGCTAATGATACATCAAAGGGGATGCTTAATTGTTCTAATGTTACCTTTTATTTAACTGAGTGTTGGAATGGCTCTTGGACTGTGGCAGTGATTATGAAAATTCCAACCTTTGTCCTGATCCCAGTTACTGTGGATCCGGAATCTTTTCCTATTGTTGAACTGATTAGAGCCCGTAAAGATTTTGGTATTATGGCAGTTATAGTGACAGCTGTGGCGGTATCTGCTGCTGAAGCAGTTACAGCTGGAGTAGCCATGGCCAGCCAAGTACAAACTGCTGCCACTCTTAATGAGGTTATTCAACAAACATCCGCCATACGTAAATCTCAAAGTAGAATTAATCAACACATTTTATCTGGGATTCTGGCTGCTAATCAAAGGATAAATCTGCTTCAAGATCAAGTTGAGAAATTGTCTGATCTAGTATATTTAGGTTGTGTTGATCAACGTGCACATTTATGTATAACCTCTGTCAGATTTAATGATTCCAGGAATGCCTCCCACATCATCGGGAAATATTTATCCGGAACCTGGTCCATTGAAGCAGAAAACTTACTCCAATCTCAACTAACTCAAATTGCTGTTTTGAATAGTACCTGTGTCGAACCAGTGACTTTGGGTCAATTCACCAGTTGGCTATCTTCTGCCTTTTCCTTCTTTAAGGAGTGGGTGGGAGTGGGCATTTTGGGGGCAATGTGTTGCTTCGGTATTATACTTTGTTTGTGGCTTCTCTGTCGCCTTAAAACTCGCCATACACAGGAGAAGGCTATGATTGTATAGGCTCTTGCAGCCTTGGAAAATGGCATGTCTCCGCAAATCTGGCTTGCGCATCTTAAACAGTGATTTTCTGGGCATGGCCATTGCACCCCAAGTTAATTTCACAGTGCACTGGGATTGGCATGTCCTCTTTCATATTCTCCCCCAGTACTGAATAGCCCTTGCACTCTGCAGGTCTTGTTACCATTGCACGCAGATGGGTTTTAGGACTGGTCTTTCTTCTCGGCTACAGACTCTTTACTTTCCTCTGGGGCTTAGGGATTGTGTTGCCAACTAAAAATTTGTTATTGTTACCAGGCTACCTGTGTTGCCCTACTTCTCGCCGTCGTCAAGATGCAGGATGCGAGGCAAAGCACTGCACTTGAGTGATCCCACAATGGACCTCAAGGAAAGCATGTCCTATTGCATGCAGGTTTGACGTCCATGCCCCCGCCCTACGAAAAAAGGCGTCGGCTGATATGGGGTCAGGTCTGGGGAAGGCGCCTCCTTAGGACTGAACCATACATTGCAGCCGCTTCTGCACAGTGGGATAGGACCTCTACTTTCGCCTGCATTGTTTTATAAAATAGAAGGGGGAACTGTGGTAAGACATTGTTGTAGATTGTGGCCGCCATTAGAAGATGGCGCCGGCTTCCACTGTGGCCTGTAGTAAGCAACTCCTTTTATGGAGAGTTGGCACGCTATCCCTTGCTACCCTATGAGAAAGATCCACGTGGCGGCTTAAGATTGGTACTTGGGAGGCTTTATTAGACTGTGCTTGGGCGCTTGGGAGGAGGGGGGTCACTAGAAGATACTTTAATCAAGGCCTGAATAAACTGCTGAAAGAAGATTTCTGAGTTGCGTCTTCCTTGCGGGCAAGGGATCGCGACAATCATATACTGTGGGAAAATCAAATAACAACTGTAAAACATGATTAGCACATTCATGTGCGGGAACAGTTCGGGCAGGGGGTGATTTGTCAGCCCTGAGAAGGGGTATACATTTAAACTGATTGGTTGAAGCCCTGAGATGTATACGTGGTGACATGTACGGTTTCTGGGAAGGGGTTGTTAAGTAACTAGGTGGTCAGGGAAGATTTCAACACATCTAACGGGCAGTTCCGGGAATTGTCTTCACTGACACAGGAATTTCAGGTTCTGAGCACAGCTTGTAAACTTTACAAAACCTGTTTCTTTACGTTTCAATTTCAATTTCATTAATTCTTTCATTTCTCACTCCTTTTTCTGCCTACTTTTAATCTTAAAAGTAATGAATCATAATTATTGTGGGGTCTCACATTCTATTTCTGCCAGTGAAGTGTATTTCTGTCTGATTACCATGAGTTTTACCTGCCCAATCTGAGCCTGGAGAAAGAAAACTATGTAGTTAAGCAAACGAGGTCCCACAGTTATCAACACCATAAGCATGATCAGGGGTCCAGCTAAGGCTGATAGGAGTGTAGTTAACCAGGGGGACTGGGTATATCATGACTCAAACCACACTTGTTGAATCTCCCATTCTCTCTGGTGCTCTACAGGGAATTTTCTCAATTTACTCATGGATTATTTTACAACTCCAGTATGGTCAGGATAAAAACAGCATTTTTCTCTCAGTACAGCACAGAGGCCCCCCTCCCTCATGAAATGGAGGTCTAATCCTCGACTGTTCTGTAAAACAACTTTAGAGAGAGAGGTTAAGGATTCCTGCAAAAGTGTGATGGAGGTCTCTAACGTCTTCAAGTCTTGATTTATTGCTGTTTCTAATCAGGCCATTTGTGGTGACCCATGGATCATATCAGCTGTTCCTGTACCCACTCCTGCAGCAGCTCCTAGCCCCAATAGGATGGCTAGAGTAAGGGACACTGGCTCCCGGCAAAATCGGGTTGGTTGTCCCCCTAGTAGACCTTCAAAGGATTCTGCATCATGATAGAGCACCCTGGGGAGTATCTGCACCATTATACAATAATGTACAGAGCTGTCAAATACCTGGGCTGAAATGTAAGGAGTTCTGACTGTGTGGAGTTCAGTACCATAAAGGTTCCTTTAATTAGTTCCCAGGGGGAGGAGTCAGCTGTACTCTGGACTGGGGAAGTAGGCAAAGATGGAAACTGCGAAGTATGAGATGGTAGAGGGGTTTTGGTAGATCCAGGCATGGGAGGTTGAGGAGGCTTAATTCCTGACTTGAGGGGATTGGGCCCTATTGCTGTGGGATTTTCTTCCTTTTTAAGCCGGATGGTGAACCAGAGACCAAAGTCATAACCAGGGCCATTAATATAGAATCGCATTCCCCAAGTATTTCCCATAGGCCATGTTGTTCTGAGGTAGCCCCTTCCTTTGGAAGTGAAAGTTCTATTGAGGGGGTAACATAGACTATTTTTTCCACAGCAAGTTTTTGACACCACTTGGATAGCGGCACATTTATTGGGATCAATCCAGATGTCATTTCATCCTACCCAAATCATACTGTCTGGGGAGTTTGCATTTCACAATGTAGGTCCCGTGTGTTCACAACCCCAAGATCTACAATAAATGTCACTGGGTCCTCCACACGTTTGGGCCTGTTTGTGACTTCAGAAATCAGCTGGGCACACTTAATACACAAGACTGGCTAGTTTACACCTGAGCTGGGGGAGATGACATCAATAATTCATGGGGTAAGTTGGTCTATGTTGCCCTGGTTTGGGTTTGAGTGGCATCTGTGTGGGGTCCACTATGTCAGGGAGATCCCAGTCAGAGAGGCCTATGGCAAGCTGACAAATATCCGGGTGGAGAGATGGCCACCAAGTCCATAAGGGGGCTGTATGTGAAATAGACCACACTACTTGCCCAGTAGGATTTATAAAACTTGCCATTGTTGCTGAACAGGCTGATGGGGATTAGGACTGCTGGTGGTCAGGGGAAGAATCCATAGCCCTACCCACACCACGGACATGCAACTTGAGAGGGTTACCAGTCTGTTCCAGTTTCCAGCCAGAGTCTGGAGAGGGCGCAGGATTGAGATGGGAGGTATGGATCCAGGAAGTGATCCCATCCACTTTCACCACTGTAGGTGTTATAAGCAGCACCTGGTATGGTCCTTTCCAGCAGGGTTCCAGGGATGACACCTGACACTGTCTCATGTAGACGAAGTCTCCCACTTGATATCAATGTGGAGTTCCCTCGTCTCCAGGATGATAAGCAGTGGCCAACTGTTTTCACAGGTATCGCTGGGTGCTGGGTTTGTTCAAGGGCTTTAAGTCTGTCTAGCAAGGGGGTGTTAAAGGAATCATTAATCTCAGAGTTGGGGTTAGGTCCCTTAATGGAGGAGGGGCACCGTAGAGAATTTCATAAGGGGTGAGGTTACACAAAGAGGCGGAGGGGTATTTCTTGCACGAAAAAGTGCATGAGGGAGGAGCATAGTCCAATTTTTTATGCCGGTCTTCAAGATTAATTTCGTTAAGTCTCTTTGATGGTTCTATTCATCGTTTCTATATGTCCTGAGCTCTGGGGTCTATAAGCACAATATAACTTCCAATTAATCCCCAGGGTCCTAGAAAATCCCTGACTTACCTTGGCCATGGATGCCGGTCCGTTATCAGACCCTATTACCTTAGGCAGGCCGAACCTTCGAAAACTGTCTTCTAGGATCTTTTTGACCACCATCTGAGCTGTTTCTTTCTTCATGGGGAAGGCTTTGACCCATCCTGAAAAAGTATCTACAAAGACTAGGAGATATTTAAGTCCATACCTTGCTGGCTTAATTTGAGTAAAGTCCACTTCCCAGAATTGTCCTGGTCTGGTTCCTCGTATGCGCATCCCTGCAGGACTCTTGGATGGGAAAGTATTAACTAATTGGAAGACTTGAAAAGCTCTAGTCACCAGCTCAGCTATTTTTTCCTCTGTGAGTCAGTCAATAATAAGTCCTTTATTCGGTCCTTTAAGAGTGCTTATAACTTCTTTGAGCCTAAGTGGTTGAGCTGGTGTACATCTTTGACATAAAGGTGGGCTTTTTGAAATTGTAAACTTGGCTCTGTAGGGTCCCAGAGTTCTCTATCTGTCTCCTCAGATGATAAGTTGCCTGAATGTTCCGGGGCGGCCAAGTCTCCTGATTTTTGTTCCCCCCGGTGTGAAAAAAGTTAACAGAGTCACTCCGTTTAGGGCTGCCAATTAAGCTTCCTCATCTGCCCTTCTGTTTCCAACTGCCACGGGATTGTTTCTCTTATGGTGCCCTGGACAGTGCACTATAGCTAGTTCCTTATGGCCCTGCACTGCTGAGCGAAGGTGGAGGATCTCATCTTTATTCTTTATTTCTTTCCCGGCAGAGGTTAATAGCCCCCATTGTTGGTAAATAGTCCCATGCATATGAACAGTGGCAAATGCATAGTGGCTAACAGTTTATATAGTGGCCCTTTTGCCTGTTGCTAGTTCCAATGCTTTCATAAGGGCAGTCAGTTCTGCTTTTTGGACTGATGTCCCTTCTGGGAGACCAAAGTATCAGATGAAATTAGTTTTGCTAACTGCTGCTGCTCCAGCCCGCTGCTTACCATCTTGGAGGAAGCTGCTGCCATCCGTAAACCATACGACTTCAGGGCGAGGCAGTGGCTGATCCTTCAAGTCTTGTTGTATACTGGTTTCCTTGCCAGTATGTGTTGACACTCATGAGTGACGGGTCCTGATGATTCTTCTGGCAGCAGTGTAGCTGGGTTGAGTGGAGCAGGGGGTCCCAGCGTTATTCTGTCTTTGTCAAGCAAGAGGCTCTGGTAGTGGTTTATTCTGGAGTTTGATAGCCACCTCTCTGGAGGCTAACAGATCATGCTCTCCAGGGCATGGGGGGATAAAATGGTTAGCTTCTGTCCCAACGTTAATTAATGAGCATCTTTTATTAGAAGGGCTGCCGCTGCTATAGCACTTAAGCAATGGGGCCACCCGCTAGCCACTGGGTCCAGTTTTTTGGATAAATACGCTACTGGCTTTTTCCAAGGTCCAAAAGACTGAGTGAGCACTCCCCGTGCTATTCCTTTCTTTTCCTCGATGTAGAGAGTGAAGGGTTTTCTACATCTGGGAGTGCTAAGGCCGGAGCAGATAGCAGCATCTTTTTTTGACATTATCAAAAGCTTGTTGGTGCTCAGGGGTCCATTGGAAGTGGGCATCCCCCTTTATCAGCGGGTATAAAGGGGCAGCCAAAGATGTTAACCCAGGAGTCCATAACCTGCAAAAGCTGGCAGTCCCAAGAAACTCTCTGAGTTTTCTCTTATTAGATTGGGGCAGTATCTGCACAACAGTTTTTTTTCTGGGCTCAGGGAGCCATCGTTTGCCACCCCTGAGAGAATAACCCAGGAAGATTACTTCTTGCTGACAAATTTGGGCCTTTTGGCAGAAGCCTTATATCCAAGCCGAGCAAGCTCGAATAATAGTGCTTGGGTCCCAGACTCATAGGTCTCCTTGGTGTCGGCTGCCAGTAGAAGATCATCCACTATTGGAGTAGGGTGACTTCGGGGTGTGCAGTTTTGAAGTCATTGATGTCTCTGTGGAGGGCTTCATCAAAGAGAGTGGGGGATTTTTTGAACCCCTGTGGGAGTCTAGTCCAGGTTAGTTGGCCAGATGTTCCAGGTTCTGGGTCTATCCACTCTGAAGCTAACAGCAACTGACAGTACTTTTGTAGAGGCGAGCAGAAGTAAGCATCTTTTAAGTCCAGCACAGTGTACCATTTAAGCTACGGATTCAGAGTGCTAAGCAAATTATATGGATTGGGTACTGTGGGGTGAATGTCCTGCACTCTGTTGTTGATCTCTCTTAGGTCTTGAACAGGACGGTAGTCCCCAGTTCCTGGCTTTCTTACTGGTACCGGGGGGTGTTCCAGGCTGATTGACAGGGCCTTAGGACCCCAAGAGCCAGGTATTTATGAATATGGGGCCTTATCCCATCCTTAGCTTCTTTGCTTAGAGGATATTGTTTAACACTAATTGGAGACGAAGAGGCTTTTAATTCTACTACTATTGGAGGTTGTTGATGGCTAGACCTAACCCAGCAGTTTCTGCCCAGGCATTAGGATAATCTTTTATCCATTTATGGGGTAGTTTGCCTGTTTGATTAGTCCTATGGGGCGCAAAGAGTTGATGTTCATCTTCTACGGACATAGTCAAAGATGTGACTATGGGAGTTTATACTGAACGCTATAGAACCTCCACTTGGGGACCATTAGGTTTAAAGGTTATTCTAGTCCGGAGTTTGGTAAGCAGATTCCTGCCCATCAATGGGGCCGGGCATTCTGGAATTACTAGGAAACAGTGGTGGACTTTTCCCTTTCCGAGGTCCATGTTCATCTTAGTTGTCCAAGCCCGATATCTACTGCCATTAGCCCCTTGAACTAGGGACCATTTAATTGATAGCGGGGCCAGTGAAGTCTTAAGGGCTGAGTATACTGCTCCTGTAATCACTTCAAAGTTCACTGTGTTCCCCTCAACTTCAAATGTTACTATGAGCTGGGGAAGGGGATCTGAGCCCCGAATTTTCTAGTCCTCTTCTAGAGTCAGCACGGCGGGCTGGCGTGGCTGCTTCTTTTGGGGGCACTCTTTGGCCCAGTGTTCTTTTTTATTACAGTGGGCACATTGATTTGAGGCCAGGGGCAGCCTTTGGCGTGGGCCCAGGTAACCCTTTATGTATCCCTGCTTTTTAACTTCTGGCCTATTTGCTGCTGTGACCCGAACCTTAGGCAATGCTTTACTCTGCCATTTGCTTCTTTCCTCCTTCTTTTGTTCCCTTTCCTTCTCTCTCTCCTCTATTCCCTTTCCTCCTCAGTTTCTCTCTTATAATATGCTTTCTCAGCTTCTCTGACTAAATCTCTTAAGGTCATATCTTATAATCCATCTAGACGTTGTAACTTTCTCTTAATATCTAGGGCAGTCTGCTCGATAAAGTCCATTGCAACAGATGCCTTTTGGTCTTCTGCCTGAGGATCAAAAGGAATATATTTCCTATAGGCTTCCATAATTCTCTCCAGAAACATAGAATGAGACTCATTAGGCCCTTGGATAATCTCTCTTACCTTGGACAAATTAGTCGGCCCTCTGGCGGCCACTCAGAGACCCACTATTAGAGAACGGCGATAAGTGGACAGATGCTGCCTACATTTAAAGGTGTTGGGGTCCCAGTTGGGTCGGTTCATGGGCCAATAGGGATGGAGAGGGAGCATCACAGGGGCTTCCGAGTTTTCTATTATCCATCTCCTGCCGGTTTTTTTAGGTGGCCCAGCTTCCTATAGGGGAGCAGGGGCTGCTGCTGCTGCGGGGAAGTCCCCTGGAGGGCTTGGGTCTGGCCCAATTGCCTCTAGCGGCGGAGAGGCTGAGTCAGCGGTGGGAGGATCATCTGGAACATGTTGTGGGTTGGGGAGCGAGGGTAGAGGATAAGGAGAGAGAGGAGTGTCCAGTCTTGTGACTCAGAATGGAGGGAAGAGGGGGAGGAGCAGAATGTTGGAATGATAGGATCGTGGGGCAAGGGGTATATGGCTGTTGATCTGGGTGGCCACGTGGCCCCGGTGAAAGACAATATCTCTGACTTTTCGGATTAGAGGGAAGTGGAAGGATTCTTCTGGGGGCCATCCAACTCTTAGGATGGGCCATTCTGAAGCACAGAGAGTCTGCCAGGTCCGGCATTTTACTGAAAAAGAAAGATTCTTGGTACTTGAGCGGACATCAGTCCAATGATCAAGGTTAAGGGACAGAGGCATGGAAGTGCTTTGTCCCATAATGTCCCATAATGGGAGTTACTCAAACAGGGACAGTGAATACACAAACATGACACAGACAAAGACAAACGGTAAACGTTTAACATGAGTCCAAGACAAAGATTAGAACTGAGTAACTGGCAAAACATGATGGGTTAGACAATAAAGACAGACAGTAAACTCAACATGAGTTCCTGACAATGAACAAAACTGAGTAGCCAGCAAAACCTGATGGGCTTGAAAACCGAATTGTGAAGCAAAAAATAACCGAGTTGAGGAAACTACTAATCCTCTATTTCCGGAGTCCTCTGGAGTGTCCCCCAGGGACGTGGCCTGTGGCTCTGTGACACATCTGTCAGCCACCGTTGCAGAGAGCTAATGTTCTTCACCGACAGCCATTTTGCCAAGCCCTAACCTGAAACCTGAAACCAGAAAGAGGCACCTTACTTACTCTGAAAGGAGTCCGTTGGGGTCTTTTATTCGTCACTGCTGGATTTCTCAGGTAGGGCCTCCAGATGAAAAGGTGGGCCGAACGTCGGAGGAAAAGACCACCAAGAGAATTTCTCATGAAACAGCAAAGGGTTTATTGGGGGTCCAGCATGCTGGGGCTCAGAGCTCACTTCAGAGGAGCAAGGAACAAAGAGCCCCGAGAACAACATGAGCAGATTTTATATACATTCTTTAGAGAGGGCAGGGACTTAAAATACATCGTAGCTTCCTTTAGCAAATCACCGTATACCGTGGGAAAATCAAATAACAACTCTAAAACATGATTTGCACATTCATTGATGGGAATAGTTCAGGCAGGGTGTTATTGGTTAGCCCTGAGAAGGGGTATACATTTAAAATGATTGGTTGAAGCCCTGAGATGTATATGTGCTGAGCTGCACGGTTTTTGAGAAGGGGTTGTTAAGTAACTAGGTGGTCAGGGAAGATTTCAACACACATCTAAAGGGCAGTTCCAGGAATTGTCTTAACTGCCACAGGAATTTCAGGCTCTGAGTGCAGCCTGGATACTTTACACAACCTGGTTCTTTACGTTACAATTTCAATTTCTTTTATTCTTTCAGAACCTTACAAAGGAATGCGAGAGACTTCATCAACAATGACTGCAATTTTGGTCATTTTGGTTTTGGAAGCAGACATGGGATCTTTTTTTAGATCCTTACGGTGCTGGTAATCAAAGCCACAGCCTCACACAGGGCCAAGAGGCTGATTAAGACATATCCCATTCCAAAGCAATTACTTCTCTGAGGTCAGTTACAGAACTCAGTCTCTGAGGGGAATCACATCAGAGTTCAAGCCCAGGTGGACCCAGTCATCTCTTCCAAACTCCACACAAATGACCACAATTAAAAACCAAAACACTCCCCCAAGGCCCTCATCTTCTTCCATATATACATTCATCATAACCTCTGGCTGGATGTTTCCATGAATGTCACAGCCTAAGAGAGTTTTCAAAATAAGGTCTCTTTCCCTTCATTTGCCTAACCACAGGGTAGCCTGGACACCCTTTCTGTGATCCAGGATTGATCACATAGGTCTGCCGTTAATACTGCTCTGCTTCTCCAATTTGAGGCCTACTGACTGTCAGGTATAGTTTCTTCATGTGATTTGGAGTCATGAGAAAATCCAATCATCTCTGCAGGACTTGAAAGAACTCATTTGTCCCAAAGGATCCCTATTCTCACTTGATGGAGGTCAGAAACCTAAAAGAGGAAGGTGAGAGACTTCATACACCACGACTGATCTTTTTTGCATTTTGGTTTTGGATGCACACATTGGATTTTTCTTTAGATCCAACTGGTGCTGAGAATCTAAGCCACTACCTCACACAGGGCAAAGAGGCAGATTCAGACACATCCCTTTACAAAGCATTTAAGCAAAGAGCCACAGGTGATGCCCATTCATTACCATTTGAAAACAGTTTTCTTCAGGATTCACAAAGGGCTGGCCTGAGGCAAAGACCTTCCTGATATTCATGGCAACAGGCAAATAGGTTAGCAAAAGGCCCAAAGCAGGGTTTCTCCACTGAGACTTTCCTGGTCACACTGATATCTGAGTTTTCTGAGATGCTCGCATTCCCTTCAGCTATCCAGTACATGGTCATGTCACAGAGCTTGGAGGTCGTACATATCTTGGACACAAAACCATGAGCCTATTCTGGAGAGTGGCCAGAATTCAGGAAGAAAACAGGATCTTGGGAAGATAGTAGGTGTTGCCCATCAATAATGAAACCTGCAATCCATTCCTAAAATGGGCAGGATGAATGCTGGGAAGCTTTCTACTAGACAGGACACATCCATTGATGAATTCTTATTTCTAATGTTTTCAACCACGGACACAGTGAGATACACAGACATAGAAACACTCACCTTGTCAAACGACTTTCTAGAAACAGTCCACTCCTAACCAAACATACTGACTTTCCTACCTATTCTGATGAATTCTTATTTCTAATGTTTTCAACCACGGACACAGTGAGATACACAGACATAGAAACACTCACCTTGTCAAACGACTTTCTAGAAACAGTCCACTCCTAACCAAACATACTGACTTTCCTACCTATTCTGAGAACATGAGACAAATCCACAAACTCACACCCACATTCACAAAGGCCCCTCCTTCCCCCAAGTGAGTCTGTGACTTTCCAGAGTGTCCTCTGACTGGTGGACCATACTATGTTCCCCCGAAATGGCCTGTCCTGTCTCAGATCCGGTCTCCTTGTCCAACTCTGTGAAGTTGTCAGGAGCCTGGGCTGACCACTACCTGCTTTCTCCAGAAAGGCCCGTCTTCAGAGCTCTACTTGCATTTGGCCATCCTCAAATCATTAGGTATCAAGAAAGACAGACTCTGTCCTTGGTAAATCCAAACAAGTGAGCCAACTGGGACTGGGACTGGGACTGGCTCTGTGTGCCTGGCTTCCTGGATAACAAGTTCAGGGAGTTCCATCACCAAAGATGTGACTTAGGTCAATTCCTTCAGGAAAGGAATGAGGTCACTGCCTTGGCAACCACTTTGTCCTAACAGTGGCTTCCAAGGGTTCCTTGAGATAGTGGCTGCCCCTACTTCCTGTGGCACTTTCACAAGTTAGAATGGTGTATAAACCATAGGGACCAAGGAGAAGCTCTCCACACAGGGCTGGTTTGGTCCATCTTCTTTATATTAAGAAGAGAGAGGCTGATTCAGACACATCGTTTCATCCTGACCAGGTTGTTTGCAATGGAAGATGACTTTTGCTCTCTCAGGTCCTTTATATCTGCCTACATCTTCTCCTGGGATCATTTCTGCATCAACCTTTGAGGTTCTCAGCAATTGGAAGATCACCTACATGCCTGTATTGTAAGACCAACTCTGTCTATGCTCTTCTGTAAAGTTAGATTGAGAGAACAGTGTATGGTTAGGGTTAATAACATATTCTATTTGGGTTAGGCATCATTCTGCAGAATGAATAATGGTATTGGGAACCTGCAATATTCACAAGAATATATCGGTGAAATATAAGTATGAAACCAGAAAATCTAGGTACGATTTGAAGCCCTGAAAGGCATTGGGCCCTTTAGTGGGATACTTAGCTTTGAATTATGTTCTGCACAGATGTCTCAGATAAATCGATATGCAATGGCATAGGACCTTGTACCTTGGATGATTGAATGTAGAAGAGAACATCCAGTCAAAAATGAATAGTCCGTAGGATTAGAAAGATAGTCGGTAGGTTTAGTAAATAGGGTGAGTATAGGAATCGGACCAAAAGTTCATTAGCAATATTGTTTCGTTTAGAGAGTGAATGTAAGTATTAGCACATGTGAAAAGTCATTCACAATGATGAACTGGAGAAAATATGTAGGAAAAAGATATCAATAGAGACATTAGAAAATCAGGCAAAGTATAAGGTGAGTGATAGGATTAGACATTTTCAACATGGTTGAAGTTGAATGTATAATCTTAGGAAGAAACAAATATGTAGACACCAATAGGATTGACATTTCAGAGCATTAGGCAATCTGGACATGGTTGATTTTAGTATTCCATGCTCACTTTGCATTTTGCTTTGGTGAAAGGTTAATACAATAGGTACTTGTCACTTCCTGTTTTTCTGTATGCTTAACAAAACACTGTTGAAATCTTGAGAACTGTTTGCTAATTTTGTTCCCAGAATGTGCTGTCCCCAACTGCCAAACTGCAGAATGTACTCCCTCACCTGGTTGCATGCAAACCACCCACTCGCCCTGACCCATCAAAAATTTCCTTCCATGCCCTGTCCAAGAAAAGTATATAAGCTCTCTTTAAGCTGTTCTCAGGGCTCTCTACTCTTTTCATGTGAGCTCTTAGCCCCAGCATGCTGGACCCCCAATAAACCGTTTGCTGTAGCTGAGTGAAAATGGTATACTCTTCTGGAATTAAAAGATGCTTTCTTTTGCTTGACTCTGCATAAAGATAGTCAGTTTCTGTTTGCTTTCGACTGGGTAGACCCAGAAACTGGAACGTCTGGTCAATTAACTTGGACTAAACACCCACAGGGGTTCAAAAATTCCCCCACTCTCTTTGATTCAGCCCTCCACAGAAATCTCAACAACTTCAGAACTACGCACCCCAAAGTCACTCTGCTTCAATATGTGGATGTCCTGCTACTGGCTGCCAACACCAAGTAAAACTGTGAGTCTGGGACCCAAGCACAATTATCTGAAATTGCTGAACTCGGGTATAGAGCTTCAGCCAAAAAGGCCCAAATTTGCCAGCAAGAAGTAATCTTCCTGGGGTATTCCATTAGGGGCGGTAAATGATGGCTCACTGAGCCCAGAAAACAAACTGTTGTGCAGATACCACTGCCATCTAACAGGGGACAACACAGAGAGTTTCTTGGGACTGCTGGCTTTTGCACGTTATGGATACCTGGGTTTGTGTTCCTTGCGGCTCCTTTATACCCTCTATTAAATGAGGATGCCCAATTCCAATGGACCCTTTAGCACCAGCAAGCTTTTTATAACATTTAAAACACTGACACTGAACTCCTCAACTTCACTGAGCCCAGCCTGCAATTTCAGAAAGCCCTACACTACATTAAAAATGTACATCAACTTACTCACCTTGGTTCAAAGAAACTGCAGGCATTCCTGAAGGATCAGGAACAGAGATTTCGACTAACTCACTCACAGTGAAAGGAAATAACTCACAAAAGCCTGTCGGTTCTGTCAATTGGTTAATGCTTACACTTCCAAGCTTCCTTCAGGAAAGCACCTACGAGGAACCAGACCAGGACAATTCTGGAAAGTGGACTTCACTGAAATTAAGCCAGCAAGGTATGGACTTAAATATCTCTTAGTCTTTGTAAATACAATTTCAGGGTGGATTGAATCCTTTCTCACAAAAAAAAAGAAAAAAAAAAAAAAAAAGAACCGCTGAAACGGTGGTCAAGTACATCCTGAAAGATATTTTTCTAAGACACGGCCTGCCTAAGGTAATAGGGTCTGTTAATTGAACGGTGTTCATGGCCCAGGTGAGTCAGAGCTTAGCCAGGACCCTGGGGATTAATTGGAAGTTACATTGTGCATATAGACCCCAGAGCTCAGGACAGGAAAAAAAATAAATAGAACCATTAAAGAGACCTAAACGAAATTAAGCTTAGAGACCGGCATAAAAGATTAGAGTATGTTCCTGCCTTATGCACTGTTTCATGCAAGAAATACTTGCTTGACAGACTAAAAGCTCTTGAAAGAACTCAGCGATACCTGTGGAAACAGCTGGCCACTGCCAACCACCCTGGGGACGAGGGGACTCCACATGGATATCAAGTAAGAGACTTCGTCTACATAAGACGACATCAGGTGTCATCCCTGGAACCCGGCTGAAAAGGACCATACCAGGTGCTACTTATAACACCTACAGTGGTATATGTAGACGGAATCACTTGCTGGATCCATGCCTCTCATCTCAAGCCTGCGCCCTCTCCAGACTCTGGCTGGATACTGGAAAAGAGTGGTAACCCTTTCAAATGGTGTATTCACCAGGTGGATAAGGCTATAGATTCTCCCCTTGGCCACAAGTAGTCCTAATGCTCATCAGCCCGTACAGCAGCGATGGCTAATCACAAATCCTACTAGACAAGAAGTATGATCTATCTCGCATACAGCCCCCTTAGGGACCTGGTGGCCATCTCTCCACCCAGATATTTGTCAACTGGTTATAGGTCGTTCCTATTGGGAAATCCCTGAAGAAGAGGATCCCACTAAAATTCCGTTAAATGCCTTCTGTACCATAGATAATGGAAACAAACATTATGGATGTAGGGACACACGAGCCAGATGCAGGTTGGCTAGCCTAGATTACTATGTTTTCCCGGCGGACTATCAAAACCACAAACAGCCATGGCTGTGTGGGGCAAAAGCCGACTTCTTCTGTAAGTCATGGGGATGTGAGCATACAGGGGCTGCCTGGTGGAATCCAAACTCCTCATCAAATTCAGTACACAGCATTGACCATATTACCAATTAGACAATCAAAACTGATGGCCCCCAGATGGGTCTCTAGATCCTCAAATTCTGTGTGACCTTTTTAACTTCTGCAAGTGCTCAAAAGGGTGAAAGGAGATTCCCCTATGGGCAGGCCAATTCCCTCCTTCTCTCACATCCTGAACTATGCTTCTCCAATAGATCCTCACCCTCTGCCTTCTGCTCCAGAGTCTCTGCTGTCACTCCCACTTCAGCAACCTGATTTCTCCCCTCCAATTTCTAGATCAAAACCCAAACCTCGGTTCTCAGACAATTGCCCCCTTGCTGAGGTAGCAGGTAGTGAGGCACCCCTCCACCAACTCACTCCTCTCTTCTTCTGTCAGTGCCTGCACCGGGTCCCACCAGGTCCTCTTACCAGCTATACCAAAGCTCAAACCAGCTGAGGAGAGCCCTCAGAACCCTATCCAAGATGTAATAAAAATGGCTTTTAAAGTTGCTTTGTCATCACTGAAAACAGGTTACTAAGAATTTAAAGTCCCTCAGAGACTTTTTGGGATACTCACTCCCGTCTTCCCCTCTGCTCTACCTGTTCTACTGCTCACGATTTTGTTGCTAGGAAAATCCCAAACCCCTTTCTCATTATTCTTTTACATCTCTCCTTTCTCATACACAGATCCATGTAGCTGCTCTCCCCCCCGCCTTCCCCATCTTTCCCCTCTGTAAAAGGCCCACAAAAAAGTCTTAACTGACCTTCTCCAAAATTCTTCACCAAGGCTGACTTTAGGACTTTCAGCAAAAGAGTCCCTATAAAAGAGTTCAATGTAGACAAACTTCCTCTTTTCATGTTGCCTGTTCTACTTGGCAACTGGCTGGAAAAATCAGCACTCCTAAGCTAGACAGCCCCTTACTAATTTTTCACAAAATATGTGAACAAGGCCTCTGGCCTTGAGCTGGGGCTTCACAGGGATGGCTACATTTGTAAGATAAAGAAGTTTCCAACTGGACCCCATGGTAACAGCTGGCAGTGAGAAAACAAAAAAGAGAAGAAAAAAGCTCTCCCTCTCCTAGGTGTCCTTAAAAAGTTAACTTGCCCAGAACAGAGGAAAAAAAAAAAAAGAAACAAAAACTGCTTTTTGTGGACTTCTGCAGACTGTGAACTTCTGAGCCCCTTCCATTACATATTGGGGACAAAATTCTAAAACTACCTAAACTTGGGGTTCAAGGGATTAATTGATTACAACAGAAGCAATGCCCTCTATATCCGGTTGCAACCAAATAGGACTGTTTCTCTGTTTTCGGTGCTATCTTATGTGCCTTGCCCTGTCCATACCAACAAGAGTATTATTCTATATACTTAAACATTGTTTATGTTTTCATAAAATTGTCAACTGGTGCAATTAATTATGTAATGGTGAAGATGTTCCCCAGAGTGCTCTATCATGATGCAGGTTCATTAAGATCAAATAGCGGGGGGCATACAACCCGGTTCTGCCGAGAATCTGTATTCCTCACTTTAGCCATCCTATTAGGAATAGAAGTTGCTGCAGGGCTGGGCACAGGAACCACTGCCGTAGTCCATGGAACACAACAAATGACCCAATTAGAAGCAGCAGTAGAACAAAGCTTTAAGATATTAAACCTCCATCACAGCCTTACAGGAATCTTTAAAATCTCTCTCTGAAGTTGTTTTACAGAAAAGGCGAGGGTTGGACCTCCTCTTCATGAGAAAAGGGGGCCATTGTGCTGTATTGAGGGAAGAATGTTGTTTTTATTCCGATCATACTGGTTGTAAAATTATCTATGAGTAAATTGAGAAGACACCTTAAAGCGCATCAACGAGAGAGAGAGGCCCCAAAAGGGTGGTTACAGTCTTCGTTCACACAGTCCCCCTGGTAAACTACGCTTTTATCAGCTTTGGCCGGTCCATTAATAATCATCATATTATTGCTAACTCTAGACCCTGTTTGCTCCACCGTGTAATTTCATTTCTTCAAGCTCAAATTGGACAAGTTAAATTTTGGTAATCAGACAACAATATACCCCACTAGCAGACATAAAATGTGACACCCCTCAATGATGACTTTTATGATTAAACGTAACCAGAAGAAGAAGTGGGGAATGAAAGATTAATAAAATAGGTATTTTTCACTTCCTGTTTTTCTGTATTCTTAACAAAACACTATAGAAATCTTGAGAATTGTTTGGTAATCTTGTTCCCAGAATGTGCTGTCCCCAAATGCCAAACTGCAGAATGTAATCCCTCACTCAGTTGCACACAAACCGTCCATTCGCCCTGAACCACCAATAAACTTCCTTCCCTTCCCTCTCCAAGTTAAGTATGGAAGCTCTGCTTAAGATGTTCTAAGGGCTCTAGGCTCTATTCAAATTAGGTCTGAGCCCCAGCATTCTGGACCCCGAATAAACCCTTTGCTGTTGCATGAGACAGTCTCTTGGTTGTCTCTTCCTCCAATGCTAGAATGACTTTTACATTGGTACAATCATAAGTATGACCTTTGCTTTTTGTGTCCAAAATATTACTTTGATAAAATGAATATATAGATCAGGAGACATGAGTATTTCTTCCACCATTTCTTGCAGCAATATTTTGAAGACATAAAATTAGTATTGGGTGTACAAATAGGTGTACTCTGTGTCTATGAATATAGAGATAATTCATGAGTAGACCATACTGTGAATAAATAATATAACTAGTTCCAACTTTAAATAATGGATCGAATTGATATCTGAAAAAATACAGGAAATCTTATATTGATATACATACATTCATTCCAACGAGTTATACATCTAATAGTAATATTAGGGTTATGGTTTATCATGAAGAGTGTGTGAGTTTTGCTTCAAAAGTGATTATGGAAATCAAAAATAATGTGTTAGGGAAGAAGTCTCATGAAAAGACCAGTCAAGAAACATGGAGGAATACATGTGTTCTGAAGCAGGAAGTGATTGAAAGCGAAAAAAATGCGTACAAATTTACTAACTTCTGGATGAAATATATATACTATGATGTGCATAAATTGAAGAAATAGTAATGAACCAGTGTTGAATAAAAACTAACATCAAAATATACATCATGTCCCATAGGAATCTACTTGCATTAATGTTAAACTGGATCAGTTTCTGGAGAAATATTAGGATTTGTATGCAACAGTCACTGAAGTTAGTTTTCAGAACTAGGAAAAAAAATATGTATTTCAGGTGAATGAATACTTCTGAGAATAATCTTGTGAAAAGTTTACTATAAATCCACATATATGAACATGAATAAATGTAGGGAGTGAATAATAAGATGCATATATTTCATATTTTAAAAAATCTGGAGAGTATATATATATATATATATATATATATATATATATATATATATATATACAAAACACAAACAAAGACATTAAAAAGTAGCAATATATATGCCAATCAAAATTCATCGTGAAATATATATCATTTACAGATCCAAAGATATTAATTTTACTGAACATGGATTTATGTATAATGTTGTTCAACTAGGAAGCTCACTCACAGTTCGAATTTTCAGTTCCAAAAGCGTTTAGGAGGAGTGATCTCTTCTCACACTTTGTATCTGCCAAGTTAGCCACCTCACAGGAATGTACGTGTGATACCAGGTAAGATTCTATATGTGCATATGAAAATACATGTGCTGAATAGCCTACAGAGAAAGGGAAACAGAAATTCACATATTTGTTAACTTTCCAAACACATGGAGAACTATTTCAACAAAAAATTGACAAGATTTATAACTCCTAACCTATATCATGCAAAAGGCAAAACCAAATATACACCGTGCCTCCTGTGAACTGCTTGTATTTCTATTCTATTTGGGTTATTTTTCTCCATCATATTAGGATTTGTAGTCAGAGTCTAGTACGGTATGGGTTAGTATCAGGGGTTCAGTATTTCGAATGGAAAATTTGAAAATGAATCCAATGTGTATGTAAATATGTGCTACACAAAAATCTTCCCACTCTCATCCAGAACAATGCCTTGAGAATACCTTTGCCCTAAGTAAGACACAATTAGAAGAGAAGAGTTAGAAAATCTGTGAATACATATCTGGAATGGAATGTGCTCAGGAGTTCAAAACCTTGGAAGTGGTAGAGGAGTTTCCAAAAGTAAAGGACAGGGTAATCACTCCACAAACATGGAGGTCTACTGGCCTAGAGAATTCTTGAGAATCTGCCTGTGAGGTTGGGCACTTGAAACATATGTTGTTGTCAGGAGCTTTAGCTTCCTTTCTAGTGAGACCATCAAAGCTCTGACTGAATCTATGAGACCTGGAGGACATGGTTTCTTCTTTTTCAATGAACATGAGTCAGCAGTGCTGAATTCTCTCTTTTTAGGTAAACTGTGGCCACTGGGGGCTAAATGTCTACCATGTGGACTGTGAAACCATATGGTCATCCTCCATTTTCATGGTGTTTCTTGCTGTTGCACTGGGAGTTTTGTATTTGCTTCATGATATGCAAGGTTTTCAACTGGGACACAGTGCGGGAGGGAGTTCTGTAACGTGTGGTGGGTCAGGGTCTGCAGGAGAATAAAAGAACAAGACTTCTATCCCACATAGCTTGCCTCCTTGACTATAGCAACCTGATTCTGAACAATGTCCTGAAACTTCTCCATATATCAAGATGCCTTTACATATAAGGGTCTGCTGGCTTCACCATGTCAGTCACAAGCCATTTGGAAGCCAATGGCAGATCCACATGGCTACCCCACAGATGTTTTATCACACACCTGCCCACCATTGCTCTAGGCCCACTACTCAGCAGGATGCAACTTTCTGGCATCTCTGTTAAAAACCATTTTTATGAAAACCAGTCAATCAAGGCACTGTCTGGTATATTCATTGTTGGGAAAAGTATACACGGCAGCCATAACCCAGAGAAAATTCCCAACATGGAGCCTAAGGACTTTTTCTTCCTACCTTCTTCTTTCCTGCAGTGGCGTGAAAAGTTCCCTCCCGTGTGAACTCTCCCGCCTCCTCCAATTTCAAATCTCGCTGGCGGAGAACCTTAGCCCCAATGAGAACAAATTCCTGGGCTCTGGAGGTGATATCAGAAAGAACTTGCCAATAAATGGGTTGCCTGCCATTTATCTAAGCCCTTCCATCTCCCCCTTAGTTATATATAAGCACACAGCTTTTTGCAATAAAATTGGAATTTTCTGGTGAAGTGTCTTTGCATGGGGAGTTCTTTCATTCTGGTGCCCCGTGAGAGGATACAGGTGAGCTCTTTCCAACAAGAGCCCCGTCCCCCACTCTGCCGAGACACTCTGCCCTAGTCCGCTCTTTTCAGACGCCAGCTTTCTGCAGTCACCACTGATCTGATGTAAGTAATCCTCCCCTGACCCCGGCTCGCCAACTCCCTTCAGGCTGCCACTGGTTTTGTGACAGTGATCGTCAGGCACACTCCAGATGCCTGGTATGGGAGAGGGAATTCCTCCCACTAAGACCTTTACTAGTTGCAGTTGACCCTCTGGTGTTTCGTTTCTTTTTGGGGCATGAGGCTTCTGAGTTTACACGAGAGGCTTTATGGATTTTCCTGCTCCACTGCCGCTGCTGCTGCCGGCTAGAGTTGCTGTATCCTGTGGGGTTGCTGTGTCTGGCTGAAGCTGCCTCTCTGCTCTGCGAAAACTGAACTCCCGGCCTGGAATTGCATTCTGTCAGAGCCAGAGTTTTGTTTTCATTACTGACTTCTTCTGCTGCAGTTGAAAACTTTCCTTACGTCAGGTTGCCCTTGGCTCCAATTCCTTTTGGTTTCACAGATCGCACTTCACTGGTGATGACCAGGTAGTGCCCTCTGTATTTCCTCGTGATGGCTTGTCATTTTGGGGACGCCCACCTGACCCCCGTTTGCCCTGAGCTTCCTGGAAGCCGTTCCAGCCCGGGTTTTCTCTTTGTCTTTCTTGCTTACTCCTATTCTCTCTCTCTCTCTCTCTCTCTCTCTCTCTCTCTCTCTCTCTCTCTCTCTCTCCCATCTCTCCCTGTGACTATGGGCACCTCTTAGTCTGCACCTGAAGACTCACCTCTCAAATGTTTAATAAAAAATCTGGCCACACTCTCCCTCACACCAGACATCAAGCCCAAACTTTTAATCAAAATCTGTACCCATGATTGGCCTACATATCCACTGGATAATGGCAATCATTGGCCACCAGAAGGCTCCTTAGATCCAAACCTCTTCCGGGACCTTTTCAACTACTGCCAGCATCTGAAAAAGTGGAGGGAGATTCCCTGCATTTAAGATTTTAGCCTTCACACACAGCACCCTGCTCTCTGCTCCTTTTGCCCTCCCTCTCAGGTCCTCTTTGCTTGAAAACCCCTCTCTTCCCCTACTTCTATTCCTGACTTCACAGATTCTTCCTCATTCGACCAAGCAGATGAACCCCCACCTTATCCCCCAGCCCCATCTGCCCCTTCTCTCCCGCTATACCTTCCTCTTCCTCTGCCTAATTCCATGGATCCTCCGCCTTCCGTTTCATCCCTCTTTCCTCCGCCCTCTTCTGCCTGCTCCACCTCCTCCTCCTCCACAGAGACACTCCCTTCCTCTCCCTCTCCTTCCTGTTCACCGCCTTCCTCTTTCAGTCCTCCTGTTACCAGGTCTAAGGGACTCCTTCCCACCCCCAAGACAATTGCACCCCTTCGTGAGGTAGCTGGTCCCGAGGGTGTCATCAGAGTCCACGTTCCGTTTTCCATGTCTGACATTACTCAGCTAGAGAGGAAGTTAGGCTCTTTCACCACTGACCCCACCACTTACATTCGGGAGTTTCAATGGGTCCTGCAAGTATGTAGCCTCACTCATCATGACATCTACATGCTCTTGGCCAATACACTTCTCCCCAAGGAAAGGCAATGAGTCTGGGAGCTAGCCCAAGCCCATGCTGATGAAAATCATAGGACCAATCCTACCCACCCCACAGGCCCTCATGCTGTCCCAGAGCAGGATCGCCTATGGGATTACAAGACCCGTGAAGGCTTAGAGTTTCGTGACCTTTTTACATCCTGTCTCTTGGCGGGGCTGATAAAGGCCACCCGCAAGGCTGTTAACTTTCAAAAGGTGCAGGAGGTCATTCAAAGGAAGGAGGAAACACCTTCAGATTTCCAGGATAGACTAACCAAGGCCCTTCAACAGTACACAAAACTCGACCCAGAAACCCCAGATGGCCGTCATGTCTTAATGACATACTCTCACTATTAAAAGTCACCATTCACATATCACCCCACATTATTCTACCTCTCATTTCCTCATGATGTTCCTAGGGGCAAATACACCTCCTTCATGCAGTCTCCCACGACTATCTAAACCAGTTAACCCTGAGGTTTGGGACACAACTACACCCTCTATGGCTAAATGAAGTCCTATTCATATTGTCTTACACGACCCTTCAAGATATATTAGTCAACCACAATATCTACTCACAACCACAGCCTTCCTCGGTTTAGAACCCATCATCCAGGATTTATTATGAAAGGGGAATCTTAGGCCTACACAATCTCCTTTCAACACCCCCCATTCTGGCAGTTAAGAAACCTAACGGGTCCTACAGGCTGGTTCAAGACCTTCACCTTGTCAGCTCCTCTGTGGTCCCCATCCACCCGCTAGTGCCCAACCCTTACCCCTACCTCTCTCAGATCCATGCCACTACTACCCACTTCTTGATCCTAGATTTCAAAGATGCATTCTTTTCTATTCCCTTGTCATCAGAATCTCAGGATATCTTTGCTTTTACGTGGACTGACCCTCACACCCGCCATTCTCGTCAGCTTACCTGGATTGTCCTCCCACAGGGATTCAGGGATAGGCCCCATCTCTTTGGCCAAGTTCTTGCCCAGGACCTCACATCCTTTCACCCGACCTGTCCTGACTCTACTCTCCTTCAATATGTCGATGACCTTCTTCTATGTAGTCCCTCTTGGGAACACTCTCAATCCCACACTGCTCAGCTTCTTAATTTCCTAGCATACAAGGGATATAGGGTGTCTCCCCACAAGGCCCATGTTTTCCAGTTTTTTCTCATCTATCTTGTTTTTTGCCTTACACCTAGGAAAAAGGAAATAACACTGGATAGGAGGCAACTCCTTTCTGATCTTCCAGTGCCCCATACGAAAGCCGAAATACTATCATTCCTAGGACTAGCATTTATTTTAGGGCCTGGATCCCAAATTATTCTCTTCTAGCCAAAAGCCTGTATGACCTAGCAAAGGGACCCCCTAGTGAATCTCTTGCCTCCTCCCCTAACTACCACTTCTGCAGGCTTCAGCAACTCCTCTTAAAGGCACCTGCCTTGCACCTTCCTGATATTTCAAGACCATTTCATCTATATGTCCATGAAAAAGGGGAGCAAGCATTTGGGGTCTTAGGTCAAAACTATGGGCCTACATTTGCACCTCTGGCATATATGTCCAATAAAGTAGACCATACAATCTGTGGGTAGGCCCCTTGCTTAAAAGCTCTGGCTGCTGAACAAATTTTACACAAAGAAGCCTCTAAGCTGACTTTTGGGGCCCCTTGAACTATTCACTCCCCACATCACTTGAAGGATCTTTTAGCTTATAAGGGCCTTCAAACCCTTCCTCCATCCAGAGTTCTGTCGCTCCTCACTTCATTTCTGGAAAACCCTAATATTACTTTCCTCCCCTGCTCTGCACTGAACCCTGCCTCACTGCTCCCAATGACTCCCACGTCTAACACAACAATTCATAATTGCTTGGAAACCTTAGATGATTTAATTCCCTGTCATTCTTCAATTTCTGAGGGACCACTCACCAAGCCTGACCTTATCTGGTTCACTGACGGCAGTTTCTTTAGGCAGAATGGTACTCATTACTCTGGATACACTGGAGTTTCAGCCACTGAGATTATAGAGGCCGAAGCTCTACCTTCAGGAACTACCAACCAGCAGACTGAACTCATAGCAGCCACTCGTGCCTGCCTTCTAGCACAAGGCAAATCCCTCACCCTTTATACTGACTCAAAATATGTCTTCCATATCATATTTTCCCAGGCTGCAATATGAAAGGAGCGAGGCCTACTTACCACCAAAGGTAATGTGATCACTAATTCGGCTCTTATAAGCAATCTGATAGAGGCCTCCCACTTTCCCACCCAGTTGGGAGTTGTCCATTGTAGGTCCCATCAGAAGGACGGCTCTCTTATCACTGAGAGCAATGCCAAAGCTGACCAGGCGGCACGAATGGCTGCCACCACTTCCAGTTATTGCCCCCATTGGGTTACATATAATGGCCACTTTAGACATCTCATCTGAAGCCACTACTTCTTCCAGTAAGAACAAGGATCTTTTCAAGTTCCTTTATACTCTATTCCATTCCGATTATCAGTCTTTGACCCTCTTTTTACAGAGCTTCTTCTCCCTCACCCCCTCTGACAAAGCCATGCTACAGAATATAGCCTCTAATTGTCAGATCTGTCAGCGGACCAACCCTCATACTTTTTTAAGGCCCAAACCTTTCCCTTCCCACCAAGCCCGGGGACACATTCCCACTGCTGACTGGCAGGTACACTTCACCAACATGCCCAAAGTATGGCACACTAAATACCTCCTTGTCTTTGTGGACACTTTCTCTGGTTGGGTTCAGGCATTTCCCATTTCCAATAAAAGGCTTCCACTGTAGCTTCAATCTTTCTGACAGTCATCATCCCCAGGTTTGGAATGCCCACTTTCCTACAATCTGACAATGGCCCTGAGTTTATTTCTAGGATCACACAAAAGGTCTCTCAAGCCCTCTCCTTCAAGTGACATTTTCACTGTCCATATCACCTTCAGGATTCAGGGAAAGTGGAAAGGGTAAATCGTACTCTAAAGGAAGTCCTTACCAAATTGACAATGGAATTAAACTTAGACTGGGTCAAACTCCTTCCCTTGGATTTGTTTCGAATCAGAGCTCTACCTAAGAAACCATCTTTACTGTCTCCCTTTGAGATAAGGTATTCAAGACCTCTTATCCCCCCTGGGTTGGTCATTTCACAAGGACCTCTCACCCGAGATTTGTCTTTGCCTCTCTTGTTTTATCTTCGCTCGGAACTCTGGAAATATCAGGACTGGCTTCTTCTGGACCCAGTCCCCACTCCAAACACTCCTCCCTTAACAGCTGGGAGTTTAGTCTATTATAATACCCCAGAGGAGAACGGGCCTCTTGCCCCAAAATGGGAAGGCCCCTATCCTGTCATTCTCTGTACCCCCAACTCCACCTAACTCTCCTTATCAGACAACTGTCTCACCCCTTGGATTCACATATCTAGGTTGAAGCCATATCACCAAGAGGCCCACCTGATGACGACAGGACCACCCCAGAGGAACTCCAAGAATCACCTCCTGAACCTCCCCTTTACTCCTGCTCTCCACTCCCATCTCACCCATTTAAGTTGCGGCTAACACGGTGTTCCCCGCAGAACAATTCCTCTTAAAGAAGGCACAATGAGCTCTCCCAACACCCTAGTCTTCTCTAACTGCTTGTTTTTTGTGCTCTGCTTATTTTCTGTGCTCTGTCAGGACTGGTATCTACCCTCCTCTGCTACAATGTATTTTTTCACTCTTCGGGAATGATACTCAGAACATGGCATGCAGAATGTCCACGCAGTGGATGCAACTGCTTGCTTCATCCACAACTGCACATCTTTTTCCCTAAAATTGTCACCTTCAAGGACCTTCGTCCCTGGTAGCTGGAACTGGCCTTTCATTTGCTTCCTTTTTCATCAAACCAAAGACTATTGTCATTGGTGGCCTGAGATATATAATGGGTGCCCCTATAAGTCATGCAGGTTCCATCATGTACGTGGTAGCTATTCTTACCACTCACTTGGTTACCATGAAGGGTGGACTTCTAGTTACCTAAAGTGGCATAAAGGCTCTTCATCCAATAACAATGGATGGTATACTTTAGATATACCTGACCCCAAGGCCAAACGTTGGGACTATGTTGAGTTTGCTGTCTATGCTCAGACAACCTCAGCCAGACCCACAATGTGGATGACTGTTGGCCGCACCCTGATTACGCCACCTAAGGCAACCATCCAGGTAGTTGAACACATTAAGGAGTCAGAATCAAAACTTTGAGATCTTATCCATAGCTCATTTAAAGAGGATTCAGAGCCTTCAACCCCCTCAGGTCCCCCTCCCACATGGCTCAATTTGCTACACCAAACTCTTTGATTATTAAACTCCACCCCTCTTTCTGTGCCTACTTCTCAGTTCTTTCTCTGTGCTTCACTTAGTCGTCCACTTCTAGCAGCGGTCCCATTAGCGGCAGGAAATATTTCAGCAAAAACCTACAATTTCTCTAAGAAAGGAAAACCCCTACATGTGACACGTATCCCACTATGGGAAAGTTGTTCCACCAATACTTTATTTCCTTTCATCTGTTTCCACCTCACAATAATGAATTCTTTACCCATTTGTTCCTTGAGCTTTAGCACCCCATCGAGCCCTGATTTATGAAACCTGGACATTTTCTCTGGTGTAACGGGTCTATAAGTACCTCAACGATCAATGTCTCTGGCATCTGTTTCTTGGTTACGGTAGTTCCTCAGCTGTCTTTGTATACTCCCATCGAATTCTGACAGGTGGCCCTACCTTCCTGCACCCTTAGGGCAGTCTTTCTGCCGGTTCTGGTAGGCCTCACATTAACAACCTCAGCGGCGAGTCTCGAACTCTCTGGTGAAGCTATAGGTCATGCTCTATGGGCATCCAATGACCTGCAACAAAAACTGCAGGAAGCACTTGATAACACTGCTCAGTTTCTGGGCTCCTTGCAGTGACGGTTACTTCATTGGCACAACTGGCTTTACAGAACCGAAGGGCAATTGATCTTCTCATTGCAGAAAAAGGGGGAACATGCCTGTTCCTCAGAGAGGAATGTTGTCATTATGTTAATGAATCTGGCCTAATAGAAAAAAATGTTGTTAAATTACAGGAATTATCAACCCAATTGCTTCCAATCCTTTCTTGCCATGTACTTACTACCAATCTTGGGGCCCCTTATTGGGATGCTCCTTTTTTGTGCTCTCTTGCCCTGCATAATGAAGTGCCTTCAAACCCAACTGAAAAAAAATTTCTAATCAAACATTCAACCAGCTTTTGCTTAGGCACTAGCAGCCTCTGATGACTGATGAACCCCCAACATCTCCAAGAGAACAGTTCACTCAGTGCTGAAGCTCACTACCAGGCACGATGGAATGCAATGGACATCAGACGGCGAGAGACAACGAGCTTGGAGAACCTTTTAATCTGCCATCCTGGATTAATGAGTCTTTATGTCCTTCTAAGTTTCCTCATGGCCCTTGGCCTCTTCTCTGCCAGTCCCCCAACATGGTACTTCTGCCAAAAATTGACCTTTGCTTTAATTTTTATCTTAATTCTGTTTTTATTCGCTCTGATCTTCTTCAGGTGCTGGTGATGCCATGTCCAGGCAACGCTTCCAGTATTTCCCAGAGTCTCTGAAACAGGACCAGTGACTGATACCAACAAACTCCTCCATCCAGGACTGGTTCAATGCCATCGACAACTTGAGGCTTCAGGGAACTTTCATAGACTTCACCCCTATGGAAGTAGCTGTCTGTAGCCACTGGGTTTTCTTTCTGGCTGCCATGATATCCCCAGACCTGCCCCCCGAGAATTCCTCCACTTCCCATTCTAGGCCCCACAGCGCCCCCAAACAGCAAGAAGCAGCCGGATCTGACCAACGACGCCACACTTCCTAAGAAAACAAAAAGGGAGGAATGTTGCGAAAAGTATAAACGGCAGCCATTCCCCAGAGTAAAAACCCCAACATGGTGCCTAAGGACTTTTTCTTCCTACCTTCCTCTTTTCTGCAGTGATGCAAAAAGTTCCCGCCCGTGTGAACTCTCCCGTCGGCGCCAATTTCAAATCTCTCTGGCGGGGAACCTTAGCCCCAATGAGAACTAATTCCTTGGCTCCGGAGCTGATATCTGAAAGAACTTGCCAATAAATTGGTGCCCTGCCATTTATCTAAGCCCTACCATCACCCCTTTAGTTCTATGTAAGCACACAGCTTTTTGCAATAAAATTGGAATTCTCCTAGCGAAGTGTCTTTGTGTGGGGAATTCTTTCACTCATGATCAGCAACAGGATATCCAAAGGTTCTCCAGTGCCACCTGGTCTGGGAATTTCAGAAATTTGATGGTATTTATTTAGCCATTTTTGAAGGATGAAGTTGGAGTTACTGTGGGTTTCAATTCATGCAGGAAACATTATATGGTGAGGAAGCTCATTTCAATGAAATCTCTGGAGAACACTCACAGGCAAGCTTCCCAAAGAGTGGCCAAAAGTTCACATGAAGCCAGGATCACTGAGGTCTACAATGTGAGGTCCATGTGTGTTTAGACTCTCAACTTTGGCTGCCAAGTCTTTAAGAATAAAATCATGTGATATCCTGGCTGAGATTCCCAGTGCCCTGTGGAAAGCCTCCCTGGACCTCTATCTCAGTTTCCAAGGGCGATTCTGATGCGTGGCCTTCTAAAATCCCAACACATTTCATGGCAGTACTTCTCTGAGGTCAGTTCCAGAACTCAGTCTCTAAGAGGAATCACACCAGAGTTCAAGCCCAGGTAGGCCCAGTCATCTCTTCCAACCGCCACAAAAATGACCACAATGAAAACCAAAACACACCCACAGGGCCCTCATCTTCTTACATATAGACACTCATCATAACTTCTGGCTGGAGTTTTCCATGAGGGGTGCAGCCCAAGACGGTGTGAAAAATAAGCTCCCTTGCCGCTCATTTGCCTAAAGTCCGGGTGGCCTGGAAACCCTTCTTGTGAACCAGGAGTGATCAAATAGGCCTGCTGTTAATACTGCTCTGCATCTCCAATTTGAGGCCTACTGAATGTCAGGTATAGATTCTTTATATGATTGGGAGTCATGAGACAAACCAAAAACCTCTGGGCTAGCCTCCACAGGGCTTTGAAGAACTCATTTTACCCAAAGGATGCCTATTCTCACTTGATGGGCCTCAGGAACCTTAGAAATGAAGTCAAGAGACTTCATTCACAATAACTGCTCTTTTGGCAATTTTGGTTTTGGATGCACACATGGGATCTGTCTTTGGATTAATCAGGTGCTGAGAATCTAAGCCACAGCCTCACACAGGGCCAAGAGGCTGATTCAGACACATCCTTTTCCAAAGCAATTAAGCAAAGAGCCACAGGTGATGCCCATTCATTTCCATTTGAAAACTGTTTTCTTCAGGGTTCACAAAGGGGTGGCCTGAGGCAAAGACCTTCCTGACATTCAGGGCAACAGAACAGTAGGTAAGAAAAAGTCCAAAGCAGGGTTTCTCCACTGAGACTTTCCTGGTCACACTGATATCTGAGTTTTCTGAGATGCTCGCCATTCCCTCCAGCTATCCAGTACATGGACATGTCACAGAGCTTGGAGGTGGTACACATTTTGGACAAAAACCATGAGTCTATTCTGGAGAGTGGCGAGAATTCAGGAAGAAAACAGGAACTTAGGAAGTTAGCAGGTGTTGCCCATTTATAAGGCAAGCTGCAGTCCATTCATAAATTGGGCAGGATGAATGCTGGGAAGCTTTCTACTATACAGGACACATCAATTGTTGCATTCTCTTTTCTAATGTCTACAACCACGGACACAGTAGCATACACAGACATAGAAACACTCGCCTTGTCAAACGTCTTACTAGAAGCAGTCCACTACAAATCAAAGAAAAAAACGCCTTTCCTACCTATTCTCAGATCATGAGACAAAACCACAAAATCACACCCACACCCACGAAGGCACATCCTTCCCCCATTAAACTCTGTGACTATCCAGAGTTTCCTCTGACTGGTGGGCCACAGTATGTTCCCCCGAAATGGCCTGTCTTGTCTCAGATCTGCTCTTCTTTCCCAACTCTGTGAAGTTTTCAGGAGCCAGTTGCCAACCACTATCTGCTTTCTCAGAAAAGGCCCCTATTCAGAGCTCTCCTGGTATTTGGCCATCCTCATATCTTAAGGTACCAAGAAAGACTAACACTCTCCTTTGTAAATCCAAACAAGTTAAACCCCTGGGCCTGAGACTTGACTGGCTCCGGGTGCCTGGCATCCTGGATCCCAAGTTCAGAGAGTTCCATCACCAAGGAAGTGAGGTAGGTCAATGCTTCAGGAACTGAATGAGGTCACTTCCTTGGCAACCACTTTGTCCTAACAGTTGCTTTCAAGTGTCCCATTATATGGAGGCTGCCCCTACTTCCTATGACATTTTCACAAGTTAGAATGGTATATAAACCATGGGCACCCGGGAACAGCTCTCCACCTAGGACTGGTTTGGACCATCTTCTCTACATTAAGAAGAGAGAGGCTGATGCATACACATCCCTTCATGCTGACCAGGTTGTTTGCCATAGAAGATGACTTTTCTCTCTCAAGTTTTCATAGCTGCCCACATCTTCTCAAGGCATCCTTTCTGCATGGACCTTTGACGTTCTCAACAGGTGGAAGATCGCCTACATTCATGTATTGTAAGACCAACTCTGTCGCTGCTCTTCTGTAAAGTTAGATTGACGGAACAGTGTATGGTTAGGGTTAATAACATGTTCAATTTGGGTTAGGAATCTTTCTGCACGATGAATAATGGTTTTGGGAAACTATAATATTTACAAGAATATATAGGTGAAATATAAGTATAAAAACAGAAATCCAGGGAAGATATGAAGCCCAGAAGGGCATTGCACCCTTAATTGGTATGCTTAGCTTTGAATTATGTTCTGCACAAATGTCTCAGATAAATCGATGTACAATGGCATAGGACCTTGTACCTTTGATGATTGAATGTCAAAGAGAACATCCACTCAAAATGGGATAGTGGGTAGAATTAGGAAGATGGTCAGTAGGTTTAGAAAGAAGAGTGAGTATAGGATTTAGACAAAAACTTCTTAAGCAATAGGGTTTCGGTTAGAGAGTGAATGTAAATTTCAGCACACATGAAGTGTAAGTCACAATGATGAACCGGGGAAATATGTAGGATAGCAGATATAAATAGAGACATTACTAAATCAGGTAAAGTATAAAATGAGTGATAGGATTAGATATTTTCAACAGGCATGAGGTTGAATATATAATCTTAGGAAGAAACAAATATGGAGTCACCAATAGGATTGATATTTGAGAGCATTAGGCAACCTGGACATGGAAGTTTATGTAATCCATGCTCACTTTCCATTTAGGCTTTGGTACAATCTTAAGGGTGACTTTTTTTTTTTTGTCTTGAATATTACTGTGATAAAATGTATATGTAGATCTGGTGACATGAGTATTTCTTCCACCATTTCTTTTAGGAATATTTTGAAGATGTATAAATTAGTATCTAAGGTAAAATAGGTGTACCCCTTGTCTATGAATAGAGAGATAATGCATTAATAGACCATACAGTTAATAAATAATATAACTGCTTCCACTTTAAATAATGGATTGAATTGATAACTGAAAATATATAAGAAATCATATTTTGATATAGAATCATTCATAACAACTAGTTATACGTCTAATTGTAATATTAGGGTTATGGCGTTTCATGAAGAATGTGTGAGTTTTGCTTCAAAATGATTATGAAAATCAAAAATAATGTGTTTGGAAAGAAGTCTCATGAAAAGACCAGTCAAGAAACATGGAGGAATACATGTTTTCTGAAGCAGGAAGTGATTGAAAGTGAAATAAATGCTTATAAATTTGTGAACTTGTGAATGAAATATATATACTGTAATGTGCATAAATTTAAGAAATAGTAATGTACCAGTGTTGAATTAAAACGAACTCCAAAACACATATCATGTCCCATAAGAATCTACTTGCATTGATGTTAAACTGGGTCAGTTACTGTAGAAATATTAGGAGTTATATGCACCATTCACTGAAGTTAGTTTTCAGTACTAGGAAACAAATATGTATTTCAGGTGAATGAATATTTCTGAGTATAATCGTGTTAAAAGTTGATTATAAATCCACATACATGAACAGAAGTTATTCACTCCAAACCCAACAAACCGCCATTCCTACCTATTCTCAGAACATGAGACAAAATCCGCAAACTCACACCCACACCCTCAAAGTCACCTACTTCCTGCAACTAGGTCTATGACAATCTGGAGTGTCCTCTGACTGGTGGGCCACACTATGTTCCCCTGAAATGACCTGTTCTGTCTCAGAACTGATCTCCTTGTCCAACTCTGTGAAGTTGTCAAGAGTCAGCGGTGAGCCACTACCTGCTTTCTCAGGAAAGACCCCTCTTCAGAGTTTTTCTCACATTTGGCCATCCTCACATCAGTAGGTACCAAGAAAGAGTGAATCTGTCCATGCTAAATCCAAACAAGTGAGACCACTGGGACTGGGACTGGGACTGGGACTGGCTCTGGGGGCCTGGCTTCCTGGATCCCATGTTCAGAGAGTTCCATCAACAAGGAAGTGTGGTGAGGTCACTTTCTTCAGAAACTGAATGAGGCCACTACCTTGGCAACCACTTTGTCCTAATAGTTGCTTCCAATGGTCCCATGAGATGGAGGCTGCCCCTACTTCCTGTGACACTTTCACAAGTTAGAATGCAATATCAACCATAGGCACCCGGGAACAGCTCTCCACACAGGCCTGGTTTTGTCCATCTTCTCTACATTAAGAAAAGAGGGGCTTATTCAGACACTACCCTTTATCCTGACCAGGTTTTTGCCATGAATGATGACTTTTGCTCACTCAGGTCCTTCATATCTGCCTACATCTTCTTCAGGGATCATTTATTCATGGACCTTTGAGGTTCTCAGCTGGAGGAAGACCACCTACATTCCTGTATTTTAAGACCAACTCTGTCCCTGCTCTTCTGTAAAGTTAGATTGAGGGAACTGTGTATGGTTAGGGTTAATAACATTTTTGATTTGGGTAAAGAGTCATTCTGCTGGATGAATTATAATATTGGTAACCTTTAAGATTTATAAAAATATAGAGGTGAAATATATGTATGAAAACAGAAATCTAAGTAAGATTTGAAGCCCAGAAGGGCATTGGGCCCTTGATTGGGATACTTTACTTTGAATTACATTCTACTAAGATATCTCAGATAAATCGATATACAATGGCATAGGACCTTGTACCTTGGACGATTGAATGTTGAAGAGAACATCTAGTCAAAAAGGGATAGTAGGTAGGAATAGGAAGATAGTTGGAAGTTTTAGGAAGAAGAGTGTGTATAGAATTTGGAATAAAAGTTCTTTAACAATAGGGTTTTGTTTAGAGAGTGAATGTCAATGTCAGCACATGTGAAGTGTCAGTAACAATGGTGAACTTGGAAAAATATGTAGGAAAGCAGATATCATTAAAGAGATTAGGAAATCAGGTAAGGTATAAAGTCAATCATAGGACTAGACATTTTCAACAGGGTTGAGTTTGAATATATAATCTTAGGAAGCAACAAATATGTAGTCACAAATATGATTGACATTTGAGAGCATTAGGGAACCTGGACATGGATGTTTTCAGTAATCCATGTTCACTTTCCATTTAGTCTTTGATACCATCATATTGTGTCTTTTGCATTTTTGTCCAGAATATTTCTGTGATAAAATGTATATGTAGATCATATATTTCATATTTTGAATAGTTTGGAGAGTGTGTATATATATATAAAACCACTGAGACATTAACAATTAGCAATATATATTCCAATCGAAATTCATCATGAAATATATATCATCCACTGATGAAAAAATATTTATTTTACTGAACATGGATTTATGTATAATCTTGATCTCTTAGGAAGCTCACACATAGGGTGAATTTTCACTTCCAACAGTGTTTCCGCTGAGTGATCTCTTCTCACAACTTGTATTTGCCAAGTCAGCCACCTCACAAATATGTACGTGTTATACCAGGTAGGATTCTATATGTGCATATAAAAATACATGTGCTGAAGAGGGTACAGAGAAAGGGAGACAGAAATTCACATATTTGTTAACTTTAAAACACATGGAGAACTATTTCAATTAAAAATTTACTAGATTTTTTACAGCTGCCTTTTATCCTGCAAAAGGCAAGTCCAACTATACTCCATGCCTCTTCTGAAATTTTTTATTTCTATTCTGTTTTGGTGTTTTCCTTATCATATTAGGATTAGTAGTCAGAGTCTAGTAGCGTATGGATTAGTGTCAGGGATGCAGTATTTCGAATGAAAAATAGGAAAATGAATCCAATGTGTATGCAAATATGTGCTACAAAACAATCTTCCCACTCTCATCCAGAATAATGCCTTGACATTACTTTTGCCCCAAATAACACACAAATAGAGGAGAAGAGTAAAAAAATCTGTTAATATATATATGGAATGGAAAATGCTCAGGGTTTCACAACATTGGATGTGGTAGAATAGTTTCCAAAAGTAAGGGACAGGGTAAACATTCCACAAACATGGAGCTCTTTCGGCCTAAAGACTTCTTGAGGAACTGCCTCTGAGGTTTGACACTTGAAATATATATTGTTGTCAGGAGCTTTAGATTCTTTTCTAATGAGACCATCAAAGCTGCGTCTGCATCTATGTGACCTGGAGGACATGGTTTCTTCTTTTCCAATGAACATGAGGCAGCAGTGCTGAATTCGCTCTTTGTTGGTAAAATGTGGCCACTGTGGGCTAAGTGTCTCCCCGTGTGGACAGTGAAGCCATTTTTTCGTCCTCCACTTTTCGTGGTTTTTCTTCCTGCTGCATTGGGAATTTCATATTTGCTCCACAAAATACAAGGAGTTCAACTGGGACACAGTGCTGGAGCGGGTTCTGTCACGTGGGTTGGGTCAGGGTCTGCAGGGGAATGCATCAACCAGGCTAATATCCCACAGAGCTTGCCCCCTTATACATAGCAACATGATTCTGAACATTGCCCTGAAATCTCTCCATATAACAAGATGCATTTACAAATAAGCTTCTGTTGGCTACACCATGTCAATCACAAGCCATTTGGAAGCTAATGGCAGATCCACATGGCCCCACAACAGATGTATTATCACACACCTGCACACCACTGCTCTAGGCCCACTAATCAGCAGGCTCCAACTTACTGGCAAATCTGTTCTACACCATTTTCATGAAACCCAGTAAATCAAGGCACTGTCTGGTACACTCATGATCAGCAACAGGACATCCAAAGGTTCTCCAGTGCCACCTGGTCTTGGGAATTTCAAAAATTTCATGGAATTTATCTAGCCGTTTTTCAAGGAAGATGTTGAAGGCACTGTGGGTTACAATTCATTCAGGAACCATTAAATGGTGGGGAAGCTCATTTCAATGAAAACTCTGGAGAACTCTCACAGGCAAGGCTTCCCAAAAAGTGGCCAATAGGTCACATGAAGCCAGGCCTATTGCAGTCTGCAATGTGAGATCCATGTGTGTTTTGACTGTCAACTATGGCTGCCACGTCTTTCAAAATAAAATCATGTGATATTCTGGCTGAGATTCCCAGTGCTCTGTGGAAAGCCACCCTGTTCCTAGATCTCACTTTTCTTTCCAAGGGCGACTCTCATGCGTTGCCTCCTAAAATCCTAACACAATTAATGGCAATATTTTTCTGATGTCAGTTCCAGAACTCAGTCTGTAAGGGGAATCACACCAGAGTTCAAGCCTGGTTTGGTCCATGTTCTATACATTAAGAAGAGAAATGTTGATTCAGACACATCCCTTCATCTGACCAAGTTGTTTGCCATGGAATATGACTTTTGCTTTCACAGGTCCTTCATAGCTGCCTATATCTTCTCCAGGGATCATTTCTTTGTTGACCTTTGAGGTTCTCAGCAGGTGGAGGATCCTCTAAATTCCTGTATTGTAAGACCAACTCTGTCCCTGCTCTTTCGTAAAGTTAGATTGAGGGAACAGTGTATGGTTAGGGTTAATATCATGTTCCATTTGGTTTAGGAATCATTCTACGGGATGAATTATGGTATTGGGAACCTGAAATATTCATAGGAATATAAGTGAATATAAGTATGAATACAGAAATCTAGGTAAAATTTGAAGCCCAGAAGGTCTTTGGGCCCTTGACTGGGATACTTAGCTTTGAATTATATTCTGCACAGATGTCTCAGATTAATCAATATACAATGGTAGCGTTCCTTGTACCTTGGATGATTGAATGTCGAAGAGAACATCCACTCAAAAAGGGATAGTCGGTAGGATTAGGAATTAGTCGGAAGAGTGAATATAGGATTTGGTCCAAAAAATCTTTAGCAATAGGGTTTTGGGTACAGAGTGAGTGTAAATGTGAGCACATGTGAAGAGTCAGTCACAATGATGAACTGGGGAAAATATGAAGGAAAGCAGATAATAATAGAGACATTAGGAAATCAGGCAAAGTATAAACTGAGTGATAGGATTAGACATTTTCAACTGGCTTGATGTTGAATATATAATCTTAGGAAGAAACAAATATGTAGTCACCAATCGGGTTGACATTTGAGAGCATTAGGCAACCTGGACATGGATGTTTTTCGTGATCCATGCTCACTTTCCATTTAGGCTTTGGTACAAACTTAAGTGTGATCTTTGTAATTGTGTCCAGAATATTACTTTGATAAAATGTATATGTACATCAGGTGATATGAGTATTTCTTCCACCATTTCTGGGAGCAATATTTTGAAGATGTATAAATAAGTATTGGGGGTATAAAAAGGTGTACCCTGTGTCTATGAATATAGACATAATGCATGAATAGACCATACTGTGAACAAATAATATAACTTTTTCCAACTTTAAATAATGGATTGAATTGATATCTGAAAATATACAGAAAATCTATATTGATGTACAATCCTTCATTCCAACCAGTTATACATCTAATGGTAATATTAGGGTTATGGTTGATCATGACGTGTATGTGAGTTTTGCTTCAAAGGTGATTATGGAAATAGAAAATAATGCGTTTGGAATGAAGTCTCATGAAAAGACTGTGAATCAGGCGGTATAGTGATACCAGACTTCAAACTATACAACAGAGCAATAGTAACAAAATCAGCATGGTACTGTACCAAAACAGGCGGTTGGACAAATGGTACAGAATAGACGACACAGAAACCAATCCACTAAACTACAACTATCTTATATTTGATAAAGAGGCTGAAAGCACACAATGGAGAAATGATAGCAGCTTCAACAAATGTTGCTGGGAAACCTGGAAATCCATATGCAACAAAATGAAACTGAATCACTTTCTCTTGCCATGAACAAAAGTTAACTCAAAATGGATCAAGGAGCTTGATATCAAATCAGAGACACAGTGTCTGACACAAGAAAAATTTGGCTATGATCTACATACTGTGCGGTCGGGCTTCAAATTTCTTAATATGACACCCATAGCACAAGAGTTAATAACTAGATTCAACAAATGGGACTTACTCAAACTAAAAAGTTTTTTCTCAGCAAAAGAAACAATAAGAGAAGTAAATAGGTAGCCTACATCTTGGGAACAAATCTTTACTCCTCAAACTTCAGATCGAGCCCTAATATCCAGAGTATACAAAGAACTCAAAAAATTAGACAATTAGATAACAAATAACCCAATAAACAAATGGGCCAAGGACCTGAACAGACACTTCTCAGAGGAGGACATTCAATCAATCAACATGTACATGAATAAATGCTCACCATCTCTAGCAGTCAGAGAAATGCAAATCAAAACCACCCTAAGATATCATCTTGCTCCAGTAAGATTGGCAGCCATTATGAAGTCAAACAACAACAAGTGCTGGTGAGGACGTGAGGAAAAGGGTCCACTTGTACATTGCTGGTGGGAGTGCAAATTGGTGCAGCAAATTTGGAAAGCAGTATGGAGATTTCTTAGAAAGCTGGGAATGGAACCACCGTTTGACCCAGCTGTTAACCTTCTCGGTCTATTCCCTAAAGACCTAAAAAGAGCATGCTACAGGGACACAGCTACATCGATGTTCATAGCAGCACAATTCACAGTAGCAAGACTGTGGAACCAGCCTAGATGCCCTTCAATAGACGAATAGATAAAAAAAAAATGTGGCTTTTATACAAAATGGAGTATTACTCTTCATTAAAAAATGACAAAATCATAGAATTTGCAGGGAAATGGATGGCATTATAGCAGGTTATGCTAAGTGAAGCTAGCCAGTCCTTGAAAAACAAATGCCAAATGTCTTCTTTGATATAAGGAGAGTAACTAATAACAGAGTAGGGACAAAGAGCCTGAGAAGATCAACACTAAACAGGAATGAGAGGTGGGAGGGAAAGGAAGAGAGAAGGGAAATTGCATGGAAATGGAAGGAGACCCTCAGGGTTATACAAAATTGCATACAAGAAGAAGTGAGGGGAAAGAGGAAAAAAAACCAAGGGAGAGAAATGAATAACAGTAGAGAGGGTAGAGAGAGAAGAGGGGAGGGGAGGGAAGAAGAGGGGGATAGTAGAGGAGAGGAAAGGCTGCAGAATACAACAGACACTAGTATGGCAATATGTAAATCAATGGATGGGTAACTGATGTTTTTCTGCAATGTGTATGCGGGGTAAAAATGGGAGTTTTTAACCCACTTGAATCAAAGTGTGAAATATGATATATCAAAAACTATGTAATATTTTGAACAACCAACAATAAAAATTTAAAAAAAAAGAAACCTGGAGGAATACATGTGTTCTGAAGCAGGAAGTAATTGAAAGTGAAACAAATGTCTATAAATTTATGAACTTGTGGATAAATTATATATCTTATGATGTGCATAAACTGAAGAAATAGTAATGTACTAGTGTTGCATAAAAATGAACGTCAAAATACACAACTTGTCACATAGGAATCTACTTGCATTAATGTTAAACTGGGTCAGATACTGTAGAAATATTAGGATTTGTGTGCACCATTCACTAAAGTTATTTTTCAGTACTAGGAGACAAATATGTATTTCAGGTGGATGAATATTTTTGAGAATAGTCTTGTGAAAAGTTTATTATAAATCCACATACATGAACATGAATGAATGTGGGGAGTGTATAATAAGGCATATATATTTAATATTTTGAAAAATCTGGAGAGTGTGGGTATATGTATGTATATATATATATATATATATATATATATATATATATATATATATATATATATATATACATACATACATACATATACACACACTCACACACAAAACACACACAGGAACATTAAAAATTAGCAATACATATGCCAATGGAAATTCATCATGAAATGTATATCTTTCACAGATACAAAAGTATTTATTTTACTGAACTTGTATTTATGTATAATGTTGTTCAACTAGGAAGCAAACACATAGATTGAATTTTCTGTTAAAACAGTGTTTAGGAGGAGTGATCTCTTTTTACGATTTGTATCTGCCAAGTCAGCCACCTCATAAGAATGTATGTGTGATACCATGTAGGATTCTATATGTGAACCTAAAAAATACATGTGCTGAATAGGCTTCAGAGAAAGGGAGACAGGAATTCACATATTTGTTAACTTTAAAAACACATGGAGAACTATTTCAATTAAAAATTGACTAGATTTATAACACCAACACTTTATCAGGCAAAAGGCAAGTCTAACTATACACCATGCCTACTCTGAACTGCTTCTATTTCTATTCTCTTTGGGTTGTTTTTCTCCATCATATTAGAATTAGTAGTCAGAGTCTAGTCTGGTTTTGGTTAGTGTCATGGATTCAGTATTTTGAATGGAAAATTAGATAATGAATCCAATGTGTATGCAAATATGTGCTGCACAAAAATTTTTCCACTCTCATCCAGCACAATACCTTGAAATTATCTTTGCCCCAAGTAAGACACAATTAGAGTAGAAGAGTTAGAAAATCTGTGAATACATATCTGTACTGGAAAATGCTCAGGAGTTCACAACCTTGGAGGTGGTAGAGTAGTTTCCAAAAGTAAGGGACACGGGTTGATAGACCCAACCTGATCTTTTATTAAAATTTGGAGCCATCTTGCCACAAAGCCATAAAAAGTTAATTTTGGCTTTACTATAAATAACTGCAAATTCTGAACCTGCTTGGAATGCCTGCCCGTGCCTTGAATTCACCCATGCTTGACTCTCTGACCAGATAGCAGCCCTCCCTGAAACTTTAGTGACACATCATAAATTTTGGCCTTCCCTGGCCAGACAACGACCCTCTCTGAGGCTCTATTTGTCCTCATAATTTCTGATATTGGGGCCACCAAAAAATAAATAAATACATAAATGAACTACCATTTTTGTGATGCTTGTCAAAGTTCTGTTATCTGTAACCCCCATTTTGTGTAACTTTCTGGGCTATATAGCTGTGCTGTAGGAAAGGCGGGGTTGCTGTCTTGTTCCTGCCGTTTTGGGATGGAGAGGCAGCCCAGCCGGTTGACATAATAAGCTTGCCTCAATTTGATTTTAGTTGGAGTCAGTGTTCTTTTTTTGTGTTCTCATCTAATTTTTTTTGAGTTTCCCAGCAAGATGACCCTGCCGACCAGATCACAAGACCAGACTGCTGGAAAATCTGAATCTGGCCTTCCCTTCAGGGCTCTGGGCTGGAGAGCCACTCTAGTGGGTGCACATCTTGAGCTGTTCCAAGGTCATGGAGTGAGCGTTAGGTCCCAGGAGCACTGCGGTGAACCACCGCACTAAAACTATTAGCAATCACCTGGTGGAGGAGGCCTCAAAAATTAAGTGGCACCTTTATAACATCTGATATCCGTTATAAAGGATATCAGATGTTATAATATCATCTGTTCTGATGACATAGAGGTGTCCTGGGGAGGCTCACATATACTCGTTTTCGGTACAGTAATGAGAATCGTTCTGTCCTCTGTTCTGTTCTGTAGGGAATTCATCTGGAATGGTAGAGATGTGATGACTGGCATGTACGTGGTCCTACTTCGGAGCTTTAGCAAGACGTTGCATTGCTCCTATGTTTTTTGTTTCAAGTTCGGGTTTCTGTATTTTGTGTTTTGTTCTGTGTTCTATATGTTTTTTCTGTTTGTTTTGTGTGTTTTGTTCTGTGATTTCTGTGGTAAAAACATAAGTATATTGGACGTGAAAATGGGTAACAAAGAAAGTAAGCCTGATATTCTTTCAGACTCTGTTTTAAGGAACTGCGATGAACTTTACCCCCCTTTGTTAAGCAGGATGAGAGAAGCTCCTAGCTGGCTGCCTGGAGTATAACCACTGCAGAGGGCAATGCCTGCTGGGGACCTAAGAACTGAGTATCTCCCAGGTTAACAAGTGAAACTCCATTAAAACCCCTTGTCCCTCCAGATCAAGAGAGTCACAACCTCTGGGCAGGGTTCCCTGTGTTTCTTCTTTGTTACCAAAGCAATAAACCTCCCTTTTTCTTTTTCTAAAAACCTTGTCCTCATTATTAAATTGGCATTAATTGGCTTCAAGGTCAGGAGCCGAACTTTAAGTTACAAATTTTGATAAATCCCTCCCCCACCCCCTGTCCCGGAACATTTTTAGAGCTGACTACTGAAATGTTACTAGATGGAACATGCTTGGGGTGGAACCGAACCAGAGGAGATAATCCTGTAAGTAAAAGGAGGGACTGAGGGACTCCAAGCAGCTGCTGAAGCCCTGTTACTTCAGGGAATTCCCTCCTTCCTTCCCTGCACTGTAAGGATTATGCCACCACTGTCTTGTTAAAAAAGAGAAAAAGAAAAAGGGGACACTAAATGCATTAAAGTCACCATGGAGACCCTTAATTGTACATTTCAGGTTGCCCCTCTGTTAAAACATCTGCCCCCCCCCTTGTGGACATCTATGGTGCCACTGGTGTAGGAGATTTTTTTTCTTATCTGCTCAGGTTTAAAGGATTCTGTCTGACAGCCATAGTCTGGACCTTCTTTCTGTCTGTCTTGTGTCTTTGTTTCTGGCCCTTTAAGACATGTGCAATAATGTGTTGATATTATAAATTGTTTCTTGGGAATGATCTTAGCTGAATGTGTGTCTAAATGATGATGTTTTCTTGTAACAATCTGGTATTTGAATGGGTTTTTGAAGCATTGCAAAATCTTGCAGTTAAAAGTCGGGTTTAGGTAATGGTTTAGTTTATGATTTCAGATAATTCATGCCAGAGAACTTAAATACTTAGGATGGAAAACTAAAGAACTCTACTTCCAAATTGGCAAGTAACTTCCCAATCATTCAGTCTTTATTTTTCACCAATTTTGAATTGGGTAGCCTGTGAAAATATCACTGTGTGTTCGAGAGCATTAATCTGGACAAGGATTGTAAATCATAGTATGATATCTGTTTACAAAACAAGATGTAAAGATATAAAATTTTGTGAATTGTATCTTAAACTTGTACCATAATTTTCAACATTCGAACCTGAAAATTATGGTTAAAATGCCTTAGGCCTGAGGTGTCTGCTCAGAAAAGCAGTTTTTTCCTGCTCCTTCCAGACCTCAGCCATGACTTATTTTGAAAGGCAAATGATAGAAACCTGCAAGCTTAGTAGGAGACTGATCTGAGGCCTAAGAGAAAAAAAGGTAAATTGTATGGTATTTACTAATTACTGGCCAGTCATTTTTTCTAGGACTCTTATTTTTTTCCTTAGATACTTTATTTATTTTTGAGCTCATGATTTTGATCATACAGACCTAGGTTAATGTTTTTCTGATCAGTACTATCTTTGACCAACTGTGGACTTTTTGAAACATTGCAATGGAGATTTCACCTGCGAAAAGCTACAAGGCCTTTACTATTATTATGTGTGCTCAATTTTGTTATGTGTTGTATGTCTATATATACATATGTCCGTATATTTTATATATGATATACAAATTAATATATATAAGGAGCACTCATTAAAAAAAGCACTCATAAAAACAAATTTTAAAAAGTGGATCTAAAGATCTTCAATTCAAGTGATTTAAATAATTCAATTAAATTTGATAAACAGATAAAAATAAATGTCTTTAAATCTAAGCTTTCAAGTTTTTCTAGGTATTCAAAAATCTGATAAAATATTAATATGTACAAAATGTCTAATATGCCTTGGTTCTAGGACTTTTCCTTCAACATAAAAATGGTTTAAATTCTTCAATACATGTGTCTAATATTTTGATAAATAAGTAAAGTAAATTTGATATGGGATTACTCATTCACGAGTACTTTTGTTAGATATCTGATTGACTTACTAACGTCTGTATAAGTTTGACTAAATTCTGTAAAAGATTGTAAAAATCAATCATGTGTTAAAGAGACAAAAATTTCTTAAAACATAAGTTTACCCATAACATTGTGTTTATTAAGTTTTATTTTTTCTTGTGCAAGCAACCATAGAAATTAAACAACTGATTAAATTAGAACTGTTATTTTAGAGCACTGTACTGCCATTTCTTTAAAAGCTAAACTTGGTTAATGTAGAAACATCAATGTAATTGTGATGCTACTAATGTGCTCATATCTTACAGGTATGCAAGTCTGTAAGGTAAAAATTTTAAAAGAGCATTATATCAAGCTGGTGTTCTGAAGTTTTATGTGGATTTATTCACCTGTTATCAATAAGATATGTAAAGTTTAATCTTACTTTTTACATTGGGGAACAATTTAAATGTACTTTATGTTAATGAGAGCCTAATCCATGTAAAGGTTAAAAACTTTCAGCATTTGTTTAATTCATATTTTAAAGTGATTTTATATGGTGTTAGCTAATGTTCATGTGACCTCAAACAATTTATGTAAACTTTTTAAAATAATATTTAAAAAATAAAGATCAGCTTTAGAACTAAAACACTTAAGATTTATAAAGAGCCCTGCCTTAGCTGAGATAAGGCTGTGTGTCCCATCTTATTTCATGTGAGAATGAATACAAAAGCAGTAGGTCAGATTTTATTTCTTTAAAGTTATGTTAAAAGTTCTTTTTTAATGTCAAGATTCTTAGGATCTCAAACAGGGGATATAATGTATGACTCAGCCAAAAAATTCAGGGTAGCAATTAAACGAACTAAGTATTTTTACTGTTGTTAAAAAATTTTATTTTGTAATTTTCTTATATGTGATCTAAAGATTCCCTGTTAGTGTTTTAAAGAAGTGTTGCTTTAAGAACAAAACATGGGTTAATTTCAGAGAGTAAGTTATCACCTGCAAGACAGTCAGAATAATACAGATCCCAATTAATAAAAAGATAAATAATTATAAAGTTATAGACATTAAAGCCTGGTGCTCTTAATATCAGGCTGTTAAAATTTATTTGATAGATGTTTAAGATTAGGATTTTAAATTAAAATTAATTGAAAAGGGCCAAGGAAACCAATATTTGGCTCTTGCCCTCTGAGTCAGTCTGAATCCAGGGAACAGGGGACTTCTCTAAAGAGTTTTGCAACTGTGGGCTATAAAAACTCCCCATCAGGGAGACTAATGAGACCACTGGAGAACAGAAAGCCAATCAGTGCATTTGCTATGAAGAGAAGAGTCATCAGAAAAGAAAGAAATCCCTGATGCTTCCGAGGGAAGCCACATGGTCAAAAGAGACCTGGACCCACCTAGCGCAAATGGCTCTAGCAGAACTGAGAAAGTGCTCTCAAGTTTACCCAGTTTATGACTCCCATAAAAGCTCACCTGACTGTTAACAATAGATAGAAACAAAAGTCAGTTTGAATGCTTCATCTTAAACACTTAGCAAAGACAGTGAAAACCAAAATACAGCCATTCCTGGACATTTTGAATAATAATAATAATAATAATAATAATAATAATAATAATAATAATAATATTTTAAGGTACACACTTTATGTTAGCCTCCCAAAATAAGTAAGACTGGAGGCTACAAAGAAGGATTCTCTGACAGGAATGCCTGATACTTATTAAAAGAGACTATCAAGATGAGCTGCCAGAGTCAGAAATTTTCAGTTTAAGGCCTAAATATATTCCTAACCTACACAGGTAAGCTTGGTGTTTGCTAGTACGATTATCCAGTCCTGAGTATCAAAATTAAAGGTTTCTCTATTAGACACAGAGGTCATACTGGTAAAAGGATTTTGCAAGATCAGATGACACTAAATTATTAAACTATATCTTATGGGGAGGGACAACTCTAATACTAAAAGTTAAATATTAAATTGACAGTCTTTTTAACTGGGGATATTAAAGACTGGAGAGGGAACTTCTATACAGTGGCATGTTCCAGCTGCTGCAACATTTATTCAGTACTCATGGTTTTTGTTTCTCTCATGTAATAACCAATCCCCAGATGACTTTACAACCTGTTCTTCCCCAACCAGACTTCAAACCGAACTGACTTCTAAAAGGCAACTCATGTCCCTCAACTACTTCTAAAAGGCAACTCATGTCTCTCACACCATGCCTACTCACGTCATCCTCTCTCAGCTCAGAAGAAGCCAAAATGGGTGACGCCTCTCTTATTACAACAATGGAGCCAAATATAAATAGACAATCAATATAAGTAATTAATTAAGTCAGGTAAAATCAGGGAGACTGGTTTTGGGTGAGTTCTAAAAATTTGGAGACTTTTACCTGAGGGATTAAAATTTCCTCAGTGCTCTACCCCTAATCTATCAAAGATTTGAAAGGGACACAGAGAAAAGGGGTAAATGATAGACCCAACCTGATCTTTTATTAAAATTGGAAGCCATCTTGCCAAAAAGCCATGAAAAGATAATTTTGGCTTTACCATAAATTACTGAAAATTCTGAACCTGCTTGGAATGCCTGCCAGTGTTTGAACTGAGCCATGTCTGGCTCTCCGACCTGATAGCAGCCCTCTCTGAAACTTTAGTGACATATCATAAATATTTGCCCTCCCTGGCCAGACAACAACCCTCTCTGAGGCTCTAATGGTCCTCATAAATTCTGATGTAGGGACAGCAAAAAAAAAAAAAAAAAAAAAAAAAATATATATATATATATATATATATATATATATATATATATATATAGACTACCATTAGTGTGATGCTTGTCAGAGTTCTGTTAAATGTAATGCCCATTTTGTGTAAATTTCTGGTCCATGAAGCTGGGCTGTAGGAAAGCTGGGGTTGCTGTCTTGTTCCCGCCATTTTGGGAGGGAGAGGCAGGATGGCCAATGGAAATAATAAGCTTAATTTAATTTAATTTTTATTGGTGTCAGTGGTCTTCTCTTGTGTCCAGATCTAACAGGAAAACACTCACAAAACATGGAGCTCTGCCGGCCTAAAGACTTTTTGAGACACTTCCTCTGAGGTTGGGCACTTGAAATATATGTTGTTGTAAGGACCTTTAGCTTCCTTTCTAGTGGGACCATTAAAGCTGGGTCTGCATCTGTGTGACCTGGAGGACATGGTTTCTTATATTCTAATGAACATGAGGCAGCAGTTCTGAATTTTCTCGTTGTAGGTAAACTGTGGCCACTGGGTCCTAAGTGTCTCCCAGTGTGGACTGTGAAGACATTTTGTCATCCTAAACTTTTAGTGGTGTTTCTTGCTGCTGCACTGCGATTTTGGTATTTGCTTCATGAAATACAATGAGTTCAACTGGGACCCAGTGCTGGAGGGAGTTCTGTCACTTGTGGTGGGTCAGAGTCTGCAGGAGAATGCACCAACCAGGCTTCTATCCCACAGAGCTTGCCCCCTTGTCCATAGCAATCTGACTCTGAAATTTGCCCTGAAACCTCTCCATATAAAAAGATGCCTTTACATAGAAGGGCCTGCTGGCTGCACCATGTCACTCACAAGCCATTTGGAAGGCAATGGCAAATCCTCATGGCCACACCACAGATGTATTATCACACACCTGCCCACCACTGCAATAGGCCCACTACTCTGCAGGCTCCAACTTACTGGCATCTTTGTTCTACACCATTTTCATGAAACCCAGACAATCTAGGCATTCTATGGTACACTCATGATCAGCAACAAGACATCCAAAGGCTCTCCAGTACCACCTGGTTAAGGGAATTTCAAAAATTTAATGGTATTTAACTAGCAATTTTTCATGGATGAAGTTGGAGGCACTGTGGGTTTCAGTTAATTCAGGAACCATAAAATGGTGAAGAAGGTCATTTCAATGAAAGCTGTGGAGTACTCTCACAGGCAAGTCTTCCCATTGAGTGGCCAAAGGCTCATATGCATCCAGGCCCATTAAGGTCTACAATGTGACGTCCATGGGTGTTTTGACTCTCAACTATGGATGCCTAATCTTTCAGAAAAAAATCTTGTGATATCCTGGCTGAGATTCTCAGGCTCTGTGGAAAACAAACCTGGTCCTTGATCTCAGTTTCCAAGGACGAATCCCATGCGTGGCCTCCTAAAATCCGAACACAATTCATGGCAATATTTCTCTGAGATCAGTTCCAGAACTCAGACTCTAAAGGAATGACACCAGAGTTCAAACCCAGGTAGAACCAGTCATCACTTCCAACCGCCACACAAATCCCCACAATTATAACCAAAACACTCCCACAAAGCCCTCATCTTTTTCCATATAGACACTCATCATAACCTGTGGCTGGAGTTTTCCATGAGGGACTCATCCCAAGACAGTGTACAAAATAACCTTCCTAGCCCCTCATTTGCCTAAAGTCAGGGTTGCCTGGACACCCTTCCTGAGAACCAGGAGTGACCATAGGCCTGACGTAAATACTGCTCTGCTTCTCCAATTTGAGGCCTACTGACTGTAGGGTTTAGATTTTTTATCTGAATTGGTGTCATGAAAAAAACCAAGCACCTAAAGACTTGCCACTGCAGAGTTTTGAAGAACTCATTTGACACAAAGAATCCCTATTCTCACTAGATGGATGTCAGGAACCTTATAGAGAAAGGCGAGAGACTTCATCCACAAAGACTGCTTTTTGGGCCATTTTGGTTTGGAAGCACACATGGAATCTTTCTTTAGATCCATCAGGTGCTGAGAATATAAGCCACAGCCTCACACATGGCCAAGAGGCTGATTCACAAACATCCCTTTGCAAAGCAATTAAGCAAAGAGGTACAGGTGATGCCCATTAATTTCCATTTGAAAACTGTTTTCTTCAGGCGTCCCAAAGGGGTGGCCTGAGGCAAAGACCTTCCTGACATTCAGGGCAACAGAACAATAGGTAAGCAAATGGCCCAAAGCAGGGTTTCTCCACTTAGACTTTTTTGGTCACACTGATATCTGAGTTTTCTGATATTCCCCCAATCCCTTAAGCTATCCAGTACATGGCCATATCACAGAGCTTGGAGATGGTACATATATTGGACACAAAACCATGAGCCTATTCTGGAGAGTGGCCCAAATTGAGGAAGAAAACAGGAACTTAGGAAGATAGTAGGTGTTACCCATCCATAAGGCAAGCCAAAGTCCATTCATTAATTCGGCAGGATGAATGCTGTGAAGCTTTCTACAAGACAGGACACATCCATTGATGCATTCTCTTCTCTAATGTCTACAACCACGAACACAGTGGGACATACAGACATAGAAACACTCATCTTGTCAAACGACTTACTAGAAACAGTCCCCTCCAAACCAAACAAACCGCCTTTCCTCCCTATTCTCAGAACATGAGACAAAACCATAAACTCCCACCCACACCCACAAAGTCATGTCCTTCCCCCAAGTAGGTCTGAGACTATCCGGAGTATCCTCTGACTGGTGGGTCTTAGTATGTTTTCCGGAAATGGCCTGTCCTGTCTCAGATCTTGTCTCCTTGGTCAACTCTGTGACGTTGTCAGGTGCCAGTGGTGAGCCACTACCTGCTTTCTGAGGAAAGGGCCCTCTTCAGAGCTCTGCTGGCATTTGGCCATCCTCACATCAGTAGGTATCAAGAAAGACTGACACTGTCCTTGGTAAGTCCAAACAAGTGTGCCTACTGGAACTGGGACTGAGAGTGGCTCTGAGTGCCTGGCTTACTGGACCCCAAGTTCAGAGAGTTTTTTCCCAAGGATGTGAGGTAGGTCACTTCCTCCAGGAACTGAATGAGGTCACTGCCTTGGCAACCACTTTGTCCTAACAGTTGCTTCCATAGGTCCCATGAGATGGAGGCTGCCCCTACTTCCTGTGACACTTTCACAAGTTCAAATAGTCTATCCACCCTACTCACCTGGCAATAGCTCTCCACACAGGCCTGGTTTGTTCCATCCTCTCTACATTAAGATCAGAGAGGCTGATTCAGACACAACCCTTCATCCTGCCCAGGTTGTTTGCCATGGAAGATGACTTTTGCTCTCTTAGGTCCTTCATAGCTGCCTACATCTTCTCCAGGGATAATTTCTGCATGGACTTTTGAGGTTCCCAGCAGGTGGAAGATTCCCTACATTCCTGTATTGTAAGACCAACTCTGTCCCTGCTCTTCTGTAAAGTTATATTGAGTGAACAGTGTATGGTTAGGGTTAATAACATGTTTGATTTATGTTAGTAATCATTCTGCAGGATGAATAATGGTATTGGGAACCTGCCTTGTTAATAAGAATATAGAGGTGAAATATAAGTATGAAAACAGAAATCTAGGTAAAATTTGAAGCCCAGAAGTGCATTTGGCCCTTGATTGGGATACTTAGCTTTGAATTATGTTCTGCACAGGTGTCTCAGATAATTCAACATACAGCGTCATAGGACCTTGTATCTTGGATGATTGAATGTCGAAGAGAACTTCCAGTCCAAAAGCGATAGTCAATAGGATTAGGAAGATAATTGGTAGGTTTAGAAGGAAGAGTTAGTATAGGATTGATACCAAAAGTTTTTTAGCAATAGGGTTTCGGGTAGAGAGTGAATGCATATGTCAGCCCATGTGAAGAGTCAATCACAATGATGAACTGGGATAAATATGTAGGAAAGCAGAAATCAATAGAGACATTAGGAATTCAGCCAAAGTATAAAGTGAGTGATAGAATTAGATATTTTGAACAGGGTTGAGGTTGAATAGAAAATCTTAGGAAGAAACAAATATGTAGTCACCAATACGATTGATATTTGAGAGCATTAGGCAACCTGGACATGGATGTTTTTAGTAATCCATGCTCACTTTCCTTTTAGGCTTTGGTGAAAGGTGAATAAAATATGTACTTGTCACTTCCTATTTTTCTGTATGCTTAACAAAACACTGTTGAAATCTTGAGAACTGTTTGCCAATCCTGTTCCCAGAATGTGTTGTCCCCAACTGCCAAACTGCAGAATGTACTCTCTCACCCATTTGCTCACAAACCGACCAGTCGCCCGGACCCATCAATAAACTTCCCTCCCTGTCCTCTCCATGAAAAGAATATAAGCTCTGCTTAAGCTCTTTCAGGGCTCTCTGCTCTATCCAAGTGAGGTCTGAGCCCCAGCATGCTGTACTCCCTATTAACCCTATACTATTGCATGAGACAGTCTCTTGGTGGTCTCTTCCTCCAATGCTTGCCAGAACTTCACATCTGAAACCCCCAGCAAGATCCATCAGTGGTGTACGAAAGACTCCCAACGAGCTCCTATCAGGATAAGTAAGGTACCACTTTCGTGTTTCAGGTTTCAGGTTAGGGCTTTGCAAAATGGCTATCGGTGATGAGCGTGAGCTCTCTCAGATGCTGGCTGAAAGACGTGTCACCGAGCCACAGGTCACGTTCCTGGGGGATGCCCCCAGAGGATTCGGAAAATAGAGGAACAATAGTATCCTCGACTCAGTGATTTTTTTGTTTCGGATTCGGTTTTGCCAGCACATCAGGTTTTGCTGGCTAATCAGTCCTGGTCTCAGTATTGGACGTCCATTGCCTGTCTTTATTGTCTTGTCTTGTCTGTGTTGTGTGTCATTGCTTTCACTGTTTGTATATCTTTCATTATGGGACAGAGCACTTCAATGCCTCTGTCCCTGACTCTTGTTCAGTGGACCAAAGTCCACTTAAGGGCTCAGAATCTATCTATTTCAGTAAAACGCCGGAACTGGCAGACTCTCCGTGCCTCAAAATGACCCACCTTTGGAGTCGGATGGGCCCTAAAGAAACTTTCTACTCCCCACTAATTCAAAAAGTCAGAAATATTGTCTTTCAACTGGGGCCACATAGCCATCCAGATCAAAAGCCATATATCTTAACTTTGCAGGACCTCTGCAAATCTCCTCCTCCATTTGTGAAGCCTTTCCTTTTCCCTGCCCCCGCTCCTCCACCTTCCCCCATGATTCTATCTCTCAAACCCTCTGCTCCTCCTCCTCCACCCTTTGTTCTTCCTAAGTCTCAAGACTCAACTAGACTCTCCGCACCCTCCTTATCCCCTACCCTCTTCCCCCAACACCCAACACCCTCTAAGTGATTCCCTTGCTGCTGACTCAGCCTCTCCACCTTTGGAGGAAGCTAGGCTGGCCCAGCGCCCTCCAGATTACTACCCGGCAGCACACAAAGCCACTCCTTCCCTGGACAAAGCTGGCCCCGGTAAAAGAACTCAAAGAACTTGCCGGCGTTGTCACACCTGCCTACTTGGGATGACTGCCAACAACTCCTACAGACTCTCTTCATGACAGAGGAACAAGAGAAAAACCTTCTGGAAGCTAAAAAAAAATATCCTCGGACAAGATGGGTGACCGACACCTCTTCCCACATCATCAAAGCCGGCTTCCCATTGAACCAACCGAACTGGGACACCAACACGTTTGAAGGTAGGTAGCATCCGTCCACTTATTGCCGGGCTCTAATAGCGGGTCTCCAAGCAGCCGCTAAGGTGACCAACTAATTGGGCCAAGGTTAGAGAGATTATTCAAGGGCCTGATAAATCTCCCTCTATGTTTCTAGAGAGATTTATGCAGGCATATAGGAGATATACTCCTTTCGATCCTCAGGCAGAGGAACAAAAGCCATCTGTCATGATGGCCTTCATTGGGCAAGCTGCCCTGGATATTAAAAGAGAGTTACAATGTGTAGATGGATTACAAGATATGGCTTTGAGAGATTTAGTCAGAGAAGCCTAAAAAAGTAAACTATAAGAGATAAACTGAGGAAGAGAAGGAACAAAGGAGGAAGAAAGAAAGGGAGCAAAGAGAGGATGCGAGAAGCAAAAGATAGACTAATGCATTGACTAAGGTCCTGGTCACAACAAAAAATAGGACAGAAATTAAGAAACAGGGATACAGGAAGGGATACCTGGGCACACGCCAAAAGCCACCCCTGGCCTCAGATCAATATGCCTACTCAAAAGAAATAGGACACTGGGCCAAAAAGAGCCCGAGAATGAGACAGCCACACCAGCCAGACATTCTGACTCTGGAGGATGACTAAGAAAGTCGGGGCTCAGATCCTCTTCCCGAGCTCAGGGTAACTTTTGAAGTGGAGGGTACCCCAGTACACTTTGAAGTGGATACAGGGGCAGTATACTCAGCCCTTAAAGCCCCATTGGGCCCTCCATCAAATAAAAGGTCTCTATTTCAAGGGGCTAATGGCAGTAAATATCGGGCATAGACAACTAAGAGGATCATGGACCTGGGGAAAGGAAAAATCCATCACTCCTTCCTAGTAATCCCAAGATGCCCGGCCCTATTAATGGGCCGAGATCTGCTCACCAAGCTCCGGGCCAGAATAACTTTTATCCCTGAAGGCCCCAAAGTGAAAATTATAAATCCTTCAGTAAAAACTCCTATAGTCACAGCTTTAACTGTCAGTAGAAGATGAACATCAACTCTTCACACCACACAAGACTGATCAAACAGGCACGTTACCCCAGAATTGGATAACATATTACCCAGATGCCTGGACAAAAACTGATGGCTTAGGCCTGCCCATTAAAAAACCTCCAATAACAGTGGAGTTAAAAACCTCAGCCTCTCCAATCAATGTCAAAAAATATACTCTGGGCAAAAATCTAAAGATGGGATAAGGCCCCATATTCAGAAATATCTGATCTTAGGGGTCCTAAGGCCCTGTTAATCAGCCTGCAACACTCCCCTGCTACCATTAAAAAATGCCAGGAACCGGGGACTATCACCCTGTTAAAGACCTACGAGAGATCAACAACAGAGTGCAGGACATTCACCGCATGGTACCTAATCTGTGCAATCTGCCTAGCACTCTGAACCCTGAGCAGAAATGGTATACTGTTCTGTACTTAAAAGATGCTTTATTTTGCTTGCCTCTGCATAAAGATAGTCAGTTGCTGTTTGTTTTCGAGTGGGTAGACCCAGAAACCGGAACGTCTGGTCAACTAACTTGGACTAGACTCGAACAGGGGTTCAAAAACTCCCCCACTCTCTTTGATGAAGCTCTCCACAGAGATCTCAACAACTTCAGAACTATACACCCTGCTTCAACATGTGGATGGCCTGCTACTGGCAGCCAACACTAAGGAAAACTGTGAATCTGGGACCCAAGCACTATTATCTGAGCTTGCTAAACTGGCGTGTAGAGCTTCTGCCAAAAAGTCCCAAATTTGCCAGCATGAAGTAATCTTCCTGGGCTATTCACTTAGGGGCGGTAAAGGATGGCTCACTGAGCAAAGAAAACAAACTGTTGTGCAGATACCACACAGATCTAACAGCAGACAACTCAGAGAGTTTCTTGGGACTGCTGGCTTTTTCAGGTTATGGATACCTGGGTTTGGATCATTAGCTGCTCCTTTATACCCGGTGCTAAAGGGAGATGCCCATTTCCAATGAACCCCTGAGAACCAGGAAGCTTTTGATAACACCTAAAGACTCTGACACTGAACCCTCAACTTCACTGAGCTTAGCCTGCAATTTCAGAAAGCCCTACACTAAGTTAAAATGTATATCAACTCACTCACCTTGGTTCAAAGAAATTGCAGGCATTCCTGAAGGATCAAGAACAGAGTTTTCCACTAACCGATTCAAAGAGAAAGGGAAGAACTGAATGGGTAACAAAAGCCTGTCGGGTCTGTCAATTGGTTAATGCTTACACTTCCAAGCTTCTTGCAGGAAAGCACCTATGAGGAACCAGACCAGGACAATTCTGGGAATTGGGAAGTTGACTTTACTGAAATTAAGCCAGCAATGTATGGACTTAAATATCTCCTAGTCTTTGTAGATACATTTTCAGGATGGATTGAAGCATCCCCAACAAAAAAAAAAGAAAAAAAAAAAGAAAAGAAAAGAAAAGAAAAAAGAAAGAAAAGAAAAGAAAAGAAAAAAAAAACCGGCCCAAATGGTGGTCAAAAAGATCCTGAAAAATATTTTTCCAAGATTCTGCCTGCCTAAGGTAATATGGGTCTGATAATGGGCCGGCGTTCATGGCCCAGGTAAGACAGGGGTTAGCCAGAATTCTAGGGGTTTATTGGAAGTTACATTGTGCTTATAGACCCCAGAGCTCAGGACAGGTAAAAAAATAAAAAGAACCATTAAAGTGACCTTAACGAAATTAAGCTTAGAAACTGGCATAAAAGATTGGACTATGCTCCTGCCTTCTGCACTGTTTCATGCAAGAAATACTCCCTCTGTTTCTTTGTCTAACCTCACCCCCTATGAAATTCTCTATGGTGCCCCTGCTCCAGTAAGGGACCTAACCCCAACTCTAAGACCTAACGATCCCTTCCACACCCCCTTCCTTTACAGACTTAAAGCTCTTGAAAGAACTCAGCGGTACTTGTTGAAACATCTGGCCCCTTCATACCAACCAGGGTATGATGGGACTCCACATCAATATCAAGTAAGAGACCTCATCTACTAAAGACGACATCAGGTGTCATTCCTGAAACCCCGGTGTAAAGGACCATACCAGGTGCTACTTATAACACCTACAGTGGTAAAGGTAGACGGAATCACTTCCTGGATCAATGCCTCTCATCTCAAGCCTGCGCCATGTCCCCACTCTGGCTGGAAGCTGGAAAAGACTGGTAAACCTTTCAAACTGTGTGTTCGCCATGTGGATAAGGCTATAGACTCTCCCCTTGGCCACCAGTATTCCTAAGCATCATCAGCCCGTTCAGCAGCGATGGCTGATCAAAAATCCTACTAAACAACAAGTATGGTCTACCTCGAATACAGCCCACTGAGGGACCTGGTGGCCATCCCTCCACCCAGACATTTGTCAGCTACCTATAGGTCGTTCATATTGGGATAGCCCTGATGAACAGGATTCCACTAAAATTCCATTAAATCACTTTCGTACCATAGGTAATGGAAACCAACATTATGGATGTAGGGACACGTGAGCCAGATGCAGTTTGGCTAGCCTAGATTACTATGTTTGCCCGGCGGACTATCAAATCCACAAACAGCCATGGCTGTTTGGGGAAAAGCCGACTTCTTCTGTAAGTCATGGCGATCTGAGCATACAGGGGCTGCCTGCTGTAACCCAAACTCCTCATCAAATTCAGTACACAGCATTGGCCATATTACCAATTAGACAACCAAAATCCATGTCCCCCAGAGGGGTCTCTAGATCCTCAAATTCTGCATGGACTTTTTAACTTCGGCAAGTGCTCAAAAGGGTTGAAGGAAATTCCCCTATGTGCAGGCCTTTTTCCTCCTTTGCTCACATCCTGAACTATGCTTCTCTAATAGATCCTCACCCTCAGATTTCTGCTCCAGACTCTCTGCTGTCACTTTCACCTCAGGAATTTGATTTCTCCCCTCCAATTACTAGATCAAAAACCCAAACATCTACGCTTTCTCAGACCATTGCCCCCTTGCTGAGGTAGCAGGTACTTAGGTACCCCTAAACCCAGACACTCCTCTATTCTTCTGTCAGTGCCCACAATGGGTCCCAACAGGTCCTCTTACCTGCTAACCCAAAGCTCAAACCAGCTGAGAAGAGCCCTCAGACCCCTATCCAAGATGTAATAAAAATTACCTTTAAAGTTGCATTGTCAACACTGAATACAGGTTACTAAGAATTTAAAATCCCTCACAGGCTTTTTGAGATACTCACTCCCATCTTCCCCTTTGCTCTACTTGCTCTACTGCTCAAGTTTTTTTTGCTAGCAAAATCCCAAACCCCTTTCCCATTAGTCTTTTAATCTCTCCTTCCTGATTCTCAGATCCATGGAGCTGCTCTCACCCCCTGCCTTCCACTCTTCCCCCTCTGTACCAAGACCACAGAAAATTCTTAAGTGACCTTCTCCAGAAGTCTTCACCATGACTGACTTTAGGACTTTCAGCAAAATAATCCCTATGAAAGAGTTCAATGTAGATAAACTTCCTCTTTTCTTGTTGCCCTGTTCTAGTTGCCACTGGCTGGAAAAATCAGCACTCCTAAGCTAGACACCCCTTACTAGTTTTTCACAAAATATGTGAACAAGGCCTCTGGCCTTGAGCTGGAGCTTCACAGAGATTGCTACATTTCTAAGATAAAGAAGTTACCAACTGGGCTCCATTTTAACAGCTGGCAGGGAGAAAAAAAAAGAGAAGACAAAAGCTCTCCCCCTCCCATGTGTCCTTAAAAAGTTAACTTGCCAAAATAGAAGAAATAAAACAGAAACAAAAACTGCGTTTTGTGAACTTCTGCAGACTGTGATATTCTGAGCCCATTCCCTTACATGTTGGCTACAAAATTCTGAAACAACCTAAACTTGGGGTTCAGAGGATTAATTGATTACAACAGAAGCAATGCTCTCTACATCCTTTTGCAACCAAATAGGACTGCTTCCCTAGCTTCGGTGCTATCTTAGGTGCCTTTCCTTGTCTCTTCCTTCAACAGTATAATTCTATATACTTAATTATTGTTTATGTGTTCATAAAATGGTCAATAGATGTGATTAATTATGTAATGGTGCAGATGTTTCCCAGAGTGCTCTATCATGACACAGGTTCATTTAAAGTTCAAATAGGGGGGGGCATAAAACCCGGTTCTGCTGGGAACCTGTATCCCTCACTTTAGCCATCCTATTTGAAATAAGAGTTGCTGCAGGTGTGGGCACAGGAACCACTGACCTAGTCCATGGGACACAACAAATGACTCAATGAGAAGCAGCAATAGACCAAAGCTTAAAGATATTAAAAACCTCAATCCCAGCTTTACAGGAATCTTTAACCTCTCTCTCCGAAGTAGTTTCACAGAATAGGCGACGGTTGGACCTCCTCTTCATGAGAGAGGGGGCCTTTGTGCTGCAATGAGGGAAGAATTTTTTTTTTTATGCTGACAATACTGGAGTTGTAAAATAATCTATGAGTAAATTAAGAAAACGCCTTGAAGAGCGTCAACGAGAGACAGAGGCCCAAAAAGCGTGGTTTGAGTCTTGGTTCACACAGTCCCTTGGGTTAACTACGCTTTTATCTGCCTTGGCCAGTCCATTAATAATCCTCATATTATTGCTAACTGTAGGGCCCTGTTTGCTCAACCGTGTAGTTTCCTTTCTCCAAGCTCAAATTGGACAAGTTAAACTTATGGTAATCAGACAACAATATAACTCACTAGCAGACATAAAATGTGACACCCCCCAATGATCACTTTTTTGATTAAAAGTAACCAGAACAAGAAGTGGGAAATGAAAGGTTTATTAAATAGGTACTTGTCACTTCCTGTCTTTCTGTATGCTTAACAAAACACTGTTGAAATCTTGAGAACTGTTTGCTAATCTTGTTCCCAGAATGTGTTGTCCCCAACTGCCAAACTGCAGAATGTACTCCCTCACACATTTGCAAGCAAACCGCCCACTCACCCTGACCCATCAATAAACTTCACACCCTGCCTTCTCCAAAGAAAGTACATAAGCTCTGCTTAAGCTATTCTCAGGGCTCTCTGCTAAATTCAAGTGAGCTCTGAGCTGCAGCATGCTGGAACCCAATACACACTTTGCTGTTGCATGAGACAGTCTCTTGGTGGTCTCTTCCTAAAATGCTCACTCGACCATTCCATTGGTACAATCATTAGTGTGAACTTTGCTTTTTGTGTCCAGAATATTACTGTGATAAAATGTATATGTAGGTCAGGTGACATGAGTATTTCTTCCACCATTTCTGGGAGGAATATTTTCAAGACCTAATAATTAGTATTGGGGTTATAAAGACGTGTACCCTGTGTCTATGGATATAGAGATAATGCATGAATAGACAATACTGTGTTTAAATAATATAACAGGTTCCACTTTAAATAATGTATTGAATTGATATCTGAAAATATATAAGAAATCATTTATTGATATACAATCATTCATTCCAACCAGTTATAAATCTAATGGTAATATTATGGTTATGGTTCATTATCTAGGGTGTGTGAGATTTCCTTCAAAAGTAATTATGAAAATCAAAAATAATGTGTTTGGAAAGAATTCTCATGAAAAGACCAGTCAAGAAACATGGAGAAATATATGTGTTCTGAAGGAGAAAGTGATTGAAAGTGAAACAAATGCCAATAAAATTGCAAACTTATGGATGAAATATATATCCAATGATGTGCATGAACTAAAGAAATAGTAATGTACAAGTGTTGAAAAAAATGAACTTCAAAATACACATCATGTCCCATAGGAGTCTACTTGCATTGATGTTAAACTGAGTCAGTTACTGTAGAAATATTAGGATTTGTATACACCATTCACTTAAGTTAGTTTTCAGTGTTGGAAACAAATAGGTATTCCAGGTGGATGAATATTTCTGAAAATAATCTTGTGAAAAGATTATTATAAATCCACATACATGAATATGAATGAATTTAGGAAATGTATAATAAGACACATATATTTCATATTTTGAAAAATCTGGAGAGTATATATATATATATATATATATATATATATATATATATATACACACACAGATATTAAAAATTAGCACTATATGCCAATTGAAATTCACCATGAAATATATATTATCCACAGATCAAAAATATTCATTTTACTGAACATGGATTTATATATAATGTTGTTCAGCTAGGAAGCTCACCCATAGGGTGAATGTTCAGTTCCAATAGCATTTAGGAGGAGTGATCTCTTCTCACAATTTGTATCTGCCTATTCAGGTACCACACAATAGTGTACATGTGGTACCAGGTAGGATTATACATGTGCTTATAAAAATACATGTGCTGAATACGCTACAGCGAAAGGGAGACAGAAATTCATATATTTGTTAACTTTAAAAACACATTGAGAACTATTTCAACAAAAAAATGAGTAGATTTATAACTCCTACTCTATATAATGCAAAAGGCAAGTCCAACTATACACTGTGCCTTTTCTGTACTGCTTGTATTTCAATTCTGTTTGGGTTATTTTTCTCCATCATATTAGGATTAGTAGACAGAGTTTAGTAGGGTATGGGGTAGTGTCAGTGTTTCAGTATTTCAAATGGAAAATTGGAAAATGAATCCAATGTGTATGCAAATATGTGCTACACAAAAATCCACCCACTCTCATCCAGAACAATTACTTGACATTACCTTCGCCCCAATTAAGACACAATTAGAGGAGAAGAGTTATAAAATTTGTGAATACATATCTGGAATGGAAATTGCTCAGGAGTTCACAACTTTGGAGGTGCAAGAGGAGTTTCCAAAAGTAAGGGACAGGATAAAACTCCACAATCATGGAGCTCTGTTGGCCTAAAGACTTCTTGAGAAACTTCCTCTGAGGTTGGGCACTTGAAATATATGTTGTTGTCAGGAGCTTTATCTTCCTTTGTAGTGAGACCATCAAAGCTGGGTCTGCATATATGTGACCTGGAGGACATGGTCTCTTATATTCCAATGAACATTAGGCAGCAATGCTGAATTCTCTCTTTATAGATATCTGTGGCCACTGGGGGCTAAGTGTCTCTCCGTGTGGACTGTGAAGCTATTTGGTCATCCTCCACTTTTTGTGGTGTTTCTTGCTGCAGCATTGGGAGTTTGGTATTTGCTTCTCGAAAAACAAAATGTTCAACTTGGACACAGTGCTGGAGGGAGTTCTGTCATGTGTCGTGTGTCAGGGTCTACAGGAGAATGCACCAAATAGGCTTCTATCACACATAGGTTGCCCCCTTGACCATAGCAACCTGATTCTGAACATTGCCCTGAAATTTCTCCATATAACAAGATGCCTTTACATACAAGGTTCTGCTGGCTGCACCATGTCAGTCGCAACCCATTTGGAAGTAAATGGCAGATCCACATGGCCCCACCACAGATCTTTTATCACACACATGCACAACACTGTTCTATGACCACTAATTAGGAGGCTCCAACGTACTGACATCTCTGTTCTACACCATTATCATGAAACCCAGTCAATCAAGGCACTGTCTTGTACACTTGAATTAGCAACAGGACATCGAAGGTTCTCCAGTGCCACCTGGTCAAGGGAATTTCAAGAATGTCATGGTATTTATGTAGCCATTTTTCAAGGATGAAGTTGGAGGCACTGTGGGTTTCCATTCATTCAGGAACCATTAAAGGTTGAGGAAGATCATTTCAATGAAAGCTCTGGAGAAATTTCACAGGCAAGGCTTCCCAAAGAGTGGGCAAAAGGTTACATGAAGCCAGGCACATAGAGGTCTACAATGTGAGGTCCATGTGTGTTTTGACTCTCAACTATGGATTCCAAGGCTTTCAGAATAAAATCATATGGTATCATGGCTGAGATTCCCTGTGCTCTGTGGAAAGCCGCCCTTGGTCTAGATCTCAGTTTCCAAGGGCGACTCTCATGCGTGGCCTCCAAAAATGCCAACACAAATCATGGCAATTCTTCTCTGAGGTCAGTTCCACAACGCAGTCTCAAAGGGGAATCACATCAGAGTTTAAACGCCGATGGACCCAGTCATCTTTTCCAACCACCACACTAATGACCACAATTAAAACCAAAACACTTCCATATAGCCCTCATATTCTTCCATATAGATACTAATCGTAATCTCTGGCTGGAGGTTTCCATGAGGGGCACATTCAAAGACAGTGTCCAAAATACGTTCTCTTGCCCCTCATTTGCCTAAAGTCATTGTGGCCGGGACACCTTTCCTGTGAACCAGGAGTGATCAAATAGGCCTGCTCTTAATACTGCTCTGATTCTCCAATTTGAGGTAAACTGACAGTCAGGTATAGATTCTTTATGTGATTTGGAGTCATGAGGAAACCCAAGCACCTCTGCAGGGCTTTGAAGTACTAATTTTACCCAAAGGATTCCTATTCTCACTTGATGGATGTCAGGAAACTAATAGAGAAAGGCAAGAAGCTTCATCCACAATAACTGATCTTTTTGCCATTTTGGTTTTGGATGCACACATGGCATCTTTTTTAGATCCATCTGGTTTTGAGAATCTAAGCCACAACCTGACACAGGGCCAAGATACTGATTCAGACACATCCATTTCCAAAGCAATTAAGGAAAGAGCCACAGGTGATGCCCATTCATTTCCATTTGAAAACTATTTTCTTCAGGCTTCACAAAGTGTGACCTGAGGCAAAGACCTTTCTGACATTCAGGGCAACAGAAAAATAGGTAACTAAAAGGCCCAAAGCAGGGTTTCTCCACTGAGACTTTTCTATTCACACTGATATTTGAGTTTTCTGAGATGATCACATTTCCTTCAGCTATTCAGTACATGGCCATTTCACAGAGCTTGGAGGTGGTAAATATCTTGGACACAAAACCATGAGCCTATTCTGGAGAGTTGAGAGAATTCAGGAAGAAAACTGAAACTTAGGAATATAATAGGTGTTGCACATCAATAAGGCTGCCCACTCTCTATTCATACATTGGGCAGGATGAATGCTGGGAGCTTTCTACTAGACACAACACATCCATTGATGCATTCTCTTTTCTATTGTCTACAACCACTGACACAGTAAGATACACAGACATAGAAACACTCGCCTTGCCAAACGACATACAAGAAACAGTCTACCCCAAAACAAACAAACCGACTTTCCTACCTATTCTCAGAACATGAGACAAAACCACATACTCACACCCACACTCAAAAAGGCACCTCCTTCCCCCAAGTAGGTCTCTGACTATATGGAGTGTCCTCTGACTGGTGAGCCATACTTCGTTCCCCCGAAATGGCCTGTACGGTCTCAGATCTTGTCTCCTTTTTCAACTCAGTGAAGTTGCCAGCAGCCAGTGGTGAGCAACTACCTACTTTCCCAGGAAAGGACCCTCTTCATAGCTATTCTGTAATTTGACCATCCTCACATCAGTAGGTACCAAGAAAGACTGACTATGTCCATGGTAAATACAAACAATTGAGCCCACTGGAACGGGGACTGGGACTGGCTCTGGGTGCCTGGCTTCCTGGATACCAAGTTCAGAGAGTTCCATCAACAAGGAATTTAAGTAGGTCAATTCTTTCAGGAACTGAGTGAGGTCACTGCCGTGACAACCACTTTGTCCTAACAATTGCTTCAGTTGCTTCCAAGTGTCCCATGAGATGGAGGCTGCCCCTACTTCCTGTGACACTTTCACAAGTTAGAATGGTATGTAAACCATAGGCACCCAGGAACAGCTCTCCACACAGGCCTGGTTTGGTCCATCTTCTCTACATTAAGAAGAGAGAGGCTGATTCAGACACATCCCTTCATTCTGACCAGGGTTTTTGCATTGGAAGATGACTTTTGCTCTCTTAGTTCCTCAATAGCTGCCTACATCTTATCCAGGGATCATTTCTGCATGGACATTTTAGGTTATCAGCAGGTGGAAGATCCCCTACATTCCTGTATTGTAAGACGAACTCTGTACCTGCTCTTCTGTAAAGTGAGATTGAGAAAAGAGTGTATGGTTACGGTTAATAACAGGTTCTATTTGGGTTCGGAATCATTGTGCAAGATGATTAATGGTATTGGGAACCTGCAATATTTTCAAAAATATACAGGGGAAATATAAGTTTGAAAACAGAAATCCAGGTAAGATTTGAAGCCCAGAAAGGCATTAGGCCTTTGAGTGGAATACTTAGCTTTGAATTATATTCTGCACAGATGTCTCAGATGAATCGATATACAATTGCCTTGTACCTTGGATGATTGAATGTCAAAGAGAACATCCAGTCAAAAAGTGATAGTCGGTACGATTAAGACGAAAGTCGGTAGGTTTAGAAAGAAGAGTGAGTATAAGAGTGGGACCAAAAGTTCTTTAGCAATAGGCTTTCGGGTAGACAGTGAATGTAAATGTCAGCACATGCGAAGAGTCAGTCACAATAATGAACTGGGATAATATGTAGGGAAGCAGAAATCAATAGAGACATTAGGAAATCAGGCAAAGTATAAATTGTGTGGTAGGATTACACATTTTCAACAGGATTGAGGTTGAATATATAATCTTAGGAAGAAACAAATATGTATTCACCAATAGTATTGACATTAGAGAGCATTAGGCAACCTGGACATGGATGTTTTTAGTAACGCATGCTCACTTTCACTTAGGCTTTGGTACAATCATAAGTGTGACATTTTCATAATGTGTCCAGAATATTACTGTGATAAAATGTATATGTAGATCAGGTGACATGAGTATTTCTGCCAACATTTCTGGGAGCTACATTTTGAAGATGAATAAATTAGTATTGGGGATACAAATAGATGTACCCTGTGTCTATAAATATAGAAATAATGCATGAATAGACCATACTGTGAATAAATAATAAAAGTGGTTCAAACTTTAAATAATGGATTGAATTGATATCAGAAAATATACAGGGAATCTTATATTGATATACAATCATTCATTCCAATCAGTTACACATGTAATGGTAAAATTAGGGTTATGGTATATCATGAAGAATGTGTGAGTTTTGCTTCAAAATGATTATGAAAACCCAAATGAATGTGTTTGGAAATAAGTGTCATGAAAAGACCATTCAGGAAACTAGGAGTAATACATGTGTTCTGAAGCAGGAAATGATTGAAAATGAATCAAATGCGAATAAATTTGTGAACTTGTGGATGAAATATATATCCTATGATGTGAATAAACTGAAGAAATTGTAATGTACCAGTGTTGAACAAAATGAACTTCAAAATACACATCATGTCAGATAGATTTCTACTTGCATTGATGTTAAACTGTGTCAGTCACTGTAGAAATATTAGGATTGTATGCACCATTCACTTAAGTTAGTTTTCAGTACTAGAAAACAAATATGTATTTCATGTGGATGAATATTTCTGAGAATAATCTTGTGAAAAGTTGATTATAAATCCACATACATGAACATAAATAAATTTAGGGAGTGTATATAAGACACATATATTTCATATTTTGAAAAATCTGAAGAGTGTATATATATACAAAACACACACACAGACAATAAAAAGTAGCAATATATATGCCAAACAAAATTCATCATGAAATATATATCATCCATAGATGCAAAAATATTTATGTTACTGAACATGGATTTATGTAAAATGTTGTTCTACTAGGAAGCTCACCCATAGATTGAATTTTGAGTTCCAACAGCGTTTATGGGGAGTGATCTCTTCTCACAATTTGTATCTGCCAAGTCAGCCTCCTCACAAGAATGTACGTGTGATTCCAAGTAGGATTCTATATGTGCAGATAAAAATACATGTGTTGAATAGGCTACAGAGAAATGGAGACAGGAATTCACATATTTGTTAACTTTAAAAACACATGGAGAACGATTTCAATTAAAAATTAACTAGATTTATAACACCTACCCTATATCATGCAAAAGGCAAGTCCAAATATACACCATGCCTCCTCTGAACTGCTTGTATTTCTATTCTGTTTGGGTTATTTTTCTCCATCATATTAGGATTAGTAGTCAGAGTGTAGTAGGGTATGGGTTAGTGTCAGTTGTCCCGGCCGGCCGCACACATCAATGTGGGCAAGGAACCTAGTTGGGGAGGAATGAAGGGACAAGAGACACGAGAGATTACAGCAAGACTGGAGTTCTGATCATGCTGCAAACTTTTATTGTTCTCACATTGGAATTTATATGTTGTGGATGGGAAAGCTCTCTTATCGGCAGTTGCTGGATGTCTTCAGAAAGTTTGATAACCTCAGGATGTTGCAGGAAGACAGATGGCTGCAGGATGTCTCAGGGAGATAGATGGCTGCGGGATGTCTCCCAGGCAGGATATCTCCCAGGGGGCTGTTTCTTTTCAGTGTCAGGCTATTCTTTGAAGGAGAACTTCCTTCTAGCCCCTGACCTCTCTTTCTTATATAAAATATTTGACCATACCTTACCGGCCAATGTTTTAGGGGGTGATAGAGGCTCTGTTTCTCTAGCAGGCCTTAGAATATCTCCTGATTCGAGAGAGCATGTTTACTAGGAGATTTCGTGGTGGCCTTGGCATGTTTTGGGAGGAGACGGCTTTGAGGGGGAAGCAGGCCGACCACCATGCACCAGAGCGTGTCACTAAGAGGTCTTCTGTTTTGGGATCCGTGGATACATCCTCCTGCAGTCCATCCTGCACCCTCCGTTATTATGGCCCAACGTCCTCACTCCATGGGTGCATCCTCCCCCAAGTGGAGGGGCCCATGGAGGACGAACCCTTATGGCAATGGCAGAAGATGGTTGGTCAGAGCTGTTACTTATAGTTTAATGTAAGAAAGAGAGATCTGTGGGGATGTAAACTTAAGAAATAAGCATGTGAGAAGGGTAGAACATCCTTTTAAATGTTGGCAGCATGGTCTTCCATCTCCAGGCGATGATAGAGGACCTGTATGGGCTTAGAGGCCAAAATATTAATCTGTTCTATAATAAATTGTACAAGCCTGTTTATAATGCAGGGTCCTATGCACACCATTAAAAGTAAACCCAACAAAGGGCCTAATAGGGGAAGAAGGTAGGGTAGAAATCCATTAAACCCAGTCCAGAGGGGATTTTCAAAAAGTTCCCTTCATCTCTTTTCTAGATCTTCTTGAAGCTGCTTAATTTTAGTGTGTACTATGGCTGATTTATTGGCATTAAAGCAGCATCGTTCCCCTAAGGCCAAGCAAATACCTCCCTGGTTAGCTGTCAGTAAATCTAAGCCTTCTCTGTTTTGAAGGAACACTTCTGCCAGCGAGTCTACTAGGTCCTGCAAATCTTTAATGGTTCCTGATATAGTTTGTACATCATTTATAAGTTGTTGAGACAGGCGACGCTAAGAGTGTATAGCCATGCCTAAGCCAGCTGTACCTGTGGCCACAGTAGCTGTTATTCCAAGGCTGGCAACGAGTGGTAAGGCCTGTATTGCCCGCCTGTGTCTTTTGACTGAGGTGTCTAGACTAGGAATGCATAGAGTTTCGTCTCCTGGGACAATAGTTATATCAGGGAGTAATAAGGCAAGAACACAGCCAACGGTCCAATTCGATGGAAGCCTCGGGAAGGCCGAGTTTCCTCCACACATAAAAACTGTGCCATTGGAGGGACAAAGAGATGGGGTGGATGAGGAATAGTTTTGTACTGTTGAGCAATTTCCAAAGGAAGTAACTCCAACATCAATATCATAGGTATTATTTTGCATCGCGCCTAAAAGACATATTGTAAAAGTGCCTATAGACTGTACTTTTAAATGAAATCTGGGTTGGCATGTATTATCATCGTCTATGATAGAATTAATAGGAACTGCCATAGGCATGATTGCCCCTGTTGTCATGGAGAGCCAGCAATCACCAGCAAAGTTGGGGTTGGAATTATTAAGCAAGGAGAAGGTAGTTTCCAAAATATCTAATGTATTGTTATCTAAACCTGGGAGCTGGCATTTTGGCTATATTAAGGGATGATATGTGAGCTCAGGGATTTGGGGTTTCAAAAGTTTGATTATCTGAGGATGCTTGACAGCATAAGGGAATCCTCCACCATCAGTGACCCCTGTAGGTGCCTTAATGGGGCAGCAGGAGGGTTTACCAACAGGGCCTTGGCACCCAGCTGACTGTAGCTTGGTGTATTTGCCTTCTCCTCCCCGGTCAAAAAGAACGGGGGTATAATGAATAGTGGTCCCTCCTGCTGCATGAGTTTTAGTTAGGGAGGCTTCAAAAAATTGTTCTCCCTGCTTGTTAACACAAATTGAGGCCGACGCATAACAAGTGACATGCATCGCTTGGGTATGCGTTCAAGTTGCAGAACAATTTTGGAGAGCTTTACTTGTACTAGGGGGAATAATCTTTGGCTTGTTAACACATACCAATTTAGGCTGATGAACTCCTCTGAGTTTATGGTCAACCTCGGCCCGGAGGTAAGCCACCTTAGTCACGCAGTCAGCAGTCTGGGTCAAACTAGTGGGAGCCTGAGTCCAAGATCCTCCCTTGCGTTCACAGGGAGGGCCAAAAATGTTCTCCATGATGTTGGAAGGTGGAGGGTCAAAGCCTCCGTGTACAATCCTGTTCAGCATAAGTGCCTTAAGTAGGATCCTCACACAGATTGTTGGCTGCATCTGAAAAAGAGGAAAATTTGTCCTCAGGGGGAGGGCCTCCATCCCCGTGTTGAGGTAAGCCATTAACCTGTTTAACCAGGCGTTCTGGTAACCATCTTGGGGCTGCTTGCTCTTCGTCCAAAACACAAGCTGAGCCTCGTCCACAGATGAGGACAGGACCTGGGCGTTTCCATTTATTTGTAAGGGGATTGTGCCACATAACAGGTGGGCGAACAGAATTGGACGAGGATTGCCTGTGTCAGTCTGCAGCCGAATGGCCTTCATTGTCTAGGGAAAGAAAAATAAGGGCAAATAATGCATGATTAAGGCGATGCCTGTGAGTGGTAAATACAAGTGCAGAAGCATTAATGCGGGTTAGCCAAGTCTTTAGGTAAGGTGGGCACGTTCCACAATGCCTGAGGCTTGTATGGAATTCCAGTAGTATGCCAAATTTGCGAGGTAGCACAAAACTGTTTAAACTTGGCACTGGTATATGCAGGACAATTATCTTTTTTTAATATGTATTGGTTTACCCATTACAGAAAACGCTAAAACAAGATGAGAAAGGACATCTTTGATAGCCTCTCCAGAATGTGGTGATGCGAAAATAAGGCCACTGAAGGTATCTACAGAAACGTGTACATATTTGGTTTTTCCAAATTCAGAAAAATGAGTAACATCCATTTGCCAAAACTGATTGGACAGTAATCTTCGGGGGTTAACTCCCAAGTGTTGAATGGGGAGGGAGACAGGGCAACCAGGGCATGCTTTTACTATTTCTCGTGCCTGTTGCCTGGTAATTTTACATAGTTATCGAAGGTTCTGGGAATTTAGATGGTGAAGATTGTGTAACTCCGTGGCCTTTTGAGTGCAGCCAACAAAAATTGGAAAGATGAAACGAGTTGCTGCATCAGCTTTGGCATTACCTTGTGTTAGAGGGCTGGGAAGATCAGAGTGTGCCCTGCTGTGTCCTAAGAAAAATGGGTGTTGTCTGGCCTGAATTAGCTGCTGAAGCTGGTGAAACCGATGGGCGACATTGGAAGAAGCCTTAATGGTGGGTGAAATCTCAAGCAGGCGCACAGAATGAGCAATGTAGGCACTGTATGTATAAATATTAACAGGATTATCAAAAAATGTTTTAAAAACTTGTGTTATTGCAAACAATTCCACAAACTGTGCTGAATGATAGACAGTATAAAAGGTGTTAGGCTGGTTATTGACAACAAAGACTGCTCGGCCATTACTGGAACTGTCTGTAAAGACAGTAAGGGCTTGAGGAATGGGAGCCTTTTGAGTAATTTTGGCAAAAATAAATGGATGTAACTGGACAAAATGTAAAAGGGGGTCATTGGGTAGGTGGTTATCAATTGTTCCCAAAAAGCCTGATAAGGCAATACGCCATTCATCCTCCGTCTGTAGTAAAAATTGGATTTGGTCTTTAGTATATGAAATTAAAATATTATAGTGGTCTTTGCCAAAATGTTGTCGAGATAGCAAACGACTTTTAAAAATAATAGAAGCTACCTGAGCAAGAAAAACAGTAATAACCTTGGAGAATGTGGTGGGTAAATGGACCCAAAGCAAAGGCAGCCTTTATTTCTAAAATGTGTATTTCGTTGCCAAAATATTCCTGTGGGTGTATGAGGAGTGTGTAAAATAACCAGAACCGGAGGAAGGTTTTAAGAATGTTCTGTAAAAAACTGTTTGGCAATGGCTTCTGTGACTTGGTTTAATGCCTGTCATGCCTCGGGAGTAAGTTTTTGAGGGGAGGAGGGGTGGGAATCACCTCTCAAAATATCATTAAGGGACAAAAGTACACAAGGTGGTAATTTTAAATATGTTTTTAGCCATTGAATATTCCCCAGGAATTTTTGAAAATCATTAAGGTTTTGAAGATGGTCCACCCATAGTGGTATCTTAGGAATTTGGATCTGATTATCTTGAAGTTTAAGGCCCAAATAGGTATAACAGTCCTGTGTTTTAACCTTATTAGGAGCTATCTGTTGTCCCAAGGAAGTGAGGATTTTGTAAATGTCCAAGTAACAATTATTAAGGTCATGGTTATTAGGTGCAGCAATTAACAAATCATCCATATAATGTAAAATATAAATTTGTGGCCATAGCTCTCTCACAGGGTCTACTGCTTGAGCAACGTATTTTTGGCAAAGACTAGGGCTGTTGGCCATACCTTGGGGAAGAACCTTCCATTGAAATCTCTGCATAGAGCCCTGAAAATTAATGCGAGGGAGACTAAAGGCAAAATAGGGTCTATCCGCAGGATGTAAAGGAATGGTAAAAAAACAATCTTTTAACTCAATAATCATTTTACAATAGTTTTTGGGAATAGCCACTGGTGTGGGAATGCCTGGCTGTAGTGCTCTTATTGGGCACATAGCTTTATTAATGGCACACAAATATTGTAAAAGGCACCACTTGCCTGATTTTTACTTGATAACAAAAATTGGAGTATTCGATGTTGAGGTTGAGGGCTCTACATGGCCGGCTGCCAGCTGTTCCTGCACTAACATGGAGGCAGCCTCCATATTTTCTTGGGTAAGTGGCCATTGATGCACCCACACAAGAGTCTGAGTTTCCCAAATAATTTTATCTCCATGGGGTACAGGAGAGTCAGAGACCGACACTAAAAATCCGAATACCCAAGTCCATATGTATTTGTTTTTTGTATGGGTTTTATTGGCTCAACCAGTCCTTGTCTCAGTCTCCCAAGGCCTGTACCAGGGACAAAATTTATATGAAGCATTTGATGAGTTACCATGGAATTGGGAATGGCATGAATAACTTCCATTTGACTCAAAATATCTCGGGCCCATAGGTTAACAGGGAGGTCAGGAACAACGAAAAGAGTGACAATTCCCTTATTACCCTCTTTATAAGTCCAGCTAAGAGCCGTAGAGCTGACCAGAGGATTTTTTGACTGTCCTATGCCTTTAAGGTCAGTCAAGGATGAGGTGAGGGTCCAAGCTGATGGCCAATATTTTTGAGAAATAATTGTGTCATCAGCTCCAGTATCTAGAAATCCTTGGAATTCCTTTCCTTCAATAAGTAAGGAAATCGTGGGTCTTTTGTGAGAAACGGGTTGAACCAAATTTACATCAGAGCAGCCCAAGGAGGCAGTCCCCTGCGGTAGGTTTGGGCGGTGGAAGTGCCTCCTGGATTCAAGGGAAGGAGTATTAATTGTGCAAGACTTGTTCGTGCTGGGATGGCCACAACTCCATTAATAGCTGTGGCCAGTATTTTTTTCTCCAGTGAATTCATTATTATTAATGACATGGAAGACCTGAATACCATGTAAGTTAGTAGAGGCTCTCCCAAAAATAAGGGCACACATATGAGATTGAGGGGGACCCATAATTCCAGTGGGTATTATCTGGGGTCCTTGCATTGAGTCCAATATAGTATTGGTGATGGCACAGAGGTCCAATCCTGCGCTGCCTGGAGTGGTTAGTTGGAGGGAGGCAATTGTGGAGAAGAATTTTGAGGTAGGTTGGGAGTTTGGGAGGGAACAAATCTTATTGCCCCTGGGTTTGTCCTGGGGGATGTCGTGGCCCGGGGCTGTCACCGCAGGGAGTTTCCCAAGAAGCAGGAAAAAATAGGCTGTCTGAGGGCATTTGTCTTAGATCTACACTCACTGGCCCAGTGATGACCTTTACCACATCTAGGGCAAAGGATAGCTTGGGGCGGTATAGCCCCAGTTGAAGGAGACGCTATTCCTAGGCTTTTTTTGCCTGTCGGACACTTGCCTGCAAAATGGCCAGGTTGTTTACAAGTAAAGCAAGTACGTGAGCCAGGATTGTGAAAGGTCTTGGTAAAGGTGGCACCTAGGGCAAGACCCATGGCATGGGCTGCACCTACCCCTGCATAGAGTCTAATAAAGTCAGAAAGTTTCCCTTTATCCTTATGTGGTTGAAGAACATCCTGACATGCCAGGTTGGCGTTTTCAAAGGCAAGATGTTTTACAAAAGCGCTTTTGCTTTCGCTTGGTCCAAGCAAGCATTCCACAGCTAGGTTAAGCCGGGGAACAAAGTCGCTATAAGGCTCGTCGGGCCCTTGTCAAATTTTTGCCAGGGAAGTGGTAGCCGAGGCTTTTGAGGGAGGTGTCTCCAAGCATGTAAGCCAGCCATCTGAATCTGCATCAAAAGTCCAGAAGGGAAATGTGCCTGTTTATTTTTATTGTCAAAAGGCTCATTGCCCACTAGCTTAACATAAGTCCTGGATTTAGAGAAGGCCTTAGTTAAAATTTTTTGAGCAGTTTCCCGACAGTGCTCTTTGAAATCTGCATTCCATAACAGGAAGTCTCTGGCACTGAGGGTAGCTTGGTCTAAAAATTTCCAATCATTGGGAGTAAGTCATTGTGTGCTGTGGCTTTCTAATAAAGCCAACGTGTAGGGTGCAATGGGGCCATAGTGAGCACAAGCCTTTTTAAGTTTTTCAGGAAAATGCAGGCTTAATTTTTTGTAGACTCTGGGTTCCTGCCTGCCTAGGGCTGAACTCCTCATCCTCTGAGTCCTGATCTCCTTAATCCATTTCCCCGCTTCCTCCTCTTTATCCTCGTCTAATTCTTTGACCTCAGCCTGGGCAGGCTTATCTATCAGACTGGTGGTGACTGGGAAGGCAAGCACAGGTCAATGGAGTGGCTTCGCCTTTGTATTAGACCACTGTAGGCCAGTTGCTTTGACTCCATACCTAAGGCTAATGAAGAGAGCTCAGAGTAAAGGGATCTTAATTCTTTTAAATGTTGGATCTGTTCCTGTGTATGTTGAAAGGATGCTCACAAAGGAGCCAGTTTAGGCAAGGGAAGTGGGGAGAAAATATCGGGGGGGGGGGGGCATTTGTTCCCTGAAGGGCCAGAGCACAAAAGGCAGGAGGGATATAGGAGGGAGGTGGATGTGTAAGTCCTATAGGCTGTGGCAGGGTCTTGAGAGGTGGAGGGTCTTCTGAATGGTAGCGAGCTGCTTCCTTCTCCAAGGTAGCCTCCTCCCCAGGGGTCAATGAGTCTCCGGTATTTAAAACTGGATAAAGGCAGTTGGTAATCATTGGAGCCTTATTCATTAGGGTGGTATTTTGAGGGGGACCAGGAAGGTTCCCACGGTCCTGGGGAGCCTGAGAAGGGTCTATGTCTATACTAACTGATGGGCATGCCAAGGGGATATGAGAAGTATTTGCATAGTCTCTTTCCCAACGTTGACAACTTTTAAGGTACCATTGTCAAAGGGTGAACATTTAAGAATTCTATTAATTAAGTTACAGTAAGAAAAGGTGGGAACAGGCACTTTTTCTGGGCCAAAGGATTCATAATAATCTTTTAAACAGTCTCCTACTCTAAGCCATCTTTTACCATCAATGGTCCTTTCAAGAGGAAACCATGGACACTGCTCTCTTATGTGTGAAAAGAAAAAAAATTTAAGTCTTTTTTCTTAATACGCGCCCCCATGTCTGGAAGGACTCCTTGTAGCCTGACAAAAACAAATCATGTGACGAAACTGCTTGCCCCATGGTGGGTCAATCACCGTGTGTCATCCCCACCCTCCTCCTGGATCTGTCTCTCGGTGGTGTCTTCTGCGGTTATTGCAAGCTCCGCTTGACCAAATCTTCCAGGAGGACGGGGTCCCCCTCAATCAAAAGCTCGAGCCCCAGTCAGTGGGCGCCAGATGTCCCGGTCGGCAGGACACATCAACGTGGGCAGCGAACCTAGATAGGGAGGAATGAAGGGACAAGAGACACGAGAGATGACAGCAAGACAGAAGTTCTGATCAAGCTGCAAACTTTTATTGTTCACACATTGGTATTTGTATGCTGGATGTGGGAAATCTCTCTTATCGGCACTTCCTAGATGTCTTCACAAGGTGAGATAACCTCAGGAAGTTTCAGAAACACAGATGGGCACAGGATGTCTCAGGGAGACAGATGGCTACAGGATGTCTCCCAGACAGGATGTCTCCTGGTGGCTGTTTCTTGTAAGTGTCAGGCTATTCTTTGAAGGAGAATTCCTTCTACCTCTGACAGTCAGGGATTCAGTATTTCGAATAGAAAATTGGAAAATGAATCCAATGTGTATGCAAATATATGCTACCCAAAAGTCTTCCCACTCTCATTCAGAACAATGCCTTGACATTACCTTCACCCCAAGTAAGACACAATAAGAGGAGAAGAGTTAGAAAATCTGTGAATACACATCTGGAATGGAAAATGCTCAGTAGTTAACAACGTTGGAGGTGGTAGAGGTGTTTCGAAAAGTAAGGTACATGGTAAAAACTCCACAAACATGAAGCTCTCTTGGCCTAAAGACTTCTTGAGAAACTGCCTCTGAGGTTGGGCACTTGAAATATATGTTGTTGTCAGGAGTTTTAACTTCCTTTGTAGTGAGACCATCAAATCTGGGTCTGCTTCTGTGAAACCTGGAGCACATGGTTTCTTTTTTTCCAATAAACATGAGGCAGCAGGGCTGAATTCTCTCTTTGTAGGTAATTTGTTGCCATTTGGGGGCAAAGTGTCTCCCAGTGTGGACTTTGAAGCCATTTGGTCTTCCTCTACTTTTCATGGTGTTTCTTGCAGCTACACTGGGAGTTTGGTATTTGCTTCATGAAATACGAGGAGGTCAACTAGGACAGAGTGCTGGAGGGAGTTCTGTCACGTGTGTTGGTTAAGGGTCTGCAGGAGAGTGCACCAACCAGGCTTCTATCCCACATAGCTTGCCTCCTTGACAATAGAAATCTGATTCTAAACATTGCCCTGAAACCTCTCCGTATAACAAGATGCCTTTACATACAAGGGTATGGGGGCTGCACCATGTCAGTCACAAACCATTTGGAAGCCAATGGCAGATCCACATGACCCCATCACAGATGTTTTAACAAACACCTACACTCCACTGCTCTAGGCCGAATACTCATCGGGCTCCAAATTACTGGCATCTCTGTTCTACACGATTTTCATGAAACCCAGTCAATCAAGGCACTGTCTGGTACACTCATGATCATCTATAAGACATCCAAAGGTTCTCCACTGACACCTGTTCATGAGAATTTCAAAAATTTAATGGTATTTATCTAGCCTTTTTTCAAGGATGAAGTTTGAGGCACTGTGGGGTTTAATTCATTCAGGAACCATTAAATGGAGAGGAAGCTCATTTCAATGAAATCTCTGGAGAATTCTAACAGGCAATGCTTCCCAATGACAGGCTAAAAGGTCACATTAAGCCAGGCGTTTGAGGTCTACAATGTGTGATCCTTTTGTGTTTTGACTTGCAACTATGGCTGCCAATTCTTTAAGAATAAAATCATGTGATATCCTTCCTGAGATTCCCAGTGCTCTGTGGAAAGCCACCCTGGGCCTTGATCTCAGTTTCCAAGGGCGACTCTCATGTGTGGCCTCCTAAAATCCCATCACAATACATGGCAATACTTCTTTGAGGTCAGTTCCATAACTCAGTCTCTAAGGGGAATCACACCAGTGTTCAAGCCCAGGTGGCCTCAGTCATCTCTTCCAACGGCCACAAAAATGACCACAATTAAAACCAAAACACTCCCACATGGCCCTCATCTTCTTCCATATAGACACTAATCATAACCTCAGGCTGTAGGTTTCCATGAGGGCCAAAGCCAAAGACAGTATCCAAAATAAGGTCCCTTTCTCCCATTTGCCTAAAGTCAGTGTGGCAGGGACACCCTTCCTGTGAACCAGGAGTGTTCTAAGAGGCCTTCCCTTAATACTGCTCTGATTCTCCATTTTGTGGCCTAATGACTGTGGGGTTTAGATTCCTTATGTTAATTGGGGTCATGAGAAAACCCAAGCACCTATGGCCTAGCCTCTGTAGTGATTTGAAGAACTCATTTGACCCAAAGGATCACTATTCTCAAAGATGGAGGTCAGGAACCTTACAGAGGAAGGTGAGAGACTTCATCCACAATGACTGCTCTTTTGGCTATTTTGGTTTTGGATACACACATGGGATTTTTTTAGATCCATTAGGTGCTGAGAATCTAAGCCACAACCTCACACAGGGCCAAGAAGCTGATTCACACACATCCCTTTCCAAAGCAATTAAGCCAAGAGCCAAAGGTGATGCCCATTCATTTCCATTTGAAAACACTTCAGTCTTCACAAAGGGGTGGCCTGAGGCAAAGACCTTCCTGACATTCAGGGCAATAATACAATAGGTAAGCAAAAGGCCCAAAGCAGGGTTTCTCCACTGAGACTTTCCTGGTCACACTGATATCTGAGTTTTCTGAGATGCTCACCATTGCCTTCAGCTAAACAGTACATGGCCATCTCACAGAGCTTAAAGGTGGTACATATCTTGGACACAAAACCATGAGCCTATTCTGGAGTTTGGCCAAAATTCAGAAAGAAAATAGGAACTTAGGAAGATATTAGGAGTGGCCGATCCATATGGCAAGCCGCAGACCATTCATAAATAGGACAGGATGAATGCTGGTAAGATTTCTACTAGATAGGACATATGTATTGATGCACTCTCTATTCTAATGTCTACAACCACGGACACAGTGGGATACACAGACATAGAAACACTCGCCTTGTCAAAAGACTTACTAGAAACATTTCACACCAAACCAAACAAAACGACTTTCCTACCTATTCTCAGAACATGAGACAAAATGACAAACCCACACCCACACCCACACCCACACTCACACAGACCCCCAAGCAGGTCTGTGAAAATATGGAGTGACCTTTGACTGGTGGGCCATAATATATTCCCCCATAATGGGGGACATTTAAAGACATTTATTTTTATCTGTTTATCCAATTTAAATTCAACAATTTAAATCATGTGAATTAAAGATCTTTAGATCCACTTTGTAAAATTTGTTTTTATGAGCGTTGTTTTTATGAGTGCACTTTATATATGTTAATTTGTGTATCATATATATGATATACGGACATATGTATATATAGATATACAACACATAATGACAGTGTGTACACATAATAATAGTAAAGGTCTTGTAGCTTTTCACAGGTGAAATATCCATTGCAATGTTTCAAAAACTCCACAGTTGGTCAAAGATAGAACTGATCAGAAAAACATTAACCTAGGTCTGTAGGATCAAAATCATGAGCTCAAAAAAAAAAGAAAGAATCTAAGGAAAAAAATAAGAGTTCTAGAAAAAATGACTGCTAATTAATTAGTAAATACCATACAATTTAACTTTTTTTTTCTCTTAGGCCTCAGATCAGTCTCCTACTAAGTTAGCAGGCTTCTTTCATTTGCATTTCAACATAAGTCCTGGCTGATGTCCAGAAGGAACAGGGAAAAGCTGCTAATCTGAGCAGACACCTCAGGCCTAAGGCATTTCAACCATAATATTCAGGTTTGGATGTTGAAAATTATAATACAAGTTTAAGATACAATTCACAAAATTTTATATCTTTACATCTTTTTTTGTCAACAGATACCATACTATGATTTACTATCCTTGTCCAATTTAATGCACTGCTACACACAGTGACATTTTCCCAGGCTACCCAGTTCAAAATTGGTGAAAAATAGCCTGAATGATTGGGAAGTTACTTGCCAACTTGGAAGTTGTGTTGTTTAGTTTTCCATCCTAAGTATTTAAGTTCTCTGACATGAATTATCTGAAATCATAAACTAAACAATTACCTAAACCCGACTTTTAACTGCAAGATTGTGCAATGCTTTAAAAACCCATTCAGATACCAGATTGTTACAATAAAACATCATCATTTAGACACACATTCAGCTAAGATCATTCCCAAGAAACAATTTATAATATCAACATATCATTGCACATGTCTTAAAGGGCCAGAAAAAAAGACACAAGACAGACAGAAAGGAGCTCCAGAATATGGCTGACAGACAGAAGCCTTTAAAACAGAGCAGATAAGAGAAAAATCAACTACACCAGTGGAACCATAGATGTCCCCACAAGGGAACCAGATGTTTTCACAGAGGGACAACCTGAAATGTAATATCAAGGGTCTCCATGGTTACTTTACTGCATTTAGTGTCCCCTTTTTCTTTTTCTCTTTTTTAAAAAAACAGAGGTGGCATAATCCTTACAGTGCAGGGAAGGAAGGAGGTAACTCTCTGAAAAAACAGGGCTTTGGCAGCTGCTGGGAGTCGCTCAGTCCCTCCTTATACTTACAGGATTAGCTCTTCTGGTTTCGTTGCACCCCAAGCACGCTCCATCTCCTAACATTTCAGTAGTCAGCTCTCAAAAATTTCCGGGGCGGTGGGGGGTACCAAAATTTGTAACTTAAAGTTCACTTCCTGAATTTGAAGTCAATTCATGCCAATTTAATAATGAGGACAGGGTTTGAGAAAAAGAAAAAGGGAGTTTTACTGCTTTGCTAACAAAGGAAAAACACAGGGGTCTCTGCCCAAAGGTTGTAACTCTCTTTGTCTGAAGGGACAAGGGGTTTTAAAGGAGTTTCAATTGTTAACCTGGGAGATACTCAGTTCTTACGTCCCCAGCAGGCATTGCCCTGTGCAGTGTGTGTGCTCCAGGCAGCCAGCTAGTGGCTTCTCTTATCCTGCTTAACAAAGGGGGGTAAAGTTCATCACAGTTCTTTAAAACACAGTTCAAAGGGATGTCAGTCTTACATGCTTTATTACCCATTTTCATGTCCAATATCCTTAAGTTTTTTCCACAGAAATCACACAACAAAACACACAAAAACAAACAAACAAAAAACTTGTAGAACACAGAAAAAAAAACACAAAAAAAACAGAAACTCGGCGCAGAAACAGAAAAACAGAGGAGCAATGGAACATCTTGCTAATGCTCCGGGATAGGAACTTCTGTGTGTCTGTTGGCACCTCTCTACCCTTTCAGAGGAATTCACTACAGAATAGAACAGAGGACAGAATGATTCTCGTTACTGTCCCAGACAGGAGTATATGTGTGCCTCCCCAGGCCACCTCTCTGTCATCAGAAGAGATCTCCCTTTACCGGATATCAAATGTTATATAGGTGCTACTTACCAATGGAGGCCTCCTCCACCATGAGCTTGCTAATTGTTTTAGTGCGGTGGTTCACTGCAGTTCTCCCCGGACCAAAAGCTCACTCCAAGGCCTTGGAACTTGCCTCTCCAGGACGGAGCCCTGGAGGGAAGGCCAGCTTCAGAATTTCCAGCAGTCTGGTCTTGTGATCTGTTGGGGCAGGTTCATCTCGCTGCGGAACTACAAAATGTTAGACCACGATTCAAGAAAAGACCACTGACTCCAATTAAAGTCAAATTAAGACAAGCTTATTATTTTCAGTGGCCGGGCTGCATCTTCCTCTCAAAATAGTGGAAACAAGACAGCAAACCCACCTCTCCTACAGCCCAGCTTTATAGCCCAGAAAGTTACACAAAAGGGGCGTTACAGAAAACAGAATTTTGATAAGCATCAGACTAATTTTTGTTTACATTTTTTTTTGCTGGCCCTAGAATCAGAAATTATGAGGACCATTAGAGCCTCAGAGAGGGTCGTTGTATGGTCAGGGAAGGCCATTATTTATGAGGCGTCACTGAAGTTTCAGAGAGGGCTGCGATCTGGTCAGAGAGCTAGGCATGGGGGAGTTCAAGGCACGGGCAGGCATTTCAAGCAGGTTCAGAATTTGCAGTAATTTATACTAAAGCCAAAATTATCTTTTCATGGTTTTGTGGAAAGATGGCTCCTAATTTTAATAAAAGCTTAGGTTGGGTGTATCAACCGTGTCCCTTACTTTTGGAAACTCCTCTACAACCTCCAAGGTTGTGAACTACTGAGCATTTTCCAATCCAGATATGTATTCACAGATTTTCTAACTCTTCTCCTCTAATTGTGTCTTACTTGAGGCCAAGGTAATGTCAAGACATTATTCTGGATGAGAGTGGGAAGATTATTGTGCAGCACATATTTGCATATACATTGGATTCATTTTCCAATTTTTCATTCGAAATACTGAATCCCTGACACTAACCCATAGCTTACTAGATTCTAACTACTAATACTAATATGATGGAGAAAAATAACCCAAATAGAATTGAAATACAAGCATTTCAGAGGAGGCATGGTGTATACTAGAATTGCCTTTTGCAAGATAAAGGGTAGGTGTTATAAATCTAGTGAATTTTTTATTAAAATATTTCTCCATGTGTTTTAAAAATGAACAAATATGTCAATTCCTGACTCCCTTTCTCTCTAGCCTATTCCGCACGTGTATTTTTATATGCACATATAGAATCCTACCTGGTATCACACGTACATTTGTGTGAGGTGCCTGACTTGGCAGATACAAATTGTGAGAAGAGATCACTTCTCGTAAACGCTGTTGGAACTAAAAATTCAACCTATGGGTGAGCTTCCTAGTAGAACATTATACATAAATCCATTTTCAGTAAAATAAATATTATTTTTCCATCTGTGGTTGGTATATATTTTATGATGAATTACGTTTTTCATATATATTGCTACTATTTAATGTCTGTGTGTATTTTGTGTGTATGTATGTGATGTATGTGTGCGTGTGTGTGTGTTTATATATATATATATATATATATATATATATATACACTCTAAAAATATTTCAAAATATGAATTACATGTGTCTTATATACACTCTCAAAATTCATTCTTTTTCATGTATGTGGATTAATAGTCAACTTCTCACAAGATTTATCTCAGAAATATTCATCCACTTGAAATATTTGTTTTCTATAACAGAAAACTCACTACAGCGAATGGTGGTTACAAATATCAATATTTCTACAGTAACTGACCCAGTTTAACATCAATGCAAGTGAATTCCTATGGGACATGATGAGTCTTTTGACGTTCAATTTCATTCAACACTGGTACATTAATATTTCTTCAGTTTTTGCACTTCATAATATATATATTTCATCCACAAGTTCACAAATTTATATGCATTTGTTTCACTTTCAATCACTTCCTGCTTCAGAACACATGCATTCCTCCAGGTTTCTTGACTGGTCTTTTCATGAGACTTCTTTCCAAACACATTATTTTCAATTTCCATAATCACTTTTGAAGCAAAACTCACACACATCATGATAAACCATAACCCTAATATTACCATTAGGTGTATTACTGGTTGGAATGAATGATTGTATATCAATATAAGATTCCCTGTATAATTTCAGATGTGAATTCAATCCATTATTTAAAGTTGGAACCAGTTACATTACTTATTCACAGTATGGTCTATTCATGCATTATCTCTATTTTCATAAACACAGGGTACATCTATTTGCAGACCCAATAATAATTTATAGTCTTCAAATATTGCTCCCAGAAATGGCGGAAGAAATACTCATGCACCTGATCTACACATACATTTTGTCACAGTAATATTCTGGACACAAATGCAAAGTTCACACTTATGATTGTACCATATCCTAAGTGGAAAGTGAGCATGGATTCCTAAAACATCCATTTCACCTTTGTCTAATGCTCTCAAATATAAATCCTATTGGTGACTACATATTTGTTTCTTCCTAAGATTATGTATTCAACCTCAAGCCTGTTGAAAATGTCTAATCCTGTCACTCACTTTATACTCCTTCTGAATATACTCACATGAATAGAGCAGAGAGCCCTGAGAACAGCTTAAGCAGAGCTTATATACTTTCCTTGGAGAGGGCAGGGACAGAAATTTATTGATGGGTCAGAGCGAGTGGGCGGTTAGTGTGAAACTGGGTGAGGGAATACATTCTGCAATTTGGCAGTTGGGGACAGCACAATCTGGGAACAAGATTACAAACAGTTCTCAAGATTTCAACAGTGTTTTGTTAAGCATACAGAAAAACAGGAAGTTACAAGTACCTTTTTTATTAACCTTTTATTCCACACTTCTTCTTCTTGCTACTTTTAATCATAAAGGTGATTATTGGGGCATGTCACATTCTATGTCTGCTAGTGGGGTATTACCATAAGTTTAACTTGTCCAATTTGAGCTTGGAGAAAAGAACTTACATGGTTGAGCAAACAGGGTTTTATAGTTAGCAATAATATGAGGATTATTATTGGACAGGCCAGGGTTGATAAAAGCGTAGATAACCAGGGGGACTGTGTGAACCAAGACTCAAACCACCCTTTTGGGGCCTCTCTCTCTCGTTGACGCTTTTCAAGGCATCCTTTTATTTTACTCATAGGTTTTTTTTTACAACCTCAGTATGGTCGGCATCAAAACAACATTATTACATCAATGCAGCACAAAGGCCCCCTTCTCTCATGGAGGGGAGGTCCAACCCTCAACTTGAGTGTAAAACAACTTCAGAGAGAGATGTTAAAGATTCCTTCAAAGCTGTGATGGAGGTTTCTATTATCTTTAATAGAAACCTGCTTCTATTTGGGTCATTTGTTGTGTACCATGAAGCAGGGCAGTGGTTCCTGTTACTACCCCTGCCACAACTCCAATTCCTAATATGATGGCTAAAGTGAGGGATATATGTTCCCAGTGGAACCGGGTTGTATGCCCCCCTGTTTGAACTTCAAATGAACCTTGGTCATTATAGAGCAATCTGGGACACATCTTCACCATTACACAATTAATCACATCTGTTGACCATTTCATGAAAACATAAACAACGTTTAAATATATAGAATTATACTGTTGTAGGGACGGACAAGGCACGGCACCTAAGACAGCACCAAAGACAGGAAAACAGTCTTTTTTGGTTGCAACCAGATTCAGGGGGCATTGCTTCTGTTGTAATCAATTAACTCCCTTAACCCCAATTTTAGGTAGTTTTAGAATTTTGTACCCATCATGAAAGAGAAGGGACTCAGAAGTTCACAGTCTGCAGAAATTCACAAAACGAAGCTTTTTTTTTTTTTCTGTTTTTTCCTCTATTGTGGGCAAGTTAACTTTTCAAGGACACCTGGGAGGAAGAGAGCTTTTTTTTTCCTTTTCTTTTATCCCCCTGCCAACTGTTACCATGGAGCCCAGTTTGTAACTTTTTATCTTAGAAATGTAGCCATCTCTGTGAAGCCCCAGCTCAAGGCCAGAGGCCTTGTTCACATATTCTGTGAAAAACTATTAAGGGGGTGTCTAGCTTAGGAGTGCTGATTTTTCCAGCCAGTAGGCAAGTAGAACAGGGCAACAGAATAAGAGGAAGTTAATCTACACTGAACTCATTTATAGAGACTCTTTTGCTGAAAGTCCTAAAGTCAGCCATGGTGAAGACTTCTGGAGAAGTTCAGTGAAGATTTTTCTGAGGGCCTGGTACAGAGGGGGAAGATGGGGAAGGCGGGAGGTGAGAGCAGCTCCGTGGATCTCAGAATAAGGAAGGAGAGATGTAAAAGAATAATGGGAAAGGATTTTGGAATTTTCCTAGCAACATAAATTGAGCAGTAGAAACGGTAGAGCAGAAAGGAAGACAGGAGTGAGTATCCCAAAAAGCCCGTGAGGGACTTTAAAATTTAGTAACCTGTTTTCAGTGGTGACAAAGCAACTTTAAAGGCCATTTTCATTACATCTTTGATAGGGGTCTGAGGGCTCTCCTAAGCTGGTTTGAGCTTTGGGTTAGGTGGTAAGAGGACCTGGTGGGACCCTGTGTGGGCACTGACAGGAAAAGAGAGAAGTGAGTGGGTGGATGGGTACCTCAGTACCTGCTACCTCAGCAAAAGGGCAATGCTCTGAGAACCGGCGGAGGTTTCAGTTTTTGATCTAGTAATTGGAGAAGAGAAATCAGGTTTGCTGAGGTGGGACTTACAGCAGAGAGTCTGGAGCAGAAGGCTGAGTTTGAGGAACTATTGGAGAAGCATAGTTCAGGATGTGAGTGAAAGAGGAAAAAGGCCTTCACATAGGGGAATTTCCTTTCACCCTTTTGAGCACTTGCAGAAGTTAAAAAGGTTACACAGAATTTGAGGATCTAGAGACTCCTCTGTTGGCCATCAATTTGGGTTGTCTAAGTGGTAATATGGCCAATGCTGTGTACTGAATTTGATGAGGATTTTGGGTTCCACCAGGCAGCCCCTGTATGCTCAAATCCCCATGACTTACAGAAGAAGTCGGCTTTTCCCCCACACAGCCGTGGCGGTTTGTGGCTTTGATAGTCTGCCGGGCAAACATACTAATATAGGCTAGCCAACCTGCATCTGGCTTGCCTGTCCCTACAACCATAATGTTTGTTTCCATTATCTATGGTACAGAAAGGATTTAATGGAATTTTAATGGGATCCTCTTCATCAGGGATATTCTAATAGGAAAGACCTATAGCCAGCTGGCAAATGTCTGGGTGGAGAGATGGCCTCCAGGTCCCTAAGTGGGCTGTATGCAAAAGAGACCATACTTCTTATCTAGTAGGATTTGTGATCAGCCATCGCTGCAGTAGGGGCTGATGAGCGTTAGGACTACGGGTGGCCAAGGAGAGAGTCTATAGCCTTACCCACGTGGCGAATATGAAATTTGAAAGGGTTAACAGTCTTTTCCAGTTTCCAGCCAGAGTCTGGACATGGCACAGGCTTGAGATGAGACGCATGGATGCAGGAAGTGATTCCCTCTACTTTTACTGCTGTAGGTGCTATAAGTAGCACCTGGAATGGTCCTTTCCAGTGGGGTTCCAGGGATGACACCTGATGTCATCTTATGTAGAGGAAGTCTCTTTCTTGATATCAATGTGGATTCCCCTCGTCCCCAGGTTGGAAGGCAGTAGCCAGCTGTTTCCACAGGTATATCTGAGTTCTTACAAGAGATTTAAGTCTGTCAAGCAAGGGTGTGTGGAAGGGATCCTTAGGTCTTAGAGTCGGGGTTAGGTCTCTTAGTGGAGGAGGGGCCCCATAGAGAATTTCATAGGGGGTGAGGTAACACAAAGAAACAAAGGGAGTATTTCTTGATGAAATAGTGCATAAGGCAGGAGCATAGTCTAATCTTTTATGCCGGTCTCTAAGCTTAATTTCGTTAAGGTCTCTTTAATGGTTTTATTTATTTTTTTTACGTGTCCTGATCTCTGGGGTCTAAAAACACAATGTAACTTCCAATTAATCCCCAGGGTCCTGGCTAACCCCTGATTTACCTGGCCCATGAAGGGTCTTCAATTATCAGACCATGTTACATTAGGCAGGCCATGTCTTTGATAAATATCTTTCAGGATCTTCTTGACCACAATTTGTGCCGGTTTTCTTTTATTTTTTTTTTTGGTGGGAATGGCTTCAATCCATCCTGAAAATGTATCTACAAAGACTAGGAGATATTTAAGCCCATACCTTGCTGGCTTAATTTCAGTAACGTTCACTTCCCAGAATTGTCCTGGTCTGGTTCCTCATAGGTGCTTTCCTGTAGGAAGCTTGGAAGTGTAAGCATTAACCAATTGACAGAACTGACAGGCTTTTGTTACCCATTCAATTATTTCCTTTCACTGTGAGTGAGTTAGTCTAAAACTCTGTTCTTGATCCTACAGTAATGCCAGCAGTTTTTTTTTGAACCAAGTTGATTGAGTTGATGTACATTTTTAACATAGTGTAGGGCTTTCTGAAATTGCAGGCTGGGCTCACTGAAGTTGAGGAGTTCATTGTCAGTGTTCTTAGATGTTATCAAAAGCTTGCTGGTGCTCAACGGTCCATTGGAATTGGGCATTCTCATTTAACAGCGGGTATAAAGGAGCAGCTAAGAACACAAACCCAGGTCCATAACCTGCTAAAGCCAGCAGTCCCAAGAAACTCTCTATGTTGTCTCCTGTTAAATGGGGGTGGTATCTGCACAACGGTTTGTTTCCTGGGCTCAGTGAGCCATCATTTACCGTGCCTAAGAGAATACCCCAGGAAGATTACTTCTTGCTGGCAAATTTGGGCCTTTTTGTCCGAAGCTCTCTACCCGAGTTGAGCAAGCTCAGATAATAGTGCTTGGGTCTCAGACTCACAGTTTTCTTTGGTGTTGGCTGCCAGTAGCTGGACATCCACATATTGAAGCAGAATGACTTCGGGGTGCGTAGTTCTGAAGTTGTAGAGATGTCTGTGAAGGGCTTCATCAAAGAGAGTGGGGGAGTTTTTGAACCCCTGTGGGAGTCTAGTCCAAGTTAGTTGAAAAGACGTTCCGGTTTCTGGGACTACCTACTCGAAAGCAAACAGCAACTGACTATCTTTATGCAGAGGCAAGCAAAAGAAAGCAACTTTTAAGTACAGAACAGTATACAATTTTCACTCGGCCACAGCAAAGAGGTTATTGGGGGTCCAGCATGCTGGGGCTCAGAGCTCACTTAAATAGAGCAGAGAGCCCTGAGAACAGCTTTAACAGAGCTTACGTACTTTTCTTGGAGAGGGCAGAAAGGGAAATTTATTGATTGGTCAGGGCGAGTGTGCGGTTTGCGTGCACCCAGGTGAGGGAGTATATTCTGCAGTTTGGCAGTTGGGGACAGCACATTCTGGGAACAAAATAGCAAACAGTTCTCAAGATTTCAACACTGGTTTGTTAAGCATACAGAAAAACAGGAAGTGACAAGTGCCTATTTAATTAACCTTTCACCTAAGCAAAATGGAAAGTGAGCATGGATTACTAAAAACAACCATGTCCAGGTTGCCTAATGCTCTCAAATGTTAATCATATTGGAGGCAACATATGTCTTTCTTCCTAAGATTATATATTCAACCTCAACCATGTTGAAAATGTCTAACCCTCTTACATTATACTTTGCCTGATTTCCTAATGTCTCTATTGATATCTGCTTTCCTACTTATTTTCCCCAGTTCATCATTGTGACTGACCCTTCGCGTGTGCTGACACTGACATTCACTCACTACCCAAAAATCTATTGCTAAAGAACTTTTGTCCAAATGCCATAATCACTCTTTTTTCTAAACCTACAGACTATCTTCCTAATCCTACCGACTATGCCTTTTTGACTGGATGTTCTCTTCGACATTCAATCATCCAAGGTAGAAGGTCCTATCCCATTTTATATCGATTTATCTGAGACATCTGTGCAGAATGTAATTCAAAGCTAAGTATACCAATCATGGGCCCAATGCACTTCTAGGCTTCAAATCTTACCTAGATTTATATTTTCATACTTATATTTCACCTATATATTCTTGTAAATATTGCAGATTCCCAATACTATTAGTCATCACGCAGAATGATTCCTAACCCAAATCGAACCTGTTATTAACCCTAACCATACACTGTTCCCTCAATCTAACTTTACAGAAGAGCAGGCCCAGAGTTGGTCTTTCAATACAGGAATGTAGGAGATCTTCCACATGCTGAGAAACTCAAAGATCCATGTAGAAATGAACTCTGTAGAAGTTGTAGGCAGCTATGAAGGACCTGAGAGAGCAAAAGTCATCTTCAATGGCAAACAACCTTGTCAGGATGAAGGGTTTTGTCTGTATCAGTCTCTCTGTTCTTAATAAAGAGAAGATGGACCAAACCAGGCCTGTTTGGAGAGCTGTCCCCTGGTGCCTATGGTTGATATACCATTCTAACTTGTGAAAGTGTCACAGTAAGTAGGGGCAGCCTCCATCTCATGGGACACTTGGAAGCAACTCTTAGGACCAAGTGGTTGCCAAGGCAGTTAGCTCATTCAGTTCCTAAAGGAAGTGACCTACATCTCTTCCTTGGTGATGGAACTCTCTGAACTTGGGATCCAGGAAGCCAGGCACTCAGAGCCAGTTGCAGTACTAGTCCCAGTGGACTCACTTGTTTGGATTTACCAAGGAAAGAGTCAGTCTTTCTTGGTACCTGCTGATGTGAGGATGGAAAAAGCCAGAAGAGCTCTGAAGAGGGGCCTTTACTGAGAAAGCAGGTAGTGGCTAACCGCTGGCTCCAGACAACTTCACAGTGTTGGCCAAGGAGACCAGACCCGAGACAGGACAGGCCATTTCAGGAAAACATAGTAGGGCCCACCAGTCATAGGACACTCTGGATAGTCACAGACATACTAGGGCGAAGGTGGTGCCTTTGTGGGTGTGGGTGTGAGTGTGTGGTTTTGTCTCATGTTCTGAGAATAGGTAAGAAAGGCGGTTTGTTTGGTTTGGAGTGGACAAATTCTAGTATGACTTATGACACGGTGAGTGTTTCTATATCTGTGTATCCCACTGTGTCCTTCGTTGTAGACATTAGAAAAGAGAATGCATCACGGATGTGTCCTGTCTAGTAGAAAGCTTCCCAGCATTCATCCTACCCTATTTATGAATGGACTGTCACTTGCCTTAGGGATGGGCAACACCTACTTCCTTCCTAAGTCCCTGTTTTCATCAGGAATTCTGGCCACTCTCCAAAATAGGCTCATGGTTTTGTGTGCAAGATATGTACCACCTCCAAGCTCTGGGACATGGCCGTGCACTGGATAGCTGAAGGGAATGGGGAGCATCTCAGAAATCTCAGATATCAGTGTGACCAGGAAAATATCAGTGGAGAAACACTGCTTTGGGCCTTATGCTTACCTATTGTTCTGTTGCCCTGAATCTCAGGAAGGTTTTTGCCTCAAGCCACCACTTTGTGAAGCGTGAAGAAAACAGTTTTTAAATGGAATTGAATAGGCATCACCTGTGGCTCTTTGCTTAATTCCTTTGGAAAGGGACTTGTCTAAATCAGGTTCTTGGCCCTGTGTTAGGCCGTGGACTAGATTCTCAGCACCTGATGGATCCAAAGAATGATCCCATGTGTACATCCAAAACCAAAATAGCAAAAAGTTCAGTCATTGTGGATGAAGTCTCTTGCCTTCCTCTGTTAGGTTACTGATCTCCATCAAGTGAGAATAGGGATCCTTTCTTTCAAATGAGCTCTTCAAAGCCCTGCAGAGGCTAGCCCATAGGTGCTTGGGTTTTCTCATGACTCCATATCACATTAAGAATCTATACCTGACAGTCATTAGGCCTCAAATTGGAGAAGCAGAGCAGTATTAAAGGCAAGCCTATTTGACCACTCCTGGTTCACAGAAAGGGTGTCCAGCCCACCATGACTTTAGCCAAATGAGGGGAAAGGGACCTTATTTTGGACACTGTCTTGGGCTGCACCCCTCATGGAAAACTCCAGCCATAGGTAATGATGAGTGTCTATGTGGAAGAATATGAGGGCGATGAAGGAGTGTTTTGGTTTTAATTGTGGTCATTTGCGTGGCAGTTGAATGAGATGACTGTGTCCATCTGGGCTTGAACTCTGGAGTGATTCCCCTTAGAAAATGAGTTCTGGTACTGAACTCAGAGAAGTATTGTCATGAATTTTGTTGGGATTTTAGCAGGCCACGCATGAGAGTCACCCTTGGAAACTGAGATCTAGGCCCAGGGTGGCTTTCCACAGAGCACTGGGTATCTCATCCAGGATATCACATGATTTATTCTGAAATAATTGGCAGCCATAGTTGAAAGTCAAAACACACATGGACCTTACATTGTAGAACTCAATGTACCTGGCTTCATGTGACCTTTGGCCACTCTTTGGGAAGCCTTGCCTGTGAGAGTCCTCCAGAGCTTTCATTGAAATTAGCTTCCTCAACACTTAATGGTCCCTGAATGATTTGAACCCACAGTGCCTCCAACTTCATCCTTGAAAAACGGGGAACATATATACCATGAAATGTTTTAAATTCCCATGACCAGGTGGCACTTGAGAACCTTTGGATGTCCTGTTGCTGATCTTGAGTGTTCCAGCAAAAGCGTTGATTGACTGTGTTTCATTTAAATGGTGTAGAACAGAGATGCCAGTAAGTTGGAGCCTGCTGAGTAGTGGGCATATTGCAGTGGTGTGCAAGTGTGTGATAAAGCATTTGTGGTGGGGCCATGTGAATGTGCTATTGGCTTTTAAATGGCTTGGGACTGACATGGTGCAGCCAGCAGACCCTTATATGTAAAGGCATCTTGTTATTTGGAGAGATTTCAGGGCAATTTTCAGAATCAGGTTGCTATGGACAAGGGGGCAAGCTATGTTGGATAGAAGCCTGGTTGGTGCTTTCTCCTGCAGATCCTGACCCACCACACATGACAGAACTCCCTCCAGCACTGTCTCCCAGTTGAACTTGTTGTATTTCATGAAGCGAATACCAAAGTCCCAGTGTAGCACCAATAAAAACCACGAAAAGTGGAGGAATTCCAAATAGCTTCACAGTCCACATGGGAAGAAACTTAGCCTCCAGTGGCACCAGTTTACCTACAAAGAGAGAATTCAGCAATGCTGCCTCAAGTTCAATGTAAAATAAGAAACCATGTCCTCCAGGTCACATAGATGCAGACCCAGCTTTGATGGTCTAACTAGAAAGGAAGCTAATGCTCCTGAGAATAGCATATATTTCAAGTGCCCAACCTTGGAGGCAGTTTCTCAAAAAGTCTATAGGCCAACAGAGCTCCATGTTTGTGGAGTGTTTACCCACACAGGTAATGTCAAGTCATTGTTCTGGATGAGAGTGGGAATAATTTTGTGTAGCACATATTGCATACACATTGGATTCCTTATCTAATTTTCCATTCGAAATACTGAAACCCTGACACTAACACATACCCTACTAGACTCTGACTACTAATCCTAATATGAGGGAGAAAAATAACCCAAACAGAATAGGAATACAAGCAGATCAGAGGAGGCATGGTGTATATTTGGACTTTCCTTTTGCATTTCATAGGGTAGGAGTTATATATCTAGTCAATTTTTTGTTGGAATAGGTCTCTATGTGTTTTTAAGTTAAGAAATATGTGAATTCTTGTCTCCGTTTCTCTGTAGCTTATTCAGCACATGTATATTTATATGCACATATAGAATGCTTCCTGGTATGAAACATGCATACTTGTGAGGTGGCTGACTTGGCAGATACAAATTGTGAGAAGAGATCACTGCTCCTAAACAGTGTTGGAACTGAAAATTCAACCTATGGGTTAGCTTCCTAGTTGAATAACACTATACGTAAATCCATGATCAGTAAAAAGAATATTTTTGGATCTGTGGATAGTATATATTTCGTGGTGAATTTCGATTGGCATATATATTGCTCTTTTTAATATCTCTGTGTGTGTGTGTGTGTGTGTGTGTGTGTGTGTGTGTATATATATATATATATGTATACACACACACACACACACAAGAAGTATATATATATATATATATATATATATATATATATATATATATATATATATATTCTCCAGATTTTTCAAAATATGAAATATATGTGTCTTATACCCACTCCGTAAATTCATTCATATTCATGTATATGGATTTATAAGAACTTTTCACAAGATTATTCTCAGAAATATTCATCCACCTGAAATACATATTTGTTTCCAGTACTGAAAACTAACTTCAGTTAATGTTGCATACAAATACTAATATTTATACAGTAACTGACCCAGTTTAACCTCAATGCAAGTAGAATCCTATGGGACATGTTGTGTATTTTAATGTTCATTTTTATTCAACACTGGTACATTACTATTTCTTCAATTTATGCACATCATAGGATATATATTTCATCCACCAGTTAGCAAACTTATAGGCATTTGTTTCACTTTCAATCACTTCCTGCTTCAGAGCACATGGATTCCTCCGTGTTTCTTGAATGGTCTTTTCATGAGACTTCTTTCCAAACACATTATTTTAAATTTCCATAATCAGTTTTGAAGCAAAACTCACAGACTCTTCATGATAAACCATAAACCTAATATTACCTTTAGATGTATCAGTGGTTGGAATGAATGTATGTGTATCAATATAAGATTTCCTTTATATTTTCAGATATAAATTGAATGCATTATTTAAATTTGGAACCCATTATATTATTTATTCACAGTATGGTCTATTCTTGCATTATCTCTATATTCATAGTCACAGGGTACACCTATTTGTACACCCAATACTAATTTGTACATCTTCAAAATATTGCTCCCAGAAATGGTGGAAGATATACTCAAGTCACCTTATCTACATGTACATTTTATCACAGTAATATTCTGGACACGAAAAGCAAAGGTCACACTTATTATTTTACCAATGTAATGGTCAGGCGAGTGTCAGAGGAAGAGACCACAAGAGACTGTCTCATGCAACAGCCAAGGGTTTATGGGGGTCCAGCATGCTGGGGCTCAGAGCTCCCTTGAATAGAGCAGAGAGCCCTGAGAACAGCTTAAGCAGAGCTTATATACTTTCCTTGGAGAGGGCAGGGAGGGAAGATTATTGATGGCTCAGGGCGAGTGGGCAGTTTGCATGCAAACAGGTGAGGGAGTACATTCTGCAGTTTTGCAGTTGGTACAGCACATTCAGGGAACAAGATTAGCAAACAGTTCTCAAGATATCCACAATGTTTTGTTAAGCATACCAAAAAATTGGAAGTGACAAGTACCTATTTTATTAACCTTTCATTCCCCACTTCTTCTTTTGGTTACTTTTAATCATTAAAGTGATCATTGGGGGTGTCACATTTTATGTCTGCTAGTGTGGTATATTGTTTTCTTATTACCATAAGTTTAACTTGTCCAATTTGAGCTTGGAAAAAGGAAACTACACGGTTGAGCAAACAGGGTCTCACAGTTAGCAATAATATGAGGTTTATTAATGGACCATCCAGGGCTGATAAATGCGTAGTTAACCAGAGGGACTCTGTGAACCAAGACTCAAACCACCCTTTTGGGGCCTCTCTCTCTTGTTGATGCTCTACAAGGCGTCTTCTTAATTTAATCATAGATTCTTTTACAACTCCAGTATGGTCGGCATAATAACAACATTCTTCACTCAATGCAGGACAAAGGCCCCTTCTCTCAATAAGAGGAGGTCGAACCCTCGCCTGTTCTGTAAAACAACTTCAGAGAGAGAGGTTAAAGATTCCTGTAAAGCTGTGATGGAGGTTTTTAATATCTTTAAGTTTTGGTCTATTGCTACTTCTAATTGGGTCATTTGTTGTGTCCCATGGACTAGGGCAGTGGTTCCTGTGCCCACCGCTGCAGCAACTCCTATTCCTAATAGGATGGAGAAAGTGAGGGATACGGGTTCCTGGTGGAACCAGGTTGTATGCGCCCCTATTGGAACTTTAAATGATCCTGCGTCATGATAGAGGACTCTGGGAAACATCTGCACCATTACATACTTAATCAGAGGAAGAGACCACAAGAGACTGTCTCATGCAACAGCCATATGTTGATCATTTTATGAAAACATAAACAATGTTTAAGTATATAGAATTATACTGTTGTAAGGACGGACAAGGCAAGGCACCCAAGATAGCACAGAAGACAGGGAAACAGTCCTATTTGGTTGTAACCAGATTTAGAGGGCATTGCTTCTGTTGTAATCTTTTAATCCCCTGAACCCCAAGTTTAGGTAGTTTCAGAATTTTGTACCCAACATGTAACGTAAGGGGCTCAGAAATTCACAGTCTGCAGAAGTTCACAAAAAGCAGTTTTTGTTTCTGTTTTTTTTCCTCTTCTCTGGGAAAGTTAACTTTTAAAGGACACCTGGTAGGGGGAGAGCTTTTTTCTTCTTTTTTTTTCTTCCTGCCAGCTGTTACCATGGAGCCCAGTTGGTAACTTCTTTATCTTAGAAATGTAGCCATCTCTGGAAGCCCCAGCTCAATGCCAGAGGCCTTGTTCACATATTTAGTGAAAAAATAGTAAGGGGGTGTCTAGCTTAGGAGTGCTGATTTTTCCAGCCAGTGGCCAAGTAGAACAAAGCAACACAAAAAGAGGAAGTTTATCTACACTGAACTCTTGTATAGGGCCTCTGTTGCTGAAAGTCCTAAAGTCAGCCATGATCAAGGCTTCTGGAGAAGGCCATTTAAGATTTTTCTGTGGGATTGGAACAGAGGGAAAGACAAGGAAGGTGGGCGGTGAGAGCAGCTCCGTGGTTCTGAGAATGAGGAAAAAGAGATATAAAAGAATAATGGGAAAGGGGTTTGGGATTTTCCTGGCAATAAAACTTGAGCAGTAGAACAGGTAGAGCAGAGGGGAGGATGGGAGTGAGTATCCCAAAAAGCCTTTGAGGGACTTTAAATTCTTTGTAACCTGTTTTCAGTGATGACAAAGCAACTTTAAAGGCCATTTTCATTACATCTTGGATAGGCGTCTTAGGGCACTCCTCAGCTGGTTTGAGCTTTGTGTTAGCTGGTAAGAGGACCTGGTGGGACCCGGTGCGTGCACTGACAGGAGAAGAGAGGAGTGAGTGGGTGGAAGGGTACCTCAGTACCTGCTACCTCAGCAAGGAGGCAATGGTATGAGATCCAGCGGAGGTTTTTGTTTTTGATCTAGTAATTGGAGGGGAGAAATCAGGTTGCTCATGTGAGAGTGACTGCAGAGAGTCTGGAGCAGAAGGCAGGGGGTGAGGATGTATTGGAGAAGCATAGTTCAGGATGTGAGCAAAGGAGGGAAAAGGCATAAACATAGGGGAATTTCCTTGGAAGGAAATTCCCAATTGATGGATCTTTTTGAACACTTGCCAAAGTTGAAAAAGTCACACAGAATTTGAGGATCTGGAGACCCCTCTGGGGGCCATCAGTTTTGGTTGTCTAATTGGTAATATGGCCAATGCTGTGTACTGAATTTGATGAGGAGTGTGGGTTCCACCAGGCAGCCCCTGTATGCTCACATCCCCATTATTTTCAGAAGAAGTCCGCTTTTCCCCCACACAGCCATGGCTGTTTGTGGCTTTGATAGTCTGCCGGGCTAACATAGTATTCTAGGCTAGCCAACCTGCATCTGGCTCGCGTGTCCCTAGATCCATAATGTTTGTTTCCATTATCTGTGGTACAGTAGGGATTTAATGGAATTTTAGTTGGATCCTCTTCATCAGAGATATCCCAATATGAAAGACGTATAGCCAGCTGACAAATTCTGGGTGGAGAGATGGCCACCAGGTCCCTAAGGGGGCTGTATGCGAGGTAGACCATACTTCTTGTCTAGTAAGATTTGTGATCAGCCATCGCTGATGAACGGGCTGATGAGGGTAAGGACTACTGGTGGACAAGGGGAGAGTCTATAGCCTTATCCACATGGCGAATATGCAATTTGAAAGGGTTTCCAGTCTTTTCCAGTTTTTCAGCCAGAGTCTGGACAGGGTGCAGGCTTGAGATAAGAATTAGGATCCAGGAATTGATTCCTTCTACATTTACCACTGTAGGTTTTATAAGTAGCACCTGGTATGGTCCTGTCCAGCGGGGTTACAGGGATGACACCTGATGTTGTCTTATGTAGAGGATGTCTCTTATTTGATATCGATGTGGAGTCCCCTCTTCACCAGGTTGGTAGGCAGTGGCCAGCTGTTTCAACAGGTATCGCTGAGTTCTTTCAAGAGCTTTAAGTCTGTCAAACAAGGGGTTGTGGAGGGGATCACTAGGTCTTAGAGTTGTGGTTAGGTCCCTTACTGGAGGAGGGGCTCCATAAAGAATTTCATAGGGGGTGAGGTTACACAAAGAAATAGAGGGAGTATTTCTTGCATGAAACAGTGCATAAGGCAGGAGCATAGTCCAATCTTTTATGCCGCTCTCTAAGCTTAATTTCGTTAAGGTCTCTTTAATGGTTCTATTTATTTTTTTTACCTGTCCTGAGCTATGGGGTCTATAAGCACAATGTAACTTCCAATTTATCCCCAGTGTCCTGGCTAACCCCTGACTTACCTGGGCCATGAACGCCGGGCCATTATCAGACCCTATTACCTTAGGCAGGCCGTGTCTTGGAAAAATATCTTTCAGGATCTTCTTGACCACCAATTGTGCCTTTTTTTGTGGGGAAGGCTTCAATCCATCCTGAAAATATATCTACAAAGACTAGGAGATATTTAAGTCCATACCTTGCTGGCTTAATTTCAGTAAAGTCCACTTCCCAGAATTGTACTGGTCTGGTTTCTAATAGGTGCTTTCCTGCGGAAAGCTTGGAAAGATAAGCATTAACCTATTGACAGACCGGACAGACTTTTGTTACCTGTTCAGTTATTTCCTTTTGCTGTGAGTGGGTTACTGGAAAACTCTGTTCTTGATCCTTCAGGAATGCCTGCAGTTTCTTTGAACCAAGGTGTGTGAATTAATGTACATTTTTAACGTAGTGTAGGGCTTTCTGAAATTGCAGGCTTGGCTCTGTCAAGTTGAGGAATTGAGTGCCAGTGTCGTTAGATGTTATCAAAAGCGTTCTGGTGTTCAGGGGTCCATTGGAATTGGGTATCTCCATTTAACAGCGGGTATAAAGAAGAAGTTAAGGACGCAAACACAGAAATCCATAACCTGCAAAACCCAGTAGTCCCAAGAAACTCTCTGTGTTGTCTGCTGCTAGATGGGGATGGTATCTGCACAACCGTTTGTTTTCTGGGCTCAGTGAGCCATCGTTTACTGCCCCTAAGGGAATAGCCCAGGAAGATTACTTCTTGCTGGCAAATTTGGGCCTATTTGGCAGAAGCTCTATACCCGAGTTGAGCAAGCTAATATAATAGTGCTTGGGTCCCAGACTCACAGTTTTCTTTGGTGTTGGCTGCCAGTAGCAGGTCATCCACGTATTGAAGCTGGGTGACTTTGGGGTGTGTAGTTCTGACGTTGTTGAGATCTCTGTGGAGGGCTTCATCAAAGAGAGTGGGAGAGTTTTTGAACCCCTGTGGGAGTCTAGTCCAAGTTACTTGATCAGACGTTCCAGTTTCTGGGTCTACCCACTAGCAAGCAAACAGCAACTGACTATCTTTATGCAGAGGCAAACAAAAGATAGCATATTTTAAGTCCAGAACAGTATACCATTTCTGCTAAGGGTTCAGAGTGATAAGCAGATTGTACGAATTAGTTACCGTGGAGTGAATGTCCTGCACTCTGTTATTAATCTCTCTTAGGTCTTGAACGGGGGATAGTCCCCGGTTCCTGGCTTTTTTTACTGGGAGCAGGGGAGTCTTCCAGGCCGATTGACAGGGCCTTAGGACCCTAAGGCCAGATATTTCTGAATATGGGGCCTTATCCCATCTTTAGCTTTTCTGCTCAGAGGATATTGTTTGACATTGATTGGGGAGGCTGAGGTTTTTAACTCCACTGTTCTCGGAGGTTGTTTCACGGCTAGGCCTAACCTAGCCGTTTTTGCCCAGGTATCTGGGTAATCTGTTATCCATTTCTGGGGTAGCTTGCTTGTTTGAGCAGTCTTGGGGGGTGTGAAGAGTGGATGTTCATCTTCTACTGACATTTATAAAGCCAAGACTATAGGAGTTTTTACTGAAGGATTTAGAAATTTCATTTTGGGGCCTTCGGGGTTAAAAGTTGTTTTGGCCTGGAGCTTACTGAGCAGATCTCTGCCCATCAATGGGGCCAGGCATTCTGGGATTACTAGGAAGGAGTGATGGATTTTTCCTTTCCCCATGTCCATGGTCCTCTTAGTTGTCTATGTCTGATATTTACTGCCATTAGCCCTTTGAACTAGAGACATTTTATTTGATAGTGTGCCCAGTGGGGCCTTAAGGGCTGAGTATACTGCTGCTGTATCCACTTCAAAGTTTACCTGGGTCCTCTCCACTTCAAAAGTTACCCTGAACTCGGGGAAGGGATCTGAGCCCCGACGTTCTTAGTCATCCTTTTGAGTCAGAATGGCTGGCTGTCTTGGCTGTCTCTTTTCTAGGGCACTCTTTGGCCCAGTGACCTTTTTCTTTACAGTAGGCACAATGATCTGAGGCCAGGGGTGGCCTCTGGCGTGCGCCCAGGTTTCCGTTCCTGTCTTCCTGTTTGTTAATTTCTGGCCTATTTATTGTTGTGACCAGGACCTTAGTCAATGCCTTAGTCTGTCTTTTGCATCTCTCATCTTCCCTTTGCTCCCTTTCTTTCTCTTTGTTTCTCTCATATAGTATACTTTCTCAGCTTCTCTGACTAAATCTCCCAAAGTCATATCTTGTGATCCCTCTAAGAGTTGTAACTTTCTTTTAATATCCAGGGCAGCTTGCCCAATGAAGGCCATCATGACAGATGCCTTTTGATCCTCTGCCTGAGGATCAATAGGAGTAAATCTCCTATATGCCTCCATAATTCTCTCTAGAAACATAGAGGGATATTTATCAGGCCCTTAAATTATCTCTCTTACCTTGGCCAAATTAGGTGGTTCCCTAGCGGCCGATTGGAAACCCACTATTAGGGCCTGGCAATAAGTGGACAGATGCTCCCTACCTTCAAAGGTGTTGGGGTTTCAGTTGGGTCAATTCAAGGGGAAGCTGGCTTTGATTATGTTGGGAAGTTGTGTTGGTCACACATCTTGTCCGAGAATATATTTTTTAGCTTCCAGGAGGTTTTTCTCTCATTCCTCTGCCGTAAAGAGAGTCCCTAGGATTTGTTGGCAGTCATCCCAAGTAGGCAAGTGTGATAACCCCAGGGAGTTCTTTGAGTTCTTTTAGCTGGGCCAGCTTCCTCCAGGGAAGGAGGGGCTGTGTGTGACGCGGGGGAGTCATCTGGAGGGCACTGGGCCGGCCTAACTTCCTCCAATGGCAGAGAAGCAGAGTCAGCAGGGGAATCACTTAGAGGTTGTTGGGGGTTGGGGACAAGGGCAGGGGATAAGAAGGAGGAGGAGAGACCAGTAGAATCTTGAGACTCAGGGAGAACAGAGGGTGGAGGAGGAGGAGCAGAGGGTTTGAGAGATAGAATCGTGGTGGAAGGAGTAGGAGCGTAGGCAGGGACAAGGAAAGGCTTCACCCATGGAGGAGGAGATTTGCAGAGGTCCTGCCAAGTTAAGATATATGGCTGTTGATCTGGATGGCTATGTGGCCTCAGCTGAAAGACAATATCTCTGATTTTTCAAATTAGTGGGAAGTAGAAACATCCTTCTGGGGGCCATCCAACTCCAAAGGTGTGTCATTCTGAGGCACAGAGAGTCTGCCAGGTCCAGCGTTTTAATGAAAAAGAAAGATTCTGGGCCCTTAAGCAGACTTTGGTCCAGTGATCAAGGGTCAGGGAGAGAAGTGTTGAAGTGCTCTGTCCCAAAACGAGAGATACACAAACAGTGAAAGCAACGACATACTACACAGACAAGACAAGACAATAAAGACAGACAATGGACGTCCAATACTGAGACAAGGACTGAGTAGCCCTCAAAACCTGATGGGCTGGCAATACCGAATCCGAAACAAAATATCACAGAGTCGAGGAGACTATTGTTCCTTGATTTCCTGAGTCCTCTGGGGCATCCCCCAGGGATGTGGCCTGTGGCTCTGTGACACGTCTGTCAGCCACCGTCAGAGAGAGCTCATGCTCAACACCGATAGCGATTTTGCAAAACCCTAACCTGAAACCTGAAACCAGAAAGAGTCACCTTACTTACCCTGAAAGGAGCCCCTTGGGGGTCTTTCGTCCGCCACTGCTGGATCTCGCTGGTGCCTCCAGATGTAAAGATCGGGTGAGCGACAGAGGAAGAGACCACCAAGAGAATGTCTCATGCAACAGTAAAGGGTTTATTGGGAGACCAGCTTTCTGGGGCTCAGAGGTCACTTGAATAGAGCAGAGAGCAATGAAAACAGCTTAAGCAGAGCTTATATACTTTCCTTGGAGAGGGCAGGGAGGGAAGTTTATTGATGGGTCAGGGCAAGGGGGAGGTTTGCGTGCAAACGGGTGAGGGTGTGTATTCTGAAGTTTGGCAGTTGGGGACAGCACATTCTGGAAACAAGATTAGCAAACAGTCCTCAAGTTTCCAACAGTGTTTTGTTAAGCATACAGAAAAACAGGAAGTGACAAGTACCTATTTTATTAACCTTTCACCAATGCCTAAATGGAATGTGAGCATGGTTTACTAAAAACATCCATGTCCACGTTGCCTAATGCTCTCAAATCAATCTTATTTGTGACTACATATTTGTTTCTTCCTAAGATTATATATTGAACCTCAACCCTGTTGAAAATGACTAATCCTATCACTCACTTTGTATTTTGCCTGATTTCCTAATGTCTCTATTGATATCTGCTTTCCTACATATTTTCACGAGTTCATCATTGTGACTGACTCTTCACATGTGCTGACATTTACATTCACTCTCTATCCGAAATCCTATTGCTAAAGAACTTTTGGTCGAAATCCTATACTCACTGTTTTTTTCTAAATCTACTGACTATATTCCTAATTCTACCAACTATACCTTTTTGACTGGATGATCTCTTCTACAATCAATCATCCAAGGTACAAGATCTTAAGCCATTGTATATTGATTTATCTGAGACATCTATGCAGAATATAATTCAAAGCTAAGTATTCCAATCAACAGCCCAATGCACTTCTTGGATTCAAATCTTATCTAGATTTCTGTGCTCATACATATATTTCACCAATATATTCTTGTAAATATCGCAAGTTCCCAATACCATTGTTTGTTCCTCAGTATGATTCCTAACCCAAATCGAACCTGTTATTACCCTAAACATACACTGTTCCCTCAAACTAAGTTTACAGATGAGCCGGGACAGAGTTTGTCTTACAATAGTAATGTAGGGGGTCTTCCACCTGCTGAGAACATCAAAGTTCCAGGCAGAAATGATACCCTGGAGAAGTTGCAGGCAGCTATGAAGGACCTAAGAGATCAAAAGTCATATTCCATGGCAAGCAACCTGGTCAGTATGAAGGGATGTGTCTGAATCAGCCTCTCCTTTCCTATTGTAGAGAAGACTGATCAAACCATACCTGCGTGGAAAGCTGTTCCCAGGTGCCTATGCTTGATATACCATTCTAACTTATGAAAGTGTAACAGGAAGTAGGAGCAGCCTCCATCTCATGGGACCCTTGGAAGCAACTGTAAGTACAAAGTGGTGGCCAAGGCAGTGACTTCATTCAGTTCCTGAAGGAAGTGACCTCACCTCACTTCTTTGGTGATGGAAATCTCTGGACTTGTGATCCAGGAAGCCAGGCACCCAGAGCCAGTCCCAGTCCCAGTTCCAGTGGTCTCACTTGTTTGGATTTACCAAGGACAGAGTCAGTCTTCCTTGGTACCTACTGATATGAGGATTGTCAAATGCCAGAAGAGCTCTGAAGAGGGACCTTTCCTGAGAAAGCAGGTATTGGTTCACCACTGGCTCCTGAAAACTTCACAAAGTTGCAAAAGGAGACCAGATCTGAGACGGGACAGGCCATTTCAGGGGAACATAGTATGGCCCACCAGTTAGAGGACACTCTGGATAGTCACAGACCTACTTGTGTTAAAGAGGTGCCTTTTTGCGTGTGGGTGTGAGTTTGTGGTTTTCTCTCAATTTCTGAGAATAGGTAGGAAAGGCTCTTTGTTTGGATTGGAGTGGACTGTTTCTAATAAGTCGTTTGACTGGGCTAGTGTTTCTATGTCTGTGTATCCCACTGTGTCTGTTGTTGTAGACATTAGACAAGAGAATGCATCAATGCATGTGTCCTGTCTAGTAGAAAACTCTCCAGTATTTATTCTGCCTAATTGATGAATGGACTGTGGTGTGCCTTATGGATGGGCAACACCTACTAACTTCCTAAGTTAATGTTTTCTTCCTGAATTCTGGACACTCTCTAGTATAGGCTCATGGTTTTGTGTCCAAGATATGTACCATCTCCAAGATATGTGACATGTCCATATACTTGAGAGCTGTAGAGAATGGGAACATCTTAGAAAACTCAGATATCAGTGTGACCAGTAAACTCTCAGTGGAGAAACCCTGCTTTGGTTCATTTGCTTACCTATGGTTCTGTTGCCCTGAATTTCAGGAAGGTCTTTGCCTCAGGCCACCCCTTTGTGAAGCCTGAATAAAACAGTTTTCAAATGAAAATAAATGGGCATAACCTGTGGCTCTTTGCTTAATTGCTTTGGAAAGGGATGTGTCTGAATCAGCCTCTTGGCCCTGTATGAGGTTGTGGCTTAGATTCTCAGCACACGATGAATCTAAAGATAGATTCCATGTGTGCAATCAAAAGCAAAATGGCCAAAAATCTGTCATTGTTGATTAGTCTCTTGCCTTCCTCTGTTAGGTCCCTGACCTCTATCAAGTGAGAATAGGGATCATTTGGGTCAAATGAGTTCTTTGAAGCCCTGAAGAGATGCTTGTGTTTTCTTATGACTCCAAATCACATAAAAAATCTATCGCTGAGAATCAGTAGGCCTCAAATTGGAGAAGCAGAGCAGTATTAACGGCAGGTCTATTGGATCACTCCAGGTTCACAGGAAGGGTGTCCATGCCACCTTGACTTTAGGCAAATGAGGGGTAAGGGAGATTTTTTTGGACACTCTTTTGGGATGTGTCCCGCTTTGAAACCTTCAGCCACAGGTTATGATGAGTGTCTATATTTAATAAGATGAGGGCCATGTGGGAGTATTTTGGTTTAAATTGTGGTCATTCGTGTGGCAGTTGGAAGAGATGACTGGATCCACCTGGGCTTGAACTCTGGTGTCATTCCCCTGAAAGACTGAGTTCTGGATCAGACATCAAAGAAGTATTGCCATGAATTGTGTTGGGATTTTCGGAGGCCACACATGAGATTCGCCCTTGGAATCTGGGAACTAGGCCCAGGGTGGCTTTCCACAGAGCACTGGGAATCTCAGCCAAGATATCACATAATTTTATTCTGAAAGACTTTGAAGCCATATTTACTAGTCAAAACACACATGGACCTCAATTGTAGACCTCAGTGGGCCTGGATTCTTGTGACCTTTTGGCCACTCTTTGGGAGGACTTGCCTGTGAGAGTTCTCCAAAACTTTCATTGAAATCAGCTTCCTCACCATTGAATGATTCCTGAATGAATTGAAACCCACAGTGCCTCCAACTTCATCCTTGAAAATTGACTAGATAAATACCATAAAATTTTTGAAATTCCAATGACCAGATGGCACTGGAGAACCTTTGGATGTCCTGTTGCTGATCATGACTGTACCAGACAGTGCATTGATTGACTGGATTTCATGAAAATTGTGGAGAACAGAGATGCCATTAAGTTGGTGCCTTCTTAGTAGTGGGACTAGAGCAGTGGTGAGCAAGTGTGTAATAAAACATCTGTTGTGGGGTCATGTGGATCTGCTATTGGCTTCCAAATCGCTGTGACTGACATGGTGCAGCTAGCAGACCCTTATATGTACAGACATCTTGTTATATGGAGAGGTTTCAGGGCAATGTTCAGAATCAGGTTGCTTTGGTCAAGGGGGCAACCTATGTGGTATACAAGCCCTGTTGGTGCATTATACTGCAGACCCTGACCCACCACATTTGACAGAACTTCCTCCAGCATGGTGTCCCAGTTGAACGCATTGTATTTCCTGAAGCAAGTACCAAACTCCGAGTGCAGCTGCAAGAAACACTGTGAAAAGTGGAGGATGATGAAATGGCTTCACAGTCCACGTGGGGAGACACTTAGCCCCCAGTGGCCACAGATTACATACAAAGAGAGAATTCAGCACTGCTGCCTCATTTTCATTGTAAAATAAGAATCCATGTCCTCCAGGTCACATAGATGCAGACCCAACTTTGATGCTCTCACTACAAAGAGAATTCAGCACTGCTGCTTCATGTTCATTGGGAAATTATAACCATGTCCTCCAAATCACAGAGATGAAGACCCATCTTTGATGATCTCACTAGAAAGGAACCTAAAGCTCCTGACAACTACATGTATTTCAAGTCCCCAACCTAAAGGCAGTTTCTCCAGACGTCTTTAGGCAGGCAAATCTCCATGTTTGTGGAGTTTTTACACTGTCCCTTATTTTTGGAAACTGTTCTATCATCTCCAAGGTTGTGAACTCCTGAGCATTTTCTATTTCAGATATGTATTTAAAGATTTTCTAACTCTTCTCCTCTAATTGTGTCTTACTTGGGGCGAAGGTAATGTCAAGGCATTGTTCTGGATGAGAGTAGAAAAATTTTTTGTGAAGCACATATTTGATAAACATTGGATTCTTCTTATTTTCCATTCAAAATACTGAATCCCTGACACTAACTCATACCCTACTATAATATGACTACTAATCCTAATATGATGGAGAAAAATACCCAAGCAGAATGAATATGCAAGCATTTCAGAGAAGGCATGGTGTATTGTAGGACTTCCCTCTTGCACGATAAAGGGTAGGTTTTAGAAATCTAGTCAATTTTTAATTGAAATAGTCCTCCATGTGTTTTTAAAGTTAACAAATATGTGAATTCCTGTCTCCCATTCTCTGTAGCCTACTCAGCACATGTATTTTTATATGCACATATAGAATTCTACCTGGTATCACACGTACATTTTTATGAGTTGGCTGACTTGGCAGAAACAAATTGTGAGAAGAGATCTCTCCTCCTAAATGCTGTTGGAACTGAAAATTCAAACAATGGGTGAGCTTCCTAGTAGAACAATGTTATACATAAATCCATGTTTAGTAAAATAAATAATTTTGCATCTGTGGATGATTTATATTACATGATGAATTACGATTGGCATATAGATATTGATACTTTTTAATGTATTTTTTGTGGTTTTTTAATATATATAAATATATATATATATATAAATACATATATAAATATATATATATATATATATATACAAATATATATATATATATATATATATATATATATATTCACACTCTTCACATTTTATAAAATATGAAATATATGTGTCTTATATAACTCCGTAAATTCATTTATGTTCATGTATGTGGATTTATAATCAACTTTGCACAAGATTATTCTCAGAAATACTCATCCACCTGAAATACATATTTGTTTCCCAGTTCTGAAAAGTAACTTCAATAAATGGTGCTTACAAATCCTAATATTTCTAGAGTAAATGACCCAGTTTAACATCAATGCAAGTAGATTCCTATAGGACATGATTTCTATTTTGACGTTCATTATAATTCAACACTGGTACATTACTATTTCTTCAGTTTTTGCACATCATAAGATATATATTTCATCCACAAGTTCACAAATTTATAGGAATTTGTTTCACTTTCAGTCACTTCCTGCTTCATAACACATGTATTCCTCCATGTTACTTGACTGGTCTTTTCATGAGACTTCTTTCCAAACACATCATTTTCGATTTCCATAATCAATTTCGAAGCTAAACTCACACACTCTTCAAGATAAACCATAACATTAATATTACCATTAGATGTATAGCTGGTTGGAATAAATGTATGTATATCAATAAAAGATTTTCTGTATATTTTCACATTTCCGTTCAATGCATTATTTAATGTTGGAACCAGTTATGTTATTTATTCACAGTATGGTCTATTAATGCATTATCTCTATATTCAAAGACACAGTGTACACCTCTTTGTCACCCCAATACTAATTTATACCTCTTCAAAATATTGCTCCCAGAAATGGTGGAAGAATTACTCATATCACCTTATCTATATATATATTTATATATATTTTTTATCACAGTAATATTCTGGACACAAAAAGCAAAGGTCACAATCATGATTGTATCAAACCCTAAATGGAAAGTGAGCATGGATTACTAAAACAACAATGTCCAGGTTGCCAAATGCTCTCAGATGTAAATCCTATTGTTGACTACATATTTGTTTCTTTCTAAGATTATATATTATAGTTCGAGCCTGTTGAAAATGTCTAATCCTATCACTCACTTTATACTTTTGCCTGATTTCCTAATATCTCAATTGATATCTGTTTTCCTACATATTTTCCCCAGTTCATCATTGTGTCTGACACTTCACATTTGGTGACATATACATTCACTGTCTACCATAGACCCTATTGCTAAAGAAATTTTGGTCCAAATCCTATACTCACTCTTATTTCTAAACCTACTGACTATCTTCCTAATCCTACTGACTATTGCATTTTGACTCGATGTTCAATTCGACAATCAATCGTCCAAGGTATAAGGTCCTAAGCCATTGTATTTCAATTTATCTGAGACATATATACAGAAAATTATTAAAACCTAAGTATCCCACTCAAGGGCCCAATGCCCTTCTCGTTTCAAATCTTACCTAGGTTTCTGTTTTTATACTTATATTTCAGCTATATATTCTTGTAAATATCACAGGTTCCCAATACCATTATTCATCCGGCAGAGAGATTCTTAACCCAAATAAAACATGTTATTAACCCTAAACATACACTGTTCCCTCAATCTAACTTTACAAAAGAGGAGGGACAGAGTTGGTCTTACAATACTGGAATGTAGGGGATCTTCCACCTGCTGAGAACATCAAAGGTCCATGCAGAAATGACCCCTGGATAAGATATAGGCAGCTATGAAGGACATGAGAAAGCAAAAGTTAAATTCTATGGCAAACAACCTGGTCATGATGAAGGTATGTGTCTGAATCAACCTCTAAATATAGAGAAGATGGACCAAACAAGGCCTGTGTGAAGAGCTGTTCACAGGTGCCTATGGTTGATATACCATTCTAACTTGTGAAAGTGTCCCAGAAAGTAGGGGCAGCCTGCATCTCATGGGACCCTTAGAAGTAACTGTTAGGACAAAGAGGTTGCCAAGGCAGTGACCTCATTCAGTTTCGGAAGGAAGTGACCTCACCTCACCTCCTTGTCGATGGAACTCTCTGAACTTGTGATCCAGGAAGAGACACACCCAGAGGCACTCGCAGTCCCAGTTCCAGTGGTCTCACTTGTTTCAATTTACCAAGGACAGAGTCAGTCTTTCTTAGTTCCTACTGATGTGAGGATGGCCAAATGCCAGGAAAGCTCTGAAGAGGGGACTTTCCTGAGAAAGCAGGTAGTGGCTCACCCATGGCTCCTGACTACTTCACAGAGTTGGCCAAGGAGACCAGATTTGAGACAGGAGAGGCCATTTTGGGGGAATATAATATGGCCCATCAGTCTGAGGACACTCCGGATAGTCACAGACCTCCTTGGGCAAAAGAGGTGCCTTTGTGGGTGTGGATGTGTGTTTCTGGTTTTGTCTCATGTCCTGAGAATAGGTAGGAAAGGCTGTTTGTTTGGATTGGCGTTGACTGTTTCTAGTAAGTCGTTTGACAAGTCAAGTGCTTCTATATCTGTGCATCCCACTCTGTCCGTGATTGTAGACTTTAGTAAAGAAAATGAATCAATGGATGTGTCCTGTCTAGTAGAAAGCTTCCAGGCATTCATCCTGCCAAATTTATGAATGGACTGTGGCTTGCCTTATCGAAGGGTAACACCTGCTATCTTCCAAAGTTTCTGTTTTCTTCCTGAATTCTGGCCACTCTCCAGAATAGCCTCATGGTTTTGTGTCCAAGATATGTACCACCTACAAGTTCTGTGATATGGCCATGTTCTGGATAACTGACGGCAATGGCGAGCATCTCAGAAAACTCAGATATCAGTGTGACCAGGAAAGTCTCAGTGGAGAAACCCTGCTTTGTGCCTTTTGTTTACCTCTTGTTTGTTGCCCTGAATTTCAGGAAGGTCTTTCCCTCAGGCCACTCCTTTGTGAAGCCTGAAGAAAACAGTTTCAAATGGAAATGAATGGGATTCACCTGTGGCTCTTTGCTTATTTGCTTCGGAAATGGATGTGTCTGAATCAGACTCTTGGCCCTGTGTGAGGCTGTGGTTAGATTCTCAGCACCTGATGGATCCCATGTTTTCATCCAAACCCAAAATGGCCAAAAGAGCAGTCATTGTGGATGAAGTCTCTCGCCTTCCTCTGTAAGGTTCCTGAACTTCATCAAGTGAGAATAGGGATCCTTTGGGTCAAATGAGTTCTTCAAAGCCCTGAAGAGGGAAGCCCATAGGTGCTTGGGTTTTCTCATGTTTCTAATTCACATAAAGAATCTAAACCCCACAGTCAGTATTCCTCAAATTGGAGACACAGAGCAGTATTAACGGAAGGCCTACTCGATTACTCCTGGTTCACAGGAAGGTGTTCAGGCCACCCCGACTTTAGGCAAATGAGGGGAAAGGGAGCTTATTTTGGACACTGTCTTGGGCTGCGCCCCTCATGTAAACCTCTAGTCAGAGGTTATAATGAGTGTCTATATGGAAGAAGATGACGGCCATGCGGAAGTGTTTTGGTTTTAATTGTGGTTATTAGTTTGACGGTTGGAAATGATGACTGGCTCCACCTGGGCTTGAACTCTGCTGTAATTCTCCTTACAGACTGAGTTCTGAAACTGACCTCAGAGAAGTATTGCCATGAGTTGTGTTGGGATTTTAGGAGGCCATGCATGAGAGTCACCCTTGGAATTGAGATGTGTGCCCAGGAAGGCTTTCCACAAGGCACGGGGAATCTCAGCAAGGATATCACATGATTTTATTCTGACAAACTTGGCAGCCATAGTTGAGAGTCAAAACACACATGGACCTCACACTGTAGACCTCAATGGGCCTGGCTTCATGTGACCATTTGGCCACTCTTTGAGAAGACTTGCCTGTGTGTGTTCTCCTGTGCTTTCATTAAAATGAGCTTCCTCAACATTTAATGGTTCCTGAATAAATTGAAAATCATAGTGCCTCCAAATTCATCCACGAACAATGGCTAGATAAATACCATGGAATTTTGGAAATTTTCATGTCCAGGTGTCACTGGAGAACCTTTTGATGTCCATTTGCTGATCATGAGTATACCAGACAATTCGTTGATTGACTGGGTTTCATGAAAAATGGTGTAGAACAGAGATGCCAGTAAGTTGGAGCCTCCTTAGTAGCGGGTCTAGAGCAGTGGTGGGCAGGTGTGTGATAAAACATCTGTGTTGGGGCCATGTGGATCTGCCATTGGCTTCCAAATGGCTTGTGACTGACATGGTGCAGCTAGCAGACCCTTATATGTTAAGGCATCTTGTTATATGGAGAGGGTCAGGGCAATGTTCAGAATCAGGTTGCTATGGGCCTGGGGGCAAGCTATGTGAGATAGAAGCCTGATTGGTGCATTCTCCTGCAGACCCTGACCCACCGCATGTGACAGAACTCCCTCCAGCATTATGTCCCAGTTGAACTCCTTGTATTTCGTGAAGCAAATACCCAACTCCCAGTGAAGCAGCAAGACACACCAGGAAAACTAGAGGATGACCAAATGGCTTCACAGTCTACACGGAGAGACACTTAGACCGCAGTTGCCACAGTTTACCTACAAAGTGAGAATTCAGCACTGCTGCCTCATGTTCATTGAAAAATAAGATACCATGTCCTCCAGGTCACATAGATGCAGACCCAATTTTGGTGCTCTCACTACATAGGAAGCTAAAGCTCCTGACAACAACATATATTTCAAGTGCCCAAACTCAGAGGCAGTTTCTCAAGATGTCTTTAGGCCTGCAGAGCTCCATGTTTGTGGAGTGTTTACCCTGTCCCTTACTTTTGGAAACTCCTCTACCACCTCCAAGGTTGTGAACTCCTGAGCATATTCCGTTCCAGATATGTATTCCCAGATTTTCTAACTCTTCTCCTCTAATTGTGCATTACTTCAGGAGAGGGTAATATCAAGGAATTGTTCTGGATGAGAGTGGGAAGATTTTTGTGTAGCACATATTTGAAAACACATTGGGTTTATTTTCCTATTTTCCATTTGGAATAATGAATCTCTGACACTAACCCATACCCTACTAGACTCTGACTACTAATCCTAATATGATGGAGAATAGTAACTCAAACAGAATAGAAATACAAGCAGTTCAGAGGAGGCATGGTGTATATTTGGACTTCCCTTTTTCATTATATAGGATAGGAGTTATAAATAAGTCAATGTTTATTGAAATACTTCACCATGTGTTTTTAAAGTTAAGAAATATGTCAATTCCTCTCTCTCTTTAGCCTTTTTCAGCTCATGTATTATTATATGCACATATAGAATCCTACCTGGTATCACACGTACCTTCTTCTGAGGTGGGTGACTTGGCACATACAAATTGTGAGAAGAGATCACTCCTCCTAAACGCTGTTGGAACTGAAAATACAACCTAAGTGTGAGCTTCCAAGTTGAACAACATTATACATAAATCCATTTTTAGTAAAATGTATATTTTTGGATATGTGGAAGATATATATTTCATGATGAATTTCGATTGGCATATATACTGCTTCTTTTTAATGTCTGTGTGTGTGTGTGTGTTTGTGTGTGTGTGTATATATATATATATATATATATATATATATATATATATATATACACTCTCCAGATTTTTCAAAATATAAAATATATGTGTCTTATTATACACTCCCTAAAATCATTCATATTCATGTATGTGGATTTATAATCAACTTTTCACAAGATTATTCTCCGAAATATTCATACACCTGAAATTCATAATTGTTTTCTAAAACTGAAAACTGACTTCAGTAAATGGTGCATACAAATCATAATATTTCGTCATTGCAAGATGGCCACGAATAGAGTGCATCACACCAAGTGTACTGCACCACTGCACAGGTAAATAACGAGTTAGAGTGACAAAAAAACTATCTTGTTAGGAAATTACAGCAAAATGGGGGTGCACCAAAACCTAGAAGAAGGATTTCTAGCACCATGGTCCGGTAATTGAGTCTCAAACACGAGCCAAATGTGCGACCCGAGATCCCATTTGACTGATCCGCGCGGCCCACCCAGTGGCTAAAGACGGTGCGGCACCACGGAGATGGGTCCAATAAGCAGGGAGAAACGTTGATGAGGATTCTGTGGAATCCTGCCGGTAGAGGCCCCACTGAGCCCTGAGCTGAGTTCAGGATTTCAGATAGGGAAGGAAGCGGTACAGTTCTATCTCCCACAATGGAAACTCTTCCAAGGAAACCAATGGCCATCATCTTGGAGAGCTGAAGTAACCACAGCCACACTCCTACAGATTTCAACAATAAAACAGGAGTGTGTTATTCAGCTCATCTCCCATATATCGGGGAATTCGCATAAAATCTCTCCTAGGATTTCCGGGGGAGAGATTATCAGAGCGAGCCTGCATAAAGATGGGGGAAAACAAGAGGCAACTGACCTTCAACTCCCCCTCTCATCAACTGTGAAAATAAAACCTGTCTAACCAGTGCTGGGGGAGGGGCAAGTGGAAAAAATCAAAACAATAGAGTGTCTGGCTTCCCAATAGACACCCTCCAAAACCAACAAACGGCAGGCCCAGAGTACAGTTTGAACTGCCGAGAGCCATCACTCAGGGGAAATCTGGTCTTGCAGGAAAAACCAGGACTAGCAGGACAAACCAGAGGACTAGAGGCCAGGCCCTTGTGACTGGGCAGTGGGAGACTGCAGGCCCACAGGCGACAGTCCACCAGCTGCCCGCGTGACTAGGCGGCTTGGGAACACCCTGCCGCCGGCGACCGACCGCACCGCTGGGTGGCTAGAGATCGCCCGCCCGCCAGTGACAGCCCACCTGCTGCACAAGTGACTGGGCAGCTGGAGACCGCCTGCCCGCCAGTGACCCGGAGCTGAAACCAACAAGTGACAGTATAGTCCCACCCCCCTATACGGACACCTCAGCAAGGAGCCTTGGGCCTGCCAAAACAGAGAGGTGACGTCACTGGAGCTCGGCCTTCGGAATTTCTTCCAAGCGGAATCCAATTTAGCATGCATAGTCTACCAACACAAAGGAGAGACAACAGAGACATACAACACCAAAACAAATCTCTAGAATAAAGCAGAAACACAGCAATCAAATAGAGCTGGAAAGTAACGTGAACATCATGAAAAACCAATGGAATAAAAGGAGTACAAACAATGCAGGACAACTTAATTCTACAGGAGGACCTAGAAGCACCAGAAACAGGGATAGGGAAAGAAATCAAGGCATACTTAACTCAGATGGAAAGAAATATTAGAGAAGACATGAGGCAGCAAGTCCAAGGAATAAAAGTATATTTTGAAAATGAATTAAACAAACAAATTCAAATGGCAAAAAATGAGCTTTACCAAAAAATAGAGATCATAAAAAAATTTAAACAGTAATTCTAGAAATCCAGGAAACTATAAACCAAATTAAAAACTCAATCAAGAATATTACAAATAGAGTAGATCAAGTAGAAGTCAGAAAATCAGAAAATGAAGACAAAGTTTATCAACTTGAAAAGAATATAGTCAACACAGAAAAGATGCTTAAATCTATTCAAGAGATAAGGGATGTCAAAAAAAAAAAAACTTGAGAGTCATCAGGATAGAAGAAGGCATAGAGATTCAAACCAAAGGAATGGACAACATATTAAATGAAATAATTCTAGAAAACATCCCAGAGATTAAAGATGGATTGGATTGCCAAATCCTGGAAGCCTACAGGACCCCAAACATTCAAAAACATAATAGACCAAATCCAAGACATATAATTATGAAGATAGCCAACATACAGAACAAGGAGACAATATTAAACGCTTATAAGAGAAAGGAGGCAGATTACATTCAGGGGTAAACCAATTAGGTTAACGACTGATTTTTCATCACAGACGTTGAAAGAGAGAAGATCCTAGAACAGTGTATTTCAAATGCTGAAAAATAATGGATTCCAACCAAGAACACTGTACCCAGCAAAATTAAGCTTCAGATTTGAAAATGAAATTAAAGTCTTTCATGATAAACAAAAGCTAAAAGAATATGCAGCCAGAAAACCAGCACTGCAAAGCATTTTGAGCAAAATACTACAAGAAGAAGAATTGAAAAATAGTGCCCAAAACTAACAGCAGGAGTTATTTCAGTAAAGGGGGAGGAAAATAACCAAAAAAGTAAAAACTAGCCAAACTAAAATATAATAAATAAATAAACATGACTGGAAGTACAAATCATATTTCAATTGTAACCTTAAATGTTAATGGCCAAAACTCACCAATCAAGAGACATGGGCTAGTAACGTGGAAAAAAAAAAATCCAACAATATGTTGTCTTCAGGAGACCCATATGATAGGAAAAGACATACACAGGCTGAAGGTAAAAGTTTGGGAAAAATCATACCACTCACATGGCCCTCGGAAGCAAGAAGGAGTGGCCATACTCATATGGAATAAAATCAACTTCAAACCTAAGTAAATCAAAGGGATAAAGAAGAACACTATATTCTTTTAGAAGGAACCATCCACCAACAAGACTAACAATTATCAATTTGTATGCACCAAGCAATGGAATTGCAACGTTCATAAAACAAACTCCCCTCAAGTTCAAGAGTCACATAGACTACAACACAATAATTATGGGTGAATTCAACACACCACTCTTGGCATTGGACAGATCCTCTAGAGAGAAACTGAATAAAGAAACTATAGAACTCAACAGCACAATCGATAACCTAGACTTAACAGACATATATAGAATATATCAACCATCATCAAGTAGATACACGTTCTTCTCAGTAGCAGCACATTGATCCTACTCAAAGATAGACCATATATTATGCCATAGGGCAATTCTTAGTAAATATAAAGGCATGGAAATAATACCATGCACCATATCTGATCATAATGGAATGAAACGGGAAATCAATGATAAAAGAAGGAAGGAAAAATCCTGCATCACATGGAAAATGAACAACATGCTACTGAATGATCAATGGGTAACAGAAGACATAAAGGAGGAGATAAAAAAATTCTTAGAGACAAATGACAATACAGACACAATGTACCGGAATCTATGGGACACAGTGAAAGCAGTTTTAAGAGGGAAATTCATTTATTGGAGTTCTTTCCTCAAAAAAAGAAAAACCAGCAAATAAATGAACTCATGCTACACCTCAAAAACCTAGAAAAGGAAGAGCAAAACAACAGCAAATGTAGTAGAAGACAAGAAATAATCAAATTTAGAGAAGAAATCAACAAAATTGAAACAAAGAAAAACATTGAAAAAATTGATAAAACTAAAAGTTGGTTTTTTGAAAAAATAAATAAGATCGACAGGCCCTTAGCCATACTAATAAACAGAAGAAGAGAGAGAACTCAAATTACTAAAATACGGGATGAAAAAGGCAATATCACAACAGACACTACAGAAATAAAGAAGATAGTTAGTAAGTATTGTGAAACACTATATTCCAATAAAATTGAAGATAGTGAAGGTATTGATAAATTTCTTAAGTCATACGATCTGCCCAGATTGAGTCAGGAAGACACACACAATTTAAACAGACCAATAACAAAGGAAGAAATAGAAGAACCATCAAAGGACTGCCAACCAAAAAAAACCCTGGACTCGATGGGTATACAGCGGAGTTCTACAAAACCTTCAAAGAAGAACTAATACCAATATTATTCAAGCTATTTCAAGAAAAACAAAAAGAAAGAGCTCTTCCAAATTCATTCTATGAGGCCAACATCACCCTGATCCCGAAACCAGACAAAGACACTTTAAAGAAAGAAAACTACAGAACAATATCTCTAATGAACTTGGATGCAAAAATTCTCAATAAAATCCTGGCGAATCGAATACAGAAGCATATCAAAAAAATTGTGCTTCATGATCAAGTAGGATTCATCCCTGTGATGCAAGGCTGGTTCAATATATGGAAATCAATAAATGTAATCCACCACATCAATAGACTTAAAGACAAGAACCATATGATCATCTCCATTGATGCAGAAAAAGCATTCGACAAACTACAGCATCCCTTTATGTTCAAAACACTATAAAAACTAGGGATAAAAGGAACTTACCTCAACATGGTAAAAGCTATATATGCTAAAAATCAGGCTAGCATCATCCTAAATAGAGAAAAGCTGAAGAAATTCCCTCTAAAATCTGGAACAAGACAGGGATGCCCTCTATCACCACTTCTATTCAATTAAGTTCTAAAAATACTAGCCAGAGCAATTAGACAGACAAAAGAAAATAAAGGCATAAAAATAGGAAAGGAAGAATTTAAATTATCGCTATTTGTAGATGACATGATAATATATTTAACAGACCCAAAAGGGTCTACAAAGAAACGGCTTTAGTAAATAAATGAATTCATCAAAGTGGCAGGATATAAAATCAACACACATAAATCAAAGGCATTTTTGTATATCAGCAACAAAACTTCTGAAATGGAAATGAGGAAAACCACTCCATTCACAATATCCTCAAATAAAATAAAATACTTGGGAATCAACCTAACAAAAGAGGTGAAAGATTTATATAATGAAAACTACAGAACTCTAAAGAGAGACATAAAAGAAGATCTTAGAAGATGGAAAAATGAACCCTGTACATGGATAGGCAGAAATAACATTATCAAAATGGCAATATTACCCAAAGTTCTCTACAGGTTTAAAGTGATGCCAATCAAAATCCCAACAGCATTTCTTGTAGAAAAAGATAAAGCAATCATGAAATTCTTATGGAAAAACAAAAGACCCAGAATAGCGAAAGCAACTCTAAGCAGTAAGTGTGAATCTGGAGTTATAGCGATATCAGAGTTCAAACTGTACTACAAAGCAATAGTACCAAACACAGTGTGGTACTGGTACCAAAACAGGCAGGTGGACCAATGGTACAGAATAGAGGACACAGAAACCAATCCACAAAATTACAACTTTCTTATATTTGATAAAGGGGCTAAAAGCATGCAATGGAGAAAGAATAGCATCTTCAACAAATGGTGCTGGGAAAATTGGAAATCCATATGCAAATAAATGAAACTGAATTTCTTTCTCTTGCCATGCACAAAGGTTAACTCAAAATGGATCAAGAAGCTAGATATAAAATCAGAGACACTGCGTCTGATAGAAAAAAAGTTGGTTACGATCTTCATACTGTGGGGTCGGGCTCCAAATTCCATAATAAGACTCCCATAGCCCAAGAGTTAATAACAAGAATAAACAAATTGGACTTACTTAAACTATAATGTTTTTTCTCAGCAAGAGAAACAATAAGAGAGGTAAATAGAGAGCCTACATCCTGGGAACAAATTTTTACCCCTCACACTTCAGATAGAGCCCTAATATCCAGAATATACAAAGAACTCAAAAAATTAAACAATAAGATAACAAATAATGTAATCAACAAATGGGACAAGGAACTGAACAGAAACTTCACAGAGGAAGACATACAATCCATCAACAAGTACATGAAAAAATGCTCACCATCTCTAGCAGTCAGAGAAATGCAAATCAAAACCACCCTAAGATACCATCTCACTCCAGTAAGATTTGCAGCTATTATGAAGTCACAGAACAACAAGTGTTGACGAGGATGTGGGGAAAAGGGTACACTTGTACACTGCTGGTGTGACTGCAAGTTGGTGAAGCAAACTTTGAAAGCAGAATGGAGATTCCTGGGAAAACTGGGAATGGATCCACCCTTTGAACCAGCTTTTGCCCTTCTCAGACTATTCCCTTAGGATCTTAAAAGAGCGTACTATAGGGATACTGCCACATCAATGATCATAGTGGCACAATTCAAAATAGGTAGACTGTGGAAACAAACTAGATGCCCTTCAATATATGAATGGATAAAAAAAAATGTGGCATCTATACACAATGGAGTATTATGCAGCACTAAAAAATGACAAAATCATAGAATTTGTAGGGAAATGGATGGCATTAGAGCAGATTATGCTAAGAGAAGGTAGCCACTCTTTAAAAAACAAAAGTCAAATGTCTTCTTTGATATAAAGAGAGCAACTAAGAATAGAACAGGGAGAAAGAACTTGAGGAAAAGATTAACATTAATCAAAGACGAGAGAGGAAAGCAAAAGGGAGAGAGAATGGAAACCATATGGAAATGGTAGGAGACCCTCAATGTTACACAAAATTACATATAAGAGGTAGTGAGGGGAAAGGGGGGTGGAATAGGGAGAGAAGTGAAAAACAGCAGATGAGGTAGAGAGGGAAGATGGGAGGGGAGGGGAGGGAAGATAGTAGGGGATAGGAAATGTAGCACAATACAACAGTCACTTATATGACATTTTGTAAAAATATGAATGTGTAACCATTGTGATTCTGCAACTCGTATTTGGGGAAAATTGGGAGTTCATAACCCAATTGAGTCAAATGTATGAAAGATGATATACCATGAGCTTTGTAATGTTTTGAACAACCAATAAAAAATAAATAAATAAAGGTTTAAAATTGAGTGGGAAAATATCAGCTAAAAAAGTGTTGAGATGCATTCATTTTGCTAAGCAGAAACTTTGTTTTGTTTAGTTGTATCTATCACAAATTTATTGTACCAGAAAACTGGTTTTAAAAATGCACATAATTGAGATTAAAGGTTAATCCACCTACCCTCCTGAAAAATTCATAGTATTTCCTATATTTTTCATATTTCATTTTTTAGTGAATATTTTGTCATGGACCAGTTCTAGTCTTAGGCTATTCTTCCAGAATACTAACTCAACTGACAAGTTGGTACAATGTGTTGGATTGTTCTTTTCATCTTTTATTTAATAGTTTCTAACTGATAATGTGTATTTTTTCTTATCTTTATTTGGACATACATACCCAACTGTATCTTTGCATTTTATGTTTTACTGGGAAAGAGACTCATCAAAAGCTCTGTATTATATGTATCAGTAATCAAACATTTAGAGATCGCAATTATTCTTAATTTTGCCTGAAAATATCTTTGTACCATTTTCTTATAAAGATTTAGAATTATTAATACTGCCCCTACTGTAATAAGTAACTACTTACAAAAAGGATTAAACAATTGACTTTATATCAATTATGAATATGAAAATTACTAAAATAAGTATTTTTTAATTAACACACAATTGATAGAAATTGAAATCACAAGAAGGCCATTTGAAATGTCAGTGCATATGGTCCTTAAATAATAGGTTGTTCAAAAAAAAATTTCTCTAATTCATAAGAGTTAATATGCCATATTACAACTTAATGTGATATAAAACCTTAAATTATCAGTATTCATAAATAAGAATGATACCTGTTAACTTAAACATGTTTATTTGATTTTCACTGTAAGATGTTAATTCTGGAAGACTTGAAAATTAAGAAAGACTTGGTATATATTATTTCTAACAGGCTAATCAAAGTAATTTTAAATATATATGTATATATATATGTAATACATGTGAATGAATATAGATGCATATGTATAATAAATGTATTGTAATATATCTATCAGGTGATTATAATTTTTAAATTTTCTCAAGAAAAAAGAATGACTATAAAATCAGTTTTAAATGTAAATTTCATAGCATACTAGTGTTTGTAATGACATGAGAGAAAAATACATAAGGAGGGAAAGTGAAAAAGAATAGAGAGAAGGGGGAAAACGATTAAGAAAGTGAGTAATGAAGAGGGTGAGGAGTGTTTGATGATAAGATAAAGTGGAGGAGCTGGGTTTCTGGCTCAGTGTTAACATGCTTGTCTAGCATGTGTGAGGCACTGGGTTATATTCTCATCACCACATACAAATAAATAAAATGAAGGTCTATGAACAACTGAAAAAATAAAAAATGAAAAAGGAGAAATATTACCAAAATTCCAAGGTTTATAAATGTTAAATAAAAAACAATTATGTTACATAGCCTTATGCAATTTCTAGACTCCCCAAAATAGTCATTAAATGTTAGATTATTAGTGCTATAACTGAAAATCTATTGCTCTTTCTTCTACATTCTGTGGCATGCTAGTGCTAAAATAAAGTGTATTATGACACCAAAAAAAATCAAATATTTCTACAGTAACTGACCCAGTTTAACATCAATGCATGAAGATTCCTATGGGATATAATGTGTATTTTGACGTTCATTTTCATTCAAAACTGGTACATTACTATTTCTCCAGTTTATGCACATGATAGGATGTATATTTCATCCACAATTTAGCAAATTTATACGCATTTGTTTTACTTTCCATCACTTCCTGCTTCAGAACACATGGATTACTCCATGTTTCTTGACTGCTCTTTTTAAGAGACTTCTTTATAAACACATTATTTTCGATTTCCATTATCAATTTTGAAGCAAAACTCACACAACCGTCATGATAAACCATAACCCTAATATTATCATTAGATATAAAACTGGTTGGAATCAATGATTGTATTTCAATATAAGATTTCTTGTATACTTTCAGATATCAATTTAATCCATTATGTAAAGTGGAACCAGTAATATTATTTATTCACAGTATGGTCTATTCATGCATTATCTCTATATTGATAGACACAGGGTACACCTCTGTGTACGCCCAATAATAATTTGTATATCTTCAAAATATTGCTCCCAGAAATGGTGTAAGAAATACTCATGTCAACTGATTTATACATACATTTTATCACAGTAGTATTCTGGACACAAAATGCAAAGGTCACACTTAGGATTCTCCCAAAAGCCTAAATGGAAAGTGAACATGGATTACTAAACTCATCCATGTCCAGGTTGCCTAATGCTCTCAAATGTCAATCATATTGGTGACTACATATGTGTTTCTTCTGAAGATTACATTTTCAATCTCAACCCTGTTGAGAATGTCTAAACCTATGACTCATTTTATAATTTGCCTGATTTCTTAATCTCTATTGATATCTGCTTTCCTACTATTTTCCCCAGTTCATCATTGTGACTGACTTTTCACATGTGCTGACATATATATTCAATCTCTACCCGATACCCTATTGCTAAAGAACTTTTGGTCCAAATCCTATACTCAATCTTCTTCCTAAACCTACCGATTATCTTCCTAATCCTAGCGACAAATCCTTTTTGACTGGATGTTCTCTTCGTTATTCAATCATCCAAGGTGCAAATTCCTGTTCCATTGTATATTGCTTTATCTGAGACATATGTGCAGTACATAAGTCAAAGCTAATTAAACCACTCAAGGGGCAAATGCCCTTCTGGGCTTCAAATCATACCTAGATTTCTTTTTCCATACTTATATTTCACCCACAAGTTAGCAAAATTATTTGCATTTTTGTCACTTTCAATTACTTCCTACTTCAGAACACATGCATTCCTCTATGTTTCTTGACTGGTCTTTTCATGAGACTTCTTTCCAAACACATTATTTTCCATTTCCATACTCACTTTTGAAGCAGAACTCACACACCTTTCATGATAAAATATAACCCTAATATTACCATTAGATGTATAACTCATTGGAATGAATGATTCTATATAAATATAAGATTTCTTATATATTTTTAAATATCAATTCTATCAATCCATTATTTAAAGTGGAATCAGTTATATTATTTATTCACAGTATTGTCAATTCATGCATTACTTCTATATTCATAGACACAGGGTACACCTCTGTGTACGCCCAATAATAATTTGTATATCTTCAAAATATTGCTCCCAGAAATGGTGGAAGAAATACTCATGTCAACAGATTTATACATACATTTTATCACAGTAGTATTCTGGACACAAAATGCAAAGGTCACACTTAGGATTCTCCCAAAAGCCTAAATGGAAATTGAACATGGATTACTAAAATCATCCATGTCCAGGTTGCCTAATGCTCTCAAATGTCAATCTTATTGGTGACTACATATTTGTTTCTTCCTAAGATTATATATTGAAACTCAACCCTGTTGATAATGTCTAATCCTATCACTCACTTTTTACTTTGCCTGATTTCCTAATGTCTCTATTGATATCTGCTTTCCTACATATTTTCCGCATTTCATCATTGTGACTCATTCTTCACATGTGCTGACATTTACATTCACTCTCTAACCGAAACCCTATTGCTAAAGAACTTTTGGTCCAAATCCTATACTCACTCTTTTTCCTAAACCTACGGACTATATTCCTAATCCTACCGACTATCCCTTTTTGACTGGATGTTCTATTCTACATTCAATCATCCAAGTAACGGTCGGGCGAGCGTCAGAAGAAGAGACCACCAAGTGTCTATCTCATGTAACAGCAAAGGGTTTATTGGGGGTCCAGCATGCTGGGGCTCAGAGTTCACTTGAAAAGAGTAGAGAGCCCTGAGAACAGCTTAAGCAGATGTTATAAACTTTTCCTTGCGAGTGCAGGGAGGGAAGTTAATTGATGTGTCAGGGCGAGTGTTCAGTTTCCATGCAACCTGGTGGGGGAGTACATTCTGCAGTTTGGCAGTTGTGGACAGCACATTCTGGGAACAAGATTGGCAAAAATTTCTCAAGATTTCAACAGTGTTTTGTTAAGTGTACAGAAAAACAGGAAGTGACAACTACATATTTTATTAACCTTTCATTCGACACTTCTTTTTCTGGCTACTTTTAATCATAAATATGATCATTGGGTGGTGTCACATTCCATGTCTGCTAGTGGGGTATTACCATTAGTTTAACTTGTCCAATTTGAGCCTGGAGAAAATAAATTACATGGTTGAGCAAGCAGGGTTTTATAGTTAGCAATAATGTGAGGATTATTATTGGACCCGCCAGCATTGATAAATATGTAGTTAACCAGGGGGACTTTGTGAACCAAGATTCAAACCACCCTTTTTGGGCCTCTCTCTCTCGTTGACGCTCTTTAAGTCGTCATTTTAATTTACTCATAGATTTTTTTACAACTCCAGTATGGTTGGCATAAAAACAACATTCTTCCATCAATGCAAAACAAAGTCCCTCTTCTCTCATGAAGAGAAATTCCAATCCTCGACTGTTCTGTAAAACAACTTCAGAGAGATAGGTTAAAGATTCCTGCAATGCTGTGATGGAGGTTTCTAATATCTTTAAGTTTTGGCCTATTGCTGCTTCTATTTGGGTCATTTGTTATGTCCCATGGACCAAGGCAGTGGTTCTTGTGCCCACCCCTGCAGCAACATGTATTCCTAATAGGATGGCGAAAGTGAGGGATATATGTTCCCAGTGGAACCAGGTTTTATTCCCCCTTTTTGATCTTCAAATGAACCTGTGTCATGATAGAGCACTCTGGGAAACATTTGCACAACTACACAATTAATCACATCTTTTGACCACTTCATGAAAACATAAACAATGTTTTAAGTATATAGAATTATACTGTTGTAGGGATGGACAAGGCAAGGCACCTAAGATAGTACCAAAGACAGGAAAACAGTCCTATTTGTTTGCAACCATATTCAGAGGGCATTACTTCTGTTGTAATCAATTAAATCCCCGGAATCCCAAGTTTAGGTAGTTTCAGAATTTTGTACCCAACATATAAGGGAAGGGGCTCAGAAGTTCACAGTCTTAAGAAGTTCACAAGAAGCCATTTGTCTTCTTTTTTTTTCCTCTGTTCTGGGAAAGTTAACCTTCCAAGGACACCTGGGTGAGGGAGAGCTTTATATTCCCTTTATTTTTCCCCCTGCCAACTGTTACCATGGAGCCCAGTTGGTAACTTCTTTATCTTACAAATGTAGCCATCTATGTGAAGCCTCAGCTCAAGGCCAAGGCCTTGTTCACATATTTTGTGAAAAATTAGTATGGGGGTGTCTAGCTTAGGATTGCAGATTTTTTTAGCCAGTGGCCAAGTAGAATAGGGCAACACGAAAAGTGGAATTTTATCTACTTAGAAATCTTTTATCGGGACTCTTTTGCTGAAATTCCTAAATTCAGCTATGTTGGAGATTTCTGGAGAAGGTCAGTTAAGACTTTTCTGTTGGCCTGGTACAGAGGGGGAAGACGGGGAAGGCATGGCTGTGAGCAGTTCCGTGGATCTGAGAATGAGGTAGGAGAAATGTAAAAGAATAATGGAAAAGGGGTTTTGGATTTTTCTAGGAACAAATCTTGAGCAGTACAACAGGTACAGCAGAGGGTAAGATGGGAGTTAGTATCCCAAAAAGCATTTGAGGGACTTTAAATACTTAGTAACATGTTTTCAGTGATGAAAAATCAACTTTAAAGGCCATTTACATTGCATCTTGGATAAGGGTGTGAGGGCTCTTCTCAGCTGGTTTGGGCTTTGTGTTAGGTAGTAAGAAGACCTGGTGGGACCCAGTGCGGGCAATGACAGGAGAAGAGAGGAGTGAGTTGGTTGAGGTGTACCTCAGTACCTGCTACCTCAAGAAGGGGGCAACGGTCTTAGAACAGGTGGAGGTTTGGGTTTTTGATCTAGTAATTGGAGGGGAGAAATCAGGTTGCATAGGTGAGAGAAAGAGCAGAGAGTCTGGAGCAGAAGGCTGAGGGTGAGGATCTATTGGAGAAGCATAGTTCAGGATGTGAGCAAAGGAGGGAAAAGGCCTCCACATAGGGGAATCTCCTTTTACCCTTTTCAGCACTTGCAGAAGTTAAAAAGGTCACGCAGAATTTGAGGATCCAGAGACCCCTCTGGGGGCCATCAATTTTGGTTATCTAATTGGTAATATGGCCAATGTTGTGTACAGAATTTGATGAGGAGTTTGGGTTCCATCAAGCAGTCCCTGTATGCTCACATCCTCATGACTTACAGAAGAAGCCGGCTTTCCCCCAACACAGCCTTGACTGTTTGTGGCTTTGATAGTTCGCCGGGCAAACATAGTAATCTAGGCTAGCCAACCTGCATCTGGCTCGCGTGTCCCTACATCCATAATATTTGTTTCCATTATCTATGGTAGAGAAGGGATTTAATGGAATTTTAGTGGGATCCACTTCATCAGGGATATCCCAATGGAAAAGACCTATAGCCAGCTGACAAATGTTTCTGTGGAGAGATGGCGACCATGTCCCTAAGTGGGCTGTATGCGAGATAGACCATACTTCTTGTCCAGTAAGATTTGTGATCAGCCATCGCTGCTGAATGGGCTGATGAGGGTTAGGACTACTGGTGGTCAAGGGGAGAGTCTATTGCCTTATCCACATGGCAAATACACAATTTGAAAGCGTTACCAGTCTTTTACAGTTTCCAGCCAGAGTCTGGACAGGGCACAAGCTTGAGATGAGAGGTATGGATCCAGGAAGTGATTCTGTCTACCTTTACTGCTGTAGGTGTTATAAGTAGCACCTGCTATGGTCCCTTCCAGCAGGGTTCCAGGGATGACACCTGATGTCGTCTAATGTAGACAAAGTCTCTTTCTTGATATTGATGTTGATTCCCCTCGTCACCGGGTTGGTAGGCAGTGTCCATCTGTCTTCACAGGTATCTATGTGGCTCTGGCTGAAAGACAATATCTCTAACTTTTTAAATTAGTGGGAAGTAGAAAGATCCTTCTAGGGTCCATCCAAATCCAAAGGTGAGCCATTCTGAATCACAGAGAGTCTGCCAGGTCCAGCATTTTACTGAAAAAGAAAGATTCTGATCCCTTAAGCAAACTTTGTTGCAGTGAACAAGGGTCAGAGACAGAGGCATTGAAGTGATCTGTCCCATAATGAAAGATACACAAACAGTAAAAGCAACAACACATGACACAGACAAGACAAGACAATAAAGACAGGATATGGAAATCCAACACTGAGACCAGGACTGAGTAGTTGGCAAAACCCGATGGGTTGGCAATACCGAATCTGAAACAAAATATCACTGAGTCATGGAGACTATTGTTCCTCGATTTTCTGAGTCCTCTATGACGTCCCCCAGGGACTTGGCCTGTGGCTCTGTGACATGACTGTCAGCCACCATCGGAGAGAGCTCACGGTCTTCATCGACATCCATTTTGCCAAGCCCTGACCTGAAACCTGAAACCAGAAAGAGGCACCTTACTTACCCCGAGAGGAGTTCGTTGGGGTCGCTTGTCCACGGCTGCCGGATCTCGGTGGAACCTCCATATGTAAAGGTCCGGTGACAATCGGGTGAAGAGACCACCAAGAGACTGTCTCATGCAAAGCAAAGGGTTTATTGGGGGTCCAGCATGCTGGGGCTCAGAGCTCACTTGAATAGAGCAGAGAGCCTTGAGAACAGCTTAAGCAGAGCTTATATATTTTCCTAGGAGAGGGCAGGGGGGGAAGTTTATTGATGGGTCCGGGCGAGTGAGCGGTTTGTGTGCAACCGGTTGAGGGAGTACATTCTGCAGTTTGGCAGTTTTGGACAGCACATTCTGGGAATAAGACTATCAAAAAGTTCTCAAGATTTCAACAGTGTTTTGTTAAGCATACAGAAAAACAGGAAGTGACAAGTACTTATTTTATTAACCTTTCACTGCGAACTATACTTTTCCAGAATTCCTAATGTTTCTATTGTGTTTGTTAAAGTTCATTTTTATTCAAACCTGGTACGTAATTATTTCTTCAGTTTATGGACATCATTAGATATATCCATTCATTCACAAGTTCACAAATTTATAAACATTTGGTTCACTTTCAATCACTTCCTCCTTTGGAAGACATATATTCCTCCATGTTTCTTGACTGGTCTTTTTACTAAACTTCTTTCTAAACATATTATTTTCGATTCCATAATCATTTTTGAAGCAAAACTCACACACTATTCATGATAAATGATAACCCTAACATTACCATTAGATATATAACTGGTTGGAATGAATGTATGTATATCAATATAAGATTTCCTATATATTTTCAGATATCAATACAATCCATTATTTAAATTTGGAACCAGTTATATAATTTATTCACAGTAGGGTCTATTAATGCATCATCTCTATATTCATCAAAACAGGGTAAACCTATTAGTATCCCCAGTACTAATTTATAAGTTTTCAAAATATTGCTCACAGAAATGGTGGAAGAAATACTCATGTCACCTTAGCTACATATACATATTATCACAGTAATATTCTGGACACAAAATGCAAAGGTCACACAGAACATAATTTAAGCTATGTATCCCAATCAAGGCCCCAAAGTCCTTCTGGGCTTCAAATATTACCTAGATTTCTGTTTTCATACTTATATTTCACCTCCATATTCTTATAAATATCGCAGGTTCCCAATATCATTATCCATCCAGCAAAATGATTCATAACCCAAATCGAACATGCTATTAACCCTAACCATTCTGTAAACTGAGATTGTTCACTCAATCTCACTTTACAGAAGAGCAGGGACAAAGTTAGTATTACAATACAGGAAGTTAGGAGATCTTTTACCTGCTGAGTACCTCAAAATCCATGCAGAAATGATCCCTGGAGAAGACGTAGGCAGCTATGAAGGACCTGAAACAGCAAAAGTCATCTTCCTTTGCAAACCACCCGATCAGGATGAAAGGATGTGTCTCAATCAGCCTATCTCTTCTTAATGTAGGGATGATGTATGAAACCAGGCATGTGTGGAGAGCTGTTCCCAGGTGCCTATGTTTCTATACCATTCTAACTTGTGAAAGTGTCACAGGAAATAGAGGCTGCCTCCTTTTCCTGAGACACTAGGAAGCAACTGTTACGACAAAGTGGTGGCCAAGACAGTGGCCTCATTCATTTTCTGAAGGAAGTGACCTCACCTCACTTCCTTGGTGATGGAAATCTCTGAATTTTGTGATCCAAGAAGCCAGGCACCCAGAGCCAGTCCCAGTCCCAGTCCAAGTGGGCTCACTTGTTTGGATTTACCAAGAGGCTAGATAAATACCAAGAAATTTTTGAAATTCCCATGACCAGATGGTATTGGAGAACATTTGGATGCACTTTTACTGATCATGAGTGTACCAGACAGTGCCTTGATTGACTGGGATTTATGACAATGGTGTAGAACAGAGATGCTATTAAGTTGGACCCTCCTGAGTAGTGAGCCCTGAGCTGTGGTGCGCAGGTGTGTGATGAATCATCTGTGGTTGCGCCATGTGGATTTGCCATTGATTTCCAAATGGCTTGTCACTGACATGGTGCAGTGACCAGAAACTTATATGTAATGGTGTCTTGTTAAATTGATAGTTTTCAGGGCAATGTGCAGAATCAGGTTGCTATAGACAAGGGGGCAAGCTATGTGGGAATGAAGCCTGGTTGGTGCATTCTCCTGTAGACCCTGAAAAACCACAAGTGACAAAACTCGCTCCAGCACTGTGTTCCAGTTGAACCCCTTGTATTTCGTGAGGCAAATACCAAACTCCCAGTGCTGCAGCAGGAAACACCACGAAAAGTGGAGGATGAACAAAAGGCTTCACAGTCCACACGGGGAGAAACTTAGACCCCAGTGGCCACAGTTTACATACAAAGAGAGAATTCAGCACTGCTGCCTCATGTGCATTGGAAAGCAAGAAAGAATGTCCTCCAGGTCACATAGATGCAGACCCAGCTTTGATGATCTCACTACAAAGGAAGCTAAAGCTACTGACAACAACATATATTTCAAGTGCCCATCCTCAGAGGAAGTTTCTCTAGAAGTCTTTAGGCCAGCACACCTCCATATTTGTGGAGTGTTTACCCTGTACCTTACTTTGGGATACTCCTCTACCACCTCCAAGTTTGTGACCTCCTAAATATTTTCCATTCCAGATATGTATTTACAGATTTTCTAACTCTTCTCCTCTAATTGTTTCTTATTTGGGGAGATGGTAACGTCAAGGCATTGTTCTGGATGAAAGTGGGAAGATTTTTGTGTAGCACATATTTGTATACACATTGGATTCATTTTCCAATTTTCCATTCCAAAAACTGAATCCCTGACACTAACACGTACCCTACAAAACTCTGACTACTAATCCTAATATGATGGAGAAAAATGACCCAAACCGAATAGAAAAACAAGCAGTTCTGAAGAGGCATGGTGTATAGTCGGACTTGCCTTTTGCATGATAAAGTGTAGGTGTTATAAACCTAGTCAATTTTTAATTGAAATAGTTCTCCATGTGTTTTTTTCCTTTGATATTTATTGTTTGTTCTTCAAAACATTACATAGTTCTTGACATGTCATATTTCACACTTTGATTCAAGTAGGTTATGAACTTCCATTTTTCCCCGTATACAGATTGCAGCATCCCATCAGTTACACATCCACTGTTTTGCATATTGCTATACTAGTGTCTGTTGTATTCTGCTGCCTTTCCTGTCCTCTACTATCTCCCATCCCCTCCCCTCCAATCCTCTCAATGTACCCCATCTGCTGTAATTCATTTCTTCCCCTTGTTTTCGTCCCCTTTCCGCTCACTTCATCTTGTATTTAATTTTGTATAACCATGAGGGTTTCCTTCCATTTCCATGCAATTTTGCTTCTCTTTCCTTTTCCCTCCCACCTCTCACCCCTGTTTAATGTTAATCATCTTCTCATGCTCTTCCTTCCAACTCTGTTCTCAGTTACTCTCCTTATATCAAAGAAAACATTTGGCATTTGTTTTTTAGTGATTGGCTATCTTCACGTAGCATAATACGTTCTAATGCCATCCATTTCTCTGCAAATTGTATGATTTTGTCATTTTTTAATGCAGAGTAATACTCCATTGTGTATAAATGCCACATTTTTTAATCCATTCATCTATTGAAGGGCATCTAGGTTGGTTCCACAGTCTTCCTATTGTGAATTGTGCTGCTATGAACATAGATTTATCAGTGTCCCTGTAGCATGCTCTTTTTGGGTCTATAGGGATTAGACCGAGAAGGGGAATTGCTGGGTCAAATGGTGGTTCCATTCCCAGCTTTCCAAGAAATCTCCATACGGCTTTCCAAATTGGCTGCGCCAATTTGCAGTCCCACCAGCAATGTACAGGTGTACCCTTTTCCCCACATCCTCGCCAGAACTTGTTGTCGTTTAACTTCATAATGGCTGCTAAGCTTACTGCAGTGAAATGGTATCTTAGGGTGGGTTTGTTTTGTATTTCTGTGAATGCTCGAGATGGTGAGAATTTTTTGATGTACTTATTGATTGATTGTATGTCCTCCTCTGAGAAGTGTCTGTTCAGGTCCTTGGCCCATTTGTTGATTGGGTAATTCATTCTCTTATTGTTAATTTTTTTGATTTCTTTGTATAACTCTGGATATTAGGGCTCTATCTGAAGTGTGAGGAGTCAAGATTTGTTCCCAGGGTGTAGGCTCCCTTTTTACCTATCTTATTGTTTCTTTTTCTGAGAAAAATCTATTTAGTTTGAGTAAGTCCAGTTTGTAGATTCTAGTTATTAACTCTTATGCTATGGGTGTCCTATTGAGGAATTTGGAGCCCGACCCCACAGTATGTAGAACATAGCCAAAGTTTTCTTCCATCAGATGCCGTGTCTCTGATTTGATATCAAGCTCCTTGATCCATTTTGAGTTAACTTTTGTGCATGGAGAGAGAAAGGGATTCAGTTTCATTTGTTACATATGGAATTCCAGTTTTTCCAGCACCATTTTTTAAAGATGCTATCCTTCCTTCATTTCATGCTATTAGCTCCTTTATCAAATATAAGATAGCTGTAATTTTGTGGATTGATTTCTGTGTCCTCTATTCTGTACCATTGGTCCACCCACCTGTTTTGGTACCAGTACCATGTTCTTTTTGTTACTATTGCTCTGTAGTATAATTTGAGGACTTGTATCTCTATACCGCCTGATTCAAACTTTCTGCTTAGAGTTGTCTTTGATATACTGGGTTTTGTATTTTTCCTTATGAATTTCATAATTGTTTTATCTATTTCTACAAGAAATGCCCTTGGGATTTTGATTGGCATTGCATTAAACCTATAGAGAACTTTTGGTAATATCGCCATTTTGATGATGTTAATTCTGCCTATCCATGAACAGGGTATATTTTTCCATCCTGTAAGATCTTCTTCTATTTCTCTCTTTAGGGTTCTGTAGTTTTCATTGTGTAAGTCTTTCACATCTTTTGTTACATTGATTCCCAAGTATTTTATTTTTATTTTGAGGATATTCTGAATGGAGTGGTAGTCCTCATTTCCATTTCAGAGGATTTGTTGCTGATATACAGGAATGCCTTTGATTTATGATTGTTGATTTTATATCATGCCACTTTGCTGAATTCATTTACTAACTCTAATAGTTTCTTTGTAGACCCTTTTGGGTCTGCTTGGTATAGAGTCATGTCATCTGCAAATAGTGATAATTTAAGCTCTTCTTTTCCTAATTTTATGCCTTTAATTTCTTTCATTTGTTTAATTTCTCTGGCCAGTGTTTCGAGAACTATGTTGAACAGAAGTCGTGAGAGAAGGCATCCCTGTCTTGTTCCAGATTTTAGAGGGAATGCTTTCAATTTTTTCACAATTCAGAATGATACTAGCCTGAGGCTTAGCATAGATTGCTTTTACAATATTGAGGTATGTTCCTGTTATCCCTAGTTTTTCTAGAGTTTTGAACATAAAGGGATGCTGTACTTTGTTGAATACTTTTTCTGCATCTATTGGGGTGATCATATGGTTCTTATTTTTAAGTATATTGATGTGGTGAATAACATTTATTGATTTCCGTATATTGAACCAGCCTTGTATCCCAGGGATGAATCCTACTTGATCATGTTGCACAATTTTTTAAATATGTTTTTGTATCTGATTCGCCAGAATTTTATTGAGAATTTTTGCATCTAGGTTCATTAGAGATATTGGTCTGTAGATTTGTTTCTTTGAAGTGTCTTTGTCTGTTTTATGAATCAGGGTGATATTGGCCTCCTAAAATGAATTTGGAAGTTTTCTCTCTTTTTCTATTTCCTGAAATATCTTGAAAAGTACTGGTATTAGTTCCTCTTTAAAGGTTTTGAAAAACTCTGCTGTATACCCATTCGGTCCTGTTTTTTTCTTAGTTGGTAGTCATTGGATGGTTTCTTCTATTTCCTCAATTAATATTGGTCTGCTTAGGTTGTCTATATCCTCCTGACTCAATCTGGGCAGATCATATGACTTAAGAAATTTATCAATGCCTTCACTATCTTCTAATTTATTGGTGTATAAGGATTCAAAATAATTTCTCATTATCTTCTGTATTTCAGAAGTGTCTGTTGTGATATTGCCATTTTCATCCAGTATGATAGTAATTTGAGTTCTCCCTCTTCTTCTCTTTGTTAACATGGCTAAGAGTCTGTAAATTTTATTTATTTTTCAACTTTTAGTATTGTCATTTTTCAATTGATTCTTTTGTTTTGATTTTATTAATTTCAGCTCTGATTTTAATTATTTCTTGCCTTCTACTTCTTTTGCTGTTGTTTTGCTCTTTTTTTTCTAGGATTTTGAAATGAACTATGAGATCATTTATTTGTTGTTTTTTTTTTCTTTTTTTAAGGAAAGAACTCCAAGCAATGAATTTTCCTCTTAGAACTGCTTTCAATGTGTCCCATAGATTCTGATATGTTCCGTCTGTCTTTTTCATTTATCTCCAAGAATTTTTTATTTTCCTCCTTGATGTCTTCTATAACCCATTGATCATTCAGTACGTATTGTTCATTCTCCAAGTGATGCATGAAGTTTCCTTCCTTCTTTTATTGTTGATTTTTCAGTTTCATTCCATTATGATCAGATAAGATGCCTGGTATTATCTATACTCCTTTATATTGTCTAAGAGTTGCCATGTGACATAATATATGATCTATTTTTGAGAGGTATCCATGTGCTGCTGAGAAAAAAAGTGTAACTGCTTGATGTTGGGTGGTATATTCTATATATGTCTATTAAGTCTATGTTATTAATTGTGTTATTCAGTTCAATAGTTTCCTTATTCAACTTTTGTTTGGAACATCTGTCCAGTAGTGAGAGAGGTGTATTGAAGTCTCCCATGATTATTGTATTGTGGTCTATCAGACTCTTGAACTTGAGAAGAGTTTTTTTGATGAACATAGCTGAACCATTGTTTGGGGCATATATATTTATGATTGTTATGTCTTGTTGGTGTATGGTTCCCTTGAGCAGTATGTAGTGTCCCTCTTTATCCCTTTTCCTTAACTTTGGCTTGACATCTATTTTATTTGATCTGAGTATGGACACTCCTGCTTGTTTCCGAAGTCCATATGAGTGATATGATTTCTCCCAACCTTTCAACTTCAGTCTATGTTTCTCTTTTCCTATCAAATGCGTCTCCTGCAGGCAGAAAATTGTTGGGTCTTCTTTCGTGATCCATTCTACTAGCCTGTGTCTCTTAATTGGTGAGTTTAAGCCATTAACATTTAGGGTTACTATTGAGATATGGGTTGTTATTCCAGCCATATTTGTTTATTTATGTTACTAACCATGTTTTTTTTTCCTCTTTGATTATTTTCCCCCCTTTACTGTACTACCTCCCACTGTTGGTTTTCATTGTTATTTTCCATTTCGTCTTCCTATAATGTTTTGCCAAGGATCTTTTGAAGAAAGGGTTTTCTAGCTGCAAATTCTTTTAACTTTTGTTTATCATGGAAGGTTTTAATTTTATCTTCCATCCTGAAGCTTAAATTCGCTGGATACACAATTCTTGGTTGGAACCCAATTTCTTTCAGTGTTTGAAAAATGTTATTCTAGGATCTTCTAGCTTTCAGAGTCTGTGTTGAAAGATCAGCTGTTATCCTGATTGGTTTACCCCTAAATGTAATCTGCTTCCTTTCTCTTGTAGCTTTTAAAATTCTCTCTTTATTCTGTAAGTTTGGCATCTTCATTATAATATGTCTAGGTCTTTATCTCTTATGATTTTGCACATTCAGCATCCTGTAGGCTTCTATGATTTGGGATTCTGTCTCATTCTTCATGTCTGGGAAGGTTTCTCATATTATTTCATTGAATAGATTGCTCATTCCTTTGTTTTGCACCTGTATATCTTCCTGTATCCCAATTACTCTTAAGTTTGGTCTCTTCATGTTATCCCATATTTCTTGGATTTTCTGCTCATGGTTTCTTAACAGTCTTGCTGAGCTGTCTATGTTCTTTTCAAGTTGAAATACTTTGTCTTCATTGTCCGATGTTCTATCTTCTACGTGATCTACTCTGCTGGTAGTATTCTCAATTGAGTTTTTAAGTTGGTTTATTGCTTCCTGCATTTCAATGATTTCTGTTTGTTTTTTTTTTTATAACCTCTATCTCCCTGTATAGTTGATCTTTTGCTTCTTGGATTTGTTGATGTAATTTATTGTTGAAGTGATCTTTCATTGTCTGATTTTGCTGTCTAATGTCTCCCTTTTGACTCAGATCATCGGAAGCAAGTATATCCTAAATTCTTTATCTGACATTCCATCTGCTGCAGATATTACCTCTTCTAATGTTGAGTTGACCTGCATTGCTTGTGGTCCTTTCTTTCCTTGTCTTTTCCTACTGTTCGCGTTTTTTTCTGTTTGGTGGAACTTTTGTGTTATTGAATTTTACCCCTAAATGTTTATATTGCTATTGTATTCATGAAAAGTCTCCCTCACAGGTGTGGGCGGTGGCTCTGCCCCTCCTCCAATTGGGGCAATGTGCCTACCACACCAGCAGCCCTCTGGACCTGTTCTGCTGGTCGGTAGCCTGTCCGCCTACCTTGCAGGAGCGGGCAGTTGCTCTACCCCTCTTCGGGCGCTGGTCCTGTTCAGCCAGTGGGTCACAGGTCCACCTACCTTGCAGGCGCAGGTGTCGGCTCTGCCCCTCCGCGTGCCGCTGGGCCTCTTCTGTCTGTGGATTGCAGGGCTGTCTACATTGCAGGCGCGAGTGGCAGCTGTGCACCTCCCTAAACCGGGGCGATATATCTACCAGGCTGGTAGGTTGCTGGGTCTGTTCTGCCAGAGGGTGAAAGGTCCACCTGGTTTCCAGGCACGGGCAGTGGCTCTGCCCCTCCCCAAACCTGGTTATGTGTCTAGCACCGTGGCGGGGCCTAGCGCCTGGTCTGTCGGTGTTCGCAGGTCTGCCTACTTCGCAGGCGCGGGGGCCGGCTCTGCCCCTCTGAAGGCAGCTGGGCCTCTTCTGCCGGTGGGTCACAGGTTCACCTATCTAGAAGTTGCAAGGGGTGTCTCTGCCCCTCCGCGGGTTGCTGGGCCTGTTCTCCCTGTGGGTCGCATGTCCGCATTCCTTGCAGGCGCGCAGCGGCTCTGCCCAACCCCCAATCAGGGCGATGTGTTTTTTACGATTGCGGGCCGCTAGGCCTGTTCTACCGGTGGCTCGCAGGTCCGCCTACCTTACAGGCGCGGTTGGCGGCTCTGCCCCTCCCTTCTCCATGTGTTTTTAAAGTTAACAAATATGAGAATTCCTGTCTCCATTTCTCTGTACCCTATTCAGCACATGTATTTTTATATGCACATATAGAATCCTACCTGGTATCACACGTAGATACTTGTGAGGTTGCTGACTTGGCAAATACAAATTGTGAGAAGAGATCACTCCTCCTAAATGCTGTTGGAACTTACAAAACAAACTATGGGTGAGCTTCCTAGTTGAACAACATTATACTTAAATTGATGTTCAGAAAAGTGAAGATTTTTGGATTTGTGGATGATATATATTTCATGATGTATTTCGATTGGCATTTATATTGCTACATTTTAATGTATATGTGTGTGTGTGTGTGTGTGTGTGTGCATATATATATGTATAAACTCTCCAGATTTTTCAAAATATGAAATGTATGTGTCTTATTATATACTCCCTAAATTCATTGATGTTAATGAATGTGGATTTTTATTAAACTTTTCATAAGAATATTCTCTGGAATATTAATCCACCTGAAAAATATATTTTTTTCCTAGTACTGAAAGCTAACTTCAGTGAATGGTGCATATAAATCCTAATATTGCTACAGTAAATGACTCAGTTTAACATCAATGCAAGTAGATTCCTATGGGACATGATATGTACTTTGAAGTTCATTTTTATTCAAAACTGGTACATTAATATTTCTTCAGTTTTTGCACATAATAGAATACATTTTTCATTCACAAATTCACAAATTTATAGGATTTTTTTTCACTTTCAATTACTTCCTGCTTCAGAACATATGTATTCCCCCAGGTTTCGTGACTGTTGTTTTAATGAGACTTCTTTCCAAGCACATTATTTTTGATTTCCATAATCATTTTAGAAGCAAAACTCACAGACACTTCATGATAAACCATAACACTAATATTACCATTAGATGTATAACTGGTACGAATGATTGTATGAATATCAATATAAGTTTTCCAGTATATATCCAGATATCAATTCAATCCATTATTTAAATTTTGAACAAGTTACATTATTTATTCACAGTATGGTCTATTCATGCATTATCTCTATATTCGTATAACACAGCCTATACCTATTTGTACCCACAATACTAAATTATATGTCTTCAAAATATTGCTCCCAGAAATGGTGGAAGAAATACTCATGTCATCTGATCTATATATACATTAATCACAGTAATATTGTGGAAACAAAAAGCAAGGTCACACTTATGATTGTACCAAATCCTAAATGGAAAGTGAGCATGGATTAAAAAAAAAAAAATCCATATCCAGGTTGCCTAATGCTCTCAAAGTGAATCCTATTGGTGACTACATATTTGTTTCTTCCTGAAATTACATATTCAACTTCAACCCTGTTGAAAATTTCTAATCCTATCACTCACTTTATACTTGTCCTGATTTCCTAATGTCTCTATTGATATCTGATTTCCTGTATTTTTTCCCCAGTTTATCACTGTGACTGACTCTTCACATGTGCTGACATTTACTTTCAGTCTCTACCCAAAACCCTATTGCTAAAGATCTTTTGGTCCAAATTCTATACACACTCTTCATTCTAAACCTACCGAATATCTTCCTAATCCACCAACTATCCTTTTTGGACCAGATGTTCTCTTCGACATTCAATCATCCAAAAGACAAGATCCTATGCCACTGTATATCAATTTATCTGAGACACCTGTGCAGAACATAATTGAAAGCTAAGAATCCCAATCATGGGGCCAATTACCTTCTGTCCTTCAAAAATTACCTAGATTTCTTTTTTCATACTTATATTTCACCTATATATTCTTGAAAATATCGCAAAATCCCAATACCATTATTCATCCCAAAGAATGATTCCTAACCAAAATGGAACCTGTTATTAACCTTAACCATACAATGTTCCCTCAATCTAACTTACAGAAGAGGAGGGACAGAATTGGTCTTCCAATACAGGAATGTAGGGGATCTTCCACCTCTGAGAACCTCAAAGTTCCATGCAGAAATGATCCCTGGAGAAGATTTAGGCAGCTATGAAGGACCTGAGAGAGCAAAAGTCATCTTCCATGGCAAACAACCCGGTCAGGATGAAGGGATGTGTCAGAATCAGCCTCACTCTTCTTAATGTAGAGAAGATGGACCAAACCAGGCCAGTGTGGACAGCTGTTCCCGGCTGCCTATGGTTGATATACAATTCTCAGTTGTGAAAGTATCACAGGAAATAGGGGCAGCCTCCATCTCATGGGAACCTTGGAAGCAAATTTTAGGACAAAGTGGTTTCCAAAGCAGTGACCTCATTCAGTTCACAAAGGAGGTGACCTTCCTCACTTCCTTGGTGATAGAACTCTCTGAACTTGGGATCCAGGAAGCCAGGCAACCAGAGGCAGTCCCAGTACCATTCCCAGTGGGCTCACTTATTTGGATTTACAAAGAACAGAGTCAGTCTTTCTTGGTACCTACTGATGTGAGAATGGCCAAATTTCAGGAGAGCTCAGAAGAGGGGCCTTTCCTGAGAAAGCAGGTAGTTGCTCACAGCTGGCTCCTGACCACTTCGCAGATTTGGCCAAGGAGACCAGATCTGAGACAGGACAGGACATTTCAGGGAACATAATAAGGCCCACAAGTCAGAGGACACTCCGGATTGTCACAGACCTCTTTGGGGGAAGGAGGTGCCTTTGTGGGTGTGAGTGTGAGTTTGTGGTTTTGTCTCATGTTCTAAGAATAGGTAAAAAAGGTGGTTTGTTTGGTTTGGAGTGGACTGTTCCTAGTAAGTCGTTTCACAAAGTGAGTGTTTCTATGTCTGTGTATCCCACTGTGTCCGTGGTTGTCGACATTTGAAAAGAGAATTCATCAATGGATGTGTCCTGTTTAGTAGAATCCTTCCCAGCATTCATCCTGCCCAATTGATGAATGGACTGTGGCTTCCCTTATGGATGGAAAACACCTACTAATTTCCTAAGTTCCTGTTTTCTTCCTAAATCTGGCCACTCTCCAGAATAGGCTCATGGTTTTGTGTCCAAGATATGTACCACCTCCAAGCTCTGTGACAAGGCCATGTAGTGGATAGCTAAAGGGAATGGCTAGCATCTCAAAAAACTCAGATATCTGTGTGACCAGGAAAGCCTCAGTGGAGAAACTCTGCTTTGGGCCTTTTGCTAACCAATTCTTCTCTTCCCCTAAATGTGAGGAAGGTCTTGGCCTCAGGACACAGTTTGTGAAGCCTGAAGAAAACAGTTTTAAAATGGAATTAAATGGGCATCACCTGTGGCTCTTTGTTAATTGCTTTGGAAATGGATGTGTCTGAATCAGTCTCTTGGCCCTGTGTTAGGCTGTGGCTTAGGTTCTCAGCACCTGATGGATCTAAAGAATGATCCCATGTGTGCATCCAAAACCAAAATGGGAAAAAGATCAGTCATTGTTGATGAAGTCTCTCGCCTTCCTCTGTTAGGTTCCTTACCACCATCAAGTGAGAATAGGGATCCTTTGAATCAAATGAGTTCTTCAAAGCCCTGCAAAGGCAATTGCATACATGCTTGTGTTTTCTCATGACTCCACATCACATAAAAAATCTATACCGACAGTCAGTAGGCCTCAAATTGGAGAAGCAGAGCAGTATTACTGAAAGGCATATTTGATCCCTCCTGGTTCACAGGAAGGGTGTACAATCCACCCTGACTTTAGGAAAATGATGGGCAAGCGAGCTTATTTGGACACTGTGTTGGGCTGCGCCCCTCATGGAAACATCCAGCCAGAGATTATGAGGAGTGTCTATATGGAAGAAGATGAGGGCCATGTGGGAGTGTTTTGGTTTTAACTGTGGTTATTTGTGTGGCAGTTGGAAGCGATGACTGGGTTCACCTGGGCTTGAACTCTGGTGTGATACCCCATAGAGACTGAGTCCTGGACCTGACCTCAGAGAAGTATTGCCATGAATTGTGTTGGGATATTAGGAGGCCACACATGGGAGTCGCCATTGGAAACAGAGATCTATTCCCAGGGTGGCTTTCCACAGAGCACTGGGAATCTCAGCCAGGGTATCACATAATTTTATTCTGAAACACTTGGCAGCCATAGTTGAGAGTCAAAACACAAATGCACTTAACATTGTAGACTTCAATGGGCCTGGCTTCATGTGGCATTTTGGCCACTTTTTTAGAAGCCTTAGCAGTTAGAGTTCTCCAGAGCTTTCATTGAAATGAGCTTCTTCACCATTTAATGATTACTGAATTAAATGAAACACTCAGTGACTCCAACTTCAACCTTGAAAGATGGGCTCAATAAATACCATTAAATTTTTGAAATTCCCATATCTAGGAGGCAGTGGAAAACCATTGGATATCCTGTTGGTGATCATGAGTGTACCAGACAGTGCCTTGATTGGCTGGGTTTCACGAAAATGATGTAGAACAGAGATGCCAGTAAGTTGGAGCCTGCTGAATAGTGGACCTAGAGCAAAGGTGGGCATGTGTGAGATAAAACATCTGTGGTGCTTCTATCTGGATTTGCCAATGGCTTCCAAATGCCTTGTGACTGACATGGTGTATCCAGCAGACCATTATATGTAAATGATTCTTGTTATATGGATAAGTTTCAGGGCAATGTTCAGAATCAGGTTGCTATGTTCAAGGTGGCAAGCTATGTTGGAAAGAAGCCTGGTTTGTGCATTCTCCTGCAGACCCTGTTCCACCACACGTGACAGAACTCCCTCCAGCACTGTGTCCCAGTTAAATTCCTTGTATTTCGTGAAGCAAATACTGAACTCCCAGTGCAGCAGCAAAAAACATCACAAAAATTGGAGGATGATCAAATGGCTTCAGAGTCCACATGAGGAGACACTGAGCCCCAAGTGGCCACAGTTGACCCAGAAAGAGAGAATTCATCAATGCTGCCTCATTTTCATTGGTAAATAAGAAAGCATCTACTCCAGGTCACATAGATGCAGACCCAGCTTTTATGGTCTCACTACAAACGAAGCTAAAGCTCCTGACAACAACATATATTTCAAGAGCCCAACATCTGAGGCAGTTTTTCCAGAAGTCTTTAGGATAGCAGAGCTCCATGTTTGAGGAGTGTTTACATTGTCCCTTACTTTTGGAAACTCCCCTTCTACCTGCAAGGTTGTGAACTCCTGAGCATATTCAATTCCAGATATGTACTCACAGATTTTCTTACTCATCTTCTCTACATGTGTTACTTGGGACGAAGTTAAGGTCAAGGCATTGTTCTGGATGAGAGTCGGAAGATTTTTGTGTAGCACATATTTGCATACACATTGGATTCATTTTCCAATTTTCCTTTCGAAATACTGAATCCCTGACACTAACCCATACCCTACAAGACTCTGACAACTAATCCTAACTTGATGGAGAAAAGTAACCCAAACAGAATAGAAATACAAACACATCAGAGGAGCCATGGTGTACCGTTGGAATTGCCTTTTCCATTATATAGGGTAGGAGTTATAAATCTAGTCAATTTTTTTGATGAAAGAGTTGTCCATGTATTTTTAAACTTATCAAATATGTGAATTCCTGTCTCCCCCATTTCTCTGTATCCTATTCAGCACATATATTTTTATATGCACATATAGAATTGTACCTTGTATCACACATATATTCTTCTGAGGTGGCTGACTTGGCAGATACAAATTGTGAGAAAAGTTCAGTCCTCCTAAACGCTGTTGGAACTGAAAATTCAACCTATGGGTGAGCTTTCTAGTTGAACAACATTATACATAAATCCATGTTCAGTAAAATGAATATTTTTGAATACGTGGATGATATATATTTCATGATGAATTTCGATTGGCATATATATTGCTAGTTTTTAATGTCTGTGTGTGTTTGTGTGTGTGTGTGTGTGTAGATATAGATATAGATATAGATATACACTGTCAAAATTTTTCAAAATATGAAATATATATATATTTTGGCCACTCTTTGGGAAGCCTTACCTGTGAGAGTTCTCTAGAGCTTTCATTGAAATGAGGTTCCTCAACATTTAATGGTTCCTGAATGAATTGAAACCCACAGTGCCTCCAACTTCATCCTTGAAAAATTGCTCCATGAATACCTTGAAATTCCCCTGACCAGGTGGCACTGGAGAACATTTGGATGTATTGTTGCTGATCTTGAGTGTACCAGACAGTGCCTTGACTGACTGGGTTTCACGAAAATTGTGTAGAACAGAGATGTAAGTAAGTTGGAGAGTGCTGAGAAGTGGGCCCAGAGCTGTGGTGTGCAGGTGTATAATAAAATATCTGTGGTGGGGCCATGTGACTCTGCCATTAACTTCTAAATGGCTTGTGGCTTACATGGTGCAGCTAGCAGACCCTTATATGTAAAGGCATCTTGTTATAAGGAAAGGTTTCAGGACAATGTTCAGAATCAGTTTGCTATGGACAATGTTGCAAGTTATGTGCGATAGAAGCCTGGTTGGTGAATTCTCCTGTAGACCCTGACCCTCCACACGTGACAGAACTCGCTCCAGCACTGTGTCCCAGTTGAACTCCTTGTATTTCATGAAGGAAATACCAAAAGCCCAGTGCAGCAGCAAGAAACACCACGAAAATTGTAGGATGACCAATTGGCTTCACAGTCAAGACGGGGAGACACTTAGCCCTCCGTGGCCACAGTTTACCTTCAAAGGTAGGATTGAGCACTGCTGCCTCATGTTCTTTGGAAAATAAGAAACCATGTCCTCCAGGTCAGATAAATGAAGACCCATCTTTGATGGTATCACTACAAAGGAAGCTAAAGCTCCTGAAAAGAAAATATATTTCAAGTGCCCAACCTCAGAGGCAGTTTCTCAAGAAGTCTTTAGGCCAGCAGAGTTCCATGATTGTGGACTGTTTATCCTGTCCCTTAATTTTGAAAACTCCTCTAAAATGTCCAAGCTTGTGAACTCCTGAGCATTTTCCATTCCAGATATGTATTCACAGATTTTCTAACTCTTGTCCTCTAATTGTGTCTTACTTGGGGTGAAGGTAATGTCAAGGCATTGCTCTGAATGAGAGTGGAAAGATTTTTTGTAGTGCATATTTGCGTAAACAATGGATTCATTTTCCTTTATTTTCATTTGAATTACTGAATCCATGACACTAAAGCATACCCTACTAGACTCTGACTACTAATGCTAATATGATGGAGAAAAATAACCCAAACAGAATAGAAATACAAGCAATTCAGAGGAGGCATAGTGTATAGTTGGACTTGCCTTTTGCATGATAAAGGGTAGTTGTTAAAAATCTGGTTAATTTTTAATTGAAATAGTTCTCCATGTGTTTTGAAAGGTATCAGATATGTGAATTCCTGTCTCCCTTTCTCTGTTGCCTATTCAGCACATGTATTTTTATATGCACAAATAGAATCCTACCTGGTACCACACGTACATTATTGTGAGGTGGCTGACTAGGCAGATACAAATTTTGAGAAGAGATCACTCCTCCTAAACGCTGTAGGAACTGAAAATTCAACATTTGCATGAGCTTCCTAGTTGAACAACATTACACATAAATCCATGTTCAGTAAAATAAAGATTTTTGGATCTGTGTATGATATGTATTTCATGATGAATTTTGATTGGCATATATATTGCTACTTTTTAATATCTCTGTATGTGTTTTTTGAAAAATCTACACTCTATAGATTATTCAAAATATGAAATATATGTGTCTTATTATACACTCCTTAATTTCATTCATGTTCATGTATGAGACCAAGGCTCATGCAACAGCAAAAAGCATGCTGGTGCTCTTTGCTCACTCAAGAAGGGAGAGCAGCCCAGATCCCCAAGCAGGGGTTGAGCAGTGCTTAAGTACACGATTTGGGGAGTGTGAGACTTTACATATATCACAGTCTCCTTTAGCAAATCATCATACACTGTGGGAAAATGAAACAACAAATCCTAAACATGATTAGTTCATTCATTGGCTTGAACATGTCAGGCGGGAGTGATAGGTCAATTCTAAAGCGGGGTACACATTGAAATTGATTGATTTAGGCCCTGCGATGCATATGTGGTAGGCCACACAGGGTCCTAGGTTATTAAACAACCAGGCGGTCAGGGGAATATTTACTGGGCAGTCCAGAAATTGTCCTACAATTTACAGGAATTTCAGGTTTTGCGTGTAGCATGGAAACTTAAAAATACCTGGTCCTTTACATTTTAAACCAGGCCTTGAAGATTAGAAACTTTACAACACCCGGTCTTTTACACTTTAACTTTAACACTTTAATTTCAATTTCTTTTACCCTTACAGATCACTCCTGGTTCAGAAGAAGGGTGTCCAAGCCACCCTGACTTTAGGCAAATGAGGGGCAAGGGAGCTTATTTTGGACACTGTCTTGGGCTGTGCCCCTCATGGAAACCTCCAGCCATATGTTATGATGAGTGTCTTTATGGAAGAAGATGAGGGCCATGTAGGAGTGTTTTGGTTTTAATTGTGGTCATTTGTGTGGCGGTTGGAAGAGATGACTTGGTCCACCAGGGCTTGAACTCTGCTCTGATACTCCTTAGAGCCTGAGTTCTGGAACTCACCTGAGAGAAGTATTGCCATGAATTGTGTTGGGATTATAGGAGGCCACACATGAGATTAGCCCTTGGAAACTGAGATCTAGGCCCAGGGTGGCTTTCCACTGAGCACTGGGAATCTCAGCAGGATAACACATGATTTTTTTACTGAAAGACTTGGAAGTCATAGTTGACACTCAAAACACACATGTACCTCACATTGTAGACCTCAATGAGCCTGGCCTCATGTGACCTTCTGGCCACTCTTTGGGAAGCCTTGTCTGTGAGAGTTCTCCAGAGCTTTCATTGAAATGAGCTTTCTCAGCATTTAATGGTTCCTGAATGAATTGAAACCCACAGTGCCTCCAACATCATCCTTGAAAAATGGCTACATAAATACCATGAAATTTTTAATATTCCCATGACCAGGTGGCACTGGAGAAACTTTGGATGTCCTGTTGCTGATCATGAGTGTACCAGACAGTTCCTTGATTGACTGGTTGTCATGAAAATGGTATAGAACCGAGATGTCATAAGTTGGAGCCTGCTGAGTATTGGGGCTAGAGCAGTGGACTATATGGTTGTGAATAAATATCTTTTGTGGGACCACGTGGATCGGCCATTGACTTCCAAAATACTTGTGACTGACATGGTGCAGGCAGCAGACCCTTATATGTAAAGGCATCTTGTTATATTGAGAGGATTCAGGGCAATGTTCAGAATTCGGTTGCTATAGTCAAGGGGGAAAGCTATGTGGGATAGATCCATGTTTCGAAAATTCTCCTGAAGACCCTGACCAATCACACGGGACAGAGCTCCCTCCAGAATTGTGTGCCAGTTGAACTCCTTGTATTTCATTAAGCCAATTCCAAACTCCCAGTGCAGCAGTAAGAAACACCACGAAAATGGAGGATGACCAAACGGCTTCACAGACCACACGGGGAGAAACTTAACTCCCAGTGGCCACAGTTTACCAAGAAAAAGAGAATTCAGAACTGCTGTCTCATCTTCATTAGAAAATAAGGAACCATTTCCTCCAGGTCACATAGATGCAGACCCACATTTGATGGTGTCACAACAAAGGAAGCTAAATCTCCTGACAACTTCATATATTTCATGTGCCCAACCTGAGAGGCATTTTCTCAAAGAGTCTTTAGGCCAGCAGAGCTCCAAGTTTGTGGAGTGTTTAACCTCTCCCTTACTTTTGGAAACTGCTCTACCACCTCCAATGTTGTGAACTCCTGAACATTTTCAGTTCCACATATGTAATCACAGGTTTTCGAACTCCTCTCCACTAATTGTGTCTTACTTGGAGCGAAGTAAATGTCAAGGAATTGTTCTGGATGAGAGTGGCAAGATTTTTGTGTAGCACATATTTGCATACACATTAGATTCATTTTTCTATTTTCATTTGAAATAATGATCCCTGACACTAACACATACCCTAATAGACTCTGACTACTAATTATAATATGATGGATAAAAAGAAACGTAACAGAATAGAAATACAGGCCTTTCATAGGAGGCATGGTATATACTTGGATTTGCCTTCGGCTTTATCAAGGGTATGTATTATAAATCTTGTCAAATTTTAATTGTAATATTTCTCCATGAGTTTTACATGTATATATATATATATATATATATATATATTTATATATATACACTCTCTAGATTTTTCAAAATATGAAAAAAATGTGTCTTATTAAACACTCTCTAAATTCATTCATATTCATGTATGTGGATATATAATCAACTTTTCACAAGATTATTCTCAGAAACATTCAACCACCTGAAATACATATTTGTTTCCTCGTCCTGAGAACTAACTTCAGTGAATGGTGCTTACAAATCCTAATATTTCTACAGTAACTGACACAGTTTATCATCAAAGCAAGTAGATTCCAATGGACATGATGTGTATATTGATGTTCATTTTAATTCAACACTGGCACATTACAATTTCTTCTGTTTATGCACATCATAGGATATATATTTCCTCCACAGGTTAGCAAATATATAGGCATTTGTTTCACTTTCAATCACTTCCTGCTTCAGAACACATGCATTCCTCCGTGTTTCTTGACTGGTCTTTTCATGAGACTTCTTTCCAAACACATTATTTTCGATTTCCTTTATCAGTTTTGAAGCAAAACTGAAACAGACTTCATGATAAACCATCACTGTAATATCATAATAAGATGTATAACTCGTTGGAATGAATGATTATATATCAAAAAAAGATTTTTTATACATTTTCTGATATCAATTCAATACATTATTTAAAGTGTAACCAGTTATATTATTTATTCACATTATGGTCTATTCATGCATTATCTCTATATTCATAGACACAGGGTACACCTCGTTGTACCCCCAATACTAATTTATACATTTTTAAAACATTGCTCCCAGAAATGGTGGAAGAAATACTCATGTCACCTGATCTACGTATGCATGTTATCACAGTAATATTCTGGACAATAAATGCAAAAGTCACACGTATGATTGTACCAAAGCCTAAAGGGAAACTCAACATGGATTACTAAAAACATCCATGACCAGGTTGCCTAATGCTCTCAAATGTCAATCCTATTGGTGACTACATATTTGTTTCTTCATAAGATTATATATTCAACCTCAAAACTGTTGAAAATGTTTAATTTTTTTCACTCATTTGATACTCTTTGACTGATTTCCTAATGTCTCTATTGATATCTACTTTCCTACATATTTTCCCCAGTTCAACATTGTGACTGACCTTTCACATGTGCTGACATTGACATTCACTCTCTAACAGAAACACTATTGCTAATGAACTTTGGTCCAAATCCTATACTAGCTCTTCTTCCGAAACATACTGACTATCTTCCTGATCCTATCGACTATCACTTTTTGAGTGGATGTTCTCTACTGCATTCAATCATCCAAGGTGCCAGGTCCTATGCCATTGTATATCGATTTTTCTGAAACATGTATGCAGAACGTAATTCAAAGCTACGTATCACAATCAGTTGCCCAATGCACTTCTGAGCTTCAAATCTTACCTAGATTTCTGCTTTCATACGTATATTTCATCTCTATATTCCTATAAATATTGCAGGTTCCCAAGATCATTATTCATTCTGCAGAATGATTCCTAATCCAAATCAAACCTGCTATTTACGATAACCATACACGGTTGCCCCAATCTAACATTACAAAAGAGCAGGGACAGAGTTCGTCTTACAATACAGGAATGTAGGGTATCTTCAAACTGCTGAGAACCTGAAAGTTCGATGCAGAAATAATCCCTGGATAAGATGTCAGCAGCTATGAAGGACCTGTGAGAGCAAAAGCCATCTTCAATGGCAAACAATCTAGACAGGAAAAAGGAATGTGTATGCATCAGACTCTCTCTTTGTAAGGTAGAGAAGATGGACCTAACCAGGCCTGCGTGGAGAGCTGTTCTCAGGTGCCTATTTTGATATACCATTGAAACTAGTCAAATTGTCAAAGGAAGTAAGGGCAGCCTCCATCCAATGTGACCCTTGGAAGCAATGGTTAGGGCAAAGTTGTTGCCAAGGCAGTGACCTCATTCAGTTCCTGAAGGAAGTGACCTACCTAACTTCCTTGGTGATGGAACACTCTGAAATTTTGATGCAAGAAGCCAGGCACCGAGAGCCATTCGCAGTCCCAGTCCCAGTGCGCTCACTTGTTTGGATTTACCAAGTACAGAGTCAGACCTTCTTGGTACCTACTGATGTGAGGATGGCCAAATGCCAGGAGAGCTCTGAAGAGAAGCCTTTCCTGAGATAGCAGGTAGTGGCTAGCCGTTGGCTCCTCACAGCATCACAGAGTTTGCCAAGGAGACAAGATCTGAGACAGGAGAGGTCATTTTGTGGAGAACATAGTATGACCCACCAGTCAGAGGACACTCCGGATAGTCACAGACCTACTTTTGGGAAGGAGTTGCCTTTGTTTGTGGATGTGAGTTTGCGGTTTTGTCTCATGTTCTGAGAATAGGTAGGAAATGTGGTTGGTTTTGTTTGGAGTCGACTGTTTCTAGTAAGTCTTTTGACAAGGCGACTTTCTATGTCTGTGTATCCACTGTGTCCGTGGTTGTCGACATTAGAAAAGAGAATGCATCAATGGAGGTGTCCTGTCTAGTAGAAAGCTTCCCAGCATTTATCCTGCACAATTGATGAATGGACCGTGGTATGCCTATGGATAGGAAACACCTACTAACATCCTAAGTTCCTGTTTTCTTCCTGAATTCTGGCCACTCTCCAGAATAAGCTCATGATGTATTGTCCAAGATATGTACCACCTCCAAGCTCTGTGACATGTCCATGTTCTTGATAGCTGAAGGGAATGGGAACATCTCAGAAAACTCAGATATCAGTGTGAGCAGTAAAGTCTCAGTGGAGAAACCCTGCTTTGGTCCATTTGCTTACCTATGGTTCTGTTGCCTTGAATGTCAGGAAGGTCTTTGCATCATGCCACCCCTTTGTGAAGCCTGAAGAAACAGATTTCAAATGGAAATGAATGTGCATCACCTGTGTCTCTTTGCTTAATTGCTTTGGAAAAGGATGTGTCTTAATCAGACACTAGGCTCTGTTTGAGGCTGTGGATAAGATTCTCAGCTCCTGATAGATGTAAAGAAGATCCCATGTGTGCATCCAAAACCAAAATGGCAAAAAGATCAGTCATTGTAGATGAAGTCTCCTGCCTTCCTTCGATAGGTTCCTGACCTCCATCAAGTGAGAATAGGGATTTTTTTTGGGTCAAATGAGTTCTTCAAAGTCCTGCAGAAGTACTTGGGTTCTCTCATGATGCCAAATCACATAATGAATCTATACCTGACTGTCAGTAGGCCTCAAATTGGAGAAGCAGAGCAGCGTTAACGGCAGGCTTTTTTGATCACTCCTGGTTGACAGGAAGGGTGTCCAGGCCACCATGAATTTAGACAAATGAGTGGCAAGGGTGCATATTTTGGACACTGTCTTGGCTGCGCCCCTCATGGAAACCTCCAGCCAGAGTTTATAATGACTGTCTATATGGATGAAGATGAGGGACATGTGGAAATGTTTTGGTTTTAATTGTGGTCATTTGTGTGGCTGTTGGAAGAGATAACAGGGTCCACATGGGCTTGAACTCTGGTGTGATTCCTCTTAGAGACTGAGTTCTGGAACTGACCTCAGAGAAGTGTTGCCATGAATTGTGTTGGGATTTTAGGAGGCCACGCATAAGAGTTGCCCTTGAAACCTGAGATCTAGGCCCAGGGTGGCTTTCCACAGAGAACTGAAATTCTCAGCAAGGATATCGCATGATTTTATTCTGAAAAACTTGGCAGCCATAGTTAAGAGTCAAAAGACACATGGACCTCCCGTTGTAGACCTCAATGGGCCTGGCTTCATGTGACCTTTTGGCCACTGTTTGGGAAGCCTTGCCTGTGAGAGTTTTTCAGGGCTTTCATTGAAATGAGAGTCCTCCCCATGTAATGGTTCCTGGAAGAATGGAAACCCCAAAGTGCCTCCAACTTCATTCTTGAAAAATGGATAGATAAATACCATGATGTTTTTGAAATTCCCATTGACCAAGTGGCACTGGAGAACCATTGGTTGTTCTCTTGCTGATCATTAGTGTTACAGACAGTGCCTTGATTGGCTGGGTTTCATGAAAATGGTGTCGAACAGAGATGCCAGTAAGTTGGAGCCTGCTGAGTAGTGGGCCTAGAGCAGTGGTGGGCAGGTGTGTGATAATACAACTGTGGTGTGGCCATGTGGATCAGCCATTGGCTTCCAAATAGCTTGTGACTGACTTGGTACAGCCAGCAGATTATTATATGAAAAGGCATCTTGTTATATGGAGAGGTTTCTGGGCAATGTTCAGAATCAGGTTGCGATGGTCAAGGGGGCAAGCTATGTGGGATAGAACCCTGGTTGGTGAATTCTCCTGCAAACCCTGACCCAACACACGTCACAGAACTCCCTCTAGCACTATATCCTAGTTGAATTCCTTGTATTTCATGAAGCAAATACCAAACTCCCAGTGCAGCAGCAAGAAACACCACAAAAAGTTCAGGATGACCAAATGGCTTCACAGTCCACTCAGGGAGACACTAAGCTTCCAGTGGCCACAGTTTACCAACAAAGAGAGAAATCAACACCGATACCTAATGTTCAATGGAAAATAAGAAACGATGTCCTCCAGGTCAAATAGATGCAGATCCAGCTTTGATGGTCTCACCAGAAATGAAGCTAAAGCTCCGGACAACAAGATATATTTCATGTGTCCAAACTCAGAGGCAGTTTCTCAAGAAGGCTTTTGGCCAGCAGAGTTCCATGTTTGTGGAGTGTTTACGCAGTCACTTACTTTTGGAAACTCCTCTACCACCTCCAAGGTTGTGAACTCCTGAGCATTTTCCATTCCAGATATGTATTCACAGATTTTCTAACTCTTCTCTTCGAATTGCATCTTACATAGGGTGAAGATAATGTCAATGGATTTTTCTGGATGAGAGTGGGAAGACTTTTGTGTAGGACATATTTGCATACATATTGGATTCATTTTCCAATTTTCCATTTGAAATACTGAATCCCTGACACTAAACCATACCCTACTAGTGTCTGACTACTAATCCTAATATGAGGCAGAAAAATAACCCAAACATAATAGAAATACAAACAGTTCAGAGGAGGCATGGTGTATAGTTGGACTTGCCTTTTGCATTATAAAGGTTAGGAGTTATTAATCTAGACAATTTTTGTTGCAATAGTTGTCCATGTGATTTTAAAGATAACAAATATGTGAATTCTTGTCTCTCTTTCTCTGTAGCCTACTCAGCACATATATTTTTATATGCACATAGAGAATCCTACCTGGTACTACACGTACATTCTTGTGAGGTGGCTGACTTGGCAGATACAAATTGAGAGAAGAGATCACTCCTCATAAACGCCGTTGGAACTGAAAATTCAACCTATGGGTGAGCTTCCTAGAGAACAAAATTATACACAAATCTTTGTTCAGTAAAATGAATATTTTTGGATCTGTGGATGATATATATTTCATGGTGAATTTTGATTGGCATATATTGCTATTTTTAATGTCTCTCTCTCTCTGTGTGTGTGTGTGTGTGTGTGTGTGTGTGTGTGTATATATATATATATATATATATATATATATATATATATACACACTCTCTCCATATTTTTCAAAATATGAAATATATGTGTCTTATATACACTTCCTAATTTCATTCATGTTCATGAACGTGGATTTATAATCAACGTTTCACAAGATTATTCTCAGAAAATTTCATCCACCTGAAATACATATTTGATTCCTAGTGCTGAAAACTAACTTCAGTGAATGGTGCATACAAATCCTAACATTTCTACAGTAACTGACACAGTTTATCATCAATGCAAGTACATTCCTATGGGACATGATGTGTATATCGACGTTCATTTTTATTCAACACTGGGACATTACAATTTCTTCAGTTTATGCACATCATAGGATATATATTTCCTCCACAATTTAGCAAATTTATAGGGATTTGTTTCAATTTCAATAACTTCCTGCTTCAGAACACATGTTTTCCTCCATGTTTCTTGACTGATCTTTTCATGAGATTTCTTTCCAAACACATTATTTTCGATTTCCTTTATCACTTTTAAAGCAAAACGGACACACACTTTATGATAAACCATAACTATAATATCACTATTAGATGTATAACTGGTTGGAATGAATGATTTTATATCAATAAAAGATTTCTTATATATTTTCTGATATCAATTCAATACATTTTGTAAAGTGGAACCAGTTATATTATTTATTCACAGTATGGTCTATTCATGCATTATCTCTATATTAATAGACACAGGTTACACCTCTTTGTATCCCCAATACTAATTTATACATCTTCAAAATATTGCTCCCAGAAATGGTGGAAGAAATACTCATATCACCTGATCTACATATGCATGGTATCACAGTAATATTCTGGACACAAAATGCAAAATTCACACGTATGACTGTACCAAAGCCTAAATGGAAACTGAACATGGATTACTAAAAACATCCATGACCAGGTTGCCTAATGCTCTCAAATGTCAATCCTATTGGTGGCTACATATTTGTTTCTTCCTAAGATTATATATTCAACCTCAATACCATTGAAAATGTCTAATTTTTTCACTCACTTTGTACTTTTCCTGATTTCCTAATGTCTCTATTGATATCTACTTTCCTACATATTTTCTCCAGTTCAACATTGTGACTGACCCTTCACATGTGCTGACATTGACATTCACTCTCTAACCGAAACCCTATTGCTTATGAATTTTGGTCCAAATCCTATACTCACTCTTCTTCCGAAACATACTGACTATCTTCCTGATCCTATCAACTATTCCGTTTTGAGTGGATGTTCTCTACTACATTCAATCATCCAAGGTACAAGGTCCTATGCTATTGTATATCGATTTTTCTGAAACATGTATGCAGAACGTAATTCAAAGCTACGTATCACAATCAGTTGCCCAATGCACTTCTGAGCTTCAAATCTTACCTAGATTTCTATTTTCATACTTATATTTCATCTCTATATTCCTATAAATATTGCAGGTTCCCAAGATCATTATTCATCCCGCAGAATGATTCCTAACCCAAATCGAACCTGTAATTAACCCTAACCATACACTGTTGCCTCAATCTAAAATTACAAAAGAGCAGGGACAGAGTTCATCTTACAATACAGTAATGTAGGGTATCTTCCAACTGCTGAGAACCTCAAAGTTCGATGCAGAAATGATCCCTGGAGAAGATGTAGGCAGCTATGAAGGATCTGAGAGAGCAAAAGCCATCTTCCATGGCAAACAACCTGAACAGGATGAAGGGATGTGTATGCATCAGCCTTTCTCTTCTTAATGTAGAGAAGATGGACCTAACCAGCCCTGCGTGGAGAGCTGTTCCCAGGTGCCTATTTTGATATACCATTTTAACTAGTCAAATTGTCACACAAAGTAGGAGCAGCCTCCATCTAAAGGGACCCTTGGAAGAAACTGTTAGGACAAAGTTGTTGCCAAGAGAGGGACCTCATTCAGTTCCTGAAGGAAGTGAGCTAGCTAACTTTCTTGGTGATGGAACTCTCTGAAATTGTGATGCAAGAAGCCAGGCACCGAGAGCCAGTCCCAGTCCCAGTCCCAGTGGGCTCACTTGTTTGGATTTACCAAGTACAAGTAAGACTTTCTTGGTACCTACTGATGTGAGGATGGCCAAATGCCAGTTGAGCTCTGAATAGGGGCCTTTTCTGAGATAGCAGGTAGTGGCTAACTGCAGGCTCCTCACAGCATCACAGAGTTGGCCAAGGAGACATGATCTGAAAGTGGAAAGGCCATTTCGAGAGGAACATAGTATAGCCCACCAGTCAGAGGACACTCTGGATAGTCACAGACCCACTTTTGGGAAGGAGGTGCCTTTATGTGTGTGGGTGTGAGTTTATGGTTTTGTCTCATGTTCTGAGAATAGGTAGAAAAGGTGGTTGGTTTGGTTTGGAGTCGACTGTTTCTAGTTACTCTTTTGACAAGGCAAGTGTTTCTATGTCTGTGTATCCACTGTGTCCGTGGTTTTAGACATTAGAAAAGAGAATGCATCAATGGAGGTGTCCTGTCTAGTAGAAAGCTTCCCAGAATTCATCGTTCACAATTGATAAATGGACTGCGGTTTGCCTTATGGATAGGAAACAACTACTAACTTCCTAAGTTCCTGTTTTCTTCCTGAATTCTGGCCACTCTCCAGAATAAGCTCATGATTTATTGTCCAAGATATGTACCACCTCCAAGCTCTGTGACATGTCCATGTTCTTGATAGCTGAAGGGAATGGGAACATCTCTGAAAACTCAGATATTAGTGTGAGCAGTAGAGTCTCAGTGGAGAAACCCTGCTTTGGTCCATTTGCTTACCTATGGTTCTGTTGCCTTGAATGTCAGGAAGGTCTTTGCCTCAGGCGACCCCTTTTAGAAGCCTGAAGAAACAGTTTTCAAATTTAAATGAATGGGTATCACGTGTGGCTCTTTGCTTAATTGCTTTGGAAAGGGATGTGTCTTAATCAGACAATAGGCCCTGATTGAGGGGGTGGCTAAGATTCTCAGCTCCTGATAAATCTAAAGAAGATCCCATGTGTGCATCCAAAACCAAAATGGCAAAATGATCAGTCATTGTGGATGAAGTCTCTTGTCTTCCTGTGTTAGGTCCTGAACTCCATCAAGTGAGAATAGGATTCCTTTGGGTCAAATGAGTTCTTCAAAGTCCTGCAGAAGTGCTTGGGTTCTCTCATGATGCCAAATCACATAAGCAATCTATACCTGACATTCAGTAGGCCTCAAATTGGAGAAGCAGAGCAGTATTAACAGCAGGCCTATATAATCACTCCTTGTTCACAGGATGGGTTTCCAGGCCACCCTAAATTTAGACAAATGAGGGGCAAGGGTGCATATTTTGGACACTGTCTTGGGCTGCGCCCCTCATGGAAACCTCCAGCCAGAGTTTATGATGAGTGTCTATATGGATGAAGATGAGGGCCATGTGGAAATGTTTTGGTTTTAATTGTGGTCATTTGTGTGGCGGTTGGAAGAGATGACTGGGTCTACATGGCCTTGAACTCTGGTGTGATTTCCCTTAGAGACTGAGTTTGGGAACTGACGACAGAGAAGTATTGCCATGAATTGTGTTGGGATTGTAGGAGGCCACACATGAGAGTTGCCCTTGAAACCTGAGATCTAGGCCCAGGTTGGCTTTCCACAGAGAACTGAAAATCTCAGCAAAGATATCACATGATTTTATTCTGAAAAACTTGGCAGCCATAGTTAGAGTCAAAAGACACATGGACCTCACGTTCTAGACCTCAATGGGCCTGGCTTCATGTGACCTTTTGGCCACTGTTTGGGAAGCCTTGCCTATTAGAGTTCCTCAGAGCTTTCATTGAAATTAGCTTCCTCCCCATGTAATGGTTCCTAGATGAATGGAAACCCCAAAGTGCCTCCAACTTCATTCTTGAAAAATGCATAGATAAACACCATGAAATTTTTGAAATTCCCAATGACCAGGTGGCACTGGAGAACCATTGGATGTCCTGTTGCTGATCATAAGTATAACAGACAGTGCCTTGATTGACTGGGTTTCATGAAAATTGTGTAGTACAGAGATGCCAGTAAGTTGGAGGCTGCTGAATAGTGGGCCTAGAGCAGTGGTGGGCAGATGTGTGGTAATACATCTGTGTTGTGGCCATGTGGATCTGCCATTGGCTTCCAAATGGCTTGTGACTGACTTGGTGCAGCCAGGAGACCATTATATGAAAAGGCATCTTGTTATATGCAGGGGTTTCAGGGCAATGTTCATAATCAGGTTTCTATGGTCACGGCGGTAAGCAATGTGGGATAGAAGCCTAGTTGGTGCATTTTCCTGCAGAGCCTGACCCACCACACGTTACAAGACTCCCTCAAGCACTGTGTGCCAGTTGAACTCCTTGTATGTCATGAAGCAAATACCAAACTCCCAGTGTAGCAGCAAGAAACACCACGAAAAGTGGAGGATGACCAAATGGCTTAAAAGTCCACACGGGAGTCACATTGCCCGAAGTGGCCACAGTTTACCTACAAAGAGAGACTTCAGCACTGGTGCCTCATGTTCATTGGAAAATAAGAAACCATGTCCTCTAGGTCACATAGATGCAGACCCAGCTTTGATGGTCTCACAACAAAGGTAGGTAAAGCTCCTGACAAAAACATATATTTCAAGTGCACAACCTCAGGGGCAGTTTCTCAAGAAGTCTTTAGTCCAGCAGAGCTCCATGTTTGTGAAGTGTTTACCCTGTTCCTTACTTTTGGAAACTCATCAACCACTTGCAAAGTTGTGAAATCATGAGCATATTCAATTCCAGATATGTACTCACAGATTTTTTACCTCTTTTCATATAATTGTGAATTACTTAAGGTGAGGGTAAGTCAAGGCATTGTTCAGGATGAGAGTGGAAAGATTTTTTGTATCACAATTTTGCATACACTTTGGATTAATTTTCCTAGTTGAACAACATTATACATAAATCCATGTTCAGTATAATAAATATTTTTGCATCCGTGGATGATATATATTTCACTATGAATTTCAATTGGCATACATATTGCTACTTTTTAATGTCTTTGTTTTTTTGTATATATATATATATATATATATATATATATATATATATATATATATATATATATCTCCTATCCAGATTTTTCAAAATATATGTGTTTTATTATACACTCTCTAAATTCTATTATGTTCATATATGTGGATGTATAATCAACTTTTCACAAGATTATACTCAGAAATATTCATCCATCTGAAATACATATTTGTTTCCTAATACAGACAACTAACTTCAGTGAACGATGCATACAAATCCTAATATTTCTACAGTAACTGACTCAGTTTTACATCAATGCAAGTAGATTCCTATGGGGCATGACATGTATTTTGACGTTCATTTTTATTCAAGACTTGTACGTTGCTATTTCTTCAGTTTATGCACATCATATGATATATATTTCATCCACAAGTTAGCATATTTATAGGCATTTGTTTCACTTTCAATCACTTCCTGCTTCAGAACAAATGTATTCCTCCATGTTTCTTGACTGGTCGTTTCATGAGACTACTTTCTAAACACATGATTTTTGAATTACATAATCACTTTTGAAGCAAAAATCACACCCTTCATGATAAACCATAACCATAAAATTACCATTAGATGTATAACTAGTTGGAATGAATGATAGTATTTCAATATAAGATTTCTTATATATTTTAAGATATCAATTCAATCCAATATTTTATGTAGAACTAGTTATATTATTAATTCACAGTGTGGTCTACTCATGCATTTTCTCTAGATTCATATACACAGGGTACATCTCTTTGTACCCCCAATACTAATTTATACATCTTCAAAATATTGCTTCAAAAAATGGTGGAAGAATTACTCATGTAACCTGATCTACATATATATTTTATCACAGTGATATTCTGGACACAAAACGCAAGGCTCACACTTATGTTTGTACCATAGCCTAAATGGAAATTGAACATGTATTACTATAAACATCCATGTCCAGGTTGTCTAATGCTCAATATCAATCCTATTGGTGACTACATATTTGTTTCTTCCTAAGATTATATATTCAAACTCAACCCTGTTGGAAATGTCTAATCCTATCACTCACATTATACTTTGCCTTATTTCCTAATGTGTCTATTGATATCTGTTTTCCTACATATTTTCCCCTGTTCATCATGTGACTGACTCTTCTCATGTGCTGATATTTACGTTCACTCTCTAACCAAAAACCTATTACTAATGAAATTTGTTCCAAAACCTATACTCACTCTTCTTCCTAAACCTACTGACTATCCCAGTTTGAGTGGATGTTCTCTTCTACATTCAATCATCCAAGGTACAAGGTCTTTTGCCATTCGATATCGAATTATGTGAGACAACTGTTCAGAATGTAATTCAAAGCTAAGTATCCCAATCAAGGGCAAAATGCCCTTCTGGGCTTCAAGTCTTACCTAGATTTCTGTTTTCATACTTATATTTCACCAATATATTCTTATAAATATTGCATGTTCCAATACCATTATTCATCTCACAGAATGATTCCTAACCCAAATGGAACATGTTATTAACCCTAAGAATGCACCGTTCCCTCAATCTAATTTTACAGAAGAACAGGGACAGAGTTTGACTTACAATACAGAAATGTAGGTGATCTTCCACCTGCTGAGAACCTCAAAGGTCCATTCAAAATGATCCCTGGAGAAGATGTAGGCAGCTATGAAAGACCTGAGAGAGAAAAAGTCATCTTCCATGGCAAACATCCTGGTCAGGATGAAAGGATATGTCAGAATCAGCCTCTCTCTTCTAAATGTAGAGAAGATGGACCAAACCAGGCCTGTGTGGAGAGCTGTTCCAGGAGCCTATGGTTGATCTACCATTCTAACTTGTGAAAATTTCAAAGGAAGTAGGGGCAGCCTCCGTTTCATTGGTCAATTGAAAGCAACTGTGAGGACAAAGTGTTTGCCAAGGCAGTGACCTCATTCAGTTCCTTAAAGAAATGACCACACCTTACACTTTTGGTGATGGAACACTGTGAACTTTTGATCCAGGAAGCCAGAAACCCAGAGTCAGGCCCAGTCCCAGTCCCATTGGGCTCGCTTGTTTTGATTGAACAAGGACAGAGACATTATTTTTTGGTCCTACTGTTGTGAGGATGACCAAATGCCAGGAAAGCTCTGAAAACTGGCCTTTCTAGAGAAAGCAGGTAGTGGCTCATCGCGGACTCCTGACAACTTCACAGAGTTGGCTAAGGAGACCAGATCTGAGACAGGACAGGCCATGTTGGGGGAATATATTATGGCCCACGAGTCAGACCACCCTCTGGATAGTCACAGACCTACTTGGGGGAAGGAGGTGCCTTTGTGGTTGTGGGTGTGAGTTTTTGGTTTTGTCTCATGTTCTGAGAATAGATAGGAAAGGGGGTTTGTTTGGTTTGGTATGGACTGTTTCTAGTAAGTCATGTGACAAGGCGAGTGTTTCTATGTCTGTGTGTCCCACTGTGTCCGTGGTTGTAGACATTAGAAAATAGAATGCATCAATGGATGTGTCCTGTATAGTAGAAAGCTTCCCAGTATTCATCCTGCCCAATTTATGATTAGGCAGAAGATTGCCTTATGGATGGGCAACACCTGCTATCTTCCTAATTTCCTATTTTCTTCCTGAATTCTGGCCACACTCCAGAATAGGCTCATGGTTTTGAGTAAAAGATATGTACCACCTCCAAGCTCTGTGATATGGCCATGTACTGGATAGCTGAAGGGACTGGCGAGCACCTCAGAAATCTCAGATATCAGTTAGACCAGAAAAGTCACAGTGGAGAAACCCTGCTTTGGGCCTTTTGCTTACCTATTTTTCTTTTGCCCTGAATGTCAGGAAGGTCTTTGCCTCCAGCCACCCCTTTGTGAAGCCCTAAGAAACAGTTTTCAAATGGAAATGAATGGGCATCACCTGTGGCTCTTTGCTTAATTGCTTTGGAAAGGGATGTGTCGGAATCAGCCTCCTGGCCCTGTGTGAGGCTGTGGCTTAGATTATCAGCACCTGATGAATCTAAAGAAAGATCCCATGTGTGCATCCAAAATCAAAGGGCAAAAATTGCAGTCATTGTGGATGAAGTCTCTAGCTTTCCTCTGTAAGGTTTCTCACTTCAATCAAGTGAGAATAGGGATCCTTTGGGTCAAAAGAATTCTCCAAATCCCTGCAAAAGCTTGCCCATGTGTGCTTGGATTTTCTCATGACTCCAAATCACATAAAGAATCTAAACCCCACAGTCAGAAAGCCTCAAATTGTAGAAGTGGAAAAGTATTAATGGCAGACCTATTTGATTACTCCTGGTTCACATGAAGGGTGTCCAGGCCACTGAGATTTTAGGCAAATGAGGGACAAGGGAGCTTACTTTGGACACTGTCTTTGACTGCGCCCCTAATGGAAAACTCCAGCCAAAGGTTATGAAGAAGATGAGGGCCGTGTGGGAGTGTTTTGGTTTTAATTGTGGTCATTTGTGTGGCAGTTGGAAGAGATGATTGGGTCCACCTGGGCTTGAACTCTGGTGTGATTCCCCTTAGAGACTGAGTTCTGGAACAGACCTCAGAGAAGTATTGCCATCAATTGTTTTGGGATTTTAGGAGACCACACTTGAGAGTGACCATTGGAAACTGAGATCTAGGCCCAGATTGACTTTCCACAGATCACTGGGAATCTCAGTGAGGAAATCACATTATTTCATTCTGAAAGACTTGGCAGCCATAGTTGAGAGTCAAAAAATACATGGACCTCACATTGTAGAACTCAATAGGCCTGGCTTCATGTGACCTTTTGACCACTCTTTGGGAAGCCTTGCCCTTGAGAGTTCCCCAGAGCTTTCATTGAAATGAGCTTCCTCACCATTTAACAGGTCCTGAATATATTGAAACCCACAGTGCCTCCAACATCATCCTTGAAAAATGGCTAAACAGATACCATGAAATTTTTGAAATTCCCAAGACCAGGTGGCACTGGAGAACCTTTGGATGTCCTGATGCTGATCTTGAGTACACCAGACAGTGCCTGGATTCACTAGGTTTCATGAAAATTGTGTTGAATAGAGATGCCAGTACGTTGGAGCCTGCTGAATAGTGGGCCTAGAACAGTGCTTGGCAGGTGTGTGATAAAACATGTGGTGGGGCAATGTTACTGACATGGTGCAGCCAGTAGATACTTCTGTGTAAAGGTATCTTGTTATATGGAGAGCTTTCAGGGCAATGTTCAGAATCAGGTTGCTATGGTCAAGGGGGCAAGCTATGTGGGATAGAAGCCTGGTTGGTGCATTCTCCTGCAGACCCTGACCCACCACTCGTCACAGAACTCCCTCCAGCACTGTGACACAGTTGAACTCCTTGTATTTCGTGAAGCAAATACCAAATCCCCAATGCAGCAGCAACAAACACCACGAAAATTGGAGGATGACCAAATGGCTTCACAGCCCACACTGGGAGACACTTAGCCCCCAGTGTCCACAGGTTACCTACAAAGTGAGAATTCAGCACTGCTGCCTCATTTTCATTAGAAAATAAGAAACCGTGTCCTCCAGGTCACATAGATGCAGACCCAGGTTTGATGGTCTCACTACAAAGGAAGCTAAAGCTTGTGACAACAAGATATATTTCAAGTGCCCAAATTCAGAGGCAGTTTCTCAAGAAGTCTTTAGTCCAACAGAACTCCATGTTTGTGGAGTGTTCACCCTGTCCCTTACTTTTGCAAACTCCTCTACCACCTCCAAGGTTTCAAAATCCTGAGCATATTCCATTCAAGATGTGTTTTCACTGATTTTCTAACTCTTCTCCTCTAATGATGTTTTAGTTGGAGCGAAGGTACTGTCAAGGCATTGTTCTGGATAAGAGTGGAAACATTTTTGTGTAGCACATGTTTACATACACATTGTATTCATTTTCCAATTTTCCATTCGAAATACTGAATCCCTGACACTAACCCCTACCCTACTATATTCTGACTACTAATACTAATATGATGGAGAAAAATAACCCAAACAGAATGAAAATACAACCATTTCAGAGGAGGCATGGTGTATAGTTGGACTTACCATTTGCATTATATAGGGTAGGATTTATAAATCTAGTCAATTTTTTGTTGAAATAGTTCTCCATGTTTTTTTTAAAGTTAACCACCTATGAATTCCTTTCTCCCTTTCTCTGTAGCCTATTCACCACCTGTATTTTTATATGCACAGATAGAATCCTACCTGGTACCACACGTACATTCTTCTGAGGTGGCTGACTTGGCAGATACAAATTGTAAGGGATCACTCCTCTTAAACGATGTTGGAACCGAAAATTTAAATTATGGGTGATCTTCCTACTTGAACAATATTATTCATAAATCCATGTTCAGTAAAATAAATATTTTTCTATCTGTCGATGATATATATTTCATTATAAATTTCAATTGGCATATATATTGCTGTTTTGAATGTGTGTGTGTATGTATATATATATATATATATATATATATATATATATATATATATATATATATACACTCTCCAGATTTTTCAACAAATGAAATATGTGTCTTATTTTACACTCATCAAATTCATTCATATTCATGTATGTGGATTTATAATCAACTTTTCACAAGATTATTCTTAGAAATATTCATTCACCTGAAATACATATTTGTTTCCTAGTACTGAAAACTAACTTCAGTGAATGGTGCATAAGAATCCGAATATTTCTACAGTAACTGACCCAGTTTAATATTAATGCAAGTAGATTCCAATCGGACATGATGTGTATTTTGACGTTCATTTTTATTCAACACTGGTAGATTAGTATTTCTTCAATTAATGCACATCATAGGATATAAATTTCATCCACAAGTTAGGAAATTTATAGGCATTTGTTTCACTATCAATCACTTTCTGCTTCAGAACACATGTATTTCTCCATGTTTCTTGACTGGTCTTTAAATGAGAAAAGGGATGGACAAGGCAAGGAAAGGCACCTAAGATAGCACCGAATACAGGGAAACAGTCCTATTTGGTTGCAACCAGATTTAAAAGGCATTGCTTCTGTTGTAATCAGTTACTTCCCTGAACCCCAAGTTTAGGTTGTTTCAGAATTTTGTACCCAACATGTAAGGGAGCGGCTCAGAAGTTCACAGTCTGCAGAAGTTCAGAGAAAGCAGTTTTTGTTTCTGTTTTTTTTTCTCTGTTCTGGGCAAGTTAACATTTTAAGGACACCTGGAGGGGGAGAGCTTTTTTCTTCTCTTTCTTTTTTCTCCCTGCCAGCTGTTACCATGGAGTCCACTTGGTAACTTCTTTATCTTAGAAATGTAGCCATCTCTGTGAAGCCTCAATTTGAGGCCAGAGACCTTGTTCACATATTGCCAGCATTGTGACTGACTCTATCCAAACACATTATTTTGGATTTCCATAATCGCTTTTGAAGCAAAACTAACATATCTTCATGATAAACCATAACCATAATATTAATATTAGATGTATAACTGGTTAGAATGAATGATTGTAAATCAATATAAGATTTCTTATATATTTTAAAATATCAATTCAATCCATAATTTAAAGTGGAAACAGTTATATTATTTATTCACTGTATGGTCTATTCATGCATTATCTCTATATTCATGGACACAGTGTACACCTCTTTGTACACCCAATACCCATTTATATGCCTTCAAAATATTGCTCCCAGAAATGGTGGAAGAAATACTTGTGTCACCAGATCTACATATATATTTTATCACAGTAAAATTCTGGACACAAATGCAAAGGTCACACTTAGATTGTACCAAAGCCTAAATAGAAAGTGAGCATGGTTTACAAAAATCATCCATGTCAAGGTTGCCTTATGCTCTCAAATGTCAATCCTATTGGTGACTACATATTTGTTTCTTCCTAAGATTATATATTCAAACTCACCCTGTTGAAAATGTCTAATTGTATCACTCACTTTATACTTTTCCTGATTTAGTAATGTCTTTATTGATATCTGCTTTCCTACATATTTTCCTCAGTTCATTATTGTGACTGTTCTCATGTGCTGACATTTATATTCACTCTCTAACAGAACCCCTATGGCTAAAGAACTTTTGTTCCAAATCCTATACTCAGTCTTCTTCCCAAACCTACCGACTATCTTCTTAATCCTACTGGCTATCCCTTTTTGACTGGATTTTCTCTTATACATTCAATCATTCAAGTAATGTTCGTGCGAGCATCAGAGGTAGAGACCACGAAGAGACTGTCTCATGCAACAGCAAAAGGTTTATTGGAGGTCAAGCATGCTGGGGCTCAGAGCTCACAGAAATAGAGCAGAGAGCCCTGAGAACAGCTTAAGCAGAGCTTATATTTTTTCCTTGGAAAGGGCAGGGACGGAAGTGTATTGATGGGTCACGGTGAGTGGGCGGTTTGCATGTAAACGGGTGAGGGAATACATTCTGCAATTTGGCAGTTGGGGACAGCACATTCTGGGAACAAAATTAGCAAACAGTTCTCAATATTTCAACAGTGTTTTGTTAAGCATACAGAAAAATAGGAAGTTACAAGTACCTATTTTGTTAACCTTTCATTCCCCACTTCTTCTTCTGGCTACTTATAATTATAAAAGTGATCAAGGCTGGTGTCACATTCTATGTCTGCAAGTGGGTTATTACCATAAGTTTAACTTGTCCAATTTGAGCTTCGAGAAAAAAAATTACACGTTTGAGCAAACATGGTTTTATACTTTGCAGTAATATGAGGATTATTATTGGACCGGCCATGGTTGATAAAAACGTAGTTAACCAGAGGGAATGTATGGATCAAAATCAAACCACCCTTTTTGGGCCTCTCTCAGTGACGCTCTTCAAGGTGTCTTTTTAATTTACTCATAGATTTTTTTTACAACTCCAGTATGGTCGGCATAAAAACAATATTTTTCCCTCAATGCAGCACAAAGGCCCCCTTCTCTCATGAATGGGCGGTCCAACCCTCGACTGTTCTGTAAAACAACTTCAGACAGAGAGGATAAATATTCCTGCAAAGCTGTGATGGAGGTTTCTACTATCTTTAAGTTTTGTTCTATTGCTGCTACTAATTGGGTCATTTGTTGTGTCCCATGGACTAGGGCAGGGGTTTCTGTGCCCACCCCTTCAGCAACTCCTATTCCTAATAGGATGGCTAAAGTTAGGGATATATGTTCCCAGCGGAACCGTGTTGTATGCCCGCCTGTTTGAATTTCAAATGAACCTGCATCATTATAGAGCACTCTGGGAAACATCTGCACCATTACACAATTAATCACATCTGTTGACCATTTCATGAAAACATAAACAATGTTTAAGTATATAGAATTATACTGTTGTAGGGACAGACAAGGCAAGGCACCTAAGATAGCACCGAAAACAGGGAAACAGTGCTATTTGGTTGCAACCGGATTCAGAGTGCATTGCTTCTGTTGTAATCAATTAACGCCCTGAACCCCAAGTTTAGGTAGTTTCAGAATTTTGTACCCAACATGAAAGAAAAGGGGCTCAGAAGTTCACAGTCGGCAGAACTTCACAAAAAGATTTTTTTTTCTGTTATTTCCTCTGTTCTGGGCAAGTTAACTTTTCAAGGACACCTGGGAGGGGGAGAGCTTTTTCTTCCTTTTCTTTTATCCTCCTTCAGCTGTTACCATGAAGCCCAGTTGGTATTTTTTATTTTAGAAATGTAGCCATCTCTGTGAAGCCCCAGCTCAAGGCCAGAGGCCTTGTTCACATATTGTGTGAAAAACTATTAAGGGGTTGTCTAGCATAGAAGTGCTGATTTTTCCAAGCAGTGGCCAAGTATAACAGGGCAACAGAAAAAGAGCAAGTTTATCTACACTGAACTCTTTTATAGGGACTCTTTTGCTGAAAGTTCTAAAGTCATCCATGGTGAAGACTTCTGGAGAAGTTCAGTTAAGATTTTTCTGTGGGCCTGGTATAGAGGGGAAAGACGGGGAAGGCGAGGAATGAGAGCAGCTCCGGGGATCTGAGAATGAGAAAAGAGAGATGTAAAAGCATAATGGAAAAGGGGTTTGGGATTTTTCAAGGAACAAAATCTTGAGCAGTAGAACAGGGAGAACAGAGGGGAAGACGGGAGTGAGTATCCCAGAAAGCCTGGGAGGGATTTTAAATTCTTAGTAACCTGTTTTCAGTGATGACAAAGCAACTTTAAAGGCCATTTTTATTACATCTTGGATAGGGGTCTGAGGGCTCTTCTCAGCTCGTTTGAGCTTTGGGTTACCTGGTAAGAGGACCTGGGGAGACCGGGTGTAGGCACTGACAGGAGAAGAGAGGAGTGAGTGTTTAGAGGGGTACCTCAGTACCTGCTACCTCAGCAAGGGAGCAATGATCTGAGAACTGGCGGAGGTTTGGGTTTTTGATCTAGTAACTGGAGGAGAGAAATCAGGTTGCTGAGGTGGGACTGACAGTAGAGAGTCTGGAGCAGAAGCCTGAGGGTGAGGATCTATTGGAGATGCATAGTTCAGGAAGTGAGCGAAGGAGGTAAAAGGCCTCCACATAGGGGAATTTCCTTTCATCCTCTTGAGCACTTGCAGAAGTTAAAAAGGTAACACAGAATTTGAGGATCTAGAGACTCCTCTGGGGGCCATCAGTTTTGGTTGTCTAATTGGTAATATGGCCAATGCTGTGTACTGAATTTGATGAGGATTTTGCGTTCCACCAGGCTGCCCCTGTATGCTCAAATCCCCATCACTTACAGAAGAAGTTGGCTTTCCCTCCACACAGCCATGGCTGTTTGTGGCTTTGATAGTCTGCTGGGCAAACATACTAATCTAGTCTAGCCAACCTGCATCTGGCTCACGTGTCCCTAAATCCCTAATGTTTGTTTCCATTATCTATGGTATGGAAGGGATTTAATTGAATTTTAGTGGGATTTTCATCAGCGATATCCTAATAGGAAAGACTTATAGCCAGCTGACAAATGTCTGGGTGGAGAGCTAGCCACCAGGTCCCTAAGGGAGCTGTATAGGAGTTAGAGCATACTTCTTGTCTAGTAGGATTTGTGATAAGCCATCGCTGCTGAACGGGCTGATGAGCGTTAGGTGTACTGGTGGCCAAGGGGAGAGTCTACAGCCTTATCCACATAGCGAATATGCAATTTGAAATGGTTACCAGTCTTTCCCAGTTTCCAGACAGAGTCTGGACAGGGCGCAGGCTTGAGATGAGAGGCATGGATCCAGGAAGTGTTTCCGTCTACTTTTACCGCTGTAGGTGTTATAATTAGCACCTGGTATGGTCCTTTCAAGCAGGGTTCCAGGGATGACACCTGATGTTGTCTTATGTAGATGAAGTCCCTTACTTGATATCAATGTGGAGTCCCCTTGTCCCCAGGTTGCAAGGCAGTTGTCAGCTGTTTTCATAGGTATCATTGAGTTCTTTCAAGAGATTTAATTCTGTCAAGCAAGGGGGTGTGGAAGGCATCGTTAGGTCTTAGAGTTGGGGTTACATGCCTTACTGGAGGAGGTGCACCATAGAGAAATTCATAGGGGGTGAGTTTACACGAAGAAACAGAGGGAGTATTTCTTGCATGAAACAGTGGATAAGGCAGGGGCATAGTCTAATATTTTATGCCGGTCTCTAAGTTTAATTTCGTTAAGGTCTCTTTAATGATTCAATTTATTTTTTTTTCCTGTCCTGAGCTCTGGGGTCTAGAAGCACAATGTAACTTCCAATTAATCCTCTGGGTCCTGGCTAAGCCCTCACTTACCCGGGCCATGAACACCGTTCAATTATCAGACCCTATTACCTTAGGCAGGCCTTGTCTTGAAAAAATATCTTAATATCTTTCAGGATCTTCTTGACCACCGTTTGAGCCGGTTTTTTTTTTTGTTTGTTTGTTTTTGTTTTTTTTTGTGAGAAAGGATTCAATCCATCCTGAAAATTTATCTACAAAGACTAGGAGATATTTAAGTCTATACCTTGCTGGCTTAATTTCAGTAAAGTCTACTTCCCAGAATTGTCCTGGTCTGGTTCATCGTAGGTGTTTCCTGCAGGAAGCTTGGAAGGGTAAGCATTAACCAATTGACAGAACCGACAGGCTTTTGCTACCCGTTCAGTTATTTTTTTTCACTGTGAGTAAGTTAGTCGAAATCTCTGTTCCTGATCTTTCAGGAATGCCTGCAGTTTCTTTGAACCAAGGTGAGTAAGTTGATGTACATTTTTAACGTAGTGTAGGGCTTTCTGAAATTGCAGGCTGGGCTCGGTGAAGTTGAGGAGTTCAGTGTCAGTGTTCTTAAATGTTATCAAAAGATTGCTGGTGCTCAAGGGTCCATTGGAATTGGGCATCCTTATTTAACAACGGGTATGAAGAAGCAGCTAAGAACACAAACCCAGGTATCCATAACCTGAAAAGGCAGCAGTCCCAAGAAACTCTCTGTGTTGTCTCCTGTTAGATGGAGGTGGTATCTGCACAACGGTTTGTTTTCTGGGCTCAGTGAGCCATCATTTCCGCCCCTAAGGGAATAACCCAGGAAGATTACTTCTTGCTGGCAAATTTGGGCCTTTTTGGCAGAAGCTCTATACCCGAGTTGAGCAAGCTCGGATAATAGTGCTTGGGTCCCAGACTCACAGTTTTCCTTGTTGTTAGCTTCCAGTAGCAGGACATCCACATATTGAAGCAGGGTGACTTTGGGGTGCGTAATTCTGAAGTTGTTGAGTCTCATCAAAGAGACTGGGGGAGGTTTTGAACACCTGTGGGAGTCTAGTCCAAGTTAGTTGACCTGAAGTTCGTTATCTGGGTCTACCCATTCGAAAGCAAACAGCAACTGACTATCTTTATGCAGAGGCAAGCAAAAGAAAGCATCTTTTAAGTACAGAACAGTATACCATTTTCACTCAGCAACAGCAAAGTGTTTATTGGGGTTCCAGCATGCTGGGGCTCAGAGCTCACTTGACTAGAGCAGAGAGCCCTGAGAACAACTTAAACAGAGCTTATATAATTTTTTGGAGAGGGCAGGGAGGGAAATTAATTGATGGGTCAGGGCAAGTGGGCAGTTTTGTGCAACCGGGTGAGGGAGTACACTCTGCAGTTTGGCAGTTGGGGACAGCACATTTTGGGAACAAAATTAGCAAACAGTTCTCAAGATTTCAACAGTGTTTTGTTAAGCATAAAGAAAAACAGGAAGTGACAAATACCTATTTTATTAACCTTTCACCAAAGCAAAATGAAAAGTGAGCATGGATTACTAAAAACAACCATGTCCTGGTTGCCTAATGCTCTCAAATGTCAATCCTACTGGTGACTACATATTTCTTTCTTCCTAAGATTATATATTCAACCTCAACCATATTGAAAATGCCTAATCCTATCACTCACATTATACTTTGTCTGATTTCCTAATGTCTCTATTAATATCTGCTTTCCTACATATTTTTCCCCAGTTCATCATTGTGACTGACTCTTTATATGTGCTCATATTTACTTTCACTCTCTACCCGAAACCCTATTGCTAATGAACCTTTTGTCCAAATCCTATACTCACTCTTTTTTCTAAACCTACTGACCATTTTCCTATTCCTACCGACTATTCCTTTTTGACTGGATGTTCTCTTGAACATTCAATCATCCAAGGTACAAGGTCCTATGCCATTGCCTATTGATTTATCTGAGACATCTGTGCAGAACATAATTCAAAACTAAGTATACCACTAAAGGGCCCAATGTCCTTCTGGCTTCAAATCGTACCTAGAATTTTGGTTTCATACTTATATTTCACCTATATATTCTTGTGAATATCGCAGGTACCCAATACCATTATTTGTCCAGCAGAATAATTCCTAACCCAAATAGAATATGTTATTAACCCTAACCATACACTGTTCCTCAATCTAACTTTGCAGAAGAGCAGGGACAGAGTTGGTCTTACAATACAAGAATGTACGGGATCTTCCACCTGCTGAGAACCTCAAAGGTTGATGCAGAAATGATCCCTGGAGAAGATTTAGGCAGCTATGAAGGGCCTGAGAGAGCAAAACTCATCTTCCAAGGCAAACAACCTATTCAGGATGAAGAGATGTATCTGAATCAGCCTCTCTCCTCTTGATATAAAGAAGATGGACCAAACCAACCCTGTGTGGAGAGCTTCTCCTGGGTGCCTATGGTTGATATACAATTCTAACTTCTGAAAGTGTCACAGGAAGTAGTGGCAGCCTCCATCTCAAGGGACCCTTGAATGCAACTGTTAGGACAAAGTGGTTGCCAAGGCAGTGACCTCATTCCGTTCTTGAAGGAATTGACCTACCTCACTTCTTGGGGGATGGAACTCTCTGAACTTGGGATCCAGGAAGCCAGGCACAAAGAGCCAGTACCCGTCCCATTCCCAGTAGGCTCACTTGTTTGGATTTAACAAGGACAGAGTCTGTCTTTCTTGGTACCTAAAGATTTGAGGATGGCCAAATTCAAGTAGACCTCTGAAAATGGGCCTTTCCTGAGACAGCAGGTAGTGGTCAGCACAGGCTCCTGACAACTTCACAGAGTTGGACAAGGAGAACAGATCTGAGACAGGACAGGCCATTTTGGGGAAACATAGTATGGCCCACCAGTCAGAGGACACTTCGGATAGTCACAGACTTACTTGGGGGAAGGAGGTGACTTTTTGAGTGTGGTTGTGAGTTTGTGGTTTTGTCTCATGTTCTGAGAATAGGTAGGAAAGGCTGTTTGTTTGGTTTGGAGTGAACTGTTTCTAGAAAGTCCTTTGACAAGGTGAGTGTTTCTAGGTCTGTGTATCCCAGTTTGTCTGTGGTTGTAGACATTAGAAAAGAGCATGCATCCATAGATATGTCCTGTCTAGTAGAAAGCTTCCCAGCATTCATTCTTCCCAATTTATGAATGGACTGTGGCTCACCTTATAGAAAGGCAACACCTACAACCTTCTTAATTTCCTGTTTTCTTCCTGAATTTTGGCCACTCTCCAGAATAGGCTCATATTTTTGTGTCAAAGATATGTACCACCTCCAAGCTCTGTGACATGGCCATGTACTGGGTAGCTGAAGGGAATGGCGAGCATCTCAGAAAACTCAGATATCAGTGTGACCAGGAAAGTCTCAGTGGAGAAACCATGCTTTGGGCCTTTTGCTAACCTATTGTTCTGTTGTCCGGAGTGTCAGGAAGGTCTTTGCCTCAGGCCACCCTTTGTGAAGCCTGAAGAAAACAGTTTTAAAATGGAAATGAATGGGCATCACCTGTGTCTCTTTGCTTAATTACTTTGGAAAGGGATGTGTCTGAATCAGCCTCTTGGCCCTTTGTGAAGCTATGGCTTAGATTCTCAGTGCCTGATGGATCTAAAGAAAGATCCAATGTGTGCATCCAAAACCAAAATGGCAAAAATATCAGTCATTGTGGATGAAGTCTCTCACCTTCCTCTGTTATTTTCCTGGTGTCCATCAAGTGAGAATAGTGATCTTTTGTGTCAAATGAGTTCTTCCAATCCCTGCAGAGGTGCTTCAGTTTTCTCATGACTCCAAATCACATAAGGAATCTATACCTGACAGTCAGTAGGCATCAAATTGGAGAACCAGAGCAGTATTAACGGCAGACCTATGTGATCAATTCTGGTTCACTGGAAGAGTGTCCAGGCTACCCTGAGGTTAGGCAAATGAGGGGCAAGTGAGCTTATTTTGGACACTCTCTTGGACTGCGCCATTCATGGAAAACTCCAGCCAGACGTTATGATGAGTGTATATATGAAAAAAGATGAGGGCCTTGGGGGAGTGTTTTGGTTTTAATTGTGGTCATTTGTGTGGCGGTTGGAAGAGATGACTGGGTCCATCTGGGCTTGAACTCTGGTGTGATTCTGCTCAGAGACTAAGTTCTGTAACTGACCTCAGAGAAGTAATTGCTTTGGAAAGGGATGTGTCTTAATCAGCCTCTTGACCCTGTGTGAGGCTGTGGCTTAGAATATCAGCACAAAATGGATCTAAAAAAGATCCCATGCATGCATCCAAAACCAAAATGGCAAAAAGAGCAGCCATTGTGGATGAAGTCTCTAGCCTTCCTTTGTAAAGTTCAGAAAGAATAAAAGAAATTGAAATTGAAACGTAAAGAACCAGGTTTTGTAAAGTTTACAAGCTGCACTGAGAACCTGAAATTCCTGAGTCAGTAAAGACAATTCTTTGATGTGTCCATTAGATGTGAGTTGAAATCTTCCCAGACGACCTTGTTACTTAACAACCCCTTCCCAGAAACCGTGCAGCTCAGCACATATACATCTCAGGGCTTCAACCAATCAGTTTAAATGTCTACCCCTTCACAGGGCTGACCAATCACCCCCTGCCCGACCTGTTCCCGCCAATGAATGTGCTAATCATGTTTTGGAGTTGTTATTTGATTTTCCCAGGGTACATGGTAATTTGCTAAAGGAGGCTATGATGTATGTAAAGTCCCTGCCCTCTCTAAAGAATGTATATAAACCCTGCTCAAATTGTTCTCTGGGCTCTTTGTTGTTTGCTTTTCTGATGTGAGCTCTGAGCCCCAAAATGCTGGACCCCCAATAAACCCTTTTCTGTTTCATGAGAAAGTCTCTTGGTGGTGTTTTTCTCCGACCTTCACCCCACCTTTTCATCTGGAGGCCCCAGGTGAGATATTCGGCAGCAGCGGACAAAAGACGCCAACTGACTTCTCTTAGGGTAAGTAAGGTGCCTGTTTCTTGTTTTGGGTTTCCGTTTAAGGTGTGGCAAAGTTGCTGTGGGTGAGGGCATTAGGTCTCTCCTATGTTGGCTGACAGAAGTGTCACAGAGCCAAAGGTCACGTCCCTGGGGGCACTCCAGAGGACTAGGGAAATCAAGGAATAGTAGTTTCCTCAACTGGGTTATATTTTGCTTCAGGATTCGGTTTTCCAGCCCAAAAGGTTTTGCCAGCTACTCAGTTTTGTTCATTGTCCTGAACTCAGGTTGAGTTTACTGTCTGTATTTATTGTCTAACCCATCAGGTTTTGCCAGTTACTCAGTTCTAATCGTTGTCTTGGACTCATGGTAAACGTTTACTGTTTGTCATTGTGTGTGTCAAGTTTGTGTCTTCACTGTCCCTGTTTGAGTAACTTCCATTATGGGACAAAGCACTTCTATGCCTCTGTCCCTGACCCTTGATCATTGGACTGATGTCCGCTCAAGGGCCCAGAATCATTCTTTTTCAGTAAAACGCCAGAGCTGGCAGACTCTCTGAGCTTCAGAATGGCCCATCCTGCGAGTCGGATGGCCACCAGAAGGATCCTTCCACTTCCCTCTAATCCGAAAAGTCAGAGATATTGTCTTTTAGCTGGGGCCACGTGGCCACCCAGATCAACAGACATATACCCCTTCCCTCATGATTATATCATTCAAACCTTCCACAACTCCCGCTCTCCCCACCATTCTCCCTGAGTCACAAGACTGGATACTCTTCCCCCTCTTCATTCTCTACCCTCGCTCCCCAACCCCCAACATGTTCCAGATGATCCTCCCGCCACTGACTCAGCCTCTCAGCTGCTAGAGGCAATTGGGCAAGACTCAAGCCCTCCAGGGGACTTCCCTGCAGCAGCAGCAGCCCCTCCTCCCCTGGAGGAAGCAGGGCCACCTAAAGGAACCCGGCGGTGATGGATAATAGAAAACTCAGAATCCCCTGTGATGCTCCCTCTCCATCCCTACGGGCCAATGAACCGTCCCAACTGGGAACCCAACAACTTTGAAGGTAGGTAGCATCTGTCCACTTATCGCCGGGCTCTAATAGCGGGTATAGCGGGTCACCAAGCGACCGCCAGAGGGCCGACTAATTTGGCCAATGTAAGAGAGATTATCCAAGGGCCTAATGAGTCTCCCTGTATGTCTCAGGAGAGAATTATGGAAGCATAAAGGAAATATACTTCTTTTGATCCTCAGGCAGAGGACCAAAAGGCATCTGTTGCAATGGCCTTTATCGAGCAGGCTGCCCTAGATATTAAGAGAAAGTTACAATGTCTAGATGGATTACAAGATATGATGTTAAGAGATTTAGTCAGAGAACCTGAGACAGTATATTAAAAGAGAGAAATTGAGGAGGAGAAGGAACAGAGGAGAGAGAAGGAAAGGGAACAAAAGAAGGATGAAAGGAGCAAAAGGCAGACTAAAGCATTGGCTAAGGTTTTGTTCACAGCAAAAAATACTCCAGAAGGTTAAATGCAGGGAGACAGAAAGGGATACCTGGGCCCACGCCAAAGGCTGCCCCTGGCATCAGATCAATGTGCCTACTGAAAAGAAAAAGGACACTGAGCCAAAGAGTGGCCCAGAAAGGAGCAGCCACACGAGCCCGCCATGCTGACTCTAGAAGAGGACTAAGAAAGTCGGGGCTTGGATCCCCTCCCCGATCTCAGGGTAACATTTGAAGTGGAGGGGATTCCTGTGAACTTTGAAATGGATACAGGAGCAGTATACTCAGCCCTTAAGACCCCACTGTGCCACCTATAAATAAATAAATGGTCCCTAGTTCAAGGGGCTAATGGCAGTAGATATCAGGCTTGGACAAAAAAGAGGATTATGAACCTAGTAAATGGAAAAGTCCACACTCTTTTCTAGTAATCCCAGAATGTCCAGCCCCATTGATGAGCAGGGATCTTCTTACCAAACTCTGGTCTAGAATAACCTTTATCCCTGATGGTCCCCAAGTGGAGTTTCTAAAGCCTTCAGTAAAAGCTCCCATAGTCACGGCTTTGACTATGTCCGTAGAAGGTGAACATCACTCTTCGTGTCCCCTAGGACTGATCAACAAAGCAAACTCGCACAGAAATGGATAAAAGATTATCCTAATGTCTGGGCAGAAACTGCTGGGTTAGGTCTAGCCCTTAAACAACCTCCAATAGCAGTATAATTAAAAGCCTCTGCCTCTCCAATCAGTGTTAAACAATATCCCCTAAGCAAAGAAGCTAAGGATGGGATAAGGCCCCATATTCAGAAATACCTGACTCTTGGGGTCATAAGTCTCTGTCAATCAGCCTGGAATACCCCGCTGCTACCAGTTAGAAAGCTAGGAACTGGGGACTACCATCCTGTTCAAGACCTAAGAGAGATCAACAACAGAGTGCAGGACATTCACCCCAGAGTACCCAACCCATATAATTTCCTTAGCACTCTGAATCCAGAGCGGGAATGGTACACTGTGCTGGACTTAAAAGATGCTTACTTCTGCTTGCCCCTACATAAGGACAGTCAGTTGCTGTTTGCTTTCAAGTGGAAAAACCCAAAATCTGGAACATCTGGCCAATTAACCGGGACTAGATTCCCACAGGAGTTCAAAATCTCCCTCACTCTCTTTGATGAAGCCCTCCACAGGGACTTCAACGACTTCAGAACTGCCCACCCTGAAGTCACCCCACTCGAATATGTGGATGATCTGCTACTGGCAGCCGACACCAAGGAGAACTCTGAGTCTGGGACCCAAGCACTATTATTCGAGCTTGCTCGGCTTGGATATAGGGCTTCTGCCAAAAGGCCCACTTTTGTCAACAAGAAGTAATCTTCCTGGGTTATTCTCTTAGGCGTGGCAAACGATGGCTCACTGAGCCCAGAAAACAAACCGTTGTGCAGATATCTCCCCCTTCTAATAAGAGACAACTCAGAGAGTTTTTTGGGACTGCCAGCTTTTGCAGGTTATGGATTCCTGTGTTCGCATCTCTGGCTGCACCTTTATACACTCTGATAAAAGGGGATGCCCACTTCCAATGTTTCCCTGAGTACAAACAAGCTATTGATAATGTCAAAAAAAAGGTGCTGCTCTCTGCTTCAGCCTTAGCACTACCAGATGTAGATAAATCCTTCAATCTCTACATAGAAGAAAAGAAAGGAATAGCATGGGGAATGCTCACTCAGACATTGGGACCTTGGAAATGGCTAGTAGCATTCTTATAAAAAAAAACTGGACCCAGTGGCCTGCGTGTGGCCCCTTTGCTTAAGAGCTATAGCAGTGGCAGCCCTTCTAATAAAAGATGCTCATGAATGAACGTTGGGACAGAAGCTCACCATTATAGTCCCCCATGCCCTGGAGAGCATCATCTGCCAGCCTCCAGAGAGGTGGCTATCAAACTCCAGAATTAAGCACTACCAGAGCCTCTTGCTTGACAAAGACAGTATAATGCTGGGACCCCCTGCTCCACTCAACCCGGCTACACTGCTGCCAGAAGTATCATCAGGACCCGTCGCTCATGAGTGTCAAAACATACTGGCAGAGAAAACCAGTATACGACAAGACTTGAAGGATCAGCCACTGCCTCGCCCTGAAGTCGTATGGTTTACAGACGGCAGCAGCTTTCTCCAAGACGGTAAGCGGCGGGCTGCACGAGCAGTACTTAGCAAAACTAATGTCATCTGTTCTTCTGGTCTCCCAGAAGGGACATCAGTCCAAAAAGCAGAACTGATTGCTCTTACAAAAGCATTGGAACTAGCAACAAGCAAAAGGGCAACCATATACACTGACAGCCGCTATGCATTTGCCACTGCTCATGTGCACAGGGCTATTTACCAGCAAAGAGAATAGTAACCTCTTCCAGGAAAGAAATAAAGAATGAAGATGAGATCCTCCACCTTCTCTCAGCAGTGCAGGGCCCTAAAGAACTAGCTATAGGGCACTGTCCAGGGCCCCAGAAGGGAAACGACCCCGTGGTGGTTGGAAACAGAAGGGCAGATGAGGAAGCTTAATTGCCAGCCCTAAACGAAGTGACTCTGTTAACTTTTTCCACATGGGGGGGAACAAAAATCAGGAGACTTGGCAGCTCCGGAACCTTCAGGCAACTTATCATCTGAGGAGACAGATACAGAACTCTGGGACCCTACAGAGCCAAGTTTACAATTTCAAAAAGCCCACCTTTATGTCAAAGACTTACACTAGCTCACCCACTTAGACTCAAAGAAGTTGTAGGCACTCTTAAAGGACCGAAGAAAGGACTTATTATTGACTGACTCAAAGAGGAAAGAAATAGCTGAGCAGGTGACTAGAGCTTGTCAAGTCTGTCAATTAGTTAATACTTACCCATCCAAGCTTCCTGCAGGAAGCACTTACGAGGAACCAGACCAGGACAATTCTGGGAAGTGGACTTTACTCAAATTAAGCCAGCAAGTTATGGACTTAAATATCTCCTAGTCTTTGTAGGTACTTTTTCAGGATAGGTCGAAGCCTTCCCCATGAAGAAAAAAACGGCTCAGATGGTGGTCAAAAAGATCCTAGAAGACATTTTTCCAAGGTCCGGGTTGCCTAAGGTAATAGGGTCCGACAATGGACCGGCATTTGTAGCCCAAGTAAGTCAGGGATTCGCCAGGACCCTGGGGATTAATTGGGAGTTACATTGTGCTTATAGACCCCAGAGCTCACGACAGGTAGAAAGGATGAATAGAACCATCAAAGAGACCTTAACGAAATTAAGCCTGGAGACCGGCATAAAATATTGGACTATGCTCCTATCTTATGCACTGTTTCCTGCAAGAAATAACCTCTATGCCTCTTTGTGTAACCTCACCAATTATAAAATTCTCTATGGTGCCCCTCCTCCAGTAAGGGACCTAACCCCAACTCGAGACTTAATGATTCCTTTCACACACCCTTGCTTGACAGACTTAAAGCCTTTGAACAAACCCAGCACCCAGCGATACCTGTGGAAATAGTTGGCCACTGCTTATCAGCCTGGAGACAAAGAAACCCCACATTGTTATCAAGTGGGAGACTTAGTCTACGTGATACGGCATCAGGTGTCATCCCTGGAACCCCGCTGGAAAGGACCATACCAGGTGTTTCTTATAACACCTACAGTGGTGAAATTGGATGGGATCACTTCCTGGATACATGCCTCACATCTCAAGCCTGTGCCCTGTACAGATTCCGGCTGGAAACTGAAACTGACTGGTAACCCTCTCAAGTTGCGTGTCTGTCGTGTGGATAGGGCTATGCATTCTTCCCCTGGCCATCAGCATTCCTAATCCCCATCAGCCTGTTCAGCAACAATGGCAAGTTATAAATCCTACTGGGCAAGTAGTGTGGTCTATTTCACATACAGCCGCCTTATGGACTAGGTGGCCATCTCTCCACCGAGACATTTGTCAGCTTGTTATAGGCCTCTCTGACTGGGATCTCCCTGACATAGAGGACCCCACACATATCCCACTCAAACCCAAACCAGGGCAACATAGACCACCTTACCCCATGAATTATGGATGTCATCTCCCCAACTGAGGTGGAAACTAGCCTGTCTTGATTTTTATGTGTGCCCAGCTGATTTCCGAAGTTGCAAACAGGCCCAAACCTGTGGAGGACCCATTGACTTTTATTGTAGATCTTGGGGATGTGAACAAACGGGAGTGCATGGTGGAACCCAAACTCTCCAGACAGTATGATTCAGGTAGGACCAAATGACACCTGGATTGATCCCAAGAAATGTGCCGCTAACCAAGCGGTGTCAAAAACTCGCTGTGGAAAGAATAGTCTATGTTACCCCCTCAAATAACTTTCACTTCCAAAGGAAGGGGATACCTCAGAACAACATGGCCTATGGGAAATACTAGGGGAATGCGATTTTATATTTATGGCCCTGGTTATGACTTTGCTCTCTGGTTCACCATCCAGCTTAAAAAGGAAGAAAAGCCCACAGCAATAGGGCCCAATCCCCTCAAGCCAGGAATTAAACCTCCTAAACCTCCCTTGCCTAGATCTACCAGAACCCCTCTACCATCTCATACTTCCTGGTTTCGGTCTTTGCCTACTTTCCCAGTCCAGAATACAGCTGACTCCTCCCCCTGGGAACTAATTAAAGGAACCATTATGGTACTGAACTCCACACAATCAGAACTCCTTGCATTTCAGCCCAGGTATTAGATAGCTCTGTAAATTATTGTGTAATGGTGCAGATACTCCCCAGGGTGCTCTATGATGATGCAGAATAATTTGAAGGTCTACTTGGGGGACTAACAACCTGATTTCACCGGGAGCCAGTGTCTCTTACTCTAGCCATCCTACTGGGGATAGGAGTTACTGCAGGAGTGGGTACGGGAACAGCTGCTATGATCCGTGGGTCACAACAAATGGCCCGATTAGAAACAGCAATAGATCAAGACTTGAAAACGTTAGAGACCTCCATCACAGTTTTGCAGGAATCCTTAACCTCTCTCTCTGAGGTTGTTTTACAGAAAAGGCAAGGATTAGACCTCCTCTTCATGAGGGAGGAGGGCATCTGTGCTTCACTGAGAGAAGAATGCTGTTTTTATGCTGACCATAGTGGAGTTTTAAAGAATCCATGAGTAAATTGAGAAAATGCCTTGAAGAGCACCAGAGAGAAAGGGAGATTCAACAAGGGTGTTTTGAGTCATGGTTTACCCAGTCCTCTTGGTTAACTAAACTTTTATCAGACTTAGCTGGACCCCTGATCATCCTTATGGTGTTACTAAATGTGGGACCTTGTTTGCTAAACTGCATAGTTTCCTTTCTCCAGGTTCAGATTGGGCAGGAAAAAACTCATGGTAATCAGATAAAAATACTATCCACTGGCAGAAATAGAATCTGAGAACCAGCAATAATTATGATTCATTACTTTTAAGATTAAAAGTAGTCAGAAAAAGGAGTGGAAAATGAAAGAATAAAAGAAATTTAAATTGAAACATAAAGAACCAGGTTTTGTAAAGTTTCCAAGCTGCACTCAGAACCTGAAATTCCTGTGGCAGTTAAGACAATTCCCAGAACTGCCCATTAGATGTGTGTTGAAATCTTCCCTGACCACCTAGTAGCTAAACAACCCCTTCCCAGAAACCCTGCAGCTCAGCACGAATACATCTCAGGGCTTCAACCAACCAGTTTAAATGTATACCCCTTCTCAGGGCGAAAAAATCACCCCCTACCCGACCTGTTCCCTCCAATGGATGTGCTAATCTTGTTTTAGAGTTGCTATTTGATTTTCCTGCGGCGTATGATGATTTCCTAAAGGAGGCTATGATGTATGTAAAGTCCCTGCCCTCTCTAAAGAATGTATATAAACTCTGCTCAAGTTGTTCTCGGGGATCTTTTTTCTTTCCTCCTCTGGAGTGAGCTCTGAGACCCAGATGCTGGACCCCCAATAAACCATTTCTTTTGGCATGAGACAGTTTCTTGTTGGTCTTTTCCTCCAACGTTCGATGACCTTTTCAGTTCCTGACTACCTTCAAGTGAGAATAGCAATCCTTTGAGTCAAATGAGTTCTTCAAAGACCTGAAGAGGCTAGCCCATAGGTGCTTGGGTTTTCTCATGACTCCAAATCACAGTAAGAATATATACCTGACAGTCAGTAGGCCTCAAATTGGAGAAGAAGAGCAGTATTAGCAGCAGGGCTATTTGATCATTCCTGCTTCAAAGGATGGGGTCCAGGCCACCCAACGCCCTTATGGACTTCAAATCTTACCTAGATTTCTGTTTTCATACTTATATTTCACCGCATATTCATGTAAATATCACAGGTTTCCAATACCATTATTTATTCTGCAAAATGATTCCTAATCGAAATCGAACCTGTTATTAACCTTAACCATACACTCTTCCCTCAATCTAACTTTACAAAAGAACAGGGAAATTGTTGATCTTACAATACAGGAATGTAGGCGATCTTCCACCTGCTGAGAACCTCAAAGTTACATGCAGAAATCATCCCTGAAGAAGATGTAGGAACCTATGAAGCATGTGAGAGAGCAAAGGTCAACTTCCATGTCAAACAACCTGGTCAGGATGAAGGAATGTGACTGAATCAGCCTCTCTCTTCTTAATGTAGATTACATGGACCAAACCAGGCCCAGGCCTGTGTGGAGAGCTGTTCCTGGGTGCCTGTGGTTGATATACCATTCTAACTTGTGTAAGTGTCACAGGAAGTAGGGGCAGACTCCATCTCATGGGACCCTTGGAAGCAACTGTTAGTACAAAGTGGTTGCCAAGGCAGTGACCTCATTCATTTCCTGAAGGAAGTCACCTACCACACTTCCTTGGTGATTGACTGCCAGGCACCCAGAGAAGTCCCAGTCCCAGTCCCAGTGGTCTCAATTGTTTGGATTTATCAAGGACAGAGTCAGTCTTTCTTGGTACCTACTTAAGTGATGATGGCCAAATGCCAGGAGAGGTCTGAATAGAAGCCTTTTCTGAGAAAGCAGGTAGTGGCTCAACCATGGCTCCTGACAACTTCAAAGAGTTGGCAAAGAAGACCAGATCTGAGACAGAACAGGCCACTTCGGGGAACATAGTATGGCCCACCAGTCAGAGGACACTGAGGATAGTCACAGACATTCTTGGGGGAAGGAGGTGCTGTTGTGGGTGTCCCTATGAGTTTGTTGTTTAGTCTCATGTTCTGAGAATAAGTCGGTTTGTTTGTTTGGAGTGGAATGTTTCTAGAAATTTGTTTGACAACATGAGTGTTTCTATGTCTGTGTATCCCACTGTATACATGGTTATAGACATTTGAAAAGAGAATGCATCAATGGTTGTGTCCTGTCTGGTAGAAAGCTTCCCAGCATTCATCCTGCCCAATTTAAGAATGGAGAGTGGCTTGCCTTATGGATGGGCAACACCTACTACCTTCCTAAGTTTCTCTCTTCTTCTTGAATATGGGCCACTCTCCAGAATAGCCTCATGGTTTTGTTTCCAAGATATGCACCACCTCCAAGCTCTCTGACATGGGCATGTACTTAATAGCTTAAGGGAATGGGAGCATCTCAAAAACTCAGAAGTCTGTGTGACCAGTAAAGTCTCAGTGGAGAAACACTGCTTTGGGCTTTTTGCTTACCTATTGTTCTGTTGTCCTGAATGTCAGGAAGGTCTTTGCCTCAGGCCACCCCTTTGTGAAGCCTGAAGAAAACAGTTTACAAACGGAAATGAATGGGCATCACCTGTGGCTCTTTGCTTAATTGCTTTGGAAAGGGATGTGGCTGAATCAGCCTCTTGGCCCTTTGTGAGGCAGAGGCTTAGATTGTCAGCATCTGATGCATCTAAAGAAAGTTTCCAAGTGTGCATTCATAACCAAAATGGCCAAAAGAGCAGTCTTTGTGGATGAAGTGTCTCGCCATCTTTTGTAACCTTCCTGACCTCCATCAAGTGAAAATAGGAATTCTTTGGGTCAAATGAGTTCTTCAAAGCCCTCTAGAGGCTAGCCGATAGGTGCTTGAGTTTTCTCATGACACAAATTCTCATGAAGAATCTATACCAGACAGTCAGTAGGCCTAAAATTGGAGAAGCGAAGCAGTTATAGAGCAGGACTAATTGATCACTCTTTGTTCACAGGAAGGGTGTCCAGGCCAAGCTGACTTTAGGCAAATGAGGCGCAAGTGTGCTTATTTTGGACAGTGTCTTGGGCTGCGCCCCTCACGGAAACCTCCAGCCAGAGGTTATGATGAGTGTATATGTGGAAGAAGATGAGGGCCATGTGGGAGTGTTTTGGTTTTAATTGTGGTCAGCTGTGTGGTGGTTTGTAAAGATGCCTGGGTCCACCTGAGCTTGAACTATGGTGTGATTTCCCATAGAGACTGAGTAATGGAACTGACCTCAGAGAAGTATTGCCATGAATTGTGTTGGGATTTTAGGTGGCCATGCATGAGATTCACCCTTGAAAACTGAGATATAGAAAAGGGTGGCTTTCCAAAGAGTACTGTCAAACTCAGCCTGGATATCACATGACTTTATTCTGAAAGATTGGCCGCCATAGTTGAGAGTCAAAACATACATGGACCTTAAATTGGAGACCTCATTGGGCCTAGCTTCATGTGTCCTTTGGGCCACTCTTTGGGAAGCCTTGCCTCTGAGAGTTCACCAGAGCTTTCCTTGAAATGTGCTTCTTCAAAATTTAATGGTTCCTGAATGAATTTAAACCCACAGTTTCCCCAAATTCATCCTTGAAAAATGGCTAGATAAATACCATGAAATTTTTGAAATTCCCATGACCAGGTGGCCCTGGAGAATCTTTGGATGTCCTGTTGCTGATCATGAGGGTACCAGACAGTGCCTTGATTGACTGGGTTTCATGAAAACGGTGTATAACACAGATACCAGTATGTTGGAGGCTGCTGAGTAGTGGGCCCATAGCTGTGATGTGCAGGTATGTGATAAAGCATCTCTTGTCAAGCCATGTGGATCTGTCATTGACTTCCAAATGGCTTGTGGCTGACATGGTGCAGACAGGAATCACGTATATGTCTGAATCCTCTCCATCAAAGGCATCTTGTTATATGGAGATGTTTCAGGGCAATGTTCAGAATCAGGTTGCTATGGTTAAGGGGACAAGCTATGTGGAATAGAAGCCTGGTTGGTGCATTCTCCTGCAGACCCTGACCCACCACACGTGACAGGACTCCCTCCAGCACTGTGTCCCAGTTGAACTCCTTGTATTTCGTGAAGCAAATACCAAACTCCCAGTGCAGCAGCAAGAAACACCATGAAAAGTGGAGGATGACCAAATGGCTTCACAGTCCACATGCGGAGACACTTAGCTTTCAGTGGCCACAGTTTACCTACAAAGAGAGAAGTCAGCACTGCTGCCTCATGTTATTTGGAAAAAAAGAAACAATGTCCTCCAGGTCACAAAGATGCAGACTCAGCTTTAATGGTCTCCTTAGAATGGAAGCTAAAGCTCCTGACAACAACATATATGTCAAGTGCCCATCCTCAGAGGCAGTTTCTCAAGTAGTCTTTAGGCAGGCAGAGCTCCATGTTGGTGGAGTGTTTACCTTTTAGACCAGGACGCAAGAAAAGACCACTGACTCCAATTAAAATCAAATTAAAGCAAACTTATTATTTCCACCACCCGGGCTGTGTCTCCCTCCCAAAACCGCGGGAACAAGAGAGCAACCCCACCTTTCCTACAGAATGGCTTTATAGCGCAGAATGTTACAGAAAAGGGTGGTTACAGATAACAGAACTCTGACAAGCATCACACTAACGATAGTTTACATTTTTTTTTTTTTTTGCTGGCCCCAACATCAGAATTTATGAGAACCATTAGAGCCTCAGAGAGTGTCGTCTGGCCAGGGAAGGCCAATATTTATGAGGTGTAAATAAAGTTTCAGAGAGGGCTGTTATCTGGTCAGAGAGCCATGCATGGGTGAGTTCAAGGCATGGGCAGGCATTCAAAGCAGGTTCAGAATTTGCTGTAATTTATAGTTAAGCCAAAATTATCTTTTCATGGCTTTGTGGCAAGATGGCTCCAATTTAAATAAAATATCAGGTTGGGTCTATCATTCCCCCATTTTCTAATGTGTCCCTTTCAAATCTTTGATAGGGTAGGGGACGAGCACTGAGGGAAATTTAATTCCTCAGGTAACAGTCTCCCCATTTTTTGAACTCACCCAAAACCGGTCTCCCTGATTTTACTGACTTAATTAATTACTTATATTGATAGTCTATTTATTTTTGGCTCCATTGTAGTAAGAAGCGAGGCGTCACTCATTTTGACTTCTTCTGAGCTGAGAGAGGGTGACGTGAGGGGGTATGGTCTGAGAGACATGAGTTGCATTTTCGAAGTCAGTTCGGTTTGAGGTCTGGTTGGGGAAGTACAGGTTGTAAAGTCATCTGGGGATGGGTTCTTCTATGAGAGAAACAAAATACATGAGTACTGAATAAATGTTGCAGCAGCTGGAACATGTCACTGTATAGAAGTTCCCTCACCAGTCTTAAATATCCCCAGTTATCAGGACTGTCAACTTAATATTTAACATTTAGGGTTACAGTTGTCCCTCCCCATAAAATACAGTGTTATAATTTAATACCATCTGATCCTGCAAAATTCTTTTACTAGTATGACCTCTGTGTCTAATAGAGAAACCCTTAATTCTGTTACTCAAGGCTGGATAATTGTACTAGTAAACTCCAATATTACCTGTGTAGGTTAGGAATATCTGTAGGCCTTAAACTAAAAACTTCTGCCTCTGGCAGCTCCTCTTGATAGTCTCTTTTTATAGTTATCAGGCATTCCTCTCTGAGAACCCTTCTTTGTAGCCTTCAGTCTTATTTATTTTGGGAGGCTAACATAAAGTGTATACCTTAAAATATTAATATTACTGTTATTATTTAAAATGCCCAGGAATGGCTGTATTTTGCGTTTAACTGTCTTTCCTAAATGTTTAAGATGAAGCAGTCAAACTGACTTTTGTTTCTATCTATTATGAACAGTCAGCTGAGCTTTTACGGGAGTCATTCCTGGGGAAACTTGAGAGCAGCTTCTCAGTTCTGCTAGTGGCATTTCGCTAGGTGTGTCCAGGTCTTGCTTGACCCTGTGGCTTCCCTCGGAAGCATCAGGGATGTCTCCCTTCTCTGATGACTGTCTTCTTCATAGAAAATGCACTGATTGGCTTTCTGTTCTCCAGTGGCTCAGAGTTGCAAAGCTCTTTAGGGAAGTCCCCTGTTCCCTGGATACAGACTGACTCAGAGGGCAAGAATCAAATATTGGTTTTCTTGGCCCTTTTCATTTAACTTTAATTTTAAATCCTAATTTTAAACATCCAGCAAATAAATTTTAGCAGCATTATATTAAGACTACTGGGCTTTAATGTCTGTAATTTAAAATTATTTATCTTTTTATTAATTGGGATCTGTATTTTTTCTGTCTGTCTTTTGGTGATGACTTGTTATCTTTAATTAACCCATGTTGTGTTCTTAAAGCAGCACTTCTGTAAAACACTAACAGGGAATATTTAGATCACTTATAAGGAAATTACAAAATAAAATTAACAAGAGTAAATATACTTAGTTCGTGTAATAGCTACCCTGAATTTTTAGGCTGAGTTATTTATTATATTTCTTGTTTGAGATCCTAATAATCTTGATATGAAAAAAAAGAACTTTTGAATGTAACTTTAAATAAAATAACATCTGACCCACTGCTTTCATAGTCATTCTCACATGTAGTAAGTTGGGACACAGAGCCTTATCTCAAGTAAGGCAGGGCTCTTTATAAATCTTAAGTGTTTTAGTTCTAAAGATGATCTTTGTTTTTAAATATCAGTTTAAAAAGTTAACATTAATTGTTTGAGGTCACATGAACATTAGTTAACACCATATAATATAACATTTAAAACATTAATAAAATAAACGCTGAAAGTTTTATCCTTTTCATAGCTAAGGCTCTCATTAACATAAAAATACATTCAAATTGTTCCCCAATGTAAAAAGTAACATAAAAGTTTACATATCTTATTGATAAAAGGTAAATAAATGCCCAATATATTTTTTTTTTACCATACAACTTCAGAACACCAGCTTCACATAATGCTCTTTTAAAGTTTCTACCTTAGAGACTTGTATTCCTGGAAGATATGAGCACATTAATAGCATCACAATTGCATTGATGTTTCTACATTAACCAAGTTTAGCTTTTAAAGAAATGGCAGTACAGTGCTCTAAAATAACAGATCGTATTTAATAAGTTGTTTAATATTTATGGTTGCTTGCTCTAGAAAAATAAAACTTAATAAACACAATGCTATTGGTAAACGTATGTTTTAAGAAATTTTTGTGTCTTTTACACATGACTGATTTTTACAATCTTATACAGACTTTAGAACAAACTTATACAGACCTTAGTAAATCAATAACATATCTAACAAGAATACTCATGAATGAGTAATCAAATATCAAATTTAATTTATTTATTTATCAAAATATTAGACAAAAGTATTGAACAGTGTAGACCATTTTTTTGTTGAAGGAAAAGTCCTAGAACCAAGGCATATTAGACCTTTTGTCGACATTAATATTTTATTAGATTTTTGAACACCTAGAAAAACATGTAAGCTTAAATTTAAAGACATTTATTTTTATCTGTTTATCCAATTTAAAGTGAACCATTTAAATCACGTAAATTAAAGATCTTTGGATCCGCTTTTTAAAATTTGTTTTTGTGAGTGCTCCTTTTTTTATGAGCGCTCCTTATGTATGTTAATTTGTATATAATATACATGATATACGGACATATGTATATATACACATACAACACATAACAAGAGTGTGCACACATAATTATAGTAAAGGCCTTGTAGCTTTTTGCAGGTGAAATCTCCATTGCAATGTTTCAATAACTCCACTGTTGGTCAAAGATAGAACTGATCAGAAAAACATTAACCTAGGTCTGTAGGATCAAAATCATGAGTTAAAAACAATACAGAATCTAAGGAAAAAAATAAGAGTCCTAGAAAAAGTGACTGGGCAGTTATTAGTAAATACCATACAATGTAATTTCCCCCCCCCCTTAGGCCTCAGATCAGTCTCCTACTGAGCTAGTAGGCTTCTTTCATTTGCATTTCAACATAAGGCCTGGTTGAGGTCTGGAAGGAGCAGGGAAAAACTGCTATTCTGAGCAGACACCTCAGGCCTAAGGCATTTTAACCATAATTTTCAGGTTTGGATGTTGAAAATTATGGTACAATTTTAAGTTACAATTCACAAAATTTTATATCTTTACATCTTGTTCTGTCAACAGATACCATACTATGATTTACTATCCTTTTCCAAATTAATGCACTGGTACACACTGTGATATTTTCCCAGTCTACCCAATTCAAAACTGGTGAAAAATAAGACTGAATGTTTGGGAAGTTACTTGCCAACTTGGAAATAGAGTTCTTTAGTTTTCCATGCTAAGTATTTAAGTTCTCTTGCATGAATTATCTAAAATCATAAACTAAACAATTATATGAACCAGACTTTTAACTGCAAGATTGTACAATGCTTCAAAAACCCATTCAGATACCAGATTGTTACAATAAAACGTCATCATTTAGACACACATTGAGCTAAGATCATTCCCAAGAAACAATTTATAATATGAACACATTATTGCACATGTCTTTAAGGGCCAGAAACAAAGACACAAGACAGACAGAAAGGAGCCCCAGACTATGGCTGACAGACAGAAGCCTTTAAAACATAACAGATAAGAGAAAAATCTCCTACACCTGTAGCACGATAGATGTCCCCACAAGGGGAACAGATGTTTTCAAAGAGGAGCAACCTGAAATGTGAAATCAAGGGTCTCCATGGTGACTTTACTGCATTTAGTGTCCCCTTTTTCTTATTCTCTTTTTTAATAAGACAGAGGTGGCATAATTCTTACAGTGTAGGGACGGAAGGAGGGAATTCTCTGAAGCAACAGGGCTTTGGCAGCTGCTGGGAGTCCTTCAGTCTCTCCTTTTACTTACAGGATTAGCTCCTCTGGTTCAGTTCCACCCCGAGCACGCTCCGTCTCCTAATATTTCAGTAGTCAGCTCTCAAAAAGTCCCGGGGTCCGGGGGAGGGTATCAAAATTTGTAACTTAAATTTTGGTTCCTGATGTTGAAGCCAATTAATACCAATTTAATAATGAGGACAGCGTTTGAGAAAAAGAAAAAGGGAGGTTTACTGCTTTGCTAACAAAGGAGAAACACAGGGGATTCTGCCGAAAGGTTGTGACTCTCTTGATCTGGAGGGACAAGAGGTTTTAAAGGAGTTTCACTTTCCCACCTAAGAGATACTCAGTTCTTAGGTCACCAGCAGGCATTGCCCTCTGCAGTGGGTGTGCTCCAGGCAACCAGCTAGGGGCTTCTCTCATCCTGCTTGACAAAGGGGTGGAAAGTTCATCACAGTTCCTTAAAACACAGTCCAAAGGGGTGTCAGGCTTACTTGCTTTATTACCCATTTTCACGTCCAATATCATTATGTTTTTACCACAGAAATCACACAACAAAACGCACAAAAACTAACAAACCAAAAACATACAGAACACAGAAAAAAACACAAAGAAACAGAAAACCGGTGAAGAAACAGAAAAACAGAGGAGCAATACAACGTCTTGCTATAGCTCCGGGGAAGGAGCTCCTGCGTGCCCGTTGGCACCTCTCTACCCTTTCAGAGGAATTCCCTACAGAACAGAACAGAGGACAGAATGATTCTTGTTACTGTCCCGGACAGGAGTATATGTGAGCCTCCCCATGCCACCTCTCTGTCTTCAGAAGAGATGTCCCTTTACCAGATATCAGATGTTATAAAGATACCACTTACCTATGGAGGCCTCCTCCACCAGGTGCTTGCTAATAGTTATAGTGCGATGGTTCACTGCAGTGCTCCCCGGACTGAAGGCTCACTCCAAGGCCTTTGAACTTGGCTCTCCAGCCCAGAGCCTTGGAGGAAAGGCCAGCTTCAGAATTTCCAGGAGTCTGGTCTTGTGATCTGGTCGGGTCATCTCACTGGGGAACTCTAAAATATTAGACCAGGATGCAAGAAAAGACCACTGACTCCAATTAAAATCAAATTAAAGCAAGCTTGTTATTTCATCCGGGTGGGCTGCCTCTCCCTCTCAAACAGCAGAAACAAGACAGCATCCCCACATTTCCTACAGCCCAGCTTTATACCCCAGAAAGTTACACAAAAGGGGAGTTACAGAAAACAGAACTTTGACAAGCATCACACTAATTATAGGTTACATTTTTTATTTGCTGGCCCCAGCATCAAAAATTATGAGGACCATTAGAGCCTAGAGAGGGTCTTTGGCCAGGGAAGGCCAATATTTATGAGGTGTCCCTAAAGTTTCAGAGAGGGCTGCAATCTGGTCAGAAAGCCAGATATGGGTGAGTTCAAGGCATGGGCAGGAATTCCAAGTAGGTTTGGAATTTGCACTAATTTATAGTAAAGAAAAAATTATCTTCTCATGGCTGTGTGGAAAGATGACTCCCAATTTTATTGAAAGATCAGGTTGGGAGATCAACCCTGTCCTTTACTTTTGGAAACTCCTCTACCACATCCATGTTTGTGAACTCCTGAGCATTTTCTATCCCAGATATGTATTCACAGATATTTTAACTCTACTCCTCTAATTGTGTCTTACTTGGGGCGAAGGTAATGTCAAGGCATTGTTCTGGATGAGAGTGGGAAGATTATTGTATACCATATATATGCATACTCATTGGATTCATTTTTCAATTTTCCATTCAAAATACTATATCCCTCACAATAACCCATACTCTACGAGACTCTAACAACTAATACTAATATGATGGAGAAAAATAACCGAAACAAAATTGAAATACAAGCCGTTCAGAGGAGACATGGTGTATATTGGATTTGCCTTTTGCAAGATAAATGGTAGGTGTTATTAATCTAGTCAATTTTTAATTGAAATAGTTCTCCATGTGTTTTTAAAGTTAAAAAATATGTGTATTCCTGTCTCCCTTTCTCTGTAGCCTATTCAGCACATGTATTTTTATATGCACATATAGAATTCTACGTGATATCACAAGTAAATTTTTGTGAGGTGCCTGACTTGGCAGTTACAAATTGTGAGAAGAGATTACTCCTCCTAAAAGCTGTTGGAACTGAAATTTCAAGCTATAGGTGAGCTTCCTAGTAGAACAACATTATACATAAATCCATGTTCAGTGAAATGAATGTTTTTGGATCTGTGGATGATATATATTTCATGGTGAATTTTGTTTGGCATATGAATTGGTATGTTTATTGTCTGTGGTTGTTTGTGTGTGTGTGTGTGTGTGTGTGTGTGTGTGTGTGTATATATATACACACACACACACACACACACACTCTGACACTCTCCAGAATTTTCATAATATGAAATGTATGTGTCTTATATACACTCCATAAATTCATTCATGTTCATGTATGTGGATTAATAATCAACTTTACACAACATTATTCTCAGAAATATTCATTCACCTGAAATATATATTTGTTTCCTAGTACTGAAAACTAACTTCAGTGAAAAGTACATACAAATCCTAATATTTCTACAGTTACTGACCCAGTTTAACATCAATGCAAGTAGATTCCTATGGGACATGATGCATCTTTTGATGTTCATTTTTATTCAACAGTGGTACCTTACTATTTTTCAGTTTTTGCACATCATAGGATAAATATTTCATCCACTAGTTAGCAAAATTATAGGCATTTGTTTCACTTTCAATCACTTTCTTCTCCAGAACACATGTATTTCTCTATGTTTCTTGACTGGTCTTTTAATGAGACTTCTTTCCAAATACATTATAATCGATTTCCATAATCATTTTGAAACAAATCTCACACACCCTTCATGATAAACCATAACCCTAAAATGACCATTAGATATATAACTGGTTGGAATGAATGATTGTATATCAATATAACATTTCTGATATATTTTCAGATATCTATTCAATCCATTATTTAAAGTGGATCCAGTTATATTGTTTATTCACAGAATGGTGTATTCTTGCATTATCTCTATATTCATAGACACAGGGTACGCCTATTTGTACCCCCATACTAATTTATACGTCTTCAAAATATTGCTCCCTGAAATGGTGGAAGAAATACTCACGTCACCAGATCTGCATATACATTTTATCACAGAAATATTCTGGACACAAAAAGCAAAGGTCACATGTACAATTGTATCAAAGCCTAAATGGGAAGTGAACATGGATTACTAAAATCATCCATGTCCATGTTGCCTAATGTTCTCAAATGTCAATTCTATTTGTGACTACATATTTGTTTCCTCTTAAGATTATAAATTCAAGCTCCAGCCTATTGAAAATGTGTAATCCTATCACTCACTTTATACTTTACTTGATTTCCTAATGTCTTTATTGATATGTGCTTTCATACATGTTTTCCCCAGTTCATCATTGCGACTGACTCTTCACATGTGCTGACATTCACCTTCACTCTCTACCCGAAACCCTATTGTTAAGAACTTTTGGTCCAAATCCTATACTCACTCTTCTTCTTAGCCTACCGAATACCTTCCAAATCCTATCGACTATTGCTTTTTGACTGGATGTTCTGTTCAACATTCAATCATCCAAGTTACAAGGTCCTATGCCATTGTATATTGATTTATCTGAGACAACTGTGCAGGACATAATTCAAAGCTAAGTATCCCACTCAAGGGCCCAATGCCCTTCTGGGCTTCAAATCTTACAAAATTTCTGCTTTCATACTTATATTTCACCTATATACTCTTGTAAATATCGCAGGTTGCCAATACCATTATTCATCCTGCAGAATGATTCCTAACCAAAATCGATGCTATTATTGAACCTAACCATACACTCTTCCCTTAATATAACTTACAGAAGAACAGGGACAGAGTTCGTCTTACAATATAGTAATGTAGCTGATCTTTCACCGGCTGAGAAACTCAACGATCCATGAAGAAATGATCCTTAGAGAAGATGTAGGCAGCTATGTAGGACCTGAGAGAGCAATAGTCATCTTCCACAGCAAACAACCAGGTCAGGATGAATTGATGTGTCTGAATCAGTCTCTCTCTTCTTATTGTAGAGAAGATGGACCAAACAAGGCCTGTTGTCGTGACCCCTTGCCCGCAAGGAAGACGCATCTCAGGAATCTTCTTTCAGCAGTTTATTCAGGCCCTTGATATTTCTTCTAATTCCCCGTCGGATGCCCCTCCCAGCCTTAATAAAGCATCCCAAGCCCCAATGCGAAGCTGCCACGTGGAACTTTCTCACAGGGTGCTGAGAAACCATGCACCAACTCTCCAAAACAAGGAGTTGTTTATTACAGAACACAGTTGAGCCAGCGCCATCTTGCAATGGCGACCATAATCTGCAGAAACGGCTCACCACAGTTCCCCCCTTCTGTTTTCTGAAAACAATACAGGCGAGAGTAGAGGTCCTATCTCACTGTGCAGAAGTGGCTGCATAGTATGGATCAGTCCTAAGGAGGGCCCTTCCCCAGATCTGAAGCCATATCAGCCGACGCCTTTTTTCGTGGGGCGGGGCGTGGACATCAAACCCGCATGCAATAGGACATGCTCTCCTTGAGGTCCACTTCAAGGATCACTCAAGTTCAGTGCCTTGCCTCGCATCCTGTATCGTGACGAAGGTGGACGAAGGGGGACAGCTAAGGCTGAACTGTGGCTGTACACAACGACAGACGAGTTGACAGCACCCCGAAAGAAAGGCACGGACTTTAAGGCGATAGAGAAGCATTAGTGTGGAAACCCACCTGAGTGCAATGGCAGCAAGACCGGCAGAGTGCAAGGGCTTTCCAACACTAAGAGAATAACGAGGAAAGACATGCCGATCCCAGTGCAATGTTATAATAACTTGGGGTGCAATGGCCATGTCAAAGATTTACTGTTTAAGATGCGCAAGCCAAACTTGAGGTGAATTGCCATTTTCTAAAGCTGCAAGAGTTTGGATGATCATAGCCTTATCGTGAGCATTGCGGGCCTTGAGGCGACAGAGAAACCACAAACAGAGAAACATACCGAAGCAACACATTGCACCAAAAAATGCCTACCCCCACCCACTCTTTAAAAAAGGAAAAGGCAGAAGATATCCAATCGGTGAATTGACCCAAAGTCACGGGATCAACACGGGTGCTATTCAAGACAGCTATCTGGGTTAGTTGAGACTGGATCATGTCTTCCGCTTCCATGGACCAATTTCCAGCCAAATATTCGCCAATGGTGCGGGAAGCATTCCTGGAATCATTAAATCTGACAGAGGTTATGCATCAATGTGCACGTTGGTCAACACAACCCAAAAGCACTAAGTCAGCCAATTCTTCTACCTGAGCTTGGAGTAAATCTATTCTTTGGTTGGCAGCTAAAATCCCTGACAAAATATGTTGATTAATTGTATTTTGGGATTCAAGTATGGTGGAAGTTTGTTGGACAACTTGATTAATAGTGGCAGCAGTTTGTACTTGATTGGCCATAGCCACTCTGGCCGTAACCGCTGAAGCAGCAGATACCGCCACGGCTGTCACAATAGCCGCTGTGATTCCAAAATCTCTGCGGACTCTAAGTAGCTCAACAATAGGGAATTTATCAGGATCCGCAGTGACCGGGATTGGGACAAAAGTTGGAATCTTCATAAACACTGCTACAGTCCAGGAACCATTCCAACACTCAGATAAGAGACAGGTAGTATGAGAACAATCCAGCATCCCCGATGAGGTGGCCTTAGCCAAAAGGAATAAGAAGGGGGATTGGACACAGACCATTGCAGGAGGCAATGTGGCATTATACAACAGAGAGTTGAATGAAACAGATGTAAGTCTATTACCTTGTTCACTTTCCCTAACAGTACCAGAAATATTAGCCAGCCAACTTTTGGCTCCTACCAACTGAGCCAGTGCAGAAATATCGGCTGAAGCCCCCTTTTCATTGGAAATCAGCCATTAAAACCAGGACCAACCTACTCCTGTAGAGGAGCTGGCACTATTGTTAAAGTTATAAACATACCTATCAAGAGAGGGGGAAAGGGAGAAACCTTTAGCAACTTGATGTTTCTCCCAAGAATGATCCTGACAAGGCGTAAATATTGGAGGGAAACCAAGATTAGGGGAACAGTAAGGAGAGGCCTTGAAATGAGTGGCATTATAAATACTACTAAAAAAAGGAGGCACTGGGATTAGTACCTCGGAGATAATAGCCAAGGTAATTATGTTAAGAGCAGAGCTGCTGTTTGCAGGGGTCTCTGAGCCTGATTGATTCCCCGAAGCTACCTTGCTCAATACAGCACTGATAATGCTTCCTGAGACCTGATTGGACTGCAATGGGTCCTCCCAGTTAGTCAAATTTTTGGTCTTAAGGCTAATGCAATTAGCGTTTCTAAGGCTGAAACAAAAAACTCCTGTGAGATTAACTTGAGATTGATTAAAAATTCTCTCCATGTCCCCTCTAGGAGAGGCACAGGGAGCAGACATCTCACATGAGGTAGAAAAAAGAGTGGGGAGGACACTAGAATTACCATGAACCGGCATCGGCATTGGCCATGCCCGTGCCACTGCCCACCACCGCATTGGTGTCGCCTGTGCCATCGGCACCAGCACCAGAGCCAGAGCACTTAGCAGAATGAAGATCCTCATCACAGAATTGTTGTGGTATCTCTTGTTGCTGGTCAGTTGATGTCGAGACTCTTCTTGTCAAGCGTTCAGGGACCCACAACGGTTCCGTACGATCCTGGGGAAAAACACATACAGATCCTCGTGCCCATGTCAGCACGGGGTCAGGGCCGTTCCATTGGCCCGTAAGAACATCCTTCCACTTAACATAGCCAATCACAGAGGGCTGAGGGGACACATGTCTATCGGCCACAAAGCCACCATGAATATCCAAATTCGAAAAATTAATGGTAAAGAGAGCTAAGGACAGGCGTTCTTTAGGAGTGTGTTCAGCTCCTATTCCCCCTTTTTGTTTTTGTAAAGTTTCCTTTAAGGTGCGATGAGCACACTCAACAATGCCTTGTCCTTGAGGATTGTAAGGCAAACCATGAGTAAGTTGCACTCCCATAGTAGAACAAAAAGCTGTAAATTGTCTGCCAGTATAAGCAGGTCCATTATCAGTCTTAAGGGATGCAGGTGCACCCCATGCTGCCCATGCCTCTAAACAGTGAGTAATGACATTACGTGCCTTTTCTCCTGATAAAGCAGAAGCATGGATAATTCCAGAGCACGTATCAACGGAAACATGCACATACTTGAGGTTACCAAAGTCAGGTATATGTGTCACATCCATTTGCCAAACAACCAATGGCTTTAATCCCCGTGGGTTTACTCCATAATTAGGGGGATGAAGAAATGTGACATAGTGGGGACATTGCAATACTATCTGCCGAGCATCCGCTCTTGAAATGGAAAAATGCCTGTGCAGCGTTAATGCATTAACATGGAAGATTTGGTGAAACAACTTAGCCCCCTCTAAGGAGGAAGCCAAGCATATCAATTGACCTCTAGTGGCTAAGTCCGCACGCACAGGCATTACCCTGGGATAACGGACCAGGAAGAGAGGTGTGAGCCCTGATGTGCATTGGATAAAAAGAAGCAGTGCGGTTAGAGATAAGCTGTTGAAGCTGAGTAAAGTAAGCAGACACATTGTGGGCATCACTAATAGCTCCCACGGCCTCCAGGACTTTTAGTGCTTGTACCACATAGCTGGAGTCCGAAATAAGATTAAAAGGAAAAGAACACTGTTTAAAAACTTCAATAACAATTTGTAGCTCTATCCATTGTGGATTTCCAGGAGCAAATTGATGCTGGATAGGGGGAGAGTCATGAATTACATAAGGTCCCATTCCAGACTTGGAACCATCAGTAAAAATGTTAACAGCCCCCGGAATTGGACTGGATGAAGTTACCTTAGGGAAAATGATGGGATGTTCTTTAACAAAATGGAGTAATGGATGAGAAGGGTAGTGATTATCAATACCCCCTTGAAACGAGCAACACAGAATAGCCCAGTTGTCTAGAGTAGCACATAAAACACTAAGTTGAGCTTTAGTGTAGGGTATGATAAGAGAAGAAGGTGATTGGCCGAAAAATTGAATGCTTTGTTGAATCCCTTTAAGTGCCAACGCTGCAACAGCATCAGGATAATATTCTAAGGATTTTCCTGGGGATACATGTGGGTGGATCCATAGTAAAGGCCCATCTTGCCACAGTATTCCAGTAGGCTGCCGCATAGTGGCAAGCACACATAACTGGAAAGGTTTATCACTCTGGAGCCTGCATAGATTGGCATGCTGTATAGCTTTTTCTATTTTTATAAGGGCCACTCTAGCCTCAGTAGTGAGGCTACTAGGGGAAGCAAGATCTGGATCACCGTTAAGAGTAGCATACAAAGGCTGGAGCACAATATTAGGAATATGTAAATATCCTCTTATCCAATTAATGTCTCCCAGCAATTTTTGAAAATCATTTAGAGTTTGGAAATCTTGAGTCCTGATGGTAATTTTTTGTGGTTTTAATTTGTCATACCCAATTGTCGCTCCCAAATACCTGATAGAATCCCCTGTTTGAACCTTTTCAGGTGCGATGTGCAGTCCATGTTGAGCCAACAGCATCACGAGTTCTTTATAAGCCTCATTAACTGTCTGTTCTAATTTTGCGGCCAATAACACATCATCCATATAATGAATGATCTTGGTGGAGGAATACTTATGTCTGAGAGGTGCGAGTGCCTTCCCCACATACATTTGGCACATCGTGGGACTGTTAGCCATCCCCTGTGCCAACACCACCCACTCAAACCTTTGATCTGGTTCCTCGTGATTACACGAGGGAAGGGTGAAAGCAAAACGTTGTGAATCTTTAGGATGCAAAGGAATGGAAAAGAAACAGTCTTTAATGTCAATAACAATTATATGCCAGCCTTGAGGAACAGAGGAGAGCAGAGGCAGCCCTCTTTGAATGGGTCCCATAAGTTGCATCTGAGCATTAACTGCTTGTAGATCATGCAGTAGGTGCCACTTCCCTGATTTTTTCTTAATGACAAATATGGGAGTATTCCATGGAGAAGTAGAAGGTTGGATGTGACCCAAATCAAGTTGTTCTTTGACTAGATCATGGGCTGCTGCCAGTTTAGCCGAGGGAAGAGGCCACTGAGGCACCCAAACAGGCTCCTCGGTGAGCCATGTTATGGGTATTTGAGCCCCAGTGGCCCCTAGGAAAAACCCAGACCAAACCTGTTAAGCTTTTGATGAGCTAGCACAGGATGCTTACGCCCCTGTAGGTGCCTATTAGGGTCCCCAAAAATCTTTCCAGCGGCATCCACTATCCTTGCTACAAAATCTGAAAAGGGTTCTGTAGAGCCCTGCAGAATCTTAGTCAAGTAACCAGACACCTCTCCTCTATTTGGAAGTGACTTCCATGCCCGAATGCAAATGTTGTTAATTTGATCATATGCCTCAGGAGGGAATCCTGTCTGTTGATTAGCAAATCTGCCTTGTCCTAAAAGCATATCCTTGTCCCAATGGGGGTGTCCCGCCACATAGTTTTGGGCGGCCTGCTCAACAGCGCCCTCTAGCAGAAAGGCTCTCCAGTCCAAATATTTACCTGGAGAAACACAAGCCCGAACAAGGCTAGCCCAATCTGAAGGAGTCATACAAAATATAGCAAGTCCCTCCACCTGAGTAAGGGTGAAAGCGGCATCCACGCCATAAGTGCGGAAAGATTCCGCCAAGGTTTTAATTTTCTTAAAGTCTAAAGGCTCATGATATCTTCCCCTGTTATTGTCCTGAAATACAGGGTATGCAAGTCCCATATCTGTATTAACTGTCCTCCAAACTTGCGCATGAAAATATCTCCCGGAATTTTGGCTCCCCCCCACATACGGGGGTGGGGCAACCGGCACCATATCTTCTTTGAGATATTCTACCTCCTCCTCCTCAGAGTGTTGTTGACCGATATTGGATCCCGTCCCCTTTTTACAGTAGGCCTGCGTGCCCTGTATCCCTTTTTTCTTTTTCTTCACTTTTATCTTTCGTAGTTGTTGTAACAATATATCAAGGTCCTCAGAACTCTCTGAGCCGCTTGTGTTCTCAGGCGTTTTTAATTCAGCCAAGTCTGGGTAGAGCCTTCTCCTATTTTTAGTTTCAGGCTCTTTTGCCTTCTCACTACTCTTACTCCCAATGTTCTCTGCCACTTCACTATGTGATCCTTCAGACTTTTCCTCATGTAGTTGCTCAAAAACTTCTTGTCCTTTAGTAAGTGCTTCCTGACATCTGCCATCTGGGAGGCAACTACGGATCATCTTCCAAAGGGGTATCACCCCACCCTCTAATATGCCCTGCTCAGAAGCAAAGTCAAGATCTGTGCCTAACTTATCCCAGCTAGGTATAGTAAGGCTGCCCGAGAACGCAAACCACGGTGCAGCAATATCTGTCTTCCGTAAAAATCTCTGTAAAGTACTACGTTTCACTTCTAGGCCCTTGCAACGTAACAGGTTATCTAGGGCCAGGAGAAGCGGACTTGAAGATGCGGCACTCATGACACAACAAAAGACACACAAAAAACAAAAGTGAAAGTAAGAGCGAAAGTACACAGTGCAGCTGCAATAAGATGTAATGCTCTCTCTGGCTTTACAGAGGAGCTGCCGCTTTGATAGCGGGTCCCACTTACCTGGGACTATTCCCCGCTTTGACCGCGGGTCCCACTTACCTGGGACTAACCGGTGCACCACCCCTGACTGCTGAAAGTTCTGGTTCCCGGGTTTTCAGCACCACTTGTCGCGACCCCTTGCCCGCAAGGAAGACGCAACTCAGAAATCTTCTTTCAGCAGTTTATTCAGGCCCTTGATATTTCTTCTTCTTCCTTGTTGGATGCCCCTTCCAGCCTTAATAAAGCATCCCAAGCCCCAAAGCAAAGCTTCCACGTGGAACTTTCTCACAGGGTGCTGAAAAACCATGTACCAACTCTCCCAAACAAGGAGTTGTTTGTTACAGACCACAGTGGAGCCAGCACCATCCTGCAATGGCGACCATAATCTGCAGAAGCGGCTCACCACACACAAACATGGAACTCTGCTGGCCTAAAGTCTTCTTAAGAAACTCCCTCTGAGGTTGGGCACATGTAATATATGTTGTTCTCAGGAGCTTAACTTCCATTGTAGTGAGACCATCAAAGCTGGGTCTGCATCTATGGGACCTGGCGGACATGGTTACTTATTTTAAAATGAACATGAGGAAGCATTGCTAAATCCTCTCTTTGTAGGCAAACTGTGGCCACTGGGGGCTAAGTGTCTCCCCATGTGCACTGTGAACCCATTTGTGCATACTCCATCTTTCGTGGTGTTTCTTGCTGCTGCACTGGGAGTTTGGTATTTGCTTCACGAATCAAGGAGTTCAACTGGGACACAGTGCTGGATGGAGTTCTGTCACGTTTGGTGGGTCAGGGTCTGCAGGAAAATGCACCAACCAGGCTTCTATCCCACAAGCTTGCCTCTTTGAGCATAGTAACCTGATTCTGAACATTGCCCTGAAACTCCTCAATATCACAAGATGCCTTTACATAGAAGGGTCTGCTGGCTGCACCATATCAGTCTTAATCCATTTGGAAGCCAATGGCATATCCACATGGCCACACCACAGATTTTTTATCACACACCTGCCCACAATTTCTCTAGGCCCACTACTCAGCAGCCTCCATCTTACTAGCATGTCTTTTCTATATTATTTTCATGAAACCCAGTCAATCAAGGCACCTTCAGGTATACTTATGATCAGAAACAGGACATCCAAAGGTTCTCCAGTGCCACCTGCTCATGGGAATTTTAAGCATTTCATGGTATTTATCTAACCATTTTTCAAGGATGAAGTTGGAGGCACTGTGGGTTTCAATTCATTTAGGAACCATTAAATGGTGAGAAAGCTCATTTCAATGAACGATCTGGAGAACTCTCACAGGCAAGGCTTCCCAAAGAGTGGCCAAAAGTTCACATGAAGCCAGGCCCATTAAGGTCTACAATGTGAGGTCCTTGTTTGTTTTGACTCTCAACTATGGTTGCCAAGTCTTTCAGAATAAAATAATGTGATATCCTGGCTGAGATTTCCAGTGCTCTGTGGAAAGCAACCCTGGGCCAAGACTCATTTTCCAAGGGCGACTCTCATGCGAGGCCTCCTAAAATCCCAACACAATTCATTGCAATACTTCTCTGAGGTCAGTTCCAGAAATCAGTCTCTAAGTGGAATCACACCAGAGTTGAAGCCCAGGTGTAACCAATCATCTCTTCCAACCGCCACACAAGTGATCACATTTAAAACCAAAACACTCCCACCTAGTCCTCATCTTCTTCCATAAAGACACTCATAATAACCTCTGGCTGGAGGTTTACTTGAGAGGCAAGCCCAAGACAGTGTCCAAAAGAAGCTCCCTTACCCCTCATTTGCCTAAAGACCCGGATTCCCTTCCTGTGAACCAGGAGTGATTAAATATGCCTGCTGTTAATACTGCTTCACTTCTCCAATTTGTGGCCTACTGACTATGGAGTTTAGATTCTTTATGTGAATTGGAGTTATGAGAAAACCCAAGCACCAATGGGCTAGACTCTACAGAGCTTTGAAGAACTCATTAGACCCAAGGAATCCCTATTCTCACTTGACGGAGGAAGGAACATTACAAAGGAAGGTGAGAGACTTCATGCACAATGACTGCTCTTTTGGCCATTTTCGTTTTGGATGCACACATGGGATCTTTCTTTAGACCCAACAGGTGCTGAGAATCTAAGCCACAGCCTCACACAGAACCAAGAGGCTGATTCAGACTCATCCCATTCCAAAGCAATTAAGCAAAGAGCCCAAGGTGATGCCCATTCATTTCCATCTGAAAACTGTTTTCTTCAGGCTTCACAAAGGGGCGACCTGAGGCAAAGACCTTCCTGACATTCAGGGCAACGGACAAAGAGGTAAGCAAAAGACCCAAAGCAGGGTTTCTCCACTGAGACTCTCCTAGTCACACTGATATCTGAGTTTTCTGATATGCTCCCATTCCCTTCAGCTATCCAGTACATAGCCATGTCACAGAGCTTGGAGGTGGTACATAACTTGGAAACAAAATCATGAGCCTATTCTAGAGAGAGGCCAAAATCAGGAAGAATACAGGAACTTAGGAAGATTGTAGGTGTTGTACATCTATAAGGCAAGCCACAGTCCATTCATAAATTAGGGAGGATGAATGCTGAGAAGCTTTCTACTAGACATAACACATCCATTGATGCATTCTCTTTTCTAATATCTACAACCACAGACACAGTGGGATACACAGACATAGAAACACTCGCCTTGTCAAAGGACTTACTAGACACAGTCCATTCCAAACCAAACAAACTGCCTTTCCTACGTATTCTTAGAACATGAGACAAAACCACAAACTCACACCCATACCCACAAAGATACCTCTTTCCCCCAAGTAGGTATGTGACTATCCAGAGAGTCCTCTGACTGGTGGGCCATTTTTTGTTCCCCCGAAATGGCCTGTCCTGTCTAAGATCTGGTCTACTTGGCCAACTCTGTGAAGTTGTCAGGGCCCAGCAGTGAGCCACTACCTGCGTTCTTAGGAAAGGCCGCTCTTCAGAGCTCTCCTGGCATTTGGCCATACTCACATCAGTATTTACCAAGAAAGACGGACTCTGTCCTTGGTAAGTCTAAACAAGTGAGACCACTGGGACTGAGACTGGGCCTGCCTCTGGGTGCTTGGCTTCCTGGATTCCAAGTTCAGAGAGTTCCATCACCAAGGAAATTAGGTAAGGTCACTTCCTTCAGAAACTGAATGAGGTCACTGCCTTGGCAACCACTTTGTCCTAACAGTTTCTTCAAACGGTCCTTTGAGATGGAGGCTGCCCCTATTTCCTGTGACAATTTCACAAGTTAGAATGTTATATTAACCATAGGCACTTGGAACAGCTCTCCACACAGGCCTGGTTTGGTTTATCTTCTCTACATTAAAAAGATAGAGGCTGATTCAGACACATCCCTTCGTCCTGACCAGGTTTTTTTTTGCCATGTAATAGGACTTTCGCTTTCTCAGGTCCTTCATAGTTCCCTACATCTTCTCCAGGGATCATATCTACATGGACCTTTGAGCTTCTCAGCAGGTGAAAGATTCCCTATATTCCTGTATTGTAAGACCAACTCTGTGCCTGCTCTTTTGTAAAGTTAGATTAGGGAACAGTGTATGATTAGGGTTAATAACAGGTTTGATTAGGGTTAGGAATCATTCTGCTGGATGAAAATGGTATTGGTATTCTGTGATATTTAATAATATAGAGGTGAAATATAAGTATGAAAAAAGAATTCTAGGTAAGATTTGAAGCCCAGAAGGGCATTGGTCACTTTAGTGGGATACTTACCTTTGAACTATGTTCTGCACAGATGTCTCAAATAAATAGATAAACAATGGCAAAGGACCATGTACCTTGGTTGATTGAATGTCTAAGAGAACATCCAGTCAAAAAGGCATAGTCGATAGGATTAGGAAGATAGTGTTGGTTTAGATAGAAAAGTGAGTATAGGATTTGGACCAAAAGTTCTTTAGCAATAGAGTTTTGGTTAGAGAGTGAATGTAAATGTCAGCACATGTGAAGAGTCGGTCACAGTGATGAACTGGAAAAAAAATGTAGGATAGCAGATATCAATAGAGACATTAGGAAATCAGGCAAAGTATATAGTGAGTGATAGGATTAGACATATTCAACAGGCTTGAGATTGAATATATAATCTTAGGAAGAAACAAATATGTAGTCACCAATAGCATAGACATTTGAGAGCATTAGGCAACCTGGACATGGGTGTTTTTAGTAATCCATGCACACTTTCTATTTAGGATTTGGTACAAACATAAGTGTGACATTTGCTTTTTTTGTGTCCAGAATATTACACTGATAAAATATATATGTAGATCAGATGACATGAGTATTTCTTCCACCATTTCTAGGAGCAATATATTGAAGACATATAAATTAGTATTGGGGGTACAAATAGGTGCACCCTTTTTCTATGAATATAGAGATAATGCATGACTAAACCATACTGTGAATAAATAGTATCAATGTTTTCAACTTTAAATAATGGATTGAATTGATATCTGAAAATATACAGGAAATTTTATATTTATGTACATACATTCATTCAAACCAGTTATATATCTATTGGTAATATTAGGGTTATAGTTTATCATGAAGTGTGTGTGAGTTTTGCTTCAAAATTGATTATGGAAATCGAAAATAATGTGTTTGGAAAGAAGTCTAATGAAAAGACCAATCAAGACACCTGGAGAAATACATGTGTTCAAAAGCAGGAATTGATTGTAAGTGAAACAAATGCCCATAAATTTGTGAATTTGTGGATGAAATATATATCCTATGATGTCCATTATATGAAGAAATATTAAGTACCAGTGTTGAATAAAATTGAACGTCAAAATACACACCTTGTCCCATCGGAATCTACTTGCATTGATATTAAACTGGGTCAGTTACTGTAGAAATATTAGTTTTTGTATGCACCATTCATTCAACTTAGTGTTCAGTACTAGGATACAAATATGTTTCTCAGGTGGATGAATATTTCTGAGAATAATCTTGTGAAAAGTTGATTATAAATCCAAGTCCATGAACATGAATGAATTTAGGGAATTTAAATAAGACACATATATTTCATAGTTTGAAAAATCTGGAGAGTGTGTATTTGTATATATATACACATATTTATATATACACAAAACACACACAGAGACATTAAAAAGTAGTAATATATATGCCAATCAAAATTCATCAATAAATATATATTATCCACAGATGACAAAACATATATTTTACTGAACATGGATTTATGTATATTGTTGTTTTACCAGGGGACTCAACCATAGGTTGAATTTTCGTTTCCAACAGCGTTTAAGAGGAGTGATCTTTTTTCAGAATTTGTATCGGCCAAGTCAGCCACCTCACAAAAATGTACCTGTGATACCAGGTAGGATTCTATAAGTGCATGTAAAAATACATGTGATGAATAGGATACAGAGAAAGGGATACAGGAATTCACATATTTGTTAATTTTAAAAACACATGAAGAATTATTTCAATTGAAAATTTACTAGATTTATAACACCTAGCGTTTATCATGCAAAAGGCAAGTCCAACTATACACCATGCCTCCACTGAACTTCTTGTATTTCTATTCTGTTTGCATTATTTTTCTCCATCATCTTAGGATTAGTTGCCAGACTCTAGTAAGGTATGTGAATATTTCTCAGAATAATCTTGGTAAAAGATTATTATAAATCCACATTCATGAATATGAAAAATTTAGGAAGTGTAAAATAGGACACATATTTTTCATATTTTGAATAATCTGGAGAGTGTGTGTGTGCGTGTGTGTGTGTGTGTATATATATATATATACACACTCATGCACACACACACACACACACACACACACACATATACACAGACATTAAAAAGTAGCACTATATGTCAATTGAAAATCACCAAGAAATATATATCATGCACAGATTCAAATAAATTCATTTTACTGAACATGGATTTATGTATAATGTTGTTCAACTAGGAAGCTCACACATAGGTTGAATTTTCAATTCCAACAGCGTTTAGGAGGAGTGATCCCTTGTCAGAATTTGTATCTGCCAATTCAGCCACCACACAAGAATGAACGTGTGGTAACAGGTAGGATTCTATATGTGCATATAGAAATACAGGTCCTGAATAGGCATTAAAAACATATGGAGAGCTATTTCCAAAAAAAATTGACTGGATTTATAACTCCTACCCTATATTATGCAAAAGGCAAGTCCAACTATACACCATGCCTCCTCTGAACTGCTTGTAGTTCTATTCTTTTTGGGTTATTTTTCTCCAACATATTAGGATTAGTATTCAGAATCTAGTAGAGTATGTGTTAATGTCAGGGATTCAGTATTTTGAATGGAAAATTGGAAAATTTATCCAATGTGTATGCAAATATGTGCTACACAAAAATCTTCCCACTTTCATCCAGAACAATGCCTTGACATTACCTTCACCCCAAGTAAGACACAATTAGAGGAGAAGTGTTAGAAAATCTGTGAATACTTATCTGGAATGGAATATGATAAGGAGTTCACAACCATGGACGTGGTAGAGGAGTTTCCATAAGTAAGGGACAGGGTAAACACTCCACAATAATGGAGCTCTGCTGGCCTAATGACTTCTTGAGAAACTGCCTCTGAGTTTGGGCACTTGAAATATATGTTGTTGTCAGGAGCTTTTGCTTTTTTTCTATTGAGATGATCAAAGCTGGGTCAGCATCTATGTGACCTGGAGGACATAAATTGTAATATTCCAATGAACATGAGGGAAGAGTGCTGGATTCTCTTTTTGTGGGTATACTGTGGCCACTGGTGGCTAAGTGTCTCCCTGTGTGGACTGTATAGTCATTTATTGCTCTTCCACTCTCCATTGTGTTTCTTGCTCCTGCACTGGGAGTTTGGTATTTGCTTCACCAAATAAATGGAGCTCAACTGGGACACAGTGCTGGTGGGAGTTATGTCACGTGTGGTGGGTCAGGTTCTGCAGGAGAATGCACCAACCAGGTTTCTAACCCACATAGTTTACCCCCTTGAACATAGCAAGCTGATTCTGAACATTGCCTTGAAACCTCTCCATATATCAAGATGCCTTTAAATAGAAATTTATGCTGGCTGCACCATGTCAGTCCCAAGCAATTTGGAATCCAATGGTAGATCCTCATTCCCCTACCACACATGTTTTATCACACATATGCCCACCACTTCTCTAGGCCCACTACTCAGCAGGATCCAACCTATATGCTTCTCTGTTCTACACCATTTTCAGGAAACCCAGTCAATCAAGGCACTCTCTGGTATACTCATGATCAGCAACAGGACACCCAAAGTTTCTCCAGTGCCACCAGGTCATTGAAATTTCAAAAGTTTAATGGTATTTATATAGCCATTTTTCAAGGATGAAATTGGAGGCACTGTGGATTTCAATTCATTTAGGAACCCTTAAATGGTGAGAAAGCTCATTTCAATGAAAGATCCGGAGAACTCTCACAGGCAAGGGTTCCCAAAGAGTGGCCAAAAGGTCATATGAAGCCAGGCCCATTGAGGTCTACATGTGAGGTCCATGTGCGTTTTGACTCTCAATTATGGTTGCCAAGTCTTTCAGAATAAAATCATGTGATATCCTGGCTGAGATTTCCACTCTCTGTGGAAAGCGACCCTGATCGCATTTTCCAAGGGCAATTCTCATGCGAGGCCTCCTAAAATCCCAACACAATTCATGGCAACACTTCTCTGAGGTCCGTTCCAGCACTCAGTCTCTAAGGGGAATCACACCAGTGTTCAGGCCCAAGAGGACCCAGGCATCTCTTCCAACCGCCACACAAATGACCACAATTAAATCAAAACACTCCAACATGGGCCTCATATTCTTCCATATAGACACTCATCATAACCTCTGGCTGAAAGTTTCCATAAGGGGTGCAGCCCAAGACAGTGTCCAAAATAAGCTCTTTTGCCCCTCATTTGCCTAACATCAGGGTGGACTGTACACCCTTCCTTTGAACCAGGAATGATCAAATAGCCCTGCCGTTAATACTGCCCTGCTTCTCCAATTTGAGGCCTACTGACTGTCAGGTATTGATTCTTTCTGTGATTTGAAGTCATGACAAAACCCAAGCCCCTATGGACTATCCACTGTAGGGCTTTGAAGAACTCTTTTGACCCAAAGGATCCCTATTCTCACTTGATGGAAGTCAGGAACTGAAAAGTTCGGACGAACGTCTTAGGAAAAGACCACCAAGAGACTGTCTCATGCCACCGCAAAAGGGTTTATTGTGGGTCCAGCATGCTGGGGCTCAGAGCTCACTTCAGAGGAGCAAAGAACAAAGAGCCCCAGAACAACTTGAGCAGAGTTTATATACATTCTATGGAGAGGGCAGGGTTTTTACATACATCATAGCCTCTTTTAGAAAATCATCTTATACCCCAGCAAAATCAAATAACAACTCTAAAACATGATTAGCACATTCATTGGCGGGAACAGGTCGTGCAGTGGGTGATTGGTCAGCCCTGAGAAGGGGTTAACATTTAAACTGATTGGTTGAAGCCCTGAGATGTATACGTGCAGATCTGCATGGTTTCTGGGAAGGGGTGTTAAGTATCTAGCTGGTCAGGGAAGATTTCAACACACATCTAATAGGAAGATCTGGGAATTGTCTTAAGTGCCACAGGAATTTCAGGTTCTGGGTGCAGCTTGAAAGCTTTACAAAACCTGGTTCTTTACATTTCAATTTCAATATATTTTATTCTTTCATTTCCCACTCCTTTTTCTGACTACTTTTAATCTTAAAAGTAATGTTTCATAATTATTCTGGCGTCTCAAATTATATTTCTGCCAGTGGAGCATATTTCTGTCTGATTAGCATGAGTTTTACCTACCCAATCTGAGCCTGGAATAAGGAAACTATGCGGTTAAGCAAACAAGGTCCCACAGTTAGCAACACCTTAAGGATGATCAGGGGTCAAGCTAAGTCTGATAGGAGTGTAGTTAACCAGGGGGACTGGGTAAAACATGACTCAAACCACCCTTGTTGAATCTCCCTTTCTCTCTGGCGCTATTCAAGTTATTTTCTTAATTTACTCATGGATTATTTTGCAACTCCAGTAGGGTCAGCATAAAAACAACAGTATTCTCTCAGTGCCGCACAGAGACCCCCTCCCTCATGAAGAGGAAATCTAGTCCTCCCCTGTTCTGTAAAACAAATGCAGAGAGAGAGAGAGGTTAAGGATTCCTGCAGCACTGTGATAGAGGTTTCTAACGTCTTCAAGTCTTGATCTATTGATGTTTCCAATTGGGCCAATTGTTGTGACCCATGGATCATAGCAGCTGTTCCCATACCCACTCCTGCAGGACCTCCTATCCCCAATAGGATGGCTAGAGTAAGGGACAATGGCTCCCGGTGAAATTGGGTTGTTTGTCCCCCAAGTAGACCTTCGAATGATTCTCCATCATGATAGAGCACCCTGGGGAGTATCTGCACCATTACACAATAATTTACAGAGCTGTCAAATACCTGGGCTGAAAAGCAATGAGTTCTGACTGTGTGGAGTTCAGTACCATAAACATTCCTTTAATTAGTTCCCACGGGGTGGAGTCAGCTGTACTCTGGACTGGGGAAGTAGGCAAAGATGGTAACCGGGAATTATGAGATGGTAGAGGGGTTCTGGTAGATCTAGGCATGGGAGGTTTAGGAGGCTTAATTCCTGGCTTGAGGGGATTGGGCCCTATTGCTGTGGGATTTTCTTTCTTTTTAAGCTGGAGGGTGAACCAGAGACCAAAGTCATAACCGGGGCCATAAATATAGAATTGCATTCCCCACTAATTTCTCATAGGCCATTTTGTTCTGAGGTAGCCCCTTCCTTTGGAAGTGAAAGTTATATTGAGGGGGTAACATAGACTATTCTTTCCACAGCGAGTTTTTGACACCACTTGGCTAGCGGCACATTTCTTGGGATCAATCCAGGTGTCATTTCATCCTACCCAAATCTTGCTGTCTGGGGAGTTTGGGTTCCACCATGCAGCTTCCGTTTGTTCACAACCCCAAGATCTAAAATAAAAGTTACTGGGTCCTCCACAGGTTTGGGCCTGTTTGCGACTTTGGAAATCTGCTGGGCACACATAATAGTCTTGACTGGCTAGTTTACACATGAGCTTGGGGAGATGACATCCATAATTCATGGGGTAAAGTGGTCTATGTTGCCCTGGTTTGCATTTGAGTGGGATCTGTGTGGGGTCCTCTATGTCAGGGAGATCCCAGTCAGAGAGACCTATGGGAAGCTGACAAATGTCCGGGGGGAGAGAAGGCCACCAATTCCATTAGGGGGCTGTATGTGAAATACACCACCCTACTTGCCCAGTAGGATTTATAACTTGCCATCGTTGCTGAACAGGCTGATGGGGATTAGGACTGCTGATGGTCAGGGGAAGAATCCATAGCCCTACCCACACGACGGACACGCAACTTGAGATGGTTACCAGTCTGTTTCAGTTTCCAGCCGGAGTCTGTACAGGGTGCAGGCATGAGATGGGTGGTATGGATCTATGAAGTGATCTCATCCACTTTCACCACTGTGGGTGTTATAAGCAGCACCTGGTATGGTCCTTTCCAGAGGGGTTCCAGGGATGACACCTGATGCCATCTCACGTAGATGAACTCTCCCACTTGATATCGATGTGGGGTTCCCTCATCTCCAGGCTGATTAGCAGAGGCCAACTGTTTCCACAGGTATCGCTGGGTGCTGGTTTTGTTCAAGGGCTTTAAGTCTGTCAAGCAAGGGGGTGTGAAAGGAATCATTAAGTCTCCTAGTTGGGGTTAGGTCCCTTACTGAAGCAGGGGCACCATAGAGAATTTCATAAGGGGTGAGGTTACACAAAGAGGAAGACTTGGTATTTCTTGCACAAAACAGTGCATAACTTAGGAACAGAGTCCAATTTTTCATGCCAGTCTCCAAGCTTTATTTCGTTAAGGTCTCTATGATGGTTCTATTCATCCTTTCTACCTGTCCTGAGCTCTGGGGTCTATAAGCACAATGTAACTTCCAATTAATCCCCAGGGTCCTGGCAAATCCCTGTCTTACCTGGGCCATGAATACCGGTCACTTATCCGACCCTATTACCTTAGGCAGGCTGAACCTTGGAAAATGTCTTCTAGGATCTTTTTGACCACCAGCTGAGCCGTTTCTTTCATCATGGGGAAGGCTTCGACCCATCCTGAAAAAGTATCTACAAAGACTAGGAGACATTTAAGTCCAATCCTTGCTGGCTTTATTTCAGTAAAGCTCACTTCCCAGAATTGTCCTGGTCTGATTCCTCATAAGCGCTTCCCTGAAGTAAGCTTCGATGGGTAAGTATTAACTAATTGGCCAACTTGACAAGCTGTAGTCACCTGCGCAGTTATTTCTTTCCTCTGTGAGTCAGTCAATAATAATTCCTTCCTTTGGTCCTTTAAGAGTGCCTATAACTTCTTAGAGTCTAAGTGGGTGAGCTGGTGTATGTCTTTGAGATAAAGGTGGGCTTTTGAAAATTGTGTACTTGGCTCTGTAGGTTCCCAGAGTTCTGTATCTGTCTCCTCAGATGATAAGTTGCCTGAATGTTCCGGTGCGGCCAAGTCTCCTGATTGTTGTTCCCCCCGGTGTGGAAAAAGTGAACAGAGGCACTCCGTTTAGGGCTGCCAATTAGCTTCCTCATCTGCCCTTCTGTTTCCAACCGCCACGGGGTCGTTTCCCTTCTGGTGCCCTGGACAGTGCACTATGCCTAGGTCCGTAGGGCCCTGCACTGCTGAGAGAAGGTGGAGGATCATATCTTTGTTCTTTATTTCTTTATTTCTTTCCCAGCCGAGGTTAATAGCTGCCTTTGCTGGTAAATAGCCCCGTGCACATTTGCAGTTGCAAATGCATAGCGGCTATCAGTGTATATGGTGGCCCTTTTGCCTGTTGCTAGTACCAATGCTTTCGTAAGGGCAATCAGTTCTGCCTTTTGGACTGATGTCTCTTCTGTGAGACCAGAGAAACAGATGACATTAGTTTTGCTAACTACTGCTGCTCCAGCCCACCACGTACCATCTTGGAGGAAGCTGCTCTCGTTCATAAACCATAGGACTTCAGGGTGAGGCAGTGGCTGGATCCTTCAAGTCTCGTCCTATACTGGTTTCTCTGCCTCTTTTTGGGCCACTCTTTGTCCAAGTTTTCTTTTTCTTTACAGTAGGCACATTGATCTGAGGCCAGGGGCAGCCTTTGGCATGGGTCCATGTATCCCTTCATGTCTCCGTGCTTTTTAACTTCTGGTCTATTTGCTGCTCTGACCAAAACCTTAGCCAATGATTTAGTCTGCCCTTTGCTCCTTTCATCCTCCTTTTGTTCCCTTTCCTTCTCTCTCATCTGTTCCCATTCCTCCTCAGTTTCTCTCTTATAATATACTTTCTCAGTTTCTCTGACTAAATCTCTTAAGGTCATATCTTGTAATCCATCTAGACGTTGTAACTTTCTCTTAATATCTAGGGCAGCCTGCTGGATAAAGGCCATTGCAACAGAGGTTTTTTTGTCCTCTGCCTGAGGATCAAAAGGAGTATATTTTCTATTTGCTTCCATAATTCTCTCCAGAATCATAGAGGGAGACTCATTAGGACCTTGGATTATCTCTCTTACCATGGCCAAATTAGTCGGCCCTCTGGCGGCCACTCGGAGCCCCGCTATTAGAGCCCGGTGATAAGTGGACAAATGCTACCAACCTTCAAAGGTGTTGGGGTCCCAGTTTTGTCGGTTCATGGGCCCATAAGGACGAAGAGGGAGCATCACAGTGGCTTCTGAGTTTTCTATTTTCCGTAGCTGGCGGGTTTCTTCAGGTGGCCCAGCTTCCACCAGAAAAGGAGGGGCTGCTGCTGCTGCGGAGAAGTCCCTTGGAGGGCTTGGGTCTGGCCCAATTGCCTCTAGTGGCGGAGAGGCTGAGTCAGTGGTGGGAGAATCATCTGGAATGTGTTGGCGGTTGGGGAGCGAGGGTAAAGGATAAGGAGGGGGAGAATTGTCCAGTCTTGTGACTCAGGAAGAATGGGGGGAAGATGGGGAGGGAACGGAAGGTTTGAATGATAGGATCCTGGGGAAGGGGTATATGGCTGTTGATCTGGGTGGCCACGTGGTCCCGGCTGAAAGACAATATCTCTGACTTTTCGGATTAGAGGGAAGTAGAAGGATCCTTCTGCGGGCCACCCGACTTTGAGGATGGGCCATTCTGAAGCACAGAGAGTCTGCCAGGTCTGACATTTAACTGAAAAATAATGATTCTGGGCCCTTGAGCAGACATCAGTCCAATGATCAAGGGTCAGCGACAGAAGCATGAAAGTGCTTTGTCCCATAATGGGAGTTACTCAAAAAGAGACAGTGAAGACACAAACGCAACACAGACAAAGACAAACAGTAAACGTTTAACATGGGTCCAAGACAAATATTAGAACTCAGTAACTGGCAAAACCTGATGGGTTAGACAATAAAGACAGACAGTAAACTCAACATGAGTTCGGGACAATGAACAAAACTGTGTAGCCAGCAAAACCTGATGGGCTGGCAAACCGAATCCTGAAGCAAAATATAACCAAGTTGAGGAAACTAATATTCCTTGATTTCCCTCATCCTCTGGAGTGTCCCCCAGGGACGTGGCCAGTAGCTCTGTGACACGTCTGCCAGCCACCGTCAGAGAGAGCTAATGATCTTCACCGACAGCCACTTTGCCAAGCCCTCACCTGAAACCCGAAACCAGAAAGAGGCGCCTTTCTTACCCTGAGAGGAGTCCCTTGGGGTCTTTCGTCCGCTGCGCCGGATATCTCACCTGGGGCCTCCAGATGAAAAGGTGGGGCAAACATCGGAGGAAAAGACCACCAACAGGCTTTCTCATGCAACACCAAAGGGTTTATTGGGGGTATAGCGTGCTGGAGCTCAGGGCTCACTTCAGAGGAGCAAAGAACAAAGAGCCCTAAGAACCACTCGAGCGGAGTTTATATACATTCTTTAGAGAGGGTAGGGACTTTACACACATCATAGCCTCCTTTAGCAAATCATCATATTCCACGGGAAAATCAAATAACAACTCTAAAACATGATTAGCACATTCATTGGCGGGAACAGGTTGGGCAGGGGGTGATTGGTCAGCCCTAAGAAGGGGTATACATTTAAATTGATTGGTGGATGCACTGTGATGTATACGTGGTGAGCTGCATGGTTTCTGGGGAGGGGCTGTTAAGTAACTAGGTCCTCAGGGAAGATTTCAACACACATCTAAAGTGCAAATCCGGGAATTGTCTTAACTGCCACAGGAATTTCAGGTGCTGAGTGCAGCTTGGAAACTTTACAAAACCTGGTTCTTTACATTTCAATTTCAATTTCTTTTATTCTTTCAGAACCTTACAGAGGAAGGCGAGAGAGTTCATCGACAATTACTGCTATTTTGGCTATATTGGTTTTGGATGCACACATGGGATCTTTCTTTAGATCCATCTGGTGCTGATAATTTAAGCCATAGCCTCAAACAGGGCCAAGAGGCTGATTAAAACATATCCATTTCCAAAGCAATTACTACTCTGAAGTCAGTTACAGAACTCAGTTTCTTAGGAGAATCACGCCAGTGTTAAAGCCCAGGTGAACACAGTCATCTCATCCAAAAGCCACACAAGTTACCACAATTAAAATCAAAACAATCCCACATGGCCCTCATCTACTTCCATATAGTCACTCATCATAACCTCTGGCTGGAGGTTTCCTTAAATGGCACAGCCCAATAGAGTGTCCATAATAAGCTCCCTTCCCCTCATTTGCCTAAATTCAGGGTGGCCTGGACACCCTTCCTGTGAACCAGGATTGATCACATAGTTCTGCCATTAATACTGCTCTGTTTATGCAATTTGAGGCCTACTGACTGTCAGGTATAGATTCCTTATGTGATTTGGAGTCATTATTAAACCCAAGCACCTTTGCAGGGATTGGAAGAACTCATTTGACCCAGAAAATCAAAATACTCCCTTGATGGAGGTCAAGAACCAAACAGAGGAAGGCAAGAGACTTCATCCACAATGACTGATTTTTTGCCATTTTGGTTTTGGATGCACACATTGGATCTTTCTTTAGATCCATCCGATGCTGATAATCTAAGCCACAGCCTCACACAGGGCCAAGAGGCTGATTCAGAGACATTCCTTTCCAAAGTAATTAAGCAAAGAGCCACAGGTGATGCCCATTCATTTCCATTTTAAAACTGTTTTCTTCAGGCTTCACAAAGGGTGGCCTGAGGCAAAGACCTTCCTGACATTCAGGGCAACAGAACAATAGGTAAGCAAAAGGGCCAAAGCAGGGTTTCTCCACTGAGACTTTCCTGGTCACACTGATATCTGAGTTTTCTGAGATGCTTGCCATTCCCTTCAGCTATGGATTACATGGCCATGTCACAGAGTTTGGAGGTGGTACATATTTTGGACACAAAACCCTGAGCCTATTCTGGAGAGTGGCCAGAATTCAGGAAGAAAACAGGAACTTAGGAAGACAGTACATGTTGTCCATCGATAAGGCAACCTGCAATCCATTCCTAAAATGGGTAGGATGAATGCTGGGAAGCTTTCTACTAGACAGGACACATCCATTGATTCATTCTCTTTTCTAATGTCTACAACCACGGACACAGTGGGATACACAGACATAGAAACACTCGCCTTGTCAAAAGACTTTCTAGAAACATTCCACTCCAAACCAAGCAAGCCGCCTTCCCTACCTATTCTCAGAATATAAGACAAAACCACAAACTCACACCCACACTGAAAAAGGCACCTCCTTCCCCAAAGTAACTCTGTGACTATCCAGAGTGTCCTCTGAATGGTGGGCTATACTATGTTCCCCAGAAATGTCCTGTCCTTTCTCAGATCTGGTCTCCTTGGCCAACTCTGTGAAATATCAGGAGCCCGCGGTGAGCCACATCTTGCTTTCTCTGGAAAGGCCAGTCTTCAAACTTTCCTGGCATTTGGCCATCCTCACATCAGTAGGTACCAAGAAAGACTGACTCTGTCCTTGGTAAATTTAAACAAGTGATCCCACTGTACTGGGAATTGGACTGGTTCTGGATGCCTGACTTCCTGGATCCCAAGTTCACAGAGTTCCATCACCAAGGAAGTGAGGTGAGGTCACTTCTTTCAGGAACTGAATGTGGTGACTGCCTTAGCAACCACTTTTTCCGAACAGTTGCTTCCATACTTCCTCTGACACTTTCACAAGTTATATAGGTATCTCAACCATAGGAACCCAGGAACAGCTCTCCACAAAGGCCTTGGTTGGTCCATCTTTTCTACATTAAGGAGAGAGGGTGAGTGAGACACAACCCTTCATCCTTACCAGGTTGTTTTCCATGGAATATGACTTTTGCTCTCTCACGTCCTTCATAGTTGCCTACATGTTCTCCAGGGATCATTTCTGCATGGACCTTTGAGGTTTTCAGCAGGTGGAAGATCCACTACATTCCTGTATTGTAAGACTAACTCTGTCCCTGCTGTTCTGTAATGTTAGATTGAGGGAACAGTGTATGGTTAGGGTTAATAACATGTGTGATTTGGTTTAGGAATCATTCTGCTGGATGAATAATGGTATTGGGAACCTGCGATATGTATGAGAATATATAGGTGAAATATATGTATGAAAACAGAAATCTAGGTAAGATTTGAAGCCCAAAAGAGCATTGGGCCCTTGATTGGAATACTTAGCTTTGAATTAGGTTGTGCACAGATGTGTCAGATTAATCAATATACAATGGCATAGGACCTTGTACCTTCGATGATTGAATGTCGAAGAGAACATGCAGTCAAAAAGGGATAGTCGGAAGTGAAAGGTTTATAAAATAGGTATTTGTCACTTCCTGGGAAGAATTTTGTGTTTATTCCGAGCATAATGTAGTTGTAAAAAAAAATGATTAAATTAAAAAGACACCTTGAAGAGCGTCAATGAGAGAGTGAGAGGACCAAAAAAAGTGGTTTGAGTCTTGGTTCACCTAGTCCCCCTGTTTGACTACTTTTTTATCAACCCTGGCCTGTCTGATAATAATCTCCATATTATTGCTTACTATAAAACCCTGTTTGCTCAACCGTGTAATTTCTTTTCTCTAAGCTCAAATTGGACAAGTTAAACTTATGGTAATACCCCACTAGCAGACATAGAATGTGACACCCCCCAATGATCACTTTTATGATTAAAAGTAGCTAGAAGAAGAAGTGGGGAATGAAAGATTAATAAAATATGTACTTGTCACTTTTTTTTTCTGTATGCTTAACAAAACACTGTTGAAATCTTGAGAACTGTTTGCTAATCTTGTTCCCACAATGTCATGTCCCCAAATGCCAAACTGCAGAATGTACTCCCTCACCCGGTTGAATGCAAACCGCCCACTCTCCCTCACCCATCAATAAACTTCACTCCCTGCCCTCCCCAAAGAAAGTATATAAGCTCTGCTTAAGCTCTTCTCAGGGCTCTCTGCTCTATTCAAGTGAGCTCGGACCCCCTGCATGCTGACCCCCTATAAACCCTTTGCTGTTGCATGAGATAGTCTTTTGGTGGTCTCTTCCTCCGAAGCTCGCCCAATGTTTACTTTGATGATTGGGTGTAGAAAAGAACATTCAGTCAAAAAGGGATAGTCGGTAGGATTAGGAAGATAGTTGTTAGGTTTAGGAAGAAGAGTGAGTATAGGTTTTGGAAAAAAAATATTCTTTATCAATAGGGTTTTGTTTAGAGTGTGAATGTAAATCTTAGCCCATGTGAAGAGTCAGTCAAAATAGTGAACCGGAGAAAATATGTAGGAAAACAGATATCAATAGAGATATTACGAAATAAGGCAAAGTATAAAGTGGGTGATAGGATTAGACATTTTCAATAGGGTTGAATTTGAATATATGATCTTAGGAGAAACCAATATGTAGTCACTAATTGGATTGATATTTGAGAGCATTAGGCAACCTGGACATGGCTGTGTTTAGTAATCCATGTTCATTTTCAATTTAGGCTTTGGTACAATATTAAGTGTGAACCTTGCATTTTGTGTCCAGAATATTACTGTGATAAAATGTATATGTAGATCAGGTGACATGAGTAATTTTTCCATCATTTCTGGGAGCAATATTTTGAAGATTAATAAGTTAGTATTGGGGGTACAAAGACGTGTACCTTGTGTCTATGAATATAGAGCTAATGCATGAATAGACCATACTGTTAATAAATAATATAACTGGTTCCACTTTATATAATGCATTGGATTCATATCTTAAAATATATAAGAAATCTTATATTGATATACATACATTCATTCCAACTAGTTATACATCTAATGGTAAAATTAAGGTTATGGTTTATCATGAAAAGTGTGTGAGTTTTGCTTCAAAAGTGATTATGGAAATCAAAAATAATGTGTTTGGAAAGAAGTCTCATGAAAAGACCAGTCAAGAACCATGAAAAAATACATGTGTTCTGAAGCAGGAAGTGATTGAAAGTGAAACAAATGCCTCTAAATTAGCGAACTTGTGGATGAAATATATATCCTATTATGTGCATAAACTGAAGAAATAGTAATGTACCAGTTTTGAATAAAAATGAACGTCAAAATACACATCATGTCCCATAGGAATCAATTTGCATTGATGTTAACCTGGGTCAGTTACTGTACTAATTTTAGGATTTGTAGGCACCATTCACTGAAGATAGTTTTCAGTACTAGGAAACAAATACGTATTTCAGGTGGATGAATATTTCTGACAATAATCTTGTGAAAAGTTGATTATAAATTCACATATATGAATATGAATGAATTTAGGAAATGTATAATAAGACACATGTATTTCATATTTTGAAAAATCTGGAAAGTTTGTATATATATATATATATATATATATATATATATATATATATATATATACACACACACACATGCACACAGACATTAAAAAGTAGCAATATATATGGCAATTGAAATTCACCATGAAATATATATCATCCACAGTTTCAAAAATATTCATTTTACTGAACATGGATTTATGTATAATGTTGTTAAACTAGGAAGCTCACAGAGAGTTCGAATTTTAACTTCCAACAGCATTTAGGAGAAGTGATCTCTTCTCACAATGCGTATCTGCCAAGTCAACCACTTCACAAGAATGTACGTTTTGTACCTTGTAGGATTCTATATGTGCATATAAAAATACATGTGCAAATAGGCTACAGAGAAAGGGAGACAGGAATTCACATATTTGTTAACTTTAAAAACACATGGAGAACAATTTCACCAAAAGTTGACTAGATTTATAACTCCTACACTACATAATGCAAAAGGCAAATTCAACTATACACCATGCCTCCTCTGAACTGCTTGTATTTCTATTCTGTTTGGATTATTATTCTCCATCATATTAGGATAAGTAGTCAGAGTCTAGTAGGCTATGGGTTAGTGTCAGGGATTCAGTATTTCGAATGGAAAATTGGAAAAGGTATCCAATGTGTATGTAATTATGTGCTATGAAAAATCTTCCCACTCTTATCCAGAACAATGCCTTGACATTACCTTTGCCCCAAGTAAGACACAATTACAGGAGAAGAGTTCGAAAATCTGTGTATATATATATATATGGAATGCAATATGCTCAGTTGTTCACAAACTTGGAGGTGGTAGATGAGTTTACAAAAGTAACGAACAGGGTAAACCCTCCACAAAAATGGAGCTTTGCTGACCTAAAGACTTCTTGAGAAACTGCCTCTGAGGTTGGGAACTTGAAATATATGTTGTTGTCAGGAGCTTAATCTTCATTTGTGGTGAGACAATTAAAGCTGGATCTGCATCTATGTGACCTGAAGGATCTTGTTTCTCATTTTCCAATGAACATGAGACAGCAGTGCTTAATTATCTCTTTGTAGGTAAACTGTGGCCACTGGGGGCTATGTGTCTCCCTGTGAGGACTCTGAAACCATTTGGTCATCCTCCAATTTTCGTGGTGTTTCTTGCTGCTGCACTGGGAGTTTGGTATTTGCTTCGTGAAATACAAAGATTTCAACTGGGACACAGTGCTAGAGGGAGTTCTGTCATGTGTGGTTTGTCAGGGTCTGCAAGAGAATGCACCAACCAGGCCTCTATCCCACATAGCTTGCCCCCTTGACCATAGCAACCGGATTCTGAACATTGCCCTGAAAACTCTCCATATAACAAGATGCATTTACATATAAGGGTTTGCTGGCTACACTATATCAGTCACAAGCTATTTGGAAGCCAATGGCAGGTCAACATGACTCCACCACAGATGTTTTACCACACACCTGCACACCACTACTCTAGGCCCACTACTCAGGAGGCTCCAACTTACTGGCATCACTGTTCTTCAACATTTTCATGAAACCCAGTCAATCAAGGCACTGTATTGTATACTCATGATCAGCAACAGGACATCCAAAGTTTCTCCAGTGCCACCTGGTCATGGGAATTTCAAAAATTTGATGGTATTCATCTAGCCATTTTTCAAGGATGAAGTTGGAGGCACTGTGGGTTTCAATTCATTCAGGAACCACTAAATGGTGAGGAAGTTCATTTCAATGAATTCTCTGGACAACACTCACAGGAAAGGCTTCCCAAAGAGTGGCCAAAAGGTCACATGAAGCCAGGCCCATTGAACTGTACAATGTGAGGTCCATGTGTGTTTTGACTCTCAACTATGGCTGCCATGTTTTTCATAATAAAATCATGTGATATCCTGGCTGAGATTCCCAGTGCTCTGTGGAAAACCAACCTGGGACTAGATTTCAGATTCCAAGCGTGAATCTCATGCGTGGCCTCCTAAAATCCCAATTCAATTCATGGCAATACTACTCTGAGGTCAGTTCCAGAACTCAGTCTCTAAGGGGAATCACCCAAGAGTGAAGCCCTGGTGGACCGAGTCATCTCTTCCAACTGCCACAAAAATGACCACAATTATAACCAAAACACTCCCACATGGCCCTCATTTTCTTCCATATAGACATTCATCATAACTTCTGGCAAGAGGTTTCCATAAGTGGCGCAGCTCAAGACAGTGTCCAATATAAGCTTCCTTGTCCCTCATTTGCCTAAAGTAAGTGTGGCCTGGACACTCTTCCTGTCAACCAGGAGTGATCAAATAGGCCTGCCATTAATACTGCTCTGCTTCTACTATTTGAGGCCTACTGACTGTCAGGTATAGATTCTTTATGTGGTTTGTAGTCATGAGAAAACACTAGCACATCTGCAGGGCTTTAAAGAACTCATTTTACCCAAGGGTCCATAATCACACTTGATGGAGGTCAGGAACCTAACAGAGGAAGGTGAGAGACTTCATCCACAATGACTGATCTTTTTGAATTTTGGTTATGGATGCACACATGGGATCTTTCTTTAGATCCATCAGGTGCTGACAATCTAAGCCCCAGCTTCACCGAGAGCCAAGAGGCTGATTCAGACACATCCATTTCCAAAGAAATTAAGCAAAGAGCCACAGGTGATGCCCACTCATTTCCATTTGAATACTGTTTTCTTCAGGCTTCACAAAAAGGTGGCCTGAGCCAAAGACTTTCCTTACATTTAGGGCAACAGAAAAATAGGTAAGCAAATGACCCAAAGCAGGGTTTCTCCACTGAGACTTTCCTGGTCACAATGATATCTGAGTTTTCTGACATGCTCCCCTTCCCTTCAGCTCTCCAGTACATGGCCATGTGACAGAGCTTGGAGGTGCCACATAGCTTGGACACAAAACTGTGAGCCTATTCTGGAGAGTGTCCAGAATTCAGGAAGAAAACAGGAACTTAGAAAGATAGTAGGTTTTGCCCATTGATAAGGCTAGCCGCAATCCATTCATAAATTGGCAGTATGAATGCTGGGAAGCTTTCTACTAGACAGAACACATCCATGATGCATTCTTTTTCTAATACCAAGACCACAAACAGAGTGGGATACACAGTAATAGAAACACTCACCTTGTCCGAGGACATACTAGATAAAGTCCTCTCCAAACCAAACAAGTCGCCTTTCCTACATATTCTCAAACTTACACCCACACTCAAAAAGGCAGCACCTTCCCCAAAGTAGGTCTGTGACTATCCGGAGTGTCCTATAATGGGTGGGATATACTATATTTCCACGAAATGCACTGTGGTGTCTCAGTTCTGGTCTCCTTGGCCAACTCTGTGAAGTTGTCAGAAGTCACTGGTGATCCACTACCTGCTTTCTCAGGAAAGGCCCCTCTTCTTAGCTTTCCTGGCATTTGGCGATCCTCACATAACTAGGAACCAAGAAAGACTGACTATGTCCTTGGTTTACCGAAACAAGTGAGACAACTGGAACTAGGACTGGAACTGGCTGTGGTCTCCTGGCTTCCTGAATCCCAAGTTTAGAGAGTTCCATTACCAAGGAAGTTATGTGAGGTAACTTCCTTCAGGAAGTGAATGAAGTCACTGCCTTGGCAAACACTTTGTCCTAACAGTTGCTTCCAAGGGTCCCATGAGATGGAGGGTGCACCTACTTCCTGTGACATTTTCACAAGTTAGAATGATATATCAACCATAGGCACCTGGGAACAGCTCTCCACACAGGCTTGGTTTGGTCCATCTTCTCTACATTAAGAAGAGAGAGGCTGATTCAGACACATCCCTTCACCCTGACCAGGTTGTTTACGATGGAAGTTGACTTTTCCTCCCTCAGGTCCTTCATTGCTGCCTACATCTTCTCCATGGATTATTTCTGTATTGACCTTTGAGGTTCTCAGCAGGTGGAAGATCCCCTACACTCCTGATTGTAAGACCAACTCTGTCCCTGCTTTTCTGTAAAGTTAGATTGAGGGAACAGTGTATGGTTAGGGTAATAACAGGTTTGATTTGGGTTAGGAATCATTCTGCATGATGAATAATGGCAATGGGAACCTGTGATATTTACAAGAATATATAGGTGAAATATAAGTATGAATACAGAAGTCTAGGTAAGATTTGAAGCCCAGAAGAGCATTGGGTCCATGATTGGGATACTTAGCTTTGAAATACCTTCTGCACAGATGTCTCAGATAAATCGATAAACAATGGCATAGGACCTTGTAAATTGGATGATTGAATGTAGAAGAAAACATCCACTTAAAAAGGGTAGTCGGTAGGATTGGAAAGATAGTCAGTAGGTTTAGGAAGAAGAGTGAGTATAGGATTTGCTCCAAAAGTTCTTTAGCAATAGGGTTTCTGGTAGAGAATGAATGTAAATGTCAGCACATGTGATGAGTCAGTTACAATGATTAACTGGGGAAAATATATAGGGAAGCAGATATCAATAGAGACAGGAAGAAATCAAGCAAAGTATAAATTGAGTGATAGGATTAGACATTTTCAGCATGGTAGATGTTGAATATACAATCTTAGAAAGAAACAAATATTTAAAAACAATAGGATTGACATTTGAGAGCATTAGGCAATCTGGACTTGGATGTTTTTAGTAATCCATGCTCACTTTCCATTTAGGCTTTGGTACAATCATAAGTGTGAACTTTGCATTTTGTGTCCAGAATATTACTGTGATAAAGTGTATATGTAGATCAGGTGACATGAGTATTTCTTCCACCAATTATGTGGTCAATATTTTGAAGATGTATAAATTAGTATTGGGTGTACAAATAGGTCTACACTGTGTCTACAAATATTGATAAAATGAATGAATAGACAATACTGTGAATAAATAATGTAACTGGTTCCAACTTTAAATTATGGATTGAATTGATATCTTAAAATATACAGGAAATCTTATATTGATATACATACATTCATTACAACCATTTATAGATCTAATGGTAATATTAGGGTTATGATTTGTCATGAAGAGTGTGTGAGGTTTGCTTCAACATGATTATTGAAATCTAAAATGAAAAGTATTCTCATGAAAAGACCAGTCAAAAAACATGGAGGAATATATGTGTACTGAAGCAGGAAGTGATAGAAAGTGAAACAAATGCCTATAAATTTGCAAACTTGTGAATGAAATATTTATCCTATGATGTGCATAAACTGAAGAAATAGTCATGTAACATTGTTGAAGAAAAATGAACGTCATAATACACATCATGTACCATAGTAATCTACTTGCATTGATGTTAAAGTGGGTCATTTACTGTAGAACAATTAGGACTTCTATGCACCATTCACTGAATTTAGATTTCAGTACTAGGAAACAATATGTATTTGAGGTGGATGAATATTTCTGAGAATAATTTTGTGAACATTTGATTATAAATCCACATACATGAATATGAATGCATTTAGGGATTGTATAATAAGACACATATATTTTATATTCTGAAAAATCTGGAGAGTGTGTGTGTATACACACACACACACACACACACGCACACGCACAGACATTAAAAGGTAGCAATATATATGCGAATCGAAATTTATCATGAAATATATATCATTCACAGATCCAAAAATATTCATTTTACTGAACATGGATTTATGTATTATCTTGTTCAACTAGGAAGCTCACCCATAGTTTTAATTTTCAGTTCCAACAACGTTCAGGAGGAGTGATCTCTTTTGACAATTTGTATCTGCCAAGTCTGCCACCTCACAAAAGTGTACATGTGTTACCAGGTAGGATTCTATATGTGCATACAAAAATACATGTGCTGAATAGGATACAGATAAAGGGCGACAGGAATTCACGTATTTGTTATCTTTAAAACACACGGAGAACTACTTCAATTTAATATTGACTTGATTTATAACACCTACCCTTTATCATACAAAAGGTAAGTCCAGCTATACACCATGCCTCCTCTGAACTGCTTGTATTTCTATTCTGTTTTGGTTATTTTGCTCCATCAATTTAGGATTGCCACAGTCTGGCTGGGCACAATTCAGGAGCCACTTGTCAAAAGCTAACTTTATTTTTAGAACCACACACGCCAAAAAATAGCTCCTCCGGAAAAACACTCAGAGCACAACTGCCACCACCGGCTTCCCACAAGCTCTCAGCCTCCTCACTCCTCCTGCTCTTGAGGTTGATTGGCTGGGTTGTTTGAGCAGAGCCAAAAAAGTCCCCCAAGAAGCAGCTCCATAATTTGAAAGTTTGGGGAAACAGCCCAATGGGCATCACCGCAGAGGAGCCAATCAGCTAGATGTTGCTGAGGCCGCTGTGAGCCAACCATCAGCTGGCAGTCTGAAAGTTTGCTTTGGCCCCCTGGGCTGTGGCTCTCAACATCTAACCCTCTCTGTTTAAACAACAAGCATGTGGCTTAGGGACCGTGCCTGCCTTAGGTTGTCCAATAGTACATATGGTCCTTACCCATTATCGAATGAGCTGACCTCAAGGTGTCAGCCTCCTGTCTTAGATTGGTACCATTGTAATTGGATCTTACCCATCACTGACTACAGGTCCAGTACACATCCACACCTGTGGAGAGGTCTTTGTACCAGGGGCGGGTGAGGTTCTTTGCCTCATCTCTGTTGGCACCCAAATTTTAGCTGAACGACCATGACAAGCAGAAGGGAGGAAGATACACCAAGGCAATTGATGGCTCTTTTTGAAAAAATTGTACCACTGATGACATCATCAGAGAAATACCCCAACACTACCACAAGTCGCTGCACCAACAGATAGTTCACAATGCATGCAGGTGAGTTCACAATGCATACAAGTGATACATAGTCCAGGCAAGTTCTGCAAGCAGTTCAGTGATGGCTATTGCAGAAGCTGTAGATTGGTTTTATCTTTGTCTTCACATGCACTGGGATGAAGTTAGAAATTCTGGCAACAATGCCTAAAGAAAGAATTATGTAACATTCCAAAAGGCACTAAAAGAAAACAATTTTCTTAACAATTTACATTGTCTCGAAGAGAATTATTAAATATAATGCAAAGAAAAGGTGAATCCAACATGGCGGCGGGCAGAGAGGCTGCGCTTTTAATGCACTCACAGTGATGGGGTCATAAAGTCGCAAGGATAACTCTTGGATTCTACCAACGGAGATTCTCCTAGCAAAATTCCACTGAAGGGAGACCGCCCGGGAGGTACTAGAATTTTTTTGAAGCGTCTGTGTGACCCGGACGAGCGGGACCCTGCCACTAGACGCGGAGTTCGAGATTCACCAGCCACAGTCCGCGCACCGCGGGCACAGCTGCAGATCCATCCACCCGCCCGCAGCCAAAGTGACTGGGTCCTGCTAGACGCTGAGACACAGCTTGGCAGGAAGAAGTCTTTAGCCAAGCCTCCACGCGCCAGGAGCTGAGGCGAACCGGGCCGGGCCAGTCCCACCCCTCCCCTCGGTCAATCCGTCAAGAAGCCTGGGGCCCGCCATAGCAGAGAGTTGACGTCATCGGAGTTCGGCTGGCGAAATTCCTTCCCAGCAGAATCCACTTTAGCAGGTGTGTGACTCCCCATACTGATACAAGCAGCCAGGAAACTTCATTGACTTCTCAGGGGTCATGTCCGTAGGGAAGCAGAGGGGAGCCCAGACCCCAAGGCCCCCATATCACCAGCGGTGACCCCTAAGGTCTTAGCCGCCAGTTTACCACAGCACTGGGGCTTAAAAGGGACACTCGGTGGGGCTGCAAGTGTAACTAGATCTCTGGAGAATCACTTCTGGGAAACAGGACCTGGATGGCAGGCTGACAGGAGGAAGGGGGTTAAGAGCTGGAGAAGTGAAATGGCTCTGGACTGACAAGTCTGAGAAACCCCCAGAAGACGCAGTACAGGGATAGCTCTCGGCAGGTAGAGAGCAGACACTCCGCTTGGAAGGCACAGCTCTGCCTACTGGAAGAGAAGAAGGTGGATCTCTAAGACTTTAATTTTTTTTGTTGTTGTTGTTGTTGTTGTTGTTGATATTTTTTTCTCTCCTTCTTCTCTCCCTGTTCCTTTCGCCCCTTTTCCTTCTCTCTTTCTATCCCATTTCAAGTTTTATTGTTCTTTTCATTCCCCTCTAATCTATCTCTCCCTCTATCATTTTTTCTTTTTAAGAGCACCTTCATTCTCCTACCGCCCAACTCTCATCCCAAGCATTACATCTTCCATTGTGTGTAATTGTCTAAATGCAAATAGGTGAATGTCTCGAGGCTGTCTATAAGACTCCTAAATACCTAGCTACTACCAACACCCTGATCCAATTGCCTGGTAGTATCCACCTTCAGTGGAGCAATCTTCTAAAGTAGCCAAGTCATACTAACCATTGTACCACCAGAGCACCCAACCTAAACATATAGTCCTAAGAACAAACAGCAAATCATTATATGCATACAGAACCTTGAAGCCTTATATGAATTGAATGAATCAGCTTTAAAGTACAACAAAGCCCAAAATTTCTAGGCATAATCTCCCACCACAAAAGAGAGACAACAGAGATATACAAAGCCAAAACAAATGTATAGGAGAAAGCAGTTACAAAGCAGTCAAACAGAGCTGGAAAGCAACGTGAACAATATGAAAAAACAAGGGAAAAAAGGGTTACGAACAATGCAGTACAATCTAAACATACAGGAGGACCTAGAAGAATCAGAAATATGGACAGGGAAAGAAATCAAGGCATTCCTAATTCAGATGGAACGGAATATTAGAGAAGACATGAGACAGCAAATCCAAGCATTGAAAGTATATTTTGAAGAGGAACTAACCACACAAATTAAATCCACAAAGAATGAGCTTTATCAGGAGATAGAGGTGTTAAAAATAATCAAGTTGTAATCATAGAAATGCAAGAAACCGTAAATCAGATTAAAAGTGCTAATGAGAATATTACAGACAGACTAGATCAAGTAGAAGTCAGAACATCAGATAATGAAGACAAAGTATATCAACTTGAAAAGAATATAGTCAACACAGAAAAGATGCTGAAATCAAACATATAACACAAAACACAAGTGTGCACACATAATATAATACATACAACACATGACATAATATTAAAGGCCTTATGACTTTTTACAGGTGAAATCTCCATTGCAATGTCTAAAAACTCTATTGTCCAAAAATAGAACTGACCAGCAAAACATTAACCTAGGTCTGTATGAGCTAAAAAAAAAAAAAAAACAAAATAAAACTTCATGATATGAGAAAGGGCAATAATAAAATAGATGTTGAAAAAAACATTCTGGTTCTGTCACAGATGTAAGAACAGCCAAACTGGAGTTCTGGATATCAGCTCTTATTGATTTGAGCCAAATCATCTTATTTTTGGTCTGTAGAAATCTCTTTAGTTAATCTCTCTGGAATCCAAATTGGCTACTCTTCTCCCTGTAGAAACACAAAAACAGACCCCGGACTCCAGACAATTACTGGGTCAGGACCTTTCCATTGTTCTGTTACAATATCCTTCCAAAGTACCTTGGGCTTATGTACATAATTTGGACATATATGCCTTTCTGTAGCACTAAGCCCTGATGAACCCAAATTTAAAAAGTTTAGAGTAAAAGGGTTATTTTAAGTTTATCTTTGGGGAATATATACCCCTTCCCAATTCCTTCTTTTTGCTTTAATATGTATGTTTTAATAGTTTGATGTGATCTTTCAACTATGCCTTGTCCCTGTGGATTGTATGGGATTCCTTTTATATGAGTAATGCCAAATGATGAGCAAAATTGTTTAAAAGAGGTAGAAATATAACCAGGGGCATTATCTGTTTTTAACTCTTTTGGAACGCCCACAGTGGCAAAATTTTGTAAGCAATGAGCTATAACATCTTTAGTTTTTTTCTCCAGCAAGAAGGGAGACCATCAAAAATCCAGAAGAAGTATCAACTGTAACATGCAAATATTTTAATTTTCCAAATTCTGGCAAGTTTGTGACGTTCATCTGCCAAATATGGTTAGGTATCAATCCTCTAGGATTGACTCCAAGATTAACTTGTGGTAAAAAGGTCACACAATTTTGACATTGTTTTATTATTTGTCTAGCTTGTTCCTTAGTTATTTTCAAATGCTTTTGTAAAGTATTAGCATTGACATGGAACTTTTTATAAAAATTGATAGCTTCTTCTAGTGTAGAGAAAATATGTATATATGTCATGTGTTGTTTTATCTACTAAATAATTGCCCAAACTAAGGGCTCCAGGCATTCCTGTATGTGTCCTGAAATGTCCTATAAAGAACGGATCTTTCCTGTCCCAGATTAGACTTTGTATAGTGGAAAGCAAAGAGAAAAGAGTAGAGGAAGGGGAAATCCTTCCACCTTCAAGTGATACTATAGCAATAACTATATACTGATTATCGGAAAATAAATTAATTACAGATGCTTTAAGCATCACAAAAGCTTGTAATACTGCATTAAGCTCTACATTTTGAGCTAATTGTTTTCGTACTAAAAATGTAAAAGTTTGATCAGGTGTAACTATTACTGCTGTACCATTATTTGACCCATCAGTGAATATATTTGTAGCATTTATAATAGGTGTTTTTCTTCTCATTTTTGGAAAAATTACATGATGTGATGACCAAAAAGACAATAAAGGATTAGATGGTAAGTGGTTATCAAATGAAACATTAGATTTGCACATGATTATTGCCCAAGTATTTAACTAATTATCTAACTCATCAATTTGATTCATAGTATATGGAGTAATAATTTTATTGGAAGACATTCCAATCAGTCCCTTTGCTGCTTTTATTCCTTTGAGTATTAATTGTCCTAAAGCCTCAGTATACCTAGTAAGAATAGTGTTAGGAGAACAAGATAAATGTATTCATAATAATGGACCTTCTTGCCAAAAATACTTCTGTAGGAATATTTTTTGGTGGTAGTACAATAAATAATAAAGGCATTCTTAAATCAATTCTATCCAAATGAATATTTTCCATACATTTTTCAATGATTTTTAATGCCTTTCTTGCTTCAGGTGTTAACATTCGGGGTGCATTGGGATCTGATAGACCTTTTAGGATATCAAATAAAGGTTCAAACTCTCCTGTTGGTATACCTAGATAAGGCCTTATCCAATTTATGTCTCCTAATAACTTTTGAAAGTCATTAAGTGATTTGAGTTTATCTATTCGTATTTGAATTTTTGGTGGATGGACCATGATTGAGGATAAAAGAACTTCTAAATAATTAATTGAAAAATTTAATTGTACTTTATCTATTGCTATCTCTAGTTTATAATTTTTTAATAAGTTTGTAAGTGTGGCATAACATTCTAGCAATGCGTTTTTAGCTTTCTGTGCTAATAATACACCATCCATATAGTGAAATATTTGTAGTTCAGGATTTTGATTTCTAAGTGCCTGGATTAATTTGTTAACATAAATTTGACACATAGTTGGACTGTTAGCCATCACTTGAGGTAGCACTTTCCATTTGGATCTCTGATCAGGACCTTCATGATTCAGTGCAGGGATAGTAAATGCAAACCATGGACTATCCTCAGGATGAATTGCAATTGAATAAAAACAATCTTTAATATCTATAATTAAAACATACCAGGTTTTTGGCAAAGCAGAACATTGAGGAATTCCCAAATGAGCAGGTCGCATAATAACCGTCTCATTATTAATGGCTCTTAAATCTTGCAATAATCTCCATTTACCAGATTTCTTTTTGATGACAAAAATGGGAGTATTATGGGGAGATACAGACGGTTGTATATGTCCTTCAGCTAATTGTTGTTTTACCATGTCATGGGTTGCTTGTACCTTTTCTTTAGTCAGGGGCCACTGAGGAACCCATACTGGTATTTCTGATTTCCAAGTAGTTTTTATTGTCTTAGTGGCCCTTTCTTAAAATCCAACCCATGTCTGTCTGTTCTTTGATCTATTTGTATTCGGGCTGCTATACCTTGTTCTTGTTTTTCTAATCTTTTTCCTTTCCTAAAACCTTGTCTAACCATAATTGTGGGTACATTTTGATTGATGTTATTTGTTAATGTCAAACCTAATTGATCTAGGACATCTCATCCCCATAAATTTATGGGAAGATGATCCATACATATGGCTGTTTAGTTCCTTCACATCCTTCAGGATCCTTCCAATCTAATACCATTGCTCTTCTATGGGGATTAGTCACCAATCCTAGGCCTTGAAGCATTTGAGTGTATTGTTGCAATGGCCAATGTTTTGACGAGAGATGATGCTAAGTTCTTGATGAGAGATGATGCTAAGTTCTGCATCTGTATCCAATAGCCCATTAAATTCATGTCCTTGAATATTTAGTTTTAGCATGGGGCGAGAATCTAAATTTAAAGAAACATAGCCCAATCTACACGTGTGGAGCCTAATCCCTTGGAACCTCTTTCTACAGCATGACTGAAAAATTTATCATGTAGGCTTGGTATTATTAGTAACTGTGCTATTCTGTCTCTTGGTGAAATTACAGATATACCCTTTGGAGAACTGGCTATAATTTTTAATTCACCTTCTATGGTCTACAAGCACGGACACAGAGAGATACACAGACATAGAAACAGTTGCCTTGCCAAAGGACTTACTAGACACAGTTCACCCCAAACCAAACATTCTGCTTTTCCTACCTATTGTCAGAACATGATACAAAACCACAAACTCACACCCATACCCACAAGTCACCTCCTTCCCCAAAGTAGGTCTGTGACTATCCAGAGTTTCCTCTGACTGGTGTGCCATAATATTTTCCCACGAAATGGCCGGTACTGTCTCAGATCTGGTCTCCTTGGCCAACTCTGTGAAGTTTTCAGGAGCCAGCTATTTCCTGCTTTCTCAGGAAAGGCTCCACTTCAGAGCTCTCCTGGCATTTGGCCATCCTCACATCAGTATGTACCAAGAAAGACTGACACTGTCCTTAGTAAATCCAAACAATGAGCCCACTGGGACTGAGACTGGGACTGGCTCTGTGTCCCGGGCTTCCAGTTCAGAGAGTTCCATCACCAAGTAAGTGAGGTAGGTCACTGCTGGCTTGTGGGAAGCCGGTGATGGCAGTTGGGTTCTGAAGGTTTTCCTCAGGAGCTGTTTTGTTTGGCATGTGTGGTTCTTAAAATAAAGTTCGTTTCTTTTGTCAAGTGGCTCCTGAATTTTGCCCAGCCAGACTGTGGCATTTGGAGGGCCGCAAGGGGAATGAGTGAGGGTAAGTGATAAGGTAAACTGCTCACCTCTGAAGGCAGGGCGAGAGGATGGGAAGCCATTTTAAAATTCCTCTTTTGTTTTGCTTCACTTTTGTTTTAAGTTGCCTGTCCCTGGAGATGGGTAAGATGGAAGAAAAACCACTCACATCTGAGGAACTGATTGAGAGAAAAAAGAGATGGACATTTCAGGAGGATAGAAAAGCTATTATAATGATTTTCTGTTGTTCCACTTTTGTTTCATTCTGGTTCAGTTTTGTTTGGCGATATCTTCTTGGGTTGTATTATAGTTATAGTAGAAATATTCAAGTAAAAGAGAAGGTCTCTCAAGCTAGTCAGACAGAGATAAAAATTCAATTAAAAGAGAAGGTCTCTCTAGCTAGTTAGACAGAGGAAAAAAACAGGTGATTTATCCTGATAATGTGTCTGAATCAGCCTCTTGGACCTGTGTGAGGCTGTGGCTTAGATTCTCATCACCTGATGGATCATTCCGTGTGTGGATCCATACCCCAAATGGCCAAATGAGCAGTCCCTGTGGATGAAGTCTCTTGCCTTCCTCTGTAAGGCTACTGACCTCCATCAAGTGAGAATACACATCCTTTGTGTCAAATGAGTTCTTCAAAGCCCTGGAGAGTCTAGCACATAGGTTCTTTGGTTTTCTCATGAATCCAATTCACATAAAAATATCTATACCTGACTGTCAGTAGGCCTCAAATTGGAGAAGCAGAGGTGTATTAAGGGCAGGCCTATTTGATCACACCTGGTTCACAGGAAGGGTGTCCAGGCCACCATGACTTTAGGCAATGAGGGGCAAGAGAGCTTATTTTGGACACTGTCTTGGACTTCGCCACTCATGTAAACCTCCAGACAGAACTTAGTATGAGAGTGTATATATGGAAGAAGATGACGACCATGTGGGAGTGTTTTGGTTTTAATTGTGGTCATTTGTGTGGTAGTTGGAAGATATGACTGGGTACACCTGGGCTGAACTCTGGTGTGATTCCCCTTAAAGACTGAGTTCTGGAACTGACTTAGAGAAGTGTTATCATGAAATATGTTGGGATTTCAGTTGGTCACGCATGAGAGTCGCCCTTGGAAACCGAGATCTAGGCCCAGGTTTGCTTTCCACAGAGCACTGGTAATCTCAGCCAGGATATCACATGGTTTTATTCTGAAAGACATGGCAGCCATATTTGAGAGTCAAAACACAAATGGACCTCACATTGTAGACAGTAATAGCCCTGGCTTCCTGTGAAATTTTGGCCACTCTTTGGAAGCCTTGCCTGTGTGATTTCTCCAGAGCTTTCATTGAAAGGAGCTTCCTCACCATTTAATTGTTCCTGAATGAAGTTAAACACAGAGTGCCTCCAACATCATTCTTGAAAAATGGCTAGATAAATACCATGAAATTTTTGAAATTCCCATGACCATGAAAATGGTGTAGAACAGAGATGCCAGTAAGCTGGAGCCTGATGTGAAGTGGGCCTAGAAAAGTCGTGTGCAGGTGTGTGATAAAATATCTGTGGTGGGGCCATGTGGATCTGCCATTGGCTTCCAAATGGCTTGTGACTGACATGGTGCACCCAGCAGACCCTTCTATGTAAAGGCATCTTGTTATATGGAGAATTTTCAGGGCAATGTTCAGAATCAGATTGGTATGGTCAAGGATGGGATTGAAGCCTGGTTGGTGCATTATCCTGCAGACCCTGACACACCACACGTGACAGAACTCCCTTTAGCACTGTGTCCCAGTTGAACTCCTTGTATTTTGTGAAGCAAATACCAAACTCACATTGCAGCAGCAAGAAACACATCGACAAGTGGAGGATTGCTGGATGGCTTTACAGTCCACACGGAAAGATTTTCCCCCCAGTGGCCACAGTTTACCTACAAAGAGAGAATTCAGCACTGCTGCCTCATGTTCATTAGAAAATAAGAAACCATGTCCTCCAGGTCACTTAGATGCATACCTAGCTTTGATGGTCTCTCTACAAAAAAAGCTAAAACTCCTGACAACAACAAATATTTCAAGTGCCCAAACTCAGAGGCAGTTTCACCAGAAGTCTTTAGTCCAGCAGAGCTCCATTTTTGTGGAGTATTTACCTGTCCCTTACTTTTGGATACTCCTCTGCCACCTTCAAGGTTGTGAACTCTTGAGCATATTACATTCCAGATATGTATTCACAGATTTTCTAACTCTTCCACTCTAATTGTGTTTTACTTGGGGTGAAGGTAAAGTCAAGGCATTGTTCTGGATTAGAGTGCGAAGATTTTTGTGAAGCACATATTTACATACACATTGGATTCATTTTCCTATTTTCCATTCAAAATGCTGAATGCCTGACACTAACCCATACCCTACTAGACTCTGACTACTAATTCTAATATGATGGAGAAAAATAACCCAAACCGAATAGAAATACAAGCAGTTTAGACGAGGCATAGTGTATTGCTGGACTTGCCTTTTGCATTATACAGGGTAGGACTTATAAATCTAGTCAATATTTTGTTGAAATAGTTCTCCATGTGTTTTTAAAGTTAACAAATAGATGAATTCCTTTCTGCATTTCTCTGTAGCCAATTCAGCACATGTAATTTCATATGCACATATTGAATCGTACCTGTTATCACATGTACATTCTTGTGAGGTGGCTGACTTTGCAGATACAAATTGGGAGAAGAGATCACTCCACCTAAACACAGTTGGAACTGAAAATTCAACCTATGGGTGAGCTTCATAGATGAACAACATGATAAATAAAATCATGTTCAGTATAATGAATATTTTTGGATCAGTGGATGATATACATTTCATGATGAATTTCGATTTCCATATATATTGCCACTTTTTAATGTCTGTGTGTGTGTGTGTGTGTGTGTGTGTGTGTGTATACACTCTCCAAGTTTTTCATAATATTAACTATATGGGTCTTAATGTACACTCCCTAAATTCATTCGTATTCATGTATGTGGATTTATAATCAAATATTCAAGAGATTATTCTCAGAAATATTCATCCACCTAAAATACATATTTGTTTCCTAGAACTAAAAACTAACTTCTGTGAATGGTGCATACAAATCCTAATATTTCTACAGTAACTGACCCAGTTTAACACCAATGCAAGTAGATATTTATGGAACGTGATGTGTTTTTTGATGTTCATTTTTAGTCAACACTTGTACATTACTATTTCTTCAGTTTATGCACATCATAAGATATATATTTCATACACAAGTTAGCAAATTTATAAGCATTTGTTTCACTTTCAATAACTTCATTCTTCAGAACACATGTATTCCTCCATGTTTTTTGACAAGACTTTTCATGAGACTTCTTTCTAAACACATTATATTCGATTTCCATAATCACTTTTGAAGCAAAACTCACACACTCTTCATGATGAAATATCACCCTAATATTACCATTAGAAGTATAACTGGTTGGAATGAATGATTTAATATCAATATAAGATTTTCTGTATATTTTCAGATATCAACTCAGTCCATTATTTAAAGCGGACCAATTATATTATTTATTCACAGTATGGTGTATTCTTGCATTATCTCTATATTCTTAGACAGATACTACACCACATTCTACCCCCAATACTCATTTATACGTCTTCAAAATATTGTTCCCAGAAATGGTGGAAGAAATACTCATGTCACCTGATCTACATATACATTTTATCACAGTAATATTCTGGAAAATAAAGCAAAGGTCACACTTATGATTGTACCAAAGCCTAAATTTAAAGTGAGCATGGATTTCTAAAAACATCCATGTCCAGGTTGCCTAATTCTCTCAAATGTCAATCCAATTGTTGACTACATACTTGTTTCTTTCTAAGATTATATATTCAAACTCAACCCTGTTGAAAATGTCTAATCCTATCACTCACTTTAAACTTTGCCTGATATCCTAATGTCTCTATTGATATAGGCTTTCCTTCATAATTTCCCAGTTCATCATTTTGACTGTTCATTTGTGCTGACATTTACATTCACTCTCTACCTGAAACCCAATTGCTAAATAACTTTTGGTCCAAATCCTATACTCACTCTTCTTTCTGAATCTACCGACTATCTCCCAAATCCTACTGACTATCCTTTTTTGAATGGATGTTCTCTTCGACATTCAATCATTCAAGGTACAAGGTCCGATGCCATTGTGTATTGATTTATCTGAGACATCTGTGCAGGACATAATTCAAAGCTAAGTCTCCCAATCAAGGGCCCAATCACTTTCTGGGCTTCAAATATTACTTAGATTTCTGTTTTCATACATATATTTCACCTCTATATTTTTATAAATATTGCAGATTTCCAATACCATTATTCATCCAGCAAAATGATTCCTAACCCAAATCGAACAAGTAATTAACCCAAACCATATACTATTCCCTCATTCTAACTTTATAAAAGAGCAGGGAAAGTCTTGGCCTTACAATATAGGAATGTAGGGGATATATCACCTGCTGAAAACCTCAAAGGTCCATGCAGAAATAATCCCTGGAGAAGATGTAGGCAGCTATTAAGGACCTGAGAGAGCAAAAGTCATCTTCCATGGAAAACAACCCTGTCTGGAGAGGGGTTGTTTCTGACTCAGTGTCTCTGTTCCTAATGTACAGAAGATGGACCAATCCAGGCCTGTGTGGAGAGCTGTTCACGGGTGCCTATGGGTGATATACTATTCTAACTGGTGAGAGTGTCACGGGAAATAGGGACAGCATCTATCTCATGGGACCCTTGAAAGCAACTGTTAGGAAAAAGTGGTTGCAAAGGCAGTGACCTCATTCAGTTCCTGAAGGAAGTGACCTCATCTCTATTCCTTGGTGATGGAACTCTCTGAACTTGTGAAACAGGAATCCAGGCACCCAGAGCCAGTCCTAGTCCCAGTCCCAGTGGGCTCACTTGTTTGGATATTCCAAGGACAGAGTCAGTCTTTCTTGGTATCTATTGATGTGAAAATGGCCAAATGCCAGGAAAGCTTTGAAGACTGGCCTTTCCAGAGAAAGCAAGTAGTGGCTTACCACGGGCTCCTGACAATTTCACAGAGTTGGCCAAAGAGACCAGATCTGAGACAGGACAGGCCATTTTGGAGGTACATAGTAAGGCTCACCAGTGAGAGTACACTCCGAATAGTCACAGACCTACTTGGGGGAAGGCGATGCCTTTGTGGTTTTTGTTGTGTGTTTGTGGTTTTATCTCATGTTCTTAGAAAAGGTAAGAAAGGTGGTTTGTTTGGTTTGGAGTGAACCGTTTCTAGTAAGTGATTGGACAAGGCAAGTGTTTCCATGTCTGTGTATCCCAATGTGTCTGTTGTTGTAGACATTAGAAAAGAGAATGCATCAATGTATGGGTCCTGTCTAGTAGAAAGCTTCCCAGCATCAATCCTGCCCAATTTATGAATGGACTGTGGCTTGCATTATCGAAGGGCAACACCTACAAACTTCCTTAGTTCCTGTTTTCTTCCTGAATTCTGGCTACACTCAAGAATAGGCTCATGGTTTTGTGTTCAAGATATTTACCACCTCCAAGCTCTGTGATATGGCCATGTACTGGATAGCTGAAGGGAATGGCGAGCATCTCAGAAAACTCAGATATCAGTGTGACCAGTAAAGTCTCAGTGGAGAAACCCTGCTATGGGCCTTTTGCTTACCTATTGTTCTTTTGCTCTGAATGTCAGGAAGGGCTTTGCCTCATGCCACACATTTGTGAAGCCTGAAGAAACCAGTTTTCAAATGGAAATGAGTGGGCATCACCTGTGGCTCTTTGCTTAACTGCTTTGGAAAGGGATGTGTATTAATCAGTCTCTTGACCCTGTGTGAGGCTGTGGCTTAGATTACCAACACCTGGTGGATGTAAAGAAAGATCCCATGTGTGCATACAAAATCAAAATGGCAAAAATTGCAGTCATTGTAGATGAAGTCTCTCGCCTTTCTCTGTAAGGTTCCTGACCTCCATCAAGTGGGAATAGGGATCCTTTGGGTCAAATGAATTCTTCAAAACCATGCAGAGGCTAGTCCATAGGTGCTTCGGTTTTTTCTTGACTCCATTTCACATAAAGAATCTAAATGCCAAAGTCAGAATGCCTCAAATTGGAGAAGTGGAAAAGTATTAATGGCAGACCTGTTTGATCACTCCTGGTTCACAAGAAGGGTGTCCAGGCCACCGTGACTTTAGTCACACACACACACACACACACACACACACACATATATATATATATATATATATATATATATATATATATACTCTCCAGATTTTTCAAAATATGAAATATGTGTCTTATTTTACACTCACCAAATTCATTCATATTCATATACGTAAATTTATAATCAACTTTCCAAAGATTATTCTTAGAAATATTCATTCACCTGAAAAACATATTTCTTTCCTATACTGAAAAGTAACTTCAGTGAATGATGCACACAAATCCTAATATTTCTACAGTACCTGACCCAGTTTAACATCAATGCAAGTAGATTCCAATCGGACATGATGTGTATTTTGACGTTCATTTTTATTCAACACTGGTAGATTACTATTTCTTCAATTAATGCACATCATAGGATATATATTTCATCCACAAGTTAGAAAATTTATAGGCATTTGTTTCACTATCAATCACTTCCTGCTTCAGAGCACATGCATTCCTCCATGTTTCTTGACTGGTCTTTTCATGAGAAAAGGGATGGACAAGGCAAGGTAAGGCAACTAAGATAGCACCGAAGACACGGAAAAAGTCCTATTTGGTTACAACCGGATTTAGAGGGCATTGCTTCTGTTGTAATCATTTAATCCCCTGCACCCCAAGTTTAAATTGTTTCAGAATTTTGTACCCAACATGTAAGGGAGGGGATCAGAAGTTCACAGTCTGCAGAAGTTCATAAAAAGCAGTTTTTGTTTCTGTTTTTTTTTCTCTGTTCTGGGCAAGTTAACATTTTAAGGACACCGGGAATGGGGCAGAGCTATTTTCTTCTCTTTTTTTTTTCTCTCTGCCAGCTGTTACCATGAAGCCCAGTTGGTAACTTCTTTATCTTAGAAATGTAGCCATCTCTGTGAAGCCCCAGCTCAAGCTCAGAGGCCTTGTTTACATATTGCCAGCATTGTGACTGACTCTTTCCAAACACATTATTTTTGATTTCCATAATTACTTTTGTAGCAAAACTAACATATCTTCGTGATAAACCGTAACCCTAATATTAATATTAGCTGTATCATTGGTTGGAATGAATGATTGTATATCAATATAAGATTTCTTATATATTTTCAGATATCTATTCAATCTGTTATTTAATGTGGAACCAGTTATATTATTTATTCACTTATGGTCTATTCATGCATTATCTCTATATTCAATGACACAGTGTACACCTTTTTGTACCCCCAATACCCATTTATATGTCTTCAAAATATTGCTCCCAGAAATAGTGGAAGAAACACTCATGTCACCACATCTACATATACATTTTATCACAGTAGTATTCTAGAGACAAATGTAAAGGTCACACTTGTGATTGTACCAAAGCCTAAATGGAAAGTGAGCATGGATTACAAAAAACATCCATGTCAAAGTTGCCTAATGCTCTCAAATGTCAATTCTATTGGTTACTACATTTTGTTTCTTCTTAAGATTATATATTCTAACTCAATTCTGTTGAAAATGTCTAATTGTATCACTCACTTTATACTTTGCCTGATTTTGTAATGTCTTTATTGATATCTGCTTTCCAACATATTTTCCCCACTTCATTATTGTGACTGTTCACATGTGCTGACATTTACATTCACTCTCTAACCGAACCCCTATTGCTAAAGATATTGTTTTCCAAATCCTATACTCACTCTTCTTCCTAAACCTACCGACTATCTTCTTAATCCTACCGACTATCCCTTTATGACTGGATTTTCTCTTCTACATTCAAACATCCAAGTAATGTTCCTGCAAGCGTTGGAGGAAGAGATCACCAAGAGAGTGTCTCACGCAACAGCAAGGGGTTAATTGGGGGTCCAGCAAGCTGGGGCTCAGAGCTCACATGAATAGAGCAGAGATCCCTGAGAACAGCTTAAGCAGAGCTTATATACTTTCCTTGGAGAGGGCAGGGACGGAAATTTATTGATGGGTCAGAGCGAGTGGGCGGTTAGTGTGAAAGTGGGTGAGGGAATACATTCTGCAATTTGGCAGTTGGGGACAGCACAATCTGGGAACAAGATTACAAACAGTTATCAAGATTTCAACAGTGTTTTGTTAAGCATACAGAAAAACAGGAAGTTACAAGTACCTTTTTTATTAACCTTTCATTCCGCACTTCTTCTTCTTGCTACTTTTAATCATAAAAGTGATTATTGGGGCGTGTCACATTCTATGTCTGCTAGTGGGGTATTACGATAAGTTTAACTTGTCCAATTTGAGCTTGGAGTAAAGAAATTACATGGTTGAGCAAACAGGGTTTTATAGTTAGAAATAATATGAGGATTATTATTGGACAGGCCAGGGTTGATAAAAGCGTAGATAACCAGGGGGACTGTGTGAACCAAGACTCAAACCACCCTTTTTGGGCCTCTCTCTCTCATTGACGCTTTTCAAGGCATCCTTTTATTTTACTCATAGGTTTTTTTTACAACCTCAGTATGGTCGGCATCAGAACAACATTCTTATATCAATGCAGCACAAAGGCCCCCTTCTCTCATGAAGAGGAGGTCCAACCCTCAACTGGTGTGTAAAACAAATTCAGATACAGATGTTAAAGATTCCTGCAAAGCTGTGATGGAGGTTTCTATTATCTTTAAGTTTTGGTCTCTTGCTGCTTCTATTTGGGTCATTTGTTGTGTACCATGGAGCAGGGCAGTGGTTCCTGTGATTACCCCTGCCGCAACTCCAATTCCTAATATGATGGCTAAAGTGAGGGATATATGTTCCCAGTGGAACCGGGTTGTATGCCCCCCTGTTTGAACTTCAAATGAACCTGGGTCATTATAGAGCAATCTGGGACACATCTTCACCATTACACAATTAATCAAATCTGTTGACCATTTCATGAAAACATAAACAATGTTTAAGTATATAGAATTATACTGTTGTAGGGACGGACAAGGCACGGCACTTAAGATAGCACCAAAGACAGGGAAACAGTCCTATTTGGTTGCAACCGGATTCAGAGGTCATTGCGTCTGTTGTAATCAATTAACTCCCTGAACCCCAAGTTTAGGTAGTTTCAGAATTTTGTACCCAACATGAAAGAGAAGAGACTCAGAAGTTCACAGTCTGCAGAAATTCAAAAAAAGAAGCTTTTTTTTCTGTTTTCTCCTCTATTGTGGTCAAGTTAACTTTTCAAGGACACCTGGGAGGCAGAGAGCTTTTTTTTTTCCTTTTCTTTTATCCCCCTGCCAACTGTTACAATGGAGCCCAGTTTGTAACTTTTTATCTTAGAAATGTAGCCATTTCTGTGAAGCCCCAGCTCAAGGCCAGAGGATTTTTTTCACACATTCTGTGAAAAACGATTAAGGGGGTGTCTAGCTTAGGAGTGCTGATTTTTCCAGCCAGTAGCCAAGTAGAACAGGGCAACAGAAAAAGAGGAAGTTAATCTACACTGAACTCATTTATAGAGACTCTTTTGCTGAAAGTCCTAAAGTCAGCCATGGTGAAGACTTCTGGAGAAGTTCAGTGAAGATTTTTCTGTGGGCCTGGTACAGATGGGGAAGACGGGGAAGGCGGGGGGTGAGAGCAGCTCTGTGGATCTGAGAATAAGGAAGGAGAAATGTAAAAGAATAATGGGAAAGGGTTTTGGGATTTTCCTAGCAACATAAATTGAGCAGTAGAACCGGTAGAGCAGAAAGGAAGACAGGAGTGAGTATCCCAAAAAGCCTGTGAGGGACTTTAAATTCTTAGTAACCTGTTTTCAGTGATGACAAAGCAACTTTAAAGGCCATTTTCATTACATCTTCGATAGGGGTCTGAGGGTTCTCCTAAGCTGGTTTGAACTTTGGGTTAGGTGGTAAGAGGATCTGGTGGGACCCGGTGTGGGCACTGACAGGAAAAGAGAGAAGTGAGTGGGTGGATGGGTACCTCAGTACCTGCTACCTCAGCAAGGGGGCAATGCTCTGAGAACCGGCAGAGGTTTCGGTTTTTGATCTAGTAATTGGAGAAGAGAAATCAGGTTTGCTGAGGTGGGACTGACAGCAGAGAGTATGGAGCAGAAGGCTGAGTTTGAGGAACTATTGGAGAAGCATAGTTCAGGATGTGAGAGAAAGAGGAAAAAGGCCTTCACATAGGGGAATTTCCTTTCACCCTTTTGAGCACTTGCAGAAGTTAAAAAGGTCACACAGAATTTGAGGATCTAGAGACTCCTCTGGGGGCCATCAGTTTGGGTTGTCTAAGTGGTAATATGGCCAATGCTGTGTACTGAATTTGATGAGGATTTTGGGTTCCACCAGGTAGCCCCTGTATGCTCAAATCCCCATGACTTACAGAAGAAGTCGGCTTTTCCCCCACACAGCCATGGCGGTTTGTGGCTTTGATAGTCTGCCGGGCAAACATACTAATATAGGCTAGCCAACCTGCATCTGGCTTGCCTGTCCCTACAACCATAATGTTTGTTTCCATTATCTATGGTACGGAAAGGATTTAATGGAATTTTAATGGGATCCTCTTCATCAGGGATATTCTAATAGGAAAGACTTATAGCCAGCTGACAAATGTCTGGGTGGAGAGATGGCCACCAGGTCCCTATGGGGGCTGTATGCAAGATAGACCATACTTCTTGTCTAGTAGGATTTGTGATCAGCCATCGCTGCTGAAGGGGCTGATGAGCGTTAGGACTACGGGTGGCCAAGGAGAGAGTCTATAGCCTTACCCACGTGGCGAATATGCAATTTGAAAGGGTTAACAGTCTTTTCCAGTTTCCAGCCAGGGTCTGGACATGGCACAGGCTTGAGATGAGAGGCATGGATGCAGGATGTGATTCCCTCTACTTTTACTGCTGTAGGTGCTATAAGTAGCACCTGGAATGTTCCTTTCCAGTGGGGTTCCAGGGATGACACCTGATGTCATCTTATTCAGAGGAAGTCTCTTTCTTGATATCAACGTGGATTCCCCTCGTCCCAGGTTGGAAGCCAGTAGCCACCTGTTTCCACAGGTATAGCTGAGTTCTTAAAACAGATTTAAGTCTGTCAAGCAAGGGTGTGTGGAAGGGATCCTTAGGTCTTAGAGTCGGGGTTAGGTCTCTTAGTGGAGGAGGGGCCCCATAGAGAATTTCATAGGGGGTGAGGTTACACAAAGAAACAAAGGGAGTATTTCTTGCATGAAACAGTGCATAAGGCAGGAGCATAGTCTAATCTTTTATGCCGGTCTCTAAGCTTAATTTCGTTAAGGTCTCTTTAATGGTTCTATTTATTTTTTTTATGTGTCCTGAGCTCTGGGGTCTATAAGCGCAATGTAAATTCCAATTAATCCCTAGGGTCCTGGCTAACCCCTGATTTTCCTGGCCCATGAAGGCTGTTCAATTATCAGACCATGTTACATTAGGCAGGACGTGTCTTTGATAAATATCTTTCAGGATCTTCTTGACCACAATTTGTGCCGGTTTTCTTTTCTTTCTTTTTTTCTTTTTTTTTTTTTTTTTGGTGGGAAAGGCTTCAATCCATCCTGAAAATGTATCTACAAAGAATAAGAGATATTTAAGTCCATTCCTTGCTGGCTTAATTGCAGTAACGTCCACTTCCCAGAATTGTCCTGGTCTGGTTCCTCATAGGTGCTTTCCTGCAGGAAGCTTGGAAGGGTAAGCATTAACCAATTGACAGAACTGACAGGCTTTTGTTACCCATTCAATTATTTCCTTTCACTGTGAGTGAGTTAGTCTAAAACTCTGTTCTTGATCCTACAGTAATGCCTGCAGTTTTTTTGAACCAAGTTGATTGAGTTGATGTACATTTTTAACGTAGTGTAGGGCTTTCTGAAATTGCAGCCTGGGCTCAGTGAAGTTGAAGAGTTCAGTGTTAGTGTTCTTAGATATTATCAAAAGCTTGCTGGTGCTCAAGGGTCCATTGGAATTGGGCATTCTCATTTAACAGCTGGTATAAAGGAGGAGCCAAGAACACAAACCCAGGTCCATAACCTGCTAAAGCCAGCAGTCCCAAGAAACTCTCTATGTTGTCCCCTGTTAAATGGGGGTGGTATCTGCACAACGGTTTGTTTCCTGGGCTCAGTGAGCCATCATTTACCGCGCCTAAGGGAATACCCCAGGAAGATTACTTCTTGCAGGCAAATTTGGGCCTTTATGTCCGAAGCTCTCTACCCGAGTTGAGCAAGCTCAGATAATAGTGCTTGGGTCTCAGACTCACAGTTTTCTTTGGTGTTGGCTGTCAGTAGCTGGACATCCACATATTGAAGCAGAATGGCTTCGGGGTGCGTAGTTCTGAAGTTGTTGAGATGTCTGTGAAGGGCTTCATCAAAGAGAGTGGGGGAGTTTTTGAACCCCTGTGGGAGTCTAGTCCAAGTTAGTTGACAAGACGTTCCAGTTTCTGGGTCTATCTACTCGAAAGCAAACAGCAACTGATTATCTTTATGCAGAGGCAAGCAAAAGAAAGCATCTTTTAAGTACAGAACAGTATACCATTTTCACTCGGCCACAGCAAAGAGGTTATTGGGGGTCCAGCATGCTGGGGCTCAGAGCTCACTTGAATAGAGCAGAGAGCCCTGAGAACAGCTTTAACAGAGCTTATATACTTTTCTTGGAGAGGGCAGAAAGGGAAATTTATTGATTGGTCAGGGCGAGTGTGCGGTTTGCGTGCACACGGGTGAGGGAGTATATTCTGCAGTTTGGCAGTTGGGGACAGCACATTCTGGGAACAAAATTAGCAAACAGTTCTCAAGATTTCAACAGTGGTTTGTTAAGCATACAGAAAAACAGGAAGTGACAAGTGCCTATTTAATTAACCTTTCACCAAAGCAAAATGGAAAGTGAGCATGGATTACTAAAAACAACCATGTCCAGGTTGCCTAATGCTCTCAAATGTCAAACTTATTGGAGGCAACATATGTCTTTTTTCCTAAGATTATATATTCAACTTCAACCATGTTGAAAATGTCTAACCCTATTACATTATACTTTGCCTGATTTCCTAATGTCTCTATTGATATCTGCTTTCCTACATATTTTCCCCAGTTCATCATTGTGACTGACTCTTCATATGTGCTCATATTTACGTTCACTCTCTACCCAAAACCCTATTGCTAATGAAACTTTCGTCCAAATCCTATATTCACTCTTTTTTCTAAACCTACTGACTACCTTCCTAATCCTGCCGACTATTCCTTTTTGACTGGATGTTCTCTAGGACATTTAATCATCCAAGGTACAAGGTCCTCTGCCATTGCACATCAATTTATCTGAGATATCTGTGCAGAACATAATTCAAAGCTAAGTATCTCACTAAAGCGCCCAATGCCCTTCAGGGCTTCAAATCGTACCTAGATTTCAGGTTTCCTACTTATATTTCACCTATATATTCTTATGAATATCGCAGGTTCCCAATACCATTATTCATCCCGCAGAATGTTTCCTAACCCAAATAGAATATGTTATTAACCCTAACCATACACTGTTCTCTCAATCTAACTTCACAAAAGAGCAGGGACAGAGTTGGTCTTACAATTCAGCAATGTAGGGGATCTTCCACCTGCTGAGAACCTCAAAGTTTGATGCAGAAATGATCCCTAGAGAAGATGTAGCAGCTATGAAGGACCTGAGAGAGCAAAAGTCATCTTCCATGCAAACCACCTGTTCAGGATGAAGTGATGTGTCTGAATCAGCCTCTCTCCTACTGATATAAAGAAGATGGACCAAACCAACCCTGTGTGGAGAGCTTCTCCTGGGTGTCTACGGTTGATATACCATTCTAACTTCTGAAAGTGTCACAGGAAGTAGGGGCAGCCTCCATCTCAACGGACCCTTGGAAACAAGTGTTAGGACAAAGTGGTTGCCAAGGCAGTGACCTCATTCCCTTCCTGTTGGAATTGACCTACCTCACTTCTTTGGTGATGTAACTCTCTGAACTTGGGATCCAGGAAGCCAGGGACACAGAGCCAGTCCCAGTCCCATTCCCAGTGGACTTACTTGTTTGGATTTACCAAAGAGAGAGTCTGTCTCTCTTGGTACCTAATGGTTTGAGGATGACAAAATGCAAGTAGAGCTCTGAAGATGGGCCTTTAATGAGAAAGCAGGTAGTGGTCAGCACAGGCTCCATACAACTTCACAGAGATTGACAAGGAGACCAGACCTGACACAGGACAGGCCGTTTTGGGGGAACATAGTATGGCCCACCAGTCAGAGGACACTCTGGATAGTTACAGACTTACTTGGGGGAAGGAGGTGACTTTTTGAGTGTGGGTGTGAGTTTGTGGTTTTGTCTTATGTTCTGAGAATAGGTAGGAAAGGCGGTTTGTTTGGTTTAGAGTGGACTGTTTCTAGAAAGTCCTTTGACTAGGCGAGTGTGTCTGTGTCTGTGTATCCCACTGTGTCCTTGGTTGTACACATTAGAAAACAGAATAAATCAATGGATGTATCCTGTCTAGTAGAAAGCTTCTCAGCATTCATCCTGCCCATTTTAGGAAAGGACTGCTGGTTGCTTTTCGATGGGCAACACCCACTATCTTCCTAATTTCCAGTTTTCTTCCTGAATTCTGGCCACTCTCCAGAATAGGCTCATGGTTTTTTGTCCAAGATATGTACCACATCCAAGCTCTGTGACATGGCCATGTACTGGATAGCTGAAGGGAATTGCAAGCATCTCAGAAAACTCAGATATCATTGTGACTAGTAAAGTCTCAGTGGAGAAACCCTGCATTGGGATTTGCTGACTTATTGTTCTGTTACCCTGAATTCAGGAAGGTCTTTGCCTCAGGCCACCCCTTTGTGAATTTTGAAGAAAACCGTTTTCAAATAGAAGTGAATCGGCATCACCTGTGGCTCTTTGCTTAACTGCTTTGGAAAAGTATGTGTCTGAATCAGCCTTGTGGCTCTGTGTGAGGCTGTGGCTTAGATTATCAGCGCCTGATGTATCTAAAGAAAGATCCAATGTGTGCATCCAAAACCAAAATGGCAAAAAGATCAGTCATTGTGGATGAAGTCTCTCGCCTTCCTCTGTAAGTTTCCTGACTTCCACCAAGTGAGAATAGGGATCCTTTGGCTCAAATGAGTTCTTTAAAGCACTGCAAAGTTGCTTTGGTTTCCTAATTACTCCAAATCACATAAGGAATCTAAACCTGACAGTCAGTAGGCCTCAAATTGGAGAAGCAGAGCAGTATTAAAGGAAGAACTATGTGATCAATCCTGGTTCACAGGAAGGGTGTTCAGGCCACCCTGAGGTTAGGCAAATGACGGGCAAGGGATCTTATTTTCTACACTCTCTTGGGCTGCGCCATTCATGGAAACCTCTAGCCAAAGGGTATAATGAGTGTATATATGTAAGAAGATGAGTGCCATATGAGAGTGTTTTGGTTATAATTGTGGTCATTTGTGTGGCAGTTGGAAGAGATGACTGGGTCCACCTGGTCTTGAACACTGGTGTGATTCTCCTCAGAGACTGAGTTCTGAAACTTACCTCAGAGAAGTAATTGCTTTGGAAAGACATGTGTCTTAATCAGGCTATTGGCCCTGTGTGAGGCTGTGGCTTAGATTATCAGCAACAGACGGATCAAAAAAAAGATCCCATGTGTGCATCCAAAACCAATATAGCCAAAAGAGCAGTCATTGTGAATGAAGTCTCTCACCTTCCACTGTAAGGTTCTGAAAGAATAAAAGAAATTGAAATTGAAATGTAAAGAACCAGGTTTTGTAAAGTTTCCAAGCTGCGCTCAGAACCTGAAATTCCTGTGGCAGTTAAGACAATTCCTGGAACTGCCCATTAGATGTGTGTTGAAATCTTCCCTGACCACCTAGTTACTTCACAACCCCTTCTCAGAAGCCGTGCATCTCACCACGTATACATCTCAGGGCTTCAACCAATCAGTTTAAATGTGTACCCCTTCTCAGGGCTGACCAATCACCCCCTGCCCCAACTTTTTCCGCCAATGAATGTGCTAATCATGTTTTAGAGTTGTTATTTGATTTTCCCGTGGTACATGATGATTTCCTAAAGGAGGCTATGATGTATGTAAAGTCGCTGAGCTCTCTAAAGAATGTATATAAACTCTGCTCAAGTTGTTCTCGGGGCTCTTTGTTCTTTGCTCCTCTGAAGGGAGCTCTGAGCCCTAGCATTCTGGACCCCCAATAAACACTTTGCTGATGCATGAGAAAGCCTCTTTGTTGTCTTTTCCTTTGACGTTCGCAGCACCTTTTCATCTGGAGGCCCCAGGTGAGATATCCGGCAGCGGTGGATGGAAGACCTCAAGGGACTCCTTTCGGGGTAAGTAAGGCGCCTATTTCTGGTTTTGGGTTTCAGGCTAGGGTGTGGCAAAATGGCTGTTGGTGAAGAGCATTAGCTCTCTCCTATGGTGTGACAGGCGTGTTACAGAGCCAAGGTCACGTCCCTGAGGGACACTCCGGAGGACTAGGGAATTCAAGGAATAGTAGTTTCCTCAACTCGGTTATGTTTTGCTTCAGGAAGCGATTTGCCAGCCCATCAGGTTTTGCTGGTAACTCAGTTTTGGTCATTGTTCTGAACTCATGTTGAGTTTACTGTCTGTCTTTATTGTCTAACCCATCAATATTTGCCAGTTACTCTGTTCTAATCTTTGTCATGAACTCATGTTAAACGTTTACTGTTTGTCTTTGTCTGTGTTGTGTTTGTGTCTTCACTGTCCCTGTTTGAGTAACTCCCACTATGACAAAGCACTTCCTCTTCTCTGTCTCTGACCCTTGATCATTGGACTGATGTCCGCTCAAGGGCCCAGAATCTTTCTTTTTCAGTAAAACATCGTACCTGGCAAACTCTCTGTGCTTCAGAATGGCCCATCCTCGAATTCGGATGGCCCCAGAAGAATCCTTCCACTTTCCTCTAATCCGAAAATTAAGAGATATTGTCATTCAGCCGGGGCCACGTGGCCACCCATATCAACAGCCATATACTCCTTCCCCCACATTCCTATCATTCAAACTTTCCGCTCCTCTCCCTCTTCCTTCCATTCTCCCTGAGTCACAAGACTGGACACTCCACCCCCTCCTTATCATCTACTCTCCCTCCCCAACCCCCAACACAGTTCCTGATGATCCTCCCACTGCTGACTCAGCCTCTCCACTGCTAGAGGCAATTGGGCCAGACCCAAGCCCTCCAGGGGACTTCCCGGCAGCAGCAGCAACCCCTCCTCCCCTGGAGGAAGCTGGGCAACCTAAAGAAACCCACCGGCGACGGATAATAGAAAACTCAGAAGCCCCTGTGATGCTCTCTCTCCATCCCTATGGGCCTATGAACCGACCCAACTGGGACCCCAACACCTTTGAAGGTAGGAAGCATCTGTCCACTTATTGCCAGGCTCTAATAGCGGGTCTCCAAGTGGCCGCCAGAGAGCCGACCAATTTGGCCAAGGTAAGAGAGATTATCCAAGGGCCTAATGAGTCTCCCTCTATGTTTCTGGAGAGAATTATGGAAGCATATAGAAAATATACTCCTTTTGATCCTCAGGCAGATGACCAAAAGACATTTGTTACAATGGCCTTTATTGAGCAGGCTGCCCAAGATATTAAGAGAAAGTTACAATGTCTAGATGGGTTACAAAATACGACCTTAAGAGATTTAGACAGAGAAGCTGAGAAAGTATAAGATATATATTATAAGTATATATTATAAGTATATAAGTATATTATAAGAGAGAAACTGAGGAGGAGAGGGAACAGAGGAGTGAGAAGGAAAGGGAACAAAATGAGGATGAAAGGAGCAAAAGGCAGACAAAAGCATTGGCTAAGGTTTTCTTCACAGTAGCAAATACGCCAGAAATTAAAAAGCAGGGAGTCAGAAAGGGATACTTGAGCCCACGCCAAAGGCTGTACCTGGCCTCAGATAAATGTGCCTACTGTAGAGAAAAAGGACACTGAGTCAAAGAGTGCCCCAAAAAGAAGAAGCCACGGCAGCCCGCCATGCTGACTCTAGAAGAGGACTAGGAATGTCAGGGCTCGGATCCCCTCCCCGAGCTCAGGGTAACATTTGAAGTGGAGGGGACTCCAGTGAACTTTGAAGTGGATACAGGAGCAGTATACTTAGCCCTTAAGGCTTCACTGGGCCCCATATCAAATTAATGGTCCCTAGTTCAAGGGGCTAATGGCACTACATATCGGGCTTGGACAACTAAGAGGATTATGGAAGTAGGAAAATGAAAAGTCCACCACTCTTTCCTAGTAATCCAAGAATGCCCAGCCCCATTGATGAACAGGGATCTGCTTACCAAACTCGGGGCTAGAGTAACCTTTAACCCTGATGGTCCCCAAGTGGATGTTCTAAAGCCTTCAGTAAAAACTCCCATAGTCACAGAATTGACATTGTCTGTAGAAGATGAACATCAACACTTCGTGCCCCCTAGGACTGATCAAAGAGGCAAACTACAACAGAAATGGATAAAAGATTATCCTAATGCCTGGGCAGAAACTGCTGGGTTAGGTCTAGCCATAAAACAACCTCCAATAGTAGTAGAATTAAAAGCCTCTGCCTCTCCAATCAGTGTTAAACAATATCCTCTAAGCAAAGAAGCTAAGGATGGGTAAGTCCCCATGTTCAGAAATAATTGGCCCTTGGTGTCCTAAGGCCCTGTCAATCAGCCTGGAATATCCCCTGCTACCAGTAAGACAGCCAGGAACTAGGGACTACAGTTCTGTTCAAGACCTAAGAGACATCAACAACAGAGTTCAGGACATTCACCCCACAGTACCCAATTCATATAATTTGCTTAGCACTCTGAATCTGGAGCGGGAATGGTACACTGTGCTGGACTTAAAAGATGCTTACTTCTGCTTGCCCCTACATAAGGACAGTCAGTTGCTGTTTGCTTTCGAGTGGATAGACACAGAAACTGGAACATCTGGCCAACTAACCTGGAGTAGACTCCCACAGGGGTTCAAACCCCCCCCCCCACTCTCTTTGATGAAGCCCTCCACAGGGACATAAATGACTTCAGAACTGCACACCCCGAAGTCACCCTACTCCAATATGTGGATGATCTGCTACTGGCAGCGGACACCAAGGAGAACTATGAGTCTGGGACCCAAGCACTATTATCCGAGCTTGCTCGGCTTGGATATAGGGCTTCTGCCAAAAGGCCCAAATTTTTCAGCAAGAAGTAATCTTCCTGGGTTATTCTCTTACGGGTGGCAAATGATGGATCACTGAGAACAGAAAACAAACCATTGTGCAGATACCACCCCCATCTAATAAGAGACAACTCAGAGAGTTTCTTGGGACTGCTGGCTTTTGCAGGTGATGGATTCCTGGGTTCGCCTCTCTGGCTGCCCCATTATACCCGCTGATAAAGTGGAATGCCCAATTCCAATGGAACCCTGAGCACCAACAAGCTTTTGATAATGTCAAAAAAAGGTGCTGCTATCTGCTCCGGCCTTAGCACTCCCAGATATAGATAAACCCTTCACTCTCTACATCGAGGAAAAGAAAGGAATAACATGGGGAGTGTTCACTTAGGATTTGGGACTTTGGAAAAGACCGGTAGCATTCTTATCAAAAAAACTGGACCCAGTGGCTACTGGGTGGCCCTGTTGCTTAAGAGCTATAGCAGCGGCAGTGCTTCTAATAAAAGATGCTCTTTAATGAACGTTGGGACAGAAGCTAACCATTATAGCCCCCCATGCCCTGGAGAGCATCATCTGTCAACCTCCAGAGAGGTGACTATCAAACTCCAGAATTAACCACTACCAGAGCCTCTGGATTAGCAAAGACAGAATAACTCTTGGACCTTCTGCTCCACTCAACCTGGCTGCCAGAAGAATCATCAGGACCTGTTGCTCATGAGTGTCAACACATACTGGCAGAGGAAACCAGTATAGGACTAGACTTGTAGGATCCAGCCACTGCTTCACCCTGAAGTCGTATGGTTTACGAAAGAGAACAGCTTCCTCCAAGATGGTATGTGGCAGGCTGGAGCAGCAGTAGTTAGCAAAACTAATGTCATCTGATCCTCTGGTCTCCCAGAAGAGACATCAGTCCAAAAGGCAGAACTGATTGCCCTTCCGAAAGCATTGGAACTAGCAACAGGCAAAAGGGCCACCATATACACTGATAGCCGCTATGCAGTTGGCAATGCTAATGTGCACGGGGCTATTTACCACCAAAGGGGGCTATTAACCTCCACTGGGAAAAAAATAAAGAACAAATTTGAGATCCTCCACCTTCTCTCAGCAGTGCAGGGCACTAAGGAACTAGCTATAGTGCACTGTCCAGGGCACCAGAAGGGAAACGACCTCGTTGCACTTATAAACAGAAGGGCAGATGAGGAAGCTTAATTGGCAGCCCTAAACGGAGTGACTCTGTTAACTTTTTCCACACCAGGGGGATCAACATTCAGGAGACTTGGCCACACTGGAACATTCAGGCAACTTATCATCTGAGGAGACAGATACAGAACTCTGGGACGCTACAGAGCCAAGTTTACAATTTCAAAAAGCCCACCTTTATGTCAAAGACGTACACTAGCTCACCCACTTAAGCTCAAAGAAGATATAGACACTCTTAAAGGACCGAAGAAAGGATTTATTATTGACTGACTCACAGAGGAAAGAAATAGCTTAGCAGGTGACTAGGGCTTGTCAAGTCTGCCAATTAGTTAATGCTTACCCATCCAAGCTTCCTGCAGGGAAGCGCTTACGAGGAACCAGACCAGGACAATTCTGGGAAGTGGACTTTTCCTGAAATTAAGCCAGGAAGTTATGGACTTAAATATCCCCTAGTCTTTGTAGATACTCTTTCAGGATTGGTTGAAGCCTTCCCCATGAAGAAAGAAACGGCTCAGACGGTGCTCAAAAAGATTCTAGAAGACATTTTTCCAAAGTTCGGCCTGCCTAAGGTAATAGGGTCCAATAATGAACCGGCATTCCTTGCCCAGGTAAGTCAGGGATTCACCAGGATCCTGAAGATTAATAGGAAGTTACATTGTGCTTATAGACCCCAGAGCTCAGGACAGGTAGAAAGGATGATTAGAACTATCAAAGAGACTTTAACGAAATTAAGCTTGGAGACCGGCATAAAAAATTGGAGTATGCTCCTGCCTTAAGCACTGTTTCATGCAAGAAATACACCCTCTGCCTCTTTGTGTAAACTCACCACTTATGAAATTCTCTATGGTGCCCCTCCTCCAGTAAGGGACCTAACCCCAACTCTGAGACTTAATGATTCCTTTCACAACCCCTTGCTTGACAGACTTAAATCCCATGAACAAACACAGCACCCAGCGATACCTGTGGAAACAGTTTTCCACTGCTTATCAGCCTGGAGACGAGGGAACCCCACATCGATATCAAGTGGGAGTCTGCGTCTACGTGAGACGTCATCAGGTATCATCCCTGGAACGCCGCTGGAAAGGACCATACCAGGTGCTGCTTATAACACCTACAGTGGTGAAAGTGGATGGAATCACTTCCTTCATCCATGCCACCCATCTCAGGCCTGCGCCCTGTCCAGACTCCGGCTGGAAACTGGAACAGACTGGTAACCCTCTCAAGTTGCGTGCCCGTCGTGTGGGTAGGGCTATAGATTCTTCCCCTGATCACCAGCAGTCCTAATCCCCATCAGCCTGTTCAGCAACAATGGCAAGCTATAAATCCTACTGGGCAAGTAGTGTGGTCTATTTCACATACAGCTCTCTTATGGACTTGGTGGCCATCTGTCTACCTGGACATTTGTCAGCTTGCCATAGGCCTCTCTGACTGGGATCTCCCTGACATAGAGGACCCCACACAGATTCCACTCAAACCCAAACCAGGGCAACATAGACCACCTTACCCCATGAATTATGGATATCATCTTCCCCAGCTCAGGTGTAAACTAGCCAGTCTTGATTTTTATGTGTGCCCAGCTGATTTCCGAAGTCGCAAACAGGCCCAAACCTGTGGAGGACCCAGTGACTTTTATTTTAGATCTTGGGGTTGTGAACAAACGGGAGCTACATGGTTGAACCCAAACTCCCCAGACAGTATCATTCAGGTAGGAAAAAATGACACCTGGTTTGATCCCAAGAAATGTGCCGCTAGCCAAGTTGTGTCAAAAACTCGCTGTGGAAAGAATAGTCTATGTTACCCCCTCAATATAACTTTCACTTCCAAAGGAAGGGGCTACCTCAGAACAACATGGTCTATGGGAAATACGTGAGAAATGCGATTCTATATTTATGGCCCTCGTTATGACGTTGGTCACTGGTTCACCATCCTGCTTAAAAAGGAAGAAAATCCCACAGCAATAGGGCAAAATCCCCTCAAGCCAGGAATTAAACCTCCAAAACCTCCCATGCCTAGATCTACCAGAACCCCTCTACCATCTCATACTTCCCAGTTTCCATCTTTGCCTACTTCCCCAGTCCAGAGTACAGCTGACTCCTGCCCCTGGGAACTAATTAAAGGAACCTTAATTGTACTGAACTCCACACAGTCAGAACTCCTTGCATTTCAACCCATGTATTTGACAGCTCTGTAAATTATCGTGTAATGGCGCAGATACTCCCCAGGGTGCTTTATTATGATGCAGAATCATTTTAAGGTCTACTAGGGGGACAAACAACCTTATTTTGCTGGCATCCAGTGTCCCTTACTCTAGCCATCCTATTGAGGATAGGAGCTGCTGCAGGAGTGGGTATGGGAACAGCTGCTATGATCCATGGGTCACAACAAATGGCCTGATAAGAAACAGCAATAGATCAAGACTGGAAGACATTAGAGACCTCCATCACAGTGCTGTAGGAATCCTTAAACTCTCTCTCTGAAGTTGTTTTACAGAACAGGTGAGGATTAGACCTCCTCTTCATGAGGGAGCGGGGCCTCTGTGCTGCACTGAGAGAAGAATGTTGTTTTTATGCTGACCATCCTGGAGTTGTAAAAGAATCCATGAGTAAATTGAGAAAATGCCTTGAAGAGCGCCAGAGAGAAAGGGAGATTCAACAAGGGTGGTTTGAGTCATGGTTTACCCAGTCCCCCTGGTTAACTACACTCCTATCAGGCTTAGCTTGACAACTGATCATCCTTATGGTGTTGCTAACTTTGGGACCTTGTTTGCTTAACCCCATAGTTTCCTTTCTCCAGGCTCAAATTGGGCAGGAAAAACTCATGGTAATCAGACAGAAATACGCTCTACTGGCAGAAATAGACTGTGAGACCCCGCAATAATTATGATTCATTGCTTTTAAGATTAAATATAGTAAGAAAAAGAAGTGGGAAATGAAAGAATAAAAGAAATTAAAATTGAAACTTAAAGAACCAGGTTTTGTAAAGTTTCCAAGCTGCACTCAGAACCTGAAATTCCTGTGGCAGTTAAGACAATTCCCGAAACTGCCAATTAGATGTGTGTTGAAATCTTCCCTGACCAACTAGTTACTAAACAACCCCTTCCCAGAAACCGTGCAGCTCATCACGTATACATCTCAGGGCTTCAACCAATCAGTTTAAACGTATACCCCTTCTCAGGGCTAACCAATCACCCCCTGTCCGACCTCTTCCTGCCAATGAATATGCTAATCATGTTTTTGGGTTGTTATTTGATTTTCCCGTGGTATGTTGATTTGCTAAAGGAGGCTATGATGTATGCAAAGTCCCTGCCCTCTCTAAAGAATGTAAATAAACTCTGCTCAAGTTGTTCTTGGGGCTCTTTGTTCTTTGCTCCTCTGAAGATAGCTCTGAGCCGTGGCATGCTGGACGCCCAATAAACCCTTTGCTGTGGCATGAGACAGTCTCTTGGTGGTCTTTTCCTCCGACTTTTCACCGACCTTTTTACCTATGAAGGACCTGAGAGAGCAAAAGTCAAATCCATGTCAACTTCCATGTCAAACAACCTGGTCAGAATGAAGGAATGTGTCTGAATCAGCCTCTCTCTTCTTAATGTAGATTAAATGGACCAAACCAGGCCTGTGTACAGAGCTGTTCCCAGATGCCTATGGTTGATATACCATTCTAACTTGTGAAAGTGTCACAGGAAGTAGGGGCAGCCTCCATCTCATGTGACGATTGGAAGCAACTGTTAGGACAAAGTGGTTTTCCATGGCAGTGACCTCATTCAGTTCCTGAAGGAAGTGACCTACCACACTTCCTTGGTGATGGAACTCTCTGAACATGGGATCCAGGAAGCCATGCACCCAGAGCAAGTCTTAGTTTCAGTCCCAGTGGTCTCAATTGTTTGAATTTACCAAAGACAGAGTCATTGTATCTTGATACCTACTTATGAGATGATGCTCAAATTTCAGGAGAGCTCTGAAGAGCGGCTTTTTCTGAGAAAGCAGGTAGTGGCTCAACCATGGCTCCTGACAACTTCAAAAAGTTTGCAAAGAAGACCAGATCTGAGACAGGACAGGCCATTTCGTGGGAACATAGTATGGCCCACCAGTCAGAGGACACTCAGGATAGTCACAGTCATACTTGGGGGAAGGAGGTGCTGTTGTGGGTGTCAGTGTGAGTTTGTGGTTTTGTCTCATGTTCTGAGAATAGGTAGGAATGGCGGTTTGTATGTTTGGACTGGAAAGTTTCTAGAAAGTCGTTTGACAACACGAGTGTTTCTATGTCTGTGTATCCCACTGTATCCGTGGTTGTAGACATTTGAAATGCGAATGCATCAATGGTTGTGTCCTGTCTAGTATAAAGCTTCCCAGCATTCTTCCCACCCAATTTAAGAATGGAGTGCGGCTTGCCTAATGGATGGTGAACAGCTACTATCTTCCTAAGTTTCTCTTTTCTTCCTGAATACTGGCCACTCTCCAGAGTATCCTCATGGTTTTGTTTCCAAGATATGTACCACGTCCAAGCTCTGTTACATGGCCATGTACTGGATAGCTGAAGGGAATGGGAGCATCTCAGAAAACTCAGATATCAGTGTGACCAGTAAAGTCTCAGTGGAGAAACCATGCTTTGGGCCATTTGCCTACTTATGTTTCTATTACCTTGAATGTCAGGAAGGTCTTTGCCTCAGGCCACCCCTTTGTGAAGCCTGAAGAAAACAGTTTTCAAATGGAAATGAATGGGCATCACCTGTGGCTCTTTGCTTAATTGCTTTGGAAAGGGATGTGTCTGGAACAGCCACTTGGCCTGGTGTGGTGGCAGTGGCTTAGATTCTCAGCACCTGATGGATCTAAAGAAAGTTTCCAAGTGTGCATCCAAAACCAAAATGGCCGAAAGAGCAGTCATTGTGGATGAAGTCTCTCACTTTCCTCTGTAAGCTTCCTGAGCTAAATCAAGTGAGAATAGGGATCATTTGGGTCAAATCAGTTCTTCAAATCCCTGCAGAGGCTAGTCGATAGGGGCTTGGGTTTTCTATGACACCAATTCACATAAAGAATCTATACCAGACAGTCATTAGGCCTCAAATTGGAGAAGCAGATCAGATATAGGGCAGGCCTATTTGATCACTCTTGGTTCACAGCAAGGGTATCCAGGCCACCCTGACTTTAGGCAAATGAGGGGCAAGGGTGCTTATTTTGAACAGTGTATTGGGCTGTGCCCTTCATGGAAACCTCCAGCCAGAGTTTATGATGAGTGTCTATGTGGAAGAAGATGAGGAGCATGTGGGAGTGTTTTAGTTTTAATTGTGGTCATTTGTGTGGTGGTTGTAAGAGATGCCTGGGTCCACCTGGGCTTGAACTCTGGTGTGATTCCTCTTAGAGAATGCGTTATGGAACTGACTTCAGAGAAGTATTGCCATGAATTGTGTTGGGATTTTAGGAGGCCACAAATGAGAGTCGCCCTTGGACACTGAGATCTAAGCCCAGAGTGGCTTTCCACAGAGCACTGGGAATGTCAGCCAGGATATCACATGATTTTATTCTGAAAGACTTGGAAGCCATAGTTGGGAGTCAAAACACACATGGACCTTACATTGTAGACCTCAATGGGGCTGGCTTCATGTGACCTTTTGGCCAGTCTTTGGGAACCCTTGCCTGTGAGAGTTCTCTAGATTATTCATTGAAATGTGCTTCCTCTAAATTTAATGGTTCCTTAATGAATTGAAACCCACAGTTTCTCCAACTTCATCTTTGAAAATGGCTAGATAAATACCATGAAATTTTTGAACTTCCCATGGCCACCTGCCACTGGAGAACCTTTGGATGTACAGTTTCTGATCCTGAGTGTACCAGACAGTACCTTGATTGACTGGATTTTATGAAAATGGTGTAGAACAGCGATGCCAGTAAGTTGGGGCCTGCTGAGTAGTGGGTCAAGAGCTGTTGTGTGCAGTTGTGTGATAAAACATCTGTGGTCGGGACATGTGATTCTGGCATTGACTTCCAAATGACTTGTGGCTGACATGTTACAGTCAGGAATCACTTATATGTCTGAAACCTCTCCATAAAAGGCATTTTGTTATAAGGAGACGTTTCAGGGCAATGTTCAGAATCAGGTTGCTATGGGCAAAGGGACAAGCTATGTGGGATAGAAGCCTGGTTGCTGCATTCTCCTGCAGACCCTGACCCACCACACGTGACAGGACTCCCTCCAGCACTGTGTCCCAGTTTAACTCATTGCATTTCATGAAGCAAATACCAAACTCCCAGGGCAGTAGAAAGAAACACCATGAAAAGTGGAGGATGACCAAATGGCTTCACAGTCCACATGCAGAGACACTTAGCTTTCAGTGGCCACAGTTTACCTACAGAGAGAAGTCAGCACTGCTGCCTCATGTTCTCTGAAAAAATTGAAACAATGTCCTCCAGGTCTCATAGATGTAGACCCAGCTTTGATGGTCTCATTTGAATGGAAGCTAAAGCTTCTGACAACAACATATATGTCGAGTGCCCATCGTCAAAGGCAGTTTCTCAAGAAGGCTTTAGTCCGGCAGAGCTCCAGGTTTGTGTAGTGTTTACCTTTTAGACCAGGTTGCAAGAAAAGACCACTGACTCCAATTAAAATCAGATTAAAGCAAGCTTATTATCTCCACCACCCTGGCTGCCTCTCCCTCCCAAAACGTCGGGAACAGGAGAGCTGCCCAGCTTTATAGCCCAGAAAGTTACACAAAAGTGGGGTTACAAATAACAGAATTCTGACAAGCATCACACTAATGGTAGTTTACATTTTTGTTTGCTGGCTCCAACATCAGAATTTATGAGGACCATTAGAGCCTCAGAGAGTGTCGTCTGGCCAAGGAAGGCCAATATTTATGAGGTGTCAACAAAGTTTCAGAGAGGGCTGTTATCTGGTCAGAGAGCCAGGCATGGGTGAGTTCAAGGCACGGGCAGGCATTCCAAGCAGGTTCAGAATTTGGTGTAATTTATAGTTAAGCCAAAATTATCTTTTCATGGCTTTGTGGCAAGATGGCTCCCAATTTTAATAAAAGATCAGGTTGGGTCAATCATTCCCCCCTTTTCTAATGTGTTCCTTTCATATATTTGATTGGGTAGGAAGAGCACTGTGGGAATTTTAATCCCTCAGGTAACAGTCTCCCGATTTTTTGAACTCACCCAGAAACAGGTCTCCCTGATTTTACCTGACTTAATTAATTACTTATATTGATATTCTACTTATTTTTGTCTCCATTGTTGTAAGAAGAGAGGCGTCACTCATTTAGACTTCTTCTGAGCTGAGAGAGGGTGATGTGAGGGGGCACCGCCTGAGGGACATTAGTTGCCTTTTAGAAGTCAGTTAGATTTGAAGTCTGGATGGGGAAGAACAGGTAGTAAAGCCATCTGGGGATGGGTTCTTCTATGAGAGAAACAAAAAAACATGAGTACTTAATAAATGTTGTAGCAGCTGGATCATGTCACTGTATAGAAGTTCCCTCACCAGTCTTTAATATCCCCAGTTATCAGGACTGTCAACTTAATATTTAACTTTTAGTGTTACATTTGTCCCTCCCCATAAGATTCAGTTTAATAATTTAATGTCATCTGATCTTGCAAAATACTTTTACTAGTATGACCTCTGTGTCTAATAGAGAAACCTTTAATTCTCTTACTCATTGCTGGATAATCATACTAACAAATACTAAGCCTATGTGTTTAGGTTAAGAATATCTGTAGGCCTTAAACTAAAAACTTCTGCCTCTGGCAGATAATCTTGATAGTCTCTTTTTATAGTTATCAGGCATTCCTGTCTGAGAATCCTTCTTTGTAGCCTCCAGTCTTACTTATTTTGGGAGGCTAACATAAAGTGTATACCTTAAAATATTATTATTACTATTATTATATAAAATACCAAGGAATGGCTGTAATTTGTTTTTAACTGTCTTTTCTAAGTGTTTAAGATGAAGCAGTAAAACTGACTTTTGTTTCTATCTATTGTGAACAGTCAGCTGAGCTTTTATGGGAGTCATTCCTGGGGAAACTTGAGAGCAGCTTCTCAGTTTTGCTAGTGAAATTTGCGCTAGGTGGGTCCAGGTCTTGTTTGACCATGTGGCTTCCCTCGGAAGCATCAGGGATGTCTCCCTTCTCCGATGACTCTCCTCTTCGTAGCAAATGCACTGATTGGCTTTCTGTTCTCCAGTGGTCTCATTAATCTCCCTGATCAGGAAGTTATGTGGTTCAGAGTTGCAAAGTTCTTTAGAGAAGTCCGCTGTTCCCTGGATACAGACTGACTCAGAGGGCAAGAGCCAAATATTGGTTTTCTTGTCCCTTTTCATATAACTTTAATTTTAAATCCTAATCTTAAACATCCATCAAATAAATTTTAACAGACTTATATTAAGAGTACTGGGCTTTAATGTCTATAATTTAAAATTATTTATCTTTTTATTATTTGGGATCTGTATTATTCTGTCTGTCTTGTAGGTGATGGCTAATTATCTTAAATTAACCAATGTTGTGTTCTTAAAGCAACACTTCTGTAAAACACTAACAGGGAATCTTTATATCACCCATAAGGAAATTACAAAATAAAATTAACAACAGTAAACAAACTTAGTTCGTGTAATAGCTACCCTAAAATTTTTGGCTGAGTTATACATTATATCCTCTGTTTGAGATGCTAGTAATATTGACAGGAAAAAAAAACTTTTGAAAATATCTTTAAATGAAATAACATCTGACCTACTGCTTTCGTAGTCATTCTCACATAATAAGATGGGACACAGAGCCTTATCTCAGGTAAGGAAGGGCTCTTTATTAATCTTAAGTGTTTTAATTCTAAAGCTAATCTTTGTTTTTTAAATATCATTTTACAAAGTTTACATAAATTGTTTGAGGTCACATGAACATTAGCTAACACCATATGATATAGCATTTAAAACATGAATTAAAAAAAGGGTGAAAGTTTTTAACCTTTACATAGATTAGGCTCTCATTAACTTAAAATACATTTAAATGACAACACGTAAATAAATCCATATATATATATATATATATATATATATATATATATATATATATATATATTTTTTTTTTTTTTTTTTTTTTTACCATACAACTTCAGAACACCAGCTTGATATAATGCTCTTTTAAAGTTTCTACCTTACAGACTTGTATACCTGGAAGATATGAGCACATTAATAGCATCACAATTGCATTGATTTTTCTACATTAAGCAAGTTTAGCTTTTAAAGAAATGGCAGTACAGTGCTCTAAAATAACAGTTCTTATTTAATCAGTTGTTTAATTTTTATGGTTGCTTGCTCTAGAAAAATAAAACTTAATAACCACAATGTTATGGGTAAACTTATGTTTTAAGAAATTTTTGTCTCTTTAACACATGACTGATTTTTACAATCTTATACAGACTTTAGGACAAACTTATACAGACCTTAGTAAATCAATCAGATATCTAACAAAAGTACTCATGAATGAGTAATCCCATATCAAATTTACTTTACTTATTTATCAAAATATTAGACAAATGTATTGAACAGTGTACCATTTTTTGTTGAAGAAAAAGTCCTAGAACCAAGGCATATTAGACCTTTTGTCAGCATTAATATTTTATTAGATTTTTGAACACCTAGAAAAACTTGTAAGGTTAAATTTAAAGACATTTATTTTTATCTGTTTATCCAATTTAAATTGTACCAATTAAATCACTTGAATTAAAGATCTTTGGATCCACGTTTTAAAATTTGTTTTTATGAGTGCTTTTTTTATGAGTGCTCCTTATATGTGTTAATTTGTATAACATATATATGATATAGGGATATATGTATATATAGACATACAACACATAACAAAAGTGTGCACACATAATAATAGTAAAGGCCTTGTAGCTTTTTGCAGTTGAATTCTCCATTGCAATGTTTCAAAAACTCCACTGTTGGTCAAAGATAGAGCTGATCAGAAAAACATTAACCTAGGTCTGTAGGATCAAATTCATGAGCTCAAAAAAAGAATACAGAATCTAAGGAAAAAAATAAGAGTCCTAGAAAAAATGACTGCCCAGTAATTAATAAATACCATACAATTTACCTTTTTTCCTGCCTTAGGCCTCAGATCAGTCTCCTACTGAGCTTGTAGGCTTCTTTCATTTGCATTTCAACAAAAGTCCTGGCTGAGGTCTGAAAGGAGCAGGGAAAAACTGCTATTCTGAGCAGACACCTCAGGCCTAAGGCATTTTAACCATAATTTTGAGTTTCGGATGTTGAAAATTATGATACAATTTTAAGATGAAATTCACAAAATTTTATATCTTTACATCTTGATTTGTCAACAGATACCATACTATGATTTACTATCCTTGTCCAAATTAATGCACTGGTACACACTGTGATATTTTCTCAGTCTATCCAATTCAAAATTAGTGACAAATAAAACTGAATGTTTGGGAAGTTACTTGCCAACTTGGAAGTAGAGTGCTTTAGTTTTCCATCCTAAGTATTTAAGTTATCAGGCATGAATTATCTGAAATCATAAACTAAACAATTACCTAAACCCCACTTTTAACTGCAAGATTGAGCAATGCTACAAAAACCCATCCAGATACCAGATTGTTACAATAAAACATCATCATTTAGACACACATTGAACTAATATCATTCCCAAGAAACAATTTATAATATCAGCACATTATTGCACATGTCTTAAAGGGCCAGAAACAAAGACACAAGACAGACAGAAAGGAGCTCCAGACTATGGCTGACAGACAGAATCCTTAAAAACAGAGCAGATAAGAGAAAAATTTCCTACACCAGTGGCAGGATAGATGTCCTCACAAGGGGATCAGATGTTTTCACAGAGGGCAACCTGAATTGTAATATCAAGGGTTTCCATGGTGACTTTACTGCATTTAGTGTCCTCTTTTTCTTTTTCTTTTTTTTTAAGAAGACAGAGGTGGCATAATCCTTACAGTGCAGGGAACGAAGGAAGGAATTCCTTGAAGCAGCAGGACTTTGGTAGATGCTGGGAGTCCCTCAGTCCCTCCTTTTACTTATGGGACTAGCTCCTCTGGTTTGGTTCCACCCCAATCTCGCTCCATCTCCTAACATTTCAGTAGTCAGCTCTCAAAAAGTTCCAGGGTCGGGGGATTATCAAAATTTGTAACTTAAATTTCGGGTTCTGACCTTGAAGCGAATTAATACCTATTTAATAATGAGGACAAGGTTTGAGAAAAATAAAAAGGGAGGTTTGCTGCTTTGCTAACAAAGCAGAAACACAGGGGACTCTGCCCAAAGGTTGTGACTCTCATGAACTGGAGCAACAAGGGGTTTTAAAGTAGTTTCCATTGTTAACCTGGGAGATACTCTGTTCCTTGGTGGCCAGCAGGCATTGCCCTCTGCAGTGGGTGAGTTCCAGGCTGCCAGCTAGGGGCTTTTCTCATCCTGCTTAACAAAGGGGGGTAAACTTCATCACAGTTTTTTAGAACACAGTCCAAAGGGTGTCAGGCTTACTTGCTTTATTACCCATTTTTACGTCCAATATCCTTAAGTTTTTACCACAGAAATCAAACAACAAAATGCACAAAAACAAACAAACAAAAAACATATAGAACACAAAACAAAACACAAAGAAACAGAAACATGGTGAAGATACAGAAAAACTGAGGAGCAATGAAATGTCTTGCTGAAGCTCCGGGGTAGGAGCTCCTGCGTGCCCGGCTGCACCTTTCTACCCTTTCAGAGAAATTCCATACAGAACAGAACAGAGGACAGAACATTTCTTGTTACTGTCCTGGACAGGAGTACATGTGAGCCTCCCCAGGCCAACTCTCTGTAATCAGAAGACATCTCCCTTAACCAGATATCAGAAGTTATAAAGGCACCACCTACCAATGGAGGCCTCCTCCACCAGGTGCTTGCTAATAGTTTTAGTGTGATGGTTCACTGCAGTGCTCCCTGGACCGAAGGCTCACTCCATGGCTTTGGAACTTGGCTCTCCAGCCCTGAGCCCTGGAGGAAAGGCCAGCGTCAGAATTTCCAGCAGTCTGGTCTTGTGATCTGGTCACGTCATCTCGCTGGGGAACTCCAAAATGTTAGACCAGGATGCAAGAAAAGACCACTGACTCCAATTAAAATCAAATTAAGGCAAGCTTATTAGTTCAACCGGCTAGGCTGACTCTCCTTCTCAAAACGGCGGGAAAAAGACAGCATCCCCACCTTTCCTACACCCCAGCTTTGTAGCCCAAAAAGTTATACAAAAAGGGAGTATCAGAAAACTGAACTTTGACAAGCATCACACTAACTGTAGTTAACATTTTTTATTTGCTGGCCCCAGCATCAGAAATTATGAGGACCATTAGAACCTCAGAGAGGGTCGTTGTCTGGCCAGGGAAGGCCAATATTTATGAGGTGTCAGTAAGGTTTCAGAGAGGGCTGTGATCTGGTCAGTAAGACAGGCATGGGTGAGTTCAAGGCATGGGCAGGCATTCCAAGCAGGTTCAGAATTTGCAGTAATTTATAGTAAAGCAAAAATTATCTTTCCATGGCTTTAAGGCAAGATGGCTCCCAATATTAATGAAAGATCAGGTTGAGTGATCACCCCTGTCCCTTCCTTTTGGAAACTCCTCTACCACCTCCAAGGTTGTGAACTCCTGATCATTTTTCATTCCAGATAAGTATTCACAGAATTTCTAACTCTTATCCTCTAATTGTGTCTTACTTGGGGCAAAGGTAATGTCAAAGCATTGTTCTGGATGAGAGTGGGAAGATTATTGTATATCACATATTTGCATACACATTGGATTCATTTTCCAATTTTCCATTTGAAATACTGAATTCCTGACACTAACCCATACCCTACTAGACTCTGACTAATAATCCTAATATGATGGTGAAACATAACCCAAGCAGAATAGAAATACAAGCCGTTCAGAGGAGGCATGGTGTGTAGTTGGAATTGCCTTTTGCATTATATAGTATAGGAGCTATAAATCTAGTCAATTTTTTGTTGAAATAATTCTACATGTGTTTTTAAAGTTAACAAATATGGGAATCCTGTCTCCCTTTCTCTGTAGCACACGTATTTTTATATGCACATAGAGAATCCTACCTGGTATCACACGTACATACTTGTGAGGTGGCTGAATTGGCAGATACAAATTGTGAGAAGAGATCACTACTCCTAAACGCTGTTTGAACTGAAAATTCAACCTATGGGTGAGCTTCCTAGTTCAATAACATTATACATAAATCCATGTTCAGTAAAATGAATATTTTTGCATCTGTGGATTATATATATATATATATATATATATATATCATGATGAATTTCGATTGGCATATACATGGCTACTTTTTTTTTTTTTTGGTTGTTCAAAACGTTACAAAGCTCTTGACATATCATATTTCATACATTAGATTCAAGTGGGTTATGAACTGGCATTTTCACCCCAAATAAAGTTTGCAGAATCACATTGGTTACATATCCACATTTTTACATAATGCCCTATTAGTTACTGTTGCATTCTGCTACCTTTCCTATACTCTATGATCCCCCTCTTTTCCCCTCCCATCTTCTCTCTCTACCCCATCTACTGTAATTATTTTTTCTCCTTGTTTATTTTCCCATTCCCTTCACAACCTGTTATATGTAATTTTGTATAACAATGAGGGTCTCCATCCATTAACATGCAATTTCCCTTTTCTCTCCCTTTCCCTCCCACCTCATGTCTCTGTTAATGTAAATATTTTCTTCCTGCTCTTCCTCCCTGCTCTGTTCTTAGTTGCTCTCATTATATCCAAGAAGACATTTGGTATTTGTTTTTTTGGGATTGGCTAGTTTCACTAAGCATAATCTGCTCTATTACCATCCATTTCCCTTAAAATTCCATGATTTTGTCATATTTTAGTGCTGCGTAATACTCCATGGTGTATAAATGCCACATTTTTGTTATCCATTCATCTATTGAAGGGCATCTAGGTTGGGCCCACAGTGCAGCAATTGTGAATTGTACTGCTAAGAACATCGATGTGGCAGTATCCCAGAGGTATACACTATTTTAAGGTCTTCAGGAAATAGTCCGAGAAGGGCAATAGCTGGGTCAAATTGTGGTTCCATTCCAAGCTTTCCCAGGAATCTCCATACTGCTTTCCAAATTGGCCACACCAGTTTGCGGGAACAGCTCTCCTCATAGGCCTGGTTTGATCCATCTTCTCTACATTAAGAAGAGAGAGGCTTACTCAGACACAACCCTTCATCCTGAACAGGTTGTTTGCCATAGAAGATGACTTTTGGTCTTTCAGGTCTTTCATAGCTGCCTACATCTTCTCCAGGGATCAAATATGCATGGACCTTTGAGGTTCTCAGTAGGTGGCAGATCCCCTACATTGCTGTATTGCAAGACGAACCCTGTCCCTTCTCTTTTGTAAAGTTAGATTGAGAGAACAGTGTATGGTTAGGGTTTTAATAACATGTTCAATTTGGGTTCGGAATCATTCTGATGGATGAATAATGGTATTGGGAACCTGTGATATTTATAAAACTATAGAGGTGAAATATAAGTATGAAAACAGAAATCTAGGTAAGATTGTAGCCCAGAAGGGAATGAGGCCCTTGATTGGGATACTTAGCTTTTAATTATGTTCTGCACGGTTGTCTCAGATAAATTGATAATCAATGGCATATGACCTTGTACTTTGGAAGATTGATTGTAGAAGAGAACATCCACTCAAATTGGGATAGTGGGTAGGATAAGGAAGAGAGTCGGTAGGTTTAGGAAGAAGAGTGAGTATAAAATTTGGATCAAGTGTTCTTTAGCAATAGGGTTTCATTTATACAGTGAATGTAAATGTCAGCACATGCGAAGAGTCAGTCCCAATGATGAACTGCGGAAAATATAGGAAAGAAGATATCAATAGAGACATTACAAAATCAGGCAATTGTAAAGTGAGTGATAGGTTTAGACATTTTCAACAGGATCGAGATTGAATACATAATTTTAGGAAGAAACAAATATGTAGTCACCAATAGAAATGACATTTGAAAGCATTAGGCAAACTGGAAATGGAAGTTTTTAGTAATCCATATTCAACTTCCATTTAGGATTTGGTACAATCATAAGTGTGACCTTTGCATTTTGTGCCCAGAAAATTATTGTGATAAAATATATATGTAGATCATGTGACATGAGTATTTTTTACACCATTTCTGTGAGCAATATAAATTAGTATTGGGGGTACAAAGTGGTGTACCCTGTGTCTATGAATATAGAGATAATGCATGAATAGAACATACTGTAAATAAATAATATAACTGGTTACACTTTAAATAATGGATTGAATTGTTATCTGAAAATATATAAGAAATCATATATTGACATACAATCATTAATTCCAACCAGTTATATATCTAATTGTAATCTTAGGGTTATTTTTTATCATGAAGTGTGTGTGAGTTTTGCTTCAAAAGTGATTATGGATCGAAAATAATGTGTTTGGAAAGAAGTCTCATGAAATTACCAATCAAGAAATATGGAGGAATCCATGTGTTCTGAAGCAGGAAGTGATTGAAAGTGAAACAAATGCCTATAAATTTGCTAAATTGTGGATGAAATATATATCCTGTGATGTGCATAAACTGATGAAATAGTATGTACCAGTGTTGAATAAAAATGAACGTCAAAATACACATCATGTACCATAGGAATCTACTTGCATTGATGTTAAACTGGGTCAGTTACTGTACAAATATTAGGATTCGCGTGCATCATTCACCGAAGTTAGTTTTCTTTTTTTTAAAAATTTTTATTTATGCTTGTTCAAAACATTACATAGTTCTTGATACATCATATTTGTCACTTTGATTCAAGTGGGTTATGAACTCCCATTTGTACCCCGTATACAGATTGCAGAATCACATCAGTTACACATGCATTGATTCACATATTGCCATACTAGTGTCTGTTGTATTCTGCTGCCTTACCTATCCTCTACTATCCCCCCTCCCCTCCCCTCTCCCACCATCTTCTCTCTCTACCCCCTCTACCTTAATAAATTTCTCCCCATGTATTATTTTTCCCTTTCTTCTCTCTTCCTCTTGTATGTAATTTTGTATAACCCTGAGGGTCTCCTTCCATTTCCATGCAATATCCCTTCTCTCTCCCTTTCCCTCCCACCTCTCATCCCTGTTTTAATGTTAATCTTCTTCTCATCCTCTTCATACCTATTCTGTTCTTAGTTAATCTCCATATATCAAAGAAGACATTTGGCATTTGTTTTTAAGGGATTGGGTAGCTTCATTTAGCATAATCTGCTGTAGCGCCATCCATTTCCCTGCAAATCTATGATTTTTTGTCATTTTTTAATGCAGAGCAATACTCCATTCTGTATAAATGCCACATTTTTTTATCCATTCATCTATTGAAGGGCATATAGGTTGGTTTCACAGTCTTGCTATTGTGAATTGTGCTGCTATGTACATCGATGTAGCAGTGTCCCTGCAGCATGCTCTTTTTAGGTTTTTAGGGAATTGACCGAGAAGGGGAATAGCTGGGTCAAATGGTGGTTTCATTCCCAGCTTTCCATGAAATCTCCATACTGCTTTCCAAATTGGATGCACCAATTTGCAGTCCCACCAGCAATGTACAAGTGTACCTGTTTCCCCACATTCTCACTAACACTTGTTGTTTGACTTCATAATGGCTGCAAATCTTACTGGAGTGAGATGGTATCTTAGGGTGGTTTTGATTCACCTTTCTCTGACTACTGGAGATGGTGAGCATTTTTTCATGTACTTGTTGATTATATGTCCTCCTCTGAGATGTCTGTTGAGGTCCTCGGCCCATTTGTTGATTGGGTTATTTGTTATCCTATTGTTTAATTTTTTGAGTTCTTTGTATACTCTGGATATTAGGGCTCTATCTGAAGTGTGAGGAGTAAAGATTTGTTCCCAGAATTTAGGCTCCCTATTTACCTCTCTTATTGTTTCTTTTGCTGAGAAACAAGTTTTTAGTTTGAGTAAGTCCCATGTGTTGATTCTAGTTATTAACTCTTGTGCTATGGATGTCCTATTGAGGAATTTGAAGCCCGACCCCACAGTATGTAGATCGTAGCCAACTTTTTCTTCTATCAGACGCCATGTCTCTGATTTGATATCAAGGTCCTTGATCCATTTTGAGTGAACTTTTGTGCATGCAAGAGAAAGGGATTCAGTTTCATTTTGTTACATATGGATTTCCAGTTTTCCCAGAACCATTTGTTGAAGATGCTATCCTTCCTCCATTGATGCTGTTAGCTCCTTTATCAAATAGAAGATTGTTGTAGCATTGTGGATTAATCTCTGTGTCCTCCATTCTGTACCTTTGGTCCACCCGCCTGTTTTGGTACCAGTACCATGCTGTCATTGTTACTATTGCTCTGAAATTTAGTTTGAAATCTGGTATCGCTATACCGCCTGATTCACACTTCCTGGTTAGAATTGCTTTTGATATTCTGGATATTTTATTTTTCCAAATGAATTTCATGATTGCTTTCTCTATTTCTACAAGAAATGCCGTTAGGATTTTGATTGGCATTGCATTAAACCTATAGAGAACTTTTGGGAATATCACCATTTTGATGATGTTAGTTCTCCTAATCCATGAACAGTGTATATTTTTCCATCTTCTAAGATCTTATTCTACTTCTCTTTTTAGGGTTCTGTAGTTTGCATTGTATAAATCTTTCACCTCTTTTGTTAGGTTGATTCCCAAGGATTTTATTTTTATTTTTTGAGGATATTGTGAATGGAGTGTTTTTTTTTCTCATTTCAGTTTCAGAAGTTTTGTCACTGATATACAGAAATGCCTTTGACTTATGAATGTTGATTTTATATCCTGCCACATTGCTGAAATCATTTCTTAGTTCTAGTAGTTTTTTTTTTTTTTTTTTTGTAGACCCTTTTGGGTCTTCTATATATAGAATTATGTCAGCTGCAAGTAGTGATAATTTAAGTTATTCTTTTCCTATTTTCATGCGTTTAATTTCTTTCATCTGTCTAATTTCTCTGGCCAGTGTTTCGAGAACTATATTGAATAGACGTGGTGGTAGAGGACATCTCTGTCTTGTTCCAGATTTTAGAGGGAATGCTTCAATTTTTCTCCATTCAGAATAATGCTAGCCTGAGGCTTAACATAGATAGCTTTTACAATGTCGAGGTAAGTTCCTGTTATCTCTAATTTTTCTAATGTTTTGAACATAAAGGGATGCTAAGGGTCTATTGTTCTTATTTATTTTTCGCAGAACCAAGCTTTAGTTTTGTAATTTTTTCAATAGTTTCTTTTGTTTCAATTTTGTTGTTTTCCGCTCTGATTTTAGTTATTTCTTGCCTTCTGCTACATTTGCTGTTGTTTTGCTCTTCCTTTTCTAGGGCTTTGAGATGAAGTGTGAGCTCATTTATTTGTTGTTCTTTCCTATTTTTGAGGAATGACGTCAAGGTGGTGAATTTCCCTCTTAAAACTCCTTTCATTGTTTCCCATAGATTCCGATATGTTGTGTCTGTATTTTCATTTATCTCGAAGAATTTTTTGATTTTCTCATTTATGTCTTCTGTAACACATTAATCATTCAGTAAAATGTTGTTCATTTTCAATGTGATGTAGGATTTTTCCTTCCTTCTTTTTCATTGGTTTCCAGTTTCATTCCATTATAATCAGATAAAATTCATGGTATTATGTCCACCACTTTATATTTATTGAGGGTTGCTCTATGGCATAATATATGGTCTATTTTTGAGAAGGATCCATGTGCTGCTTAAAAAAAAAAGTATATCCACTTGATGATGGTTGATATATTTTATATATGTCAGTTAAGTCTAGGTTATTGATTGTGATATTGAATTCTATAGTTTCTTTATTCAACTTTTATTTGGAGGATCTGTCCAATGGTGAGAGAGGTGTGTTGAAGTCACCCATTATTATTGTGTTGTGGTCTATTTGATTCTTGAACTTGAGGAGAATTTGTTTTATGAACGTTGCAGCACCATTTAATGGTGCGTAAATATTGATAATTTTTATGTCTTGTTGGTGAATGGTTCCTTTTAACAGTATATAATTTCCTTCATTATCCCTTTTGATTAAATTAGTCATGAAGTCGATTTAATTCGATTTGAGGATGGCCACCCCTGCTTGCTTATGAGGACCGTGTGCATGGTATATTTTTTCCCAACCTTTCACCTTCAGCCTGTGTATGTCTTTTCCATTCAGATATGTCTCCTGGAGGCAACATATTGTTGGATTTGTTTTTTGAATCCAAGTTACAAGCCTATGTTGCTTTATTGGAGAGTTTAAGCCATTAGTGTTTAGAGCTACTATTGATATATGGTTTCTACTGCCATCCATGTTTGAATATTTATCGTTTTTTTAAATTTACTTTGTTTCTCCATGATTAGCTTTTCCCCTGCCCTCTGTCATTACTGAGGTACTTCCCACTGATGGTTTTGGCTGTTGTTTTTCATTTCTTCCTCGTGTAGTGTTTTGCTCAAGACACTTTGCAATGGTGGTTTTCTTGCTGCAAATTCTTTTAGCTTTTCTTTATCATGAAAGATTTTTATTTCGTTGTCGTACCTGAAGCTGAATTTTGCTGGATACAGAATTCTTGTTTGGCATCCATTGTCTTTCAATGTTTGAAATACGTTGTTCCAGGATCCTCTCACTTTCAGTGTCTGTGATGAAAAATAGGTTGTTAACCATATTGGTTTACCCCTGAATGTAATCTTCCTCCTTTCTCTTGAAGCTTTTAATATTTTCTCTTTGTTCTGTATATTGGATATCTTCATAACAATGTGTCTTGGCGTTGGTCTACTGTGATTTTGTGTGCTCTGTGTCCTGTAAGCATCTTCAATTTGTATATCCGTTTCCTTTTTTATTTCTGGAAAATTTTCTGTAATTATTTCATTCAACAGGTTACTCATTCCCATGGTTTGAATCTCTGTACCTTCCTCTATCCAGATGACTCATAAGTTTGGTTTTTTTGTGTTATCCCATATCTCTTGGATGTTTTTCTCGTGATTTTTTACCAGCCTTTCTGTGTTGGCTAGACTCTTTTCAAGATGATATATTTTGTCTTCATTATGTGACATTCTGTCTTCTACTTGCTCCCCTCTGTTAGTGATACTCTCAATTGAGTTTTTAATTTGGTTTATCGTTTTCTTCATTTCTAGAATTATTCTTTGAATTTTTATAATCTCTATCTCCTGATAAAGAAGATTAACTTCTTCTTTTATCTGTTTATGTAATTCATTTTCAATGTGTTCTTTCACTGTATTTATTTGCTCTCTCGTATCCTCTTTAAGGTTTCATTCCATCTGTCTAAGGTATTCCTTGAGTTTTTTATATGACCATTTTTCTGATGATTCTAGGTCCTCCTGAATATTTAGGTTATCCTTCATTGTTTGTACTCTTTTTCTTTCTTGCTTTTTTATGCTGCTCATGTTACTTCTTGTTTGTTTGAGTGCTGAGTTACTGCTTATTCTTATAAATTTATTTGAAGCTTGGGAGGAAAGATATTAGAAGGGATAGGAAGAAGTCACTAAAGAGAATGAGAATAGGCAGGTAGAATTCAAGGATGAGGGAATAAGAAAATTGAAAAGAAATGAAAAGACAAAAGAAAAAATAGAAAATAAAGAAAGAAATAATTTTTTAAAAATATTAATGATAATTAAAAATGAAAATTAAAATTTAAAATAATAATAATAATAGTAAAATTTAAAAAATAAAAACATTAAAATAAGTTAAATAACAACAACAAAAAATGAAAATGAAAGAAAAAAAGTAAAAATAAAATAATAATAATAATAATACATGCAATCATAGAGTTCAATTAACTTCTCTTCCAGTAGGTGGAGCTGTGCTCACTGGGCCAAGCTTCTCCTCTCAATAGGTGGGAACCAATCACTGTGCAGCAGCTCTTCCTCCCAGACTGGGCGGGTCTCCAATCCTGAGTGCCTAGGACCTTCTCTAGTCTTTCCTCAAGCCAGGCTCCGCTCAACTGTGACACTCACCACAATACTTGCTACACGTCAGGTCTCTGTTCCTGGTAGTCCTGTTTTCATCAACGCCTGCCACTCTCTCCCTGTTTGCCTCCCTCAGACCCTAAGTTTGTAGAGCTTGGGGCTGGGAACCCCCAGCGAATTTGCTTGCTCTCTGGTATCCATGCCCACATTAGCTGGTGTAAGAGACCTCAGTTGTCAGCACTGGTGGGAGCGGTAGCCGGGAATTCCATGCCACGAGTCCCACAGCACACATGATTCCCTCGGTCTGGCCATCTTTCTCACGGGAGACCTGGGAGGGCCCCTTAAAGGAGAGCTGGAAGGGGCCCTTAATGTTTCCCCGCTGTGTGGAGAGAGATGCATAGGGAATTACACACCTGTCGTACTGGTTTCAATGAAGTTATCTCCTCTGCCCATGACGTCAGTTCTCTTCCATGGTGGTATCCCATGAAAATGGTGACCGTTCATTCCTTTTGCCAGGTGACCAATGCAACAGATGGGTCCTGACTGTGTCTCCGAAGCCCCATTTCAATTCAGTGGCCTTTTACCTCTGTAAATTCAGAAGTGCCGACCAGTTATTTCAGAGGGAATGTTAGTTCTGAGACACAAGAAGCAGGCAAATCTGAGCTTCTATGCAGCTGATCCGGGCTCTGTGTGTTTTCTGAGGGGCCCAGACTGTTCGCACCAGATCCATGTCAGGTCAGCATTGCCTAGTGATTCTGAACAAACAGCATTTAGACAGTTTATGACTCCCTATGCCTGCGCAGCTTAAGAGGTCCGAGACTTGATTTCTCCATGTTCGCCACCATGTTGGATCTCCTATATTGCTACTTTTTAATGTCTGTGCGTGTGCGTGCATATATATATATATATATATATATATATATATATATATATATATTCTCCAGATTTTTCAAAATATGAAATATATGTGTCTTATTATACGCTCCCTAAATTCATTCATATTCATATATGTGGATTTATAACAAACTTTCCACAAGATTATACTCAGAAATAATCATCCACCTGAAATACATATTTCTTTCCTAGTACTGAAAAGTAACTTCATAGAATGGTGCATACAAACTCTAATATTTCTACAGATACTAACCCAGTGTAACATCAATGCAAGTAGATTCCTAGGGGACATGATGTGTATTTTGACGTTCATTTCTATTCAACACTGGTACATTACTATTTCTTCAGTTTATGCACATCATAGGATATATATTTCATCCACAAGTTAGAAAACTTATAGGCATTTGTTTAATGATCAGTCACTTCCTGCTTCAGAATACATGTATTCCTCCATGTTTCTTGACTGGTCTTTTCATAAGACTTTTTCCAATCACAATATTTTCATTTTTCATTATCTCTTATGAAGCAAAACTCAAACACCCTTCATGATAAACCATAATCCTAAAATTACCATTAGATGTATAACTGGTTGGAATGAATGATTATATATCAATATAAGATTTCTTATATATTTTTAGATATCAATTCAATTCATTATTTAAAGTGGAACCAGTTAAATTATTTATTCACAGGATGGTCTATTCATGCATTATCTCTATATTCATAGACACAGGGTACACCTCTGTGTACCCCTAACACTAATGTATATGTCTTCAAAATATTGCTCCCAGAAATGGTGGAAGAAATACTCATGTCACCTGATCCACATATATATTTTATCACAGTAAAATTCTGAACAAAAAATGTAAAGGTCACACTTATGATTGTACCGAAGTCTAAAAGGAAAGTGAACATGGATAACTAAAAACATCCATGTGAAGATTGCCTAATGCTCTCAAATGTCAATCCTATTGGTGACAACATATTTGTTTCTTCCAATGATTATATATTCAAACTAAACCCTGTTGAAAATGTCTAATCCTATAACTCACTTTATACTTTGCCTGATTTCATAATGTCTCTATTGATACCTGCTTTCCTACTTATTTTCCCCAGTTCATCGTTGTGACTGACTCTTCACATGTGCTGAAATTTTCATTCATTCTCTAACAGAAACCCTATTGCTAAAGAACTTTTGGTCCAAATCCTATACTCACTCTTCTTCCTAAACCTACCGACTATCTTCCTAATCCTACCGACTATCCATTTTGACTGGATGTTCTCTTCTACATTAAATCTACCAAGGTACAAGGTCCTGTGCTTCAAATCATACCTAGATTTCTGTTTCCATACTGATATTTCACCTCTATATTCTTGTAATTATCGCACGTTCTCAATACCATTATTCATCGCCCAGAATGATTCCTAACCCAAATTGAACCTGTTATTAACCCTAAACATACACTGTTCCCTAAATCTCATTTTACAGAAGAGCAGCAACAGAGTTGTTCTTAAAATACAGGGAATTAGGGGACCTTCCACCTGCTGAAAACCTCAAAGGTCCATGCAGAAATGATACCTGGAGAAGTTGTAGGGAGGTATGAAAGACCTGAGAGAGCAAAAGTCCTATTCCACGTCAAACAACCTGGTCAGGATAAAGGGATGTGTCCGAATCAGCATCTCTCTACTTATTTTAGAGAAGATGGACTAAACCAGACCTGTGTGGAGAGCTGTTCCTAGGTGTCTATGGTTGATATACCATTCTAACTTGTGAAAGTGTTCCAGGAAGTAGGAGCACCCTCCATCTCATGGGACCCTTGGAAGCAAGTGTTAGGACAAAGTGGTTGCAAAGGCAGTGGCCTCATTCAGTTCCAAAGAAAGTGACATACCTCATTTCCTTGGTGATGGAACTCTCTGAACTTGCTATCCAAGAACCAAGACACCGAGAGGCAATCCCAGTCCATGTCCCTGTGGGCTCACTTGATTGGATTTTCCAAGGACAGAGTCAGTCTTTCTTGGTACCTCCTGATGTGAGTATAGCCAAATACCAGGAGAGCTCTGAAGAGATACTTTTCCTGCGAAAGCAGGTAGTGGCTGGCCACTTTTTCCTGACAACTTCACAGAGTTGGTCAAGGAAATCAGATCTGATAGAGGACACGCCATTTTGGGGGAACATAATATGGCCCACCAGTCAGAGTTAACTCCGGAGAGTCACAGACCTACTTGAGGGAAGGAGGTGCATTTGTGAGTGTGGGTTTGTTGTTTTGTCTCATGTTCAGAGAATAGGTACGAAAGGCGGTTTGTTTGATTTGAAGTGAACTGTTTCTAGTAAGTCGTTTGACAAGATGAGTGTTTCTATGTCTGTGTATCCCACTGTGTCCGCGGTTGTAGACATGAGAAAAGAGAATGCAATAATGGATGTGTCCTGTCTAGTAGAAAGCTTCCCATTATGCATCCTGCCTAATTTATGAATAGAGTGCGGCTTGCCTTATGGATGGGCAATACCTACTACCTTCCTAAGTCTCTGTTTTCTTCTGAATTCTGGCCACTCTCCAGAATAGGCTCATGGTTTTGTGTCCAAGATATGTAACAACTCCAAGGTCTGTGACATGGCCATGTACAGGATAGCTGAAGGGAATGGCCAGCATCTCAGAAAACTCAGATATCAATGTGACCAGGAAAGTCTCAGTGGATATACCCTGCTTTTGGCCTTTTGCTTACCTATTGTTCTGTTGCCCTGAATATCAGGAAGGTCTTTGCCTCAGGCCACCCCTTTGTGAAGCCTGAAGAAAACAGTTTTCAAATGGAAATGAATGGGCATCACTTGTGGCTCTTTCTTAATTGCTTTGGAAAGGGATGTGTCTGAATTAGCCTCTTGGCCTTGTATGTGGCTGTGACTTTGATTCTCAGCAGCTGATGGATCTAAAGAATGATCCCATGTGTGCATCCAAAACCATAATTGCCAAAAGATCAGTCATTGTGGATGAAGTCTCTCGTCTTCCTCTGTTAGGTTCCTGACTTCCATCAAGTGAGAATTGGTATTCCTTGGGTCAAATGAGTTCTTCAAATCACTGCAGAGGTGCTTATTTTTTTGCATGACTCCAAATCACATAAAGAATGTATAATTGAAAGTCAGTAGGCCACAAATTGGAGAAACAGAGCAGTATTAACAGGAGGCTTATTTGATCACTCCTGGTTCACAGGAAGGGTGTCCAGGCCAACATGACTTTAGGCAAATGAGGGGCAAGGGAGTTTATTTGGACACTGTCTTTGGGTGAGCCATTCATGGAAACCTTCAGCCAGAGGTTACGATGAGTGACTATATGGAAGAAGATGAGGACCTTGTTTGAGTGTTTTGGTTTTAATTGTGGTCATTTGTGTGGTGGTTGTAAGAAATATCTTGGTCCACCTGGGCTTGAACTCTGGTTGGATTCCCCTTAGAGACTGCGTTCTGGAACTGAACTCAGAGAAGTATTGCCATGAATTGTGTTGGGATATTAGGAGGCCACGCATGAGAGTCGCCCTTGGAAACTGAGATCTAGGCCCAGGGTGGCTTTCCACAGAGCACTGAGAATCTCAGCCAGGATAACACATGATTTTATTCTGAAAGACTTGGCAGCCATAGTTGAGTGTCAAAACACACATGGACGTCACATTGTAGACCTCAATTTACCTGGCTTCATGTGACCTTTTGGCCACTCTTTGGGAAGCCTTGCCTGTGAGAGTTCTCCAGAGCTTTCATTGAAAATGAGCTTCCTCATTATTTAATGGTTTCTGAATGAATTGAAACCCACAGTGCCTCCAACTTCATCCTTAACAATGGCTAGATGAATACCATGTAGTTATTAAAATTTCCATGACCAGGTGGCACTGGAGAACCTTTGAATGTCCTGTTGCTGATCATGAGTATACCATACAGTGCCTTGATTGACTGGATTTCATGAAAATGTTGTAGAAAAGAGATGCCAGTACGTTTGAGTCTGCTGAGTAGTGGGCCTAGAGCACTGGTGGGCAGGTGTGTGAAAAAACATCATTAGTAGGGCCATGAGGATCTACCATTGGATTCCAAATGGCTTGTGACTGACATGGTGTAGCCAGCAGATCCTTATTTGTAAAGTCATCTTTTTATATGGAGAGGTTTCAGGGCAATGTTCAGAATAAGGGTCATATGGACAAGGGGGCAATGGGGCAAGCTATGAGGGATAGAAGCCTGGTTGGTGCATTCTCCTGCACACCCTGACCCACCACACGTGACATAACTCCCTCCAGCACTGTGTCTCAGTTGGGCTCCTTGTATTTCATGAAGCAAATACTAAACTCTCAGTGCAGCAGGAAAAACACCACAAAAAGTGGAGGAGGACAAAATGGCTTCACAGTTCACATGGGGAGACATTTAGTCACCAGTGGTCACTGTTTACCAACAAAGAGAGGATTCAGGCCTCCTGCTTCATGTTAATTGGAAAATAAGAACCCATGTCCTTCAGGTCAAAGTGATGGAGACCAACCTTTGATGTTCTCACTACAAAAGAAGATAAATCTCCTGAAAACAACCTAAATTTCAAGTGCCCAACCTCAGAGTGAGATTCTCAAAAAGTCCTTAGGCCAGAAGAGCTCCATGTTTGTGGAGTGTTTACCCTGTCCCTTACTTTTAGAAAGTCCTCTACCTCCACCAAAGATGTGAAATCTGGAGCATTTTCCATTCCAGATAGGTATTCACAGATTTTCTAACTCTTCTCCTATAATTGTGTCTTACTTGAGGCGAAAGTAATGTTAAAGCATTTTTCTGGATGAGAGTGGGAAGATTTTTGTGTAGCATATATTTGCATACACATTGGATTCAATTTCCTATTTTCTATTCGAAATACTGAATCCCTGACACTAACACATACCCTATCAGACTCTGAATACTATTTCTAATAGGATGGAGAAAAATAACCCAAACAGAATAGAAATACAAGCAGTTTAGAGGAGTCATGGTGTATATTTGGACTTTCCTTTTGCATGATACAGAGTAGGAGTTAAATCTAGTCAATTTTTTGTTGAAATAGTTCTCCATGTGTTTTTAAAGTTAACAAATTGTGAATTCCTGTCTCCCTTTCTCTGTAGCCCATTCAGCACATATATTTTTATATGGATATATAGAATCATACCTGGTACAACACATACATTCTTGTGAGGTGGATGAGTTGGCAGATACAAATTGTGAGAAGAGATCACTCCTACTAAACCGTGTTGGAACTGAATATTCAACCAATGGGTGAGCTTCCATGTTCAGTAAAATGAATATTTTTGGATCTGTGGATGATATATATTTTATGATGAATTTTGATTGACATATATGTTGCTATTTTTTTTCTGTGTGTGTGTGTGTGTGTGTGTTTTGTGTCACCTGTTCTGTAAAACAACTTCAGAGCGAGAGGTTAAAAATTCATGCAAAGATCTGATGGAGGTATCTAATATCTTAGTTTTGGTCTATTGCTTCTTCTAATTGGGTCATTTGTTGTGTCCCATGGACGAGGGCAGTGGTTCCTGTGCCCACCCCTGCAGCAACTCCTATTCCGAATAGAATGGCTAAAGTGAGGGATATATGTTCCCAGTTGAAACGGGTTGTATGCCCCCCTATTTGATATTCAAATGAATCTGCATCATGATAGAGCACTCTGGGAAACATCTGCACCATTACACAATTAATCACATTTGATGACCATTTCATGAAAACATAAACAATCTTTAATTATATACAATTATGCTGTTGTAGGGACGGACAAGGCAAGGCACCTAAGATAGCAACGAAGACAGCGAAACCGTCCTATTTGGTTGCAACCAGATTCAGAGGGCATTTCTTCTGTTGTAATCAATTATTCTCCTGAAACTCAAGTATAGGTAGTTTCAGAATTTTGTACCCAACATGTAAGGGAAGGGGCTCAGAAGTTCACAGTCTGCAGAAGTTCAAAAAAGCCGTTGTTGTTTCTGTTTTTTCCTCGGTTCTGGGCAAGTTAACTTTTCAAGGACACCTGGGAGGGAAAGAGCTTTTTCCTACCTTTCTTATTTTTCGCCCCTGACAGCTGTTACCATGGAGCCCTGATGGTAACTTCTTTATCTTAGAAATATAGCCATCTCTGTAAAGCCCCAGCTCACGGCCAGAGGCCTTGTTCATATATTTTGTGGAAAACAAGTAATGGGGTGTCTAGCATAGAAGTGCTTATTTTTTTAGCCAGTGGCCAAGTAGAACAAGGCAACACTAAAAGAGGAAGTTTATCTACATTGAACTCTTTTATAGGGACTCTTTTGCTGAAAGTCCTAAAGTCAGCCATGGTGAAGACTTCTGTAGAAAGTCAGTTAAGAATTTTCTGTAGGCCTGGTACAGAAGGGGAAGACAGGGAAGGTGGGGCTGACAGCAGCTCCGAGGATCTGAGAATAAGGAAGGAGAGATGTAAAAGAATAATGGGAAAGGGGTTTGGTATTTTCCTAGTAACAAAAACTTGAGCTTCAGAACAGGTAGAGCAGAGGGGAAGACAAGAGTGAGTATCCCAAAATGCATGTGAGGGACTTTAAATTTTTAGTAAACTGTTTTCAGTGATGACAAAGCAACTTTAAAGGCCATTTTCATTACATCTTTGATAGGAGTCTGAGGGCTCTCCTCTGCTAGTTTCAGCTTTGTGTTAGCTTGTAAGAGGACCTGGTGGGACCCGGTGCGGGCACGGACAGGAGAAGAGAGGAGTGAGTCGATGGATGAGAACCTGAGTACCTGCTAACTCAGCAAGGGGGCAATGGTCTGAGAACCGGGAGAGGTTTGGGTTTTTGATCTAATAATTGGAGGGGAGAAATCAGGTTGCTCAGGTGAGAGTGACAGCAGAGACTCTGGAGCACAAGGCTGAAGGTGAGGATCTATTGGATAAGCATAGTTCAGGATATGAGTGAAGGATGGAAATGGCCTGCCCATAGGGGAATCTCCTTTCACCCTTTTGAGCACTTGCAGAAGTTAAAAAGGTCACACAGGGCTGGGGATGTGGCTCAATTGTAGCACGCTCGCTTGGCATGCGTGCGCCCCGGGTTTGATCCTCAGCACCACATACAAACAAAGATGTCGTGTCCGCCAAAAACTAAAAAATAAATATTAAAAATTCTCTCTGTCTCTCTGTCTCTCGCCTCTCTCTTTAAAAAAAAATGGTCACGCAGAATTTGAGGATCTAGAGACCCCTCTGGGGGCCATCGGTTTTGGTTATCTAATTGGTAATATGGCCAATGCTGTGTACTGAATTTGATGAGGAGTTTGTGTTCCATCAGGCAGCCCCTGTATGCTCACATCCCCATGATGTACAGAAAAAGTTGGCCAGGCATTCTGGAATTACTAAAAAGGAGTGATGGATTTTTCCTTTCCCCAGGTCCATGATCCTCTTAGTTGTACAAGTCCGATATTTACTGCCATTAGCCCCTTGAACTAGAGACCTTTTATTTGATAGAGGGCCCAATGGGGCCTTAAGCGCTGAGTTTATTGCCCCTGTATCCCCTTCAAAGTTTACTGGGGTCTCCTCCACTTCAAAAGATACGCTGAGCTCAGGGAGGGGATCTGAGCCCCGACTTTCGTAGTCATGCTGAAGAGTCAGAATGGCTGGCTGGCGTGGCTGCCTCTTTCTAGGGCACTCTTGAACCCAGTGTCCTCTTTCTTTACAGTAGGCACATTGATCTGAGGTCAGGGGTGGCCTCTGGCGTGGGACCAGGTATCCCTTCCTGTCTCCCTGTTTCTTATTTTCTGGCCCTTTTGTTGTTGTGACCGGGACCTTAGTCAACTCCTTAGTCTGTCTTTTGTTTCTTTTATCGTCCTTTTGCTCCCTTCTCTTCCTCAGTTTCTCTCTTATAGTATACTTTCTCGGCTTCTCTGACTAAATCTCTCAAAGTCATATCTTGTAATCCATCTAAGCATTGTAACTTTCTTTAAATATCCAAGGCAGCATGCCCAATAAAGGCCATTGTGACAGATGCCTTTTGATCCTCTGCATGAGGATCGAAAGGAGTATATCTCCTATATGCCTCCGTAATTCTCTCTAGAAACATAGAAGAAGATTCATCAGGCCCGCAGGCGTGGTACCCACGTCACCCAAAATGGAGTAGGGAAATAGCAGTGCCGCTGCCCGTGCCCGGATAAGGCCCAGTCACCAGCTGGTGCGGTAGTCACATCACCCAAATTGTAGTAGGGGCCAAGCAGGCCTCTGCCCACGCCTGCAACAAAAGCAGACCTGTGACTGACCTGCGGAACAGGCACAGCGGCCTGCCACCATGGTAGACATGACACCCCAATTGGAGTAGTGGCAGAGCAGAGCTTTCTCCTGCGCCCAGTACAAGCACAACGGCCCACCGGCGTGGGTAGTCACGTCAACCCAATTGGAGTAGGGGCAGAGCAGAGCCTTTGCCCGCACCCAGAACAGGCCCAGCGATCTGCCAGCATGGTAGTCACGACACCCCAATGGCAGTAGGGCCAGAGCAGAGCCACCACCCGCTCCCGCAAGGTAGGCAGACCTGCAACCGACAGGCGGAACAGGCCCAGCGGCCTACAAGCGCGGCAGACACGTCAACCCATTTGGTTCTTTGAAAAAATAAAAAAAATCGACAGAACATTAGCCATGCTAACGAAGACAAGAAGAGAGAGAACTCAAATTACTAGCATATGGGATGAAAAAGACAACATCATAACAGATATTTCAGATATACAGAAGATAATCCGAAATTATTTTGAATCTTTGTACTCTAATAAAATAGAAGATGGTGAAGGCATCGATAAATTTCTTAAGTCATATGATCTGCCCAGATTGGGTCAGGAGGATATAGACAACCTAAACAGACCAATATCAATTGAGGAAATAGAAAAAACCATCAAAACACTACCAAGTAAGAAAAGCCCAGGACCTGATGGGTATATAGCAGAGTTTTACAAAACATTTAAAGAGGAACTAATACCAATACTTTTCAAGTTATTTCAGGAAATTGAAAAAGAGGGAATTCTTCCAAATTCATTCTATGAGGTCAACATCACTCTGATTCCTACACCAGACAAAGACACTTCAAAGAAAGAAAACTACAGACCAATATCTCTAATGAACCTAGAGGCAAAAATCCTCAATTAAATTCTGGCAAATCAGATACAAAAGCATATCAAAAAAATTGTGCACCATGATCAAGTAGGATTCATCCGTGGGATGCAAGGCTGCTTCAATATACGGAAATCAATAAATGTTATTCATCACATGAATAGACTTAAAAATAAGAACCATATAATCATCTCGATAGATGCAGAAAAAGCATTCGACAAAGTACAGCATTCCTTTATGTTCAAAACTCTAGAAAAACTAGGGATAACAGGAACATACCTCAATATTGTAAAAGTAATCTATGCTAAGTCTCAGGCTAGCATCATTCTGAATGGAGAAAAATTGAAGGCATTCCCCCTAAAATATGGAACAAGACAGGGATGCCCTCTTTCACCACTTCTGTTCAACATAGTTCTCGAAACACTGGCCAGAGCAATTAGACAGACAAAAGAAATTAAAGGCATATAAATAGGAAAAGAAGAACTTATATTATCACTATTGCAGATGACATGATTCTATACCTAGCAGACCCAAAAGGGTCTACAAAGAAACTAATAGAGGTAATAAATGAATTCAGCAAAGTGGCAGGATATAAAATCAACACTCATAAATCAAAGACATTCCTGAATATCAGTGACAAATCCTCTGAAACGGAAATGAGGACAACCACTCCATTCACAATATACTAAAAAAAAAAAATAATTGGGAATCAACCTAACAAAAGAGGTGCAAGTTTTATACAAGGAAAACTACAGAACCCTAAAGAGAAAAATAGAGGAAGATCTTAGAAGATGTAAAAATGTACCCTGTTCATAGATAGACAGAACTAACATCATCAAAATGGCGATATTACCAAAAGTTCTCTATATGTGTAATGCAATGCAATTCAAACTCCCAACGGCAGTTCTTGTAGAAATAGAGAAAGCAATCATGAAATTCATATGGAAAAATAAAAGACCCAGAATAGCAAAAACAACACTAAGCAGGAAGTGAGAATCAGGCCGTATAGCGATACCAGACTTCAAACTATACTACAGAACAATAGTAAAAAAAATAGCATGGTACTGGTACCAAAACAGGTGGGTGGACCAATGGTAAAGAATAAAGGACACAGAAACCAATCCAAAAAATACAACTATCTTATATTTGATAAAGGGGCTAAAAGCATGCAATGGATGAATGATAGCATCTTCAACAAATGGTGCTGGGAAAACTGGAAATCCATATGTAACAAAAAGAAACTGAATCCCTTTCTCTTGCCATGCACAAAAGTTAAATCAAAATGGAACAAGGAGCTTGATATCAAATCAAGACATGGTGTTTGATAGAAGACAAAGTTGTCTACGATCTACATACTGTGGGGTCGCCTCCAAATTCCTCAATAGGACACCCATAGCACAAGCGTTAATAACTAGAATCAACACATGGGACTTACTCAAACTAAAAAGATTTTTCTCAGCAGAAGAAACAGTAAGAGGGGTAAATAGGGAGCCTACATCCTTGGAACAAATCTTTCCTCCTCAAACTTCAGATAGAGCACTAATATCCAGAGTATACAAAGAACTCAAAAAATTTGTCAATAAGATAACAAATAACCCAATCAACAAATGGACCAAGAACCTGAACAGACACTTCTCAGAGAAGGACATACAATCAATCAACAAGTACATGAAAAAATTCTCACCATCTCCAGCAGTCAGAGAAATGTGAATTAAAACCACCCTAAGATACCATCTCACTCCAGTAAGTTTGGCAGCCATTATGAAGTCAAACAACAACAAGTGCTGGCGAGGATCTGGGGAAACAGGTACACTTGTACATTGCTGGTGGGACTGCAAATTGGTGCAGCCAAATGGGAAAGCAATATGGAGATTTCTTGAAAAGCTGGGAACGGAACCACCATTTGACCCAGTTATTCCCCTTCTCGGTCTAAAACCTAAAGACCTAAAAAGAGCATGCTACAGGGACACTGCTACATCGATGTTCATAGCAGCACAATTCACAATAGCAAGACTGTGTAACCAACCTAGATGCCCTTCAATAGAAGAATGAATAAAAAAATGTGGCATTTATACACAATGGAGTATTACTGTGCATTAAAAAATGACAAAATCATAGAATTTGCAGGGACATGGATGGCATTAGAACAGATTATGCTAAGTGAAGCTAGCCAATCCCTAAAAAAACAAATGCCAAATGTCTTCTTTGATATAAGGAGAGTAACTAAGAACAGAGTAGGGACGAGGAGCATGAGAAGAAGATTAACATTAAACAGGGATAAGAGGTGGAAGGGAAAGGGAGAGAGAATGGAAACTGCATGGAAATGGAAGGAGAACCTCAGGGTTATACAAAATTACATACAAGAGGAAGTGAGGGGAAAGGGAAAAATAATACAAGGGGGAGAAATTTATTACTGTAGAGGGTGTAGAGAGAGAAGAGAGGAGGAGAGGGGACGGGAGGGGGGATAGTAGAGGATAGGAAAGGCAGCAGAATACAACAGACACTAGTATGGCAATATATGAATGAATGGATGTGTAAGTGATGTGATTCTGCAATCTGTAAACGGGGCAAAAATGGGAGTTCATAACCCACTTAAATCAAAGTGTGAAATATTATTTATCAAGAACTATGTAATGTTTTGAGCAACCATATATAAAAATTAAAAAAAAAAGATAACTAAATTCGGTGAATAATGCACGAGAATCCTAATATTTCTACAGTAACTGACCCAGTTTAAAATCAATGCCAGTAGATTCCTATGGGACATGATGTGTATTTTGACGTTCATTTTTATTCAACAATGGTACATTACTATTTCATGAGTTTATGCACATCATAGGATATATATTTCATGCACAAATTAGCAAATTTATAGGCATTTGATTCAATTTCAATCGCTTCCTGCTTTACAACATATGCATTCCTCCAGGTTTCCTGACTGGTCTATTCATGAGACTTCTTTCCAAACATATTATTTTCGATTTCCATAATCACTTTTGAAACAAAACTCACACACTGTTCATGATAAACCAAAACACTAATATTACCATTAGATGTATAATTGGTGGGAATGAATGATTGTATATCAATATAAGATTTCCTGTAATTTTTAAGATATCAGTTCAATCCATTATTTAAAGTTGGAACAAGTTATATTATTTATTCACTGTATTGTCTATTCGTACTTTATCTCTAAATTCATAGACACAGGATGCACCTCTTTGTAACCCCAATACTAATTTTACGTCTTGAATATATTGCTTCCAGAAATGGTGGAAGAAATACTCATGTCACCTGATCTACATATACATTTTATCACAGTAGTATTCTGGACAAATAATGTAATGGTCACGGTTATGATTTCACGAAGGACTAAATGGAAAGTGAACATGGATTACTAAAAACATCTATGTCCAGGTTGCCTAATACTCTCAAATGTCAATCCTATTGGTGACTACATATTTTTTTCTTCCTAATATTATGTATTCAAACTCAACCCTGTTGAAAATGTCTAAAACTATCACTCACTTTATACTTTGCCTGATTTTGTAATGTCTCTATTGATATCTGCTTTTCTACATTTTTTCCCAGCTCATCATAGTGACTGACTCTTCATATGTGCTGACTTTAACAATCACTCTGTAACCGAAACCCTATTGTTAAAGAACTTTTGTTCCAAATGCTATACTCACACTTCTTCCTAAACGTACTATCTTCCTATTTCTATCAACTATCCCTTTTTGACTGGATGTTCTCTTCTACATTCAATCATTATAGTAAATGTCCGGCGAGCTTCACAGGAGGAAACCACCCACAGACTATCTCATGCAACAGCAAAGGGTTTATTGAGTGTCCAGCATGCTGGTGCTCAGAGCTCACTTGAATAGAGCAGATAGCCCTGAGAATAGCTTAAGTAGAGCTTATATACTTTACCTGGAGAGGGCAGGGAGGGAAGTTTATTGATGGATCGGGGTGAGTTGGCGATTTGCGTGCAACTGGGTGAGGGAGCACATTCTGCAGTTGGGCAGTTGGGGACAGCACATACTGGGAACAAGATTTGCAAGCATTTCTCAAGATTTCAACAGTGTTTTGTTAAGCATACAGAAAAACAGGAAGTGACAAGTACCTATTTTACTAACCTTTTATTCCCCACTTCTTCTTCTGGCTACTTTTAATCATAAAAATGATCATTGGGGGGGTGTCACATTCTATGTATACTAGTAGGGTATTACCATAAGTTTAACTCGTCCAATTTGAGCCTGGAGAAAAGAAATTACACGGTTGAGAAAACAGGGTTTAATAGTTAGCAATAACATGAGGATTACTATTGGACCGGCCAGGGTTGATAAAAACGTAGTTAACCAGGAAGACTGTGTGAACCAAGACTCAAACCACCTTTTTTGGGCCTCTCTGTCTCGTTGATGCTTTTCAAGGCATCTTTTTAATTTACTCTTAGATTTTATTACAAGTCCAGTATGCTCGGCATACAAACAACTTTCTTCTCTCAATGTAGCACAAAGCCCCCTTCTCTCATGACGAGGAGGTCCAACCCTCGAGTGGTCTGAAAAACAACTTCAGAGAGAGAGGTAAAAGACTCATGCAAAGCTCTGATGGAGGTTTCTAATATCTTAGTTTTGGTCTATTGCTGTCATTTGTTGGGTCATTTGTTGAGTCCCTTGGACAAAGGCAGTGGTTCCCGTGGCCACCAGTGCAGCAATTTCTATTCCTAATAGGATGGCTACATTGAGAGATATATATTTTCAGTGGAACCGGGTTGAATGCCCCCCTATTTGATCTTCAAATGAATCTGAGTCGTGATAGAGCACTCTGGGAAACATCTGCACGATTACACAATTAATCACATCTGTTGAACATTTCATGAAAACATTAACAATGTTTAAGTATATAGAATCATGCTGTAGTAGGGAAGGACAAGGCAACGCACCTAAGATAGCACTGAAGACAGGGAAACAGTCCTATTTGGTTGCAACCAGATTCAGAGGGCATTGATTCTGTTGTAATCAACTAATCCTCTGAAACCCAAGTTTAGGTAGTTTCAGAATTTTGTACCCAACATGTAAGGGAAGGGGCTCAGAAGTTCAAAGTCTGCAGAAGTTGAAAAAAGCAGTTTTTGTTTCTGTTTTTTCCTCGGTTCTGGGCAAGTTAACTTTTCAAGGACACCTGGGAGGGAAAGAGCTTTTTCTTCCCTTTCTTATTTTCCCATTGCCAGCTGTTACTACGGAGCCCAGTTGCTAACTTCGTTAACTTAGAAATGTAGCCATCTCTGTGAAGCCCCACGTCAAGGCCAGAGGCCTTGTTCACATATTTTTGTGAAAAACTAGTAAGGGGGTGTCTGGATTAGGAGTGCTAATTTTTTAGCCAGTGGCCAAGTAGAACAGGGAAACATGAAAATAGGAAGTTTAACTACATTGAACTTTTTTATAGGGACTCTTTTGCTGAAAGTCCTAAAGTCAGCCATGGTGAAGACTTCTGGAGAAGGTCAGTTAAAGACTTTTCTGTGGGCCTGGTATAGAGGGGAAAGATGGAGAAGGTGGGGCTGAGAGCAGCTCCGAGGATCTGAGAATGAGAAAAGAGAGATGTAAAAAAATAATGGGAAAGTGGTTTGGAATTTTCCTAGCAACAAATATTTGAGCAGTAGAACAGGTCAAGCAGAGGGGAAGATGGTAGTGAGTATCCCAAAACGCAGAGGGACTTTAAATTTGTAGTAAACTGATTTCAGTGATGACAAAGCAACTTTAAAGGCCATTTTCATTACATCTTGGATAGAGGTCTGAGGGCTCTCCTCAGCTGGTTTGAGCTTTGGGTTAGTTGGTAAGAGGACCTGGTGGGACCCAGTGCGGGCACTGTCAACAGAAGAGAGGAGTGAGTGGGTGGAGGGGTAGCTCAGTACCTGCTACCTCAGCAAGGGGTCAATGGTCTGAGAACCAGCAGAGGTTTGGGTTTTTGATCTAATAATTGTAGTGGAGAAATCAGGTTGCTGAGGTGGGAGTGACAGCAGAGACTCTGGAACAGAAGGCTGAAGGTGAGGATCTATTGGATAAGCATAGTTCAGGATGTGAGCCAAGAAGGGAAAAGGCCTCCACATAGTGGAATCTCCTTTCACCCTTTTGAGCACTAGCAGATGTTAAAAAAGGTCATGCAGGATTTGAGGATCTAGAATCCCCTCTGGTGGCCATCAGTTTTTGTTATCTAATTCGTAATATGGCCAATGCTGTCTACTGAATTTAATGCAGGGTTTGGGTTCCATCAGGCAGCCCCTGTACGCTAACATCCCCATGACTTACAGAAGAAGTCGGCTTTTCCCCCACACAGCCATGGCTGTTTTTGGCTTTGACAGTCGGCCGGGTAAACACAGTAATCTAGGCTAGCCAACCTGCATCTGGCTCGTGTGTCCCTACATCCATAATATTTGTTTCCATTATCTATGGTAAGGAAGGGATTTAATGGAATTTTAGTGGGATCCTCTTCATCAGGGATATCCCATTAGGAAAGACTTATAGCCAGCTGACAAATGTCTGGGTGGAGAGATGGTCACCAGGTCCCTAAGTGGGCTGCATGCAAGATAGATTATACTTCTTTTCCAGTAGAATTTGTGATCAGCCATCGCTGCTGAACGGGCTGATGAGGGTTAGGACTACTTGTGGCCAAGGGGAGAGTCTATAGGCTTATTCACACGGTGAATATGCAATTTGAAAGTGTTACCAGTCTTTTCCAGTTTCCAGCCAGAGTGTGGACAGGGCGCAGGCTTGAGATGAGAGGCATGGATCCAGGAAGTGATTCCGTTTACCTTTACCACTATAGATGTTATAAGTAGCACCTGGTATGGTCCTTTCCAGTGGGGTTCCAGGGATGACACCTGATATCATCTTACGTAGATGAAGTCTCTTACTTGATATCCATGTGGAGTCCCCTCGTCCCCAGTTTGGTAGGGAGTGGCCAGCTGTTTCCACAGGTATCACTGAGATCTTTCAAGAGCTTTAAGTCTGTCAAACAAGGGGGTGTGAAAGGGATCGTTAGGTCTTAGAGTTGGGCTTTGGTCCGTTACTGGAAGAGAGGCACCCTAGATATTCACAGGGGGTGTGGTTACTCAAAGAAACAGAGGGCATATTTCTTGCACGAAACATTGTATAAGGCATGAGCATAGTCCAATCATTTATGCTGGTCTCTAAGCTTAATTTCGTTGAGGTCTCTTTAATGGTTCTATTTATTCTTTCTACCTGTCCTGAACTTTAGGGTCTGTAAGCACAATTAAACTTCCAATGAATACCCAGGTTCCTGGCTAACCCCTGACTTACTTGGGCCATGAACGCCGGTGCATTATCAGACCGTATTACCTTTGGCAGGCCGTATCTTTGAAAAATGTCTTTCAGGATCTGCTTGACCACCATTAGCACTGTTTCTTTTTTTTTCTTTTAGTGGGGAAGGCTTCAATCCATCCTAAAAATGTATCTACAAAGACTAGAAGATATTTATGTCCATACCTTGCTGGCTTAATTTCAGTAAAGTCAACTTCCCAGAATTGTCCTGGTCTGGTTCCTCGTAGGTGCTTTCCTGCAGGAAGCTTGGAAGGGTAAGAATTTACCAATTGATGGACTCGACAGGCTTTTTTTACCCATTCAGTTATTTCTTTTTGCTGTGAGTCAGTTAGTGGAAAACTCTGTTCTTGATACTTCAGAAATACCTCCAGTTTCTTTGAACCAAGGTGAGTAAGTTGATGTGCATTTTCTACTGACATATTTAGAGCTGTGACTATAGGAGTTTTTACTGAAGGATTTAGAAATTCCACTTGGGGGCCTTCAGGGTTAAAAGTTATTTTGGACCGGAACTTGGTGAGCAGATCTCTGCCCATCAATGGGGCTAGGAATTCTGGGATTACTAGGAAGGAGTGATGGATTTTTCCTTTCCCCAGTTCCATGATCCTCTTAGTTGTCCAAGCCTGATATTTACTGTCATTAGCCCCTTGAACTAGAGACCTTTTATTTGATAGAGGGCCCAATGTGACATTAGGGGTGAGTATATTGCCCCTTTATCCACTTCAAAGATTACTGGGGTCCCCTCCACTTCAAAAGTTACCCTGAACTCGGGGAGGGGATCTGAGCCCCGACTTTCATACTCATCCTCCAGAGTCAGAATGGCTGACTGGCATGGCTGTCCCTTTCTAGGGCACTCTTTGGCTCAGTGTCCTTTTTTTTTTTTTACACTTGGTACATTGATCTGAGGCCAGGGGTGGCCTCTGGCATGGGACCAGGTATCCCTTCCTGTCTCCCTGTTTCTTAATTTCTGGCCCTTTTGTTGTTGTGACCAGGACCTTAGTCAACGCCTTAGTCTGTCTTTTGTTTCTTTTATCCTCACTTTGCTTCTTTCTCTTCCTCAGTTTCTCTCTTAAGGTATATTTTCTTGGCTTCTCTGACTAAATCTCTCAAAGTCATATCTTGTAATCCATCTAAGCATTGTGACTTTCTTTTAATATCCAGGGCAGCTTGCCCAATAAAGGCCATCATGACAGATGCCTTTTGATCCTCTGCCTGTGGATCCAAAGGAGTATATCTCCTACATGCCTCCATAATTCTCTCTAGAAACATAGAGGGAGATTCATCAGGCCTTTGAATAATCTCTATTACCTTGGCCAAATTAGTTGGTCGCCTAGTGGCCACTTGGAGGCCCACTATTAGAACCTGGCGATAAGTGGACAGATGCTTTCTAACTTCAATGTTGTTGGTGTCCCAGTTGGGTTGTTTCAAGGGAAAACCAGCTTTGATTAAGTTGGGAAGATGTGTCCGTCTCCAATCTGGTCGGAGGACATTTTTTTATAGCTTCCAGGAAGATTCTCTTTTGTTCCTCTGTCGTGAAGAGAGTCCCTAGGAATTGTTGACAGTCATCCCAAGTAGGCAGGTGTGAAAACATCAATGACTCAACCAGACCTGTGAGCCCGATGGGGTCCTCGGAAAAAGGGGGATTGTTATTTTTCCAGTTATATAGGTCGGAAGAGGAGAAAGACCAATATTTGTAGGCTTGCATTTTCCCCCCATGGCCTTCGTCAATCAATGGTCCGTAGGGACATAGGGGGAGCATCACAGGAGGTCCAGGGTTTTCAATCATTCGCCACCATCAAGTTCCCTTAGCTGGGCTAGCTTCCTCCTGCGGAGGAGGGGCTGTGTGTGCTGCGGGGGAGTTATCTGGAGGGCGCTGGGCCAGCTTAGATTCCTCCAATGGTAGAGAGGCTGAGTCAGCTGCAGGAGAATCACTTAGAGGGTTTTGGTGGTTGGGGGACGAGGGCAGGGTATAATACGGGGGAAGAGAGTCCAGTAGAGTCAAATCTTGTGACTCAGGGATTACAAAGGGTGGAGGAGGAGGAGGAGAAGAGGGTTTGAGAGATCATGGGGGAAGGAGTAGGAGCAGGGGAAGGGACAAAGAAAGGCTTCACCCATTGAGGAGGAGATTTGCAGAGGTCCTGCAAAGTTAAGATATATGGCTGTTGATCCGGATGGCTATGTGTGCCTGGGTGAAAGACAATATCTCTGACTTCTTAAATTAGTGGGAAATAGAAAGATCCTTCTAGGGGCCATCCAAATTCAAAGGTGGGCCATTCTGAGGCACAGAGATTCCGAAAGGTCCAACGTTTTACTAAAAAAGAAAGATTCTGAGCCCTTAAGCGAACTTTGGTCCAGTGATCAAGGGTCAGGGACAGGGGCATTGAAGTGTTGTGTCCCATAATGAAAGAAACACAAAGAGTGAATGCAAGACACACGACACAGACAAGACAAGACAATAAAGACATTCAATGGACATCCAAAACTGAGACCAGGACTGAGTAGCCAGCAAAACCCAATGGCCTGGCAATTCCGAATCCGATACAAAATATTACTGAGTCGAGGAGACTATTGTTCCTCGATTTCCCGAGTCTTTGGGAAGTCCCCCAGGGCCGTGGCCTGCGGCTCTGTGACACGTCTGTCAGCCACCATCGGAGAGAACTCACGCTCTTCATCGACAGCCATTTTGGAAAGCCCTAACCTTAACACTGAAACAAGAAAGAGGGGCCTTACTTAACCCGAGAGGAACCCGTTAGGGTCTTTTGTCCGCCGCTGCCAAAACTCGGTGGAATCTCCATATGTAAAGGTCGGGCGAGCATGGAAGGAAGAGACCACTAACAGACTGTCTTATCCAACAGCAAAGGGTTTATTCTGGGTCCAGCATGCTGGGGCTCGGAGCTCACTTGAATAGATCAGAGAGCCCTGAGAACAGTTTAAGCAGAACATATATATTTTCCTTGGAGAGGGCAGGGAGGGAAGTTTACTGGTGGTTCAGGGCGAGTGGTCGGTTTGCATGCAACCGGGTGAGGGAGTACATTCTACACTTTGGCACTTGGGGACAGCACATTCTGGGAACAAGATTAGCAAACAGTTCTCAAGATTTTAACAGTGTTTTGTTAAGCATACAGAAAAACAGGAAGTGACAAGTACCTATTTTATTAACCTTTCACTACCGACTATCCTTTTTGACTGAATGTTCTCTTCTACATTCTATGATCCAAAGTACAAGGTCTTATGCCATTGTATATCAATTTATTCAAAGCTAAGTATCCCAATCAAGGGCCCAGTGCCCTTCTGGGCTTCAAATGTTACTTAGATTTCTGTTTTTATACATATATTTCACCTATATATTTTTATACATATTGCAGGTTCCCAATACCATTATTTATTCAGCATAATGATTCCTAACCAAAATCAAACATGTTATTAACCCTAACCATACATGGTTCCCTCAATCTAACTTTACAGAAGAGCAGGGACAGAGTTGGTCTTACAATACAGGAATATAGGGAATCTTCCACCTGCTGATAACCGCAAAGGTCCATGCAGATATAATCTCTGGAGAAGATGTAGGCAACTCTGAAAGACCTGAGAGTGCAAAAGTCATCTTCCATGGAAAACAACCTGGTCAGGGTGAAGTGTTCTGTCTGAATCAGCCTCTCCATTCTTAATGTAGAGAAGATGGACCAAATGAGACCTGTGTGGAGAGCTGCTCCTGGGTGCCTATGGGTGATATACCATTCTAACTTGTGAAAGTGTCACAGGAAGCAGGGGCAGCCTCCATCTCATGGGAAGCTTGGAAGCAACTCTTAGGACAGATTGGTTGCCAAGGCAGTGAACTCATTCAGTTTCTGACGGAAGTGACCTCACCTCACTTCCTTGGTGATGGAACTCTGTGAACTTGGGATCCAGGAAGCCAGTCACACATTGACAGTCCCAGTCCCAGTCTCAGTGGTTATACTTTTTGAATTTCCCAACGACAGAGTCAGTCTTTCTTGGTACCTACTAATGTTAGGATGGCCAAATGGCAGGAAAACTCTGAAGAGGGGCCTTTCCTGAGAAAACAGGTAGTGGCTCACCGCTGGCTCCTGACAACTTCAGAGAGTTGGCAAAGGACATAAAATCTGAGACAGTACAGACCATTTCGGGGGAACGTAGAATGGCCCACAGTCAGAGGACACTCCAAATAGTCACAACCTACTTGGAGGAAAAAGGTGCCTTTGTGGGTGTGGGTGCGGGTTTGTGGTTTTGGCTCATGTTCTGAGAAGAGGTAGGAAATGAGGTTTGTTTGGTTTGGGGTGAATTGTTTCTAGTAAGTCATTTGACAATGCGAGTGTTTCTGTGTCGCTGTATCCCGCTGTGTCCGTTATTGTAGATATTAGAAAAGAGAAAGCATCAATGGATGTGTCCTGTCTTTTAGAAAGCTTACCAGCATTCATGCTGCCCAATTTATAAATGGAATTTCGGCTTGCCATAATGATGGGCAACACCTACGATCTTCCTTAGTTCCTGTTTTCTTCCTGAAATCTGGCCACTCTCCATAATAGGCTCATGTACCACCTCCATGCTCTGTGACATGGCCATGTACTGAATAACTGAAGTGAATTGCGAGCATCTCAGAAAACTCACATACCTGTTTAACCTGTAAAATCTCATTGGAGAAACCCTGCTTTGGGCCTTTTGCTTACCTATTGTTCTGTTTCCCTGAATGTCAGGAAGGTCTTTGCCTCAGGACAACGCTTTGCGAAGTCTAAAGAAAACCTTTTTCAAATAAAAAAGAATGGGCATCAGCTGTGGCTCTTTGCTTAATTGCTTTGCAAAGAGATGTGTATGAATCAGCGTCTTGGCCCTGTGTTAGGCTGTAGCTTAGATTCTCAGCAACTGATGGATCTAAAGAAAGATCCCATGTGTGCATCCAAAACCAAAATAGCAAAAGAGCAGTCATTGTGGATGAAGTCTTTCGCCTTCCTCTGTAAGGTTTCTGACATCAATCAAGTGAGAATAGGGATCCTTTAGGTCAAATGAGTTCTTCAGTTCCCTGCAGAGGCTAGCCCATAGGTGGTTGGGTTTTCTCATGACTCCAATTCATATAAAGAATTTAAACCCCACAGTCAGTAGTTCTCAAATTTGAGAAGTGGATCAGTATTAACGGCAGGCCTATTTGATCACTCCTGGTTCACAGGAAGGGTGTCCAGGTCACGCAGAATTTAGGTAAATGAGGGGCAAGAAAGCATATTTTGGACACTCTCTTGGGCTGCATTCCTCATGAAAATCTCCAATCAGAGGTTATGATGAGTGTCTATATGGAAGAAGATGAGGGCCATGTGGGAGTGTTTTGGATTTAATTGTGGTTATTTTTGTGGCAGTTGGAAGGGATGACTGAGTCCACCTGGGTTTGAACTCTGGTGTGATTCCCCTTAGAGGCTGAGTACAGGAACTGAACTTAGAGAAGTATTGCCATGAATTGTGTTGGGATTTTAGAAGACCAAGCATGAGAGTCACCCTTGGAAACTGAGATCTAGGCCCAGGGTGGCTTTCCAGAGACCACTGGGAATCTCAGGCTTGATATCACATGATTTTATTCTTAACGACTTGGCAGTCTTAGTTGAGAGTCAAAACACACATGGACGTTACATTGTAGACCTCAATGGGCCTGGATTTATGTGACACTTTGGCCAATCTTTGGGAAACCTTGCCAGTGAGAGTTCTCCAGAACTTCATTTGAAATGAACTTCCACAACATTTAATGGTCCCTGAATGAATTGAAATCCACATGCTGCCAACTTCATCCTTGAAAAATTTCTAGATAAATACTATGAAATTTTTGAAATTCCCATTTCCAGATGGCACTGGAGAAACTTTGGTTGTCCTGTTGCTGAACATGATTATTCAGGACAGTGACTTGATTGACTGAGTTTCATGAAAATGGTGTATAACAGAGATTCCAGGAAGTTGGACCCTGCAGAGTAGTGCGCCTAGTGCAGTGAAGGGCAGGTGTGTGATAAAAAAAAAATCTGTGGTGGGGCCATGTGGATCTGCCATTGTCTTCCAATTGGCTTGTGACTGACATGGTGCAGCCAGCAGACGCTTCTATGTAAAGGTATCTTTTTATATGGAGAGGTTTCAGGCCAATGTTCAGAATCCGGTTGCTATGGTCAAGGAGGCAAGCTATGTGGAAGAGAAGCCTGGTTGGTACATTCTTCTGCAGGCCCTGACCCACCACAGGTGACAGAACTCCCTCCAGCACTGTGTCCCAGGTGAATTCCTTGTATTTCTTGAAGCAAATACGAAACTCCCAGTGCAGCAGCAAGAAACACCAGAAAACTGGAGGATGACCAAATGGCTTCAGAGTCCACAAGAGTAGACAATTAGTCCCCAGTGGCCACAGTTTACCTACAAACAGAAAATTAAAGACAGCTTCCTCATGTTTATTGGAAAATAAGAAATCATGTATCCAGGTCACATAGAAGCATACCCAGATTTGATTGTCTCACTACAAAGGAAGCTAAATCTCCTGACTACAACACATATTTCAAGTGCCCAACCTCAGAGGCAGTTCCTCAAGAAGTCTTTAGTCCAGCAGAGCTCCATGTTTGCGGAGTGTTTACCCTGTCCCTTACTTTTGGAATCTCCTCTACCACCTCCAAGTTTGTGAACTCGTGAGCATATTTGATTCCAGATATGTATTCACAGATTTTCTAACTCTTCTCCTCTAATTGTGTCTAACTTGGGGCCAAGGTAATCTCAAGGCATTGTTATGCATGAGAGTGGGAAGATACTTTTGTAGCATATATTTGCATAAACATTGGAATCATTTTCCAAGTGATTCCAAATCCCTGACACAAACCCATGCCAACTAGACTCTGACTACTAATTCTAATATGATGGAGAAAATTAACCCAAACAGAATAGAAATACAAGCAGTTCAGAGGACGAATGGTGTATCATTGGAATTGCCTTTTGCTTTATATAGGGTAGGAGTTATAAATCTAGTCAATTTTTTGTTGAAATGGTTCTCCATGTGTTTTTCAAGTTAACAAATATGTGAATTCCTGTCTACCTTTCTCTGTATCCTATTCAGGGCATGTATTTTTATATGCACATATTGAATCCTACCTGGTACCACACGTACATTCTTGTGAGGTGGCTCACTTGGCAGACACAAATTGTGAAAAGAGATCACTCCTACTAAATGCTGTTGAAACTGAAAATTCAAACTATTGATGAGCTTCCTAGTACAATAAAATTATACATGAATCCATGTTCAGTAAAACGAATTTATCTGGATCTGTGGATGACATATATTTCGTGGTGAATTTCAATTGGCTTATATTGCTACTTTTTAATGTCTGTTTGTGTGCGTGCCTGTGTGTGTGTGTGTGTGTGTGTGTGTGTGTCTGTGTGTGTGTTTATATATATATATATACACACACACTCTACAGATTTTTCAAAATATGAAATATATGTGTCTTATTATACACTCCGTATATTCATTCATATTCATGTATGTGGATTAATAATCAACTTTTCACAAGATTATTCTGAGAAATATTCATCCACCTGAACTACATATTTGTTTCCTAGTACTGAAAACTAACAGTAAATGGTGCATACAAATCCTAATATCTCTGCAGTAACTGACACAGTTTTATATCAATGCAAGTAGATTCCTATGGGACGTGATGTGTATTTTGTCTTTCATTTTTATTCAATACTGGTACATTACTTTTTCTTCAGTTAATGCACATGGTAGGATATATATTTAATCCACTAGTTCAGAAATTTATAGGCATTTTGTCTTACTTTCCATCACTTCCTAATTCAGAAAACATGTTTTCCACAGGGTTTCTTGACAGGTCTTTTCATGAGACTTCTTTCACAAAATGCAAAGGTCACACTTATGTTTGTACCGAAGTCTAAATGGAAAGTGAGTATGGATTACTAAAAACATCTATGTCCAGGTTGCCTAATGCTATCAAATGTCAATCCTATTGGTGACTACATATTTGTTTCTTCCTAAAATTATATATTCAACCTCAACACTGTTGAAAATGCCTGATCCTATCACTTACTTTATACTTTGCCTGATTTCCTAATGTCTCTATTGATATATGGTTTCCTACATATTTTCCAGAGTTCATCAATGTGAACTCTTCACATGTACTGATATTTACATTCATTCTCTACCCGAAACCCTACTGTTAAAGAACCTTTGGTTCAAATCCTATACTCACTCTCCTTTCTAAACCTACTGAATATCTTCCTAATCCTACTGACTATCCTTTTGACTGGATGTTCTTTTCGACATTCAATCATCCAAGGTACAAGGTCCTATGCCATTGTATATCAATTTATCTGAGACATCTGTGCAGAATATAATTCAAAGCTGAGTATCCCAATCAAGGGCCCAATGCACTTCTGGGTTTCAAATCTTACCTAGATTTCTGTGTTCATACTTATATTTCACCTATATATTCTTGTAAATATCGCAGGTTCCCAAAACCATTATTCATCGCACAGAATGATTCCTAACCCAAATCAAACCTGTTATTAACCCTAAGCATACACTGTTCCATCAATCTATCTTTACAATAGAGCAGGGACAGAGTTGGTCTTACAATACAGGAATTTAGGGTATCTTCCACCTGCTGAAAACTCAAAGGTCCATGCAGAAATGATCCCTGGAGAAGACTTAGGCAGCTATGAAGGACCTGAGAGCGCAAAATCATCTTCCATGGCAAAAAAACCGGTCAGGATGAAGTATTGTGTCTGAATCAGTCGCTCTGTTCTTAATGTAGAGAAGATGGACAAAACCAGGCCTGTGTGGAGAGCTGTTCCATGGTGCCTGTGGTTGATATACCATTCTAACTTATGACTGAGTCAGAGAAAGTAGGGGCAGCCTCCATCTCATGGGACCTTTGTAAACAACTGTTAGGACAAAGTGGTTGCCAAGGTATTGACCTCATTCAATTCCTGAAGGAAGTGACCTACCTCACTTCCTTGGTGACACAACTCTCTGAACTTGGGATCCAGGAAGCCAGGCACCCAGAGCCAGTGCCAGTCCCATTCCCAGTGGGCACACTTGTTTCAATTTTCCAAGGACAGAGTCAGTCTTTCTTGGTACCTCCTGATGTGAGGATGACCAAATGCCAGGAGAACTCTGAAGAGGGGCCTTTCCTGAGAAAGCAGGTAGTGGCTCATTGCTGGCTCCTGACAACTTAACAGAGTTGGCAAAAGGGACCTGATCTGATACAGGACAGGCCATTTGGGGGGAACATAGTATGGTCCACCAGTCAGAGGACACTCCGGATAGTCACAGACCTAGTTGTGGGAATGAGGTGCCTTAGTGGGTGTGGGTGTGAGTTCGTGGTTTTGTCTCATGTTCTGAGAATAGGTAGCAAAGGTGGTTTGTTTGGTTTGGAGTCGACTGTTTCTAGTAAGTCGTTTGAGAAGGCGAGTTTTTCTATGTCTGTGTATCCACTGTGTCCGTGGTTGTAGTTATTAGAAAAGCCAATACATCAATGGAGGTGTCCTGACTAGTAGGAAGCTTCCAGGCATTTATTCTGCCCTTTTTATGAATGGACTGCAGCTTGCCTTATGGATAGACAACACCTACTATCTTCCCAAGTTCCTGTTCACCTCCTGATTTCTGGCCTCTCTCCAGAATAGGCTCATGGTTTTGTTTCCAAGATATGTACCACCTCCAAACTCTGTGACATAGCCATATACTGGATAGCTGAATGGAATGGGAACATCTCAGAAACCTCAGAGATCAGTGTAACCAGAAAAGTCTCAGTGGAGAAACCCTGCTTTGGGCAATTTGCTTACCTATAGTTCCCTTGCCCTGAATGTTAGGAATGTCTTTGCCTCAGGCCACCCGTTTGTGGAGCCTGAAGAAAACAGTTTTCAAATTGAAATGAATGGGCATCACCTGTGGCTCTTTGCTTAATTACTTTGGAAAGGGATGTGTCTGAATCAGCCTCTTGGCCCTGTGTGAGGTTGTGGCTTTGATTCTCAGAACCTGATAGGTCTAAAGAAAAATCCCATGTGTGCATCCAAAACCAAAATTGCCAAAAGAGCAGTCATTGCTGATGAAGTCTTTCACCTCCCTCTGTAAGTTTTTTGACCTCTATCAAGTGAGAATAGGAAAAATACACCAAGTCAATTGATGGCTCCTATTGGAAAAATTCTATCACTGATGACAGCATCAGCATAAGTACCCCAACACTACGACAATTCGCTGCAGCAGCAGATAGTTCACAATGCATACAAGTGAGTTCACAATGCATACAAGTGATACATAATCCAGGCAAGTTCTGCAAGCAGTTCAGTGATGGCTATTGCAGAATCTGTAGATTGGTTTTATCTTTGTCTTCACTGGCACTGGGATGAAAATAGGAATTCTGGCAGTAATGGCTAAAGAAAAAATTATGTAACATTCCTGAGGGCACTAAAAGAAAACAATTTTCTTAACAATTTACATTATCTTGAAGAGAATAATTAAATATAATGAAAAGGAAAAGTGAAAGTAAACAAGCACGTCTGTTAACCTCCTATTTTTTCACATATTAAGACAATCCTGAACAGTTGTTTTCCCAATTTAAATTAAACAATTTAATTCACGTGAATAAAAAAAAATGGATATATTATTTCATTAGCACTCATCATATGTGATATATGGACATACGCACATTCAAATATATAACACAAAACACAAGTGTGCACACATAATAAATACATACAACACATAATATAATAGTAAAGGCCTTATAACTTTTTACATGTGAAATCATCATTGCAATGTTTAAAAACTCTATAGTCAAAAAATAGAACTGATAAGCAAAACATTATCCTAGGTCTGTATGAGCTCAAAAAAAAAACAAAAGAGAACTTCATGATGTGGGAAAGGGCAGTAATAAAATAGATATTGAAAAAAGCATCCCTGTTCTGTCGCAGATGTAAGGATAGCCAAACTGGAGTTTTCGATATCAGCTGTTATGGATTTGAGCCAAATCATCTTATTTTGGTCTATTGAAAGCGCTTCAGTTAATCTCTCTGGAATCCAAATCGGCTGCTGTTCTCCTTTTGGAAACACATAAACAGACCCCCGACTCCAGGCAATCACTGGGTCGGGACCTTAGTTAATCTCTCTGGAATCCAAATCGGCTGCTGTTCTTCCTGTGGAAACCCAAAAACAGACCTCCAACTCCAGAAAATTAATGGGTCAGGACCTTTCCATTTTCCTGTTAGAATATCCTTCCAAAGTACCTCGGGCTTATACACATTTTTTGGACACTTATGCCTTTCTGCAGCACTAAGTCCTGAAAATCCAAATTTAAAAAGTTTAGATTAAAAAGGGTTATTTTAATTTTATCTTTGGGGAATTTATATTCCTTCCCAATTCTGTCTTCTTACTTTAATGAGTACATTTTAATAGTGTGATGTGCTCTTTCAACTATGGCTTGTCCCTGTGGATTGTATGGGTTTCCTGTTATATGAGTAATGCCAAATGATGAGCAAAATGGTTTAAAAGAGGTAGAAGTATAACCGGGGGCATTATCTGTTTTTTACTGTTTTGGAATGACCACAGTGGCAAAATTTTGTAAGCAATGAGCTATAACATCTTTAGTTTTTTTTTTCCCCCATGAAGGGAGCCCATCAAAAATCCAGAAGAAGTATCAACTGTAACATGCAAATATTTTACTTTTCCAAATTCTGGCAAGTGTGTGACTTCCATCTGCCATATATGGTAAGGTATCAATCCTCTAGGATTGACTCTAAGATTAAAATGTGGTAAAATGGTCACACAATTTTGACATTGTTTTATTATTTGTCTAGCTTGCTCCTTAGTTATTTTAAAATGCTTTTGTAAAGTATTAGCATTGATATGGAACTTTTCATGAAAATTTATAGCTTCTTCTAGTGTAGAGAAAATATGTATGTATGTCATGTGTAGTTTTACCTGCTAAATCATTGCCCAAACTAAGGGCTCCAGGCAATCCTGTATGTGCCAAGATATGTCCTATTAAGAATGGATCTTTTCTGTCCCAGATTAGACTTTGTATACTGGAAAGCAAAGAGAAAACAGTAGAGGAAGGGGAAATCCTACCAGCATCTTCAAGGGATACAATAGCATTAACTATATACTGACTATTGGAAAATAAATTAAACACAGAATCTTTAAACATCACAAAAGCTTATAATACTGCATTAAGCTCTACCTTTTGAGCTGATTGTTGGGGTGCTAAAAATATAAAAATTTGATCAGGTGTAACTATTGCTGCTGTACCATTATTTGACCCATCAGTGAATATATTTGGAGCATTCATGATAGGTGTTTTCTTGTAATTTTTGGAAAAATTACAGGATGCAATGACCCAAAAGACAATAAAAGATTAGATGGTAAGTGGTTATCAAATGAAACATTAGATTTACACAGGATTATTGCCCAAGTATTTAACTCATTAGCTAATTCATCAATTTGATTCATAGTGTATGGAGTAATAATTTTATTGGGAGAAATTCCAAACACTACCTTTGCTGCTTTTATTCCTATTAGTATTAATTGTCCCTAAGCCTCAGGATACCTAGTAATAATAGTGTTAGAAGAATAAGATAAATGTATCCATAATAATGGACCTTCTTGTCAAAATACTCCTGTAGGAATATTTTTTTGTTGGTAGCACAATGAATAATAGAGGCATTATTTTATCAAATCTATCCAAATGCATATTTCCCATATATGTTTCAATGATTTTTAATGCCTTTCTTGCTTCAGGCATTAACATTCTGGGTGAATTTGGATCAGATGGACCTTTTAGGATATCAAATATAGGTCCCAACTCTCCTGTTGGTATACCTAGATAAGGCCTTATTCAATTAATGTCTCCTAATAACTTTTGAAAGTCATTAATTGATTTGAGTTGATCTACTCGTATTTGAATTTTTGGTGGACTGACCATGGTTGAGGATAATAGAACTCCTAAATAATTAATTGGAAAATTTAATTGTACTTTATCAATTGATATCCCTAGATTATAATTTTTTAATAAGTTTGTAAGTGTGGCATAACATTCTAGCAATGGGTTTTTAACTTGTGTGCTAATAACACATCATCCATATTGTGAAATATTTGTAGTTCAGGATTTTGATTTCTAAGTGGCTGGATTACTTTGTTAACATAAATTTGACAAATAGTTGGGCTGTTAGCCATCCCTTGAGGGAATACTTTCCACTCATACCTCTGATCAGGACCTTCATGATTCAGTGCAGGGATAGTAAATGCAAAACTTGGACTATCCTCAGGAAGAATTGGAAATGAAAAAAAAAAACAATCTTTAATATGTATAACTAAAACATACCAAGTTTTTGGCAAAGCAGACAATTGAGGAATCCTTGATTGAGCAGGTCCCAAAATAACCATCTCATTATTAATGGCTCTTAAATCTTCCAATAATCTCCATTTACCAGATTTCTTTTTGATGACAAAAATGAAAGTATAATGGGGAGATACAGAAGGTTGTATATATTCTTCCGCTAATTGTTGTTTGACCAGGAACTGGGCTGCTTGTATCTTTTCTTTAGTCAGGGTCCACTGAAGAAGCCATACTGGTCTTTCTGATTTCCAAGTAATTTTTATTGTCTCAGTGGCCCTTTCTGAAAATCCAACCCATGTCTGTCTGTTGCTTGGTCTATTTGTATTGGTGCTGATATACCTTGATCTTGTTTTTCTAATCTTTTTCCTTTCCTAAAACCTTCTCTAGCCATAATAGTGGGTGCATTTTGATTGATGTTATTTGTTAATGTCAAACCTAATTGATCTAGGACATCTCATCCCCATAAATTTACGGGAAGATGATCCAATACATATGGCTGTATAGTTCTTTCACATTCTTCAGGATCCTTCCAATCCAATGCCATTGCACTTCTATGGGGATTAGTTGCCACTCCTAGGTCTCAAAGTATTTTAGTGTACTGTTGTAATGGCCAATGTTTTGGCCATTCTTGATGAGAGACGATGCTAACATCTGCACCTGTATCAAGTAGCCCATTAAATTCATGTCCTTGAATATTTAGTTTTAGCCTGGGGCGAGAATCTAAATTTAAAGAAAGCATAACCAAATCTACACCTGTGGAGCCTAATCCCTTGGAACCTCTTTCTACAGCACGACTGGAAAATTTATCATGCAGACTGAGTATTATTAGTAACTGTGCTATTCTATCTCCTGGTGAAATTACTGATATGTCCTTTGGAGAACTGGGAATAATTTTATTTCACCTTCATAATCGGGATCAATTACCCAAGGACTTATCATAACTCCTTTTAGATTAGAAGAGCTGCGTCCCAATAATAAGCCTACCGTTCCTTTGAGAAGAGGTCCTCTCACCCTGTGTGAATGATTTGAACCCCCATCTCTACAGTTAGTACTGATCTGATGGAGGTGCAGATATCTAACCCTGCGCTCCCTCTGATTTGTCTGATGAGGCGTCTGATGGACAAGGTGTCCTGGGCACTACACTGATGGGGTTGCTGGGTTCCTCCAGTGCTCTGTATATTTGTGGTTTTGGGCCCCAGAGCATTGGGCTCCCCTGTCCATTTTTTGGCAATGGAGCCCGATGCCTTTCTCCATGATATCGTGGATAAACAGCTAGTCCTTGTTCATTTTTGATAATGAAGTACCCTCTATGGTGGTTTGAGAACGGCATTCATTAGCCCAATGTCTCCCTCTACGGCATCGTGGGCAAATACCCACGTATTCTACTCCTTTGGTACCTAGTTTTGTTAAACCCTCTTCCTATGGAGCAATTCCTTTTAAAATGTCCTGTTTGTTCACAATTGTAGCATGTTCCTGGTCTGGCATCTAAAGCCTGTTTTACTGCAGCTGCCACAAATTGCCCTTGTTCATTGATGTCTCTGGCATCTAAAGCCTGTTTTACTGCAGCTGCCATGACTTTCTCTTATTCATTAATGTCTTTACATAATTTAATATATGTGTTTAAATCTTCATGTTTCCATGGTCTAGTGATATCTCTGCACCAACGATTCGCTTGGTCATAAGCCAGTTTTTTATTAATGGCATTGCTTGTTCTGTATTCCCCAAAACTCTGATAGCTGTTTTAATAAGCCTATCTACAAATTCAGTGTAAGATTCATTAGCTCCTTGTATTACCTTAGATAATTGACCTTGTAAACCTCCATGTCGTTGTAAAGTCTTCCATGCCCTAACCGCCTCTGCAGCAATTTTTGCGTATACGCCAGGATCATATGCAATTGGTTGCTGCTGATCCTCATAAGGTCCCTTTCTAACAACATATCTAGATTTCTCTGAGGATAACCAGTTTCTGCATTACGCCTAGCAGTCTCCTTGCAAAATTCCTCATTGGCAACCTTCCATAAAAGGTATTGACCTCCATTTAGCACAGCTTTACACATATTAGCCCAATCTACTGGTGTCATATTCAAGTTGTTAATGGATTCGACCAAGCTTACAATGAAGGGTGCTTGAGGACCATAGGTTGTTACAGCCCCTTTTAGCTGCTTCACTATTTTGAAATTTAAAGCATGGTGAATTCGCTGCCCTCCTACCTCAAAATCAGGGCATGTTCATACTTGAGATCCTGTCTCAGGATCCGAACTATCAACTGTGGGGTTTGGGGGCCTCCCAGCATATGGAGGTGGCCTTGTTATTTGGACATTTACATCCTCTCGTGATAGAAAGGTGTTAGTAACAGTCTCCTGTAGAGGAGGCGCTGTTGGTTGGACATTTACGCCCTCTAGTGATAGAAAGTTGTTAGTAGCAGTCTCCTTTTGTAACTTTGCCCCTGATGGCTTTTTCTTCCCTAAGCTTTGTTCTTCTATCTTTGTCTGAACTGAAGTCTTTGGACTAAGCAAACCAGATATGAACGTCCTCAATGGCAATGTGCCAACTGGCAGAGTCCCTGGGCTGTTCTTTTACCCCCTTTTAAATCTTCACCATGATGGTTCCATTATGGTATATTTAACAACTCCTTAAAAATCCATGGGCTACATTTTTGTATTGTATCAACGTATGCCCTGACTGTTCTTGACTTTACTGAGATGCCTCCTTACTCTAACAATTTACTTAACACTCTTTCAGTTTGTTTTTTTTACTAATTTCTGATCCCGTATTTCTACTATAATACAACCCAACAAGACGATGCCAAACAAAACCGAGACAGAATAAAATAAAAAGGGAACAACAAAAAGTCATTATAGCCTTGATATCCTACTGACATGTGCATCCGTCCTTTCTCCCTATCTGTTCCTCAGAAGTAAATAATTTTTTCTCAGATGTGAGCGGTTTTTCATCCATCTCACTCATCTCCATGGACAGGCAACAAAAGTGAAGCAAAACAAAAGAGGAATCTTAAATGGCTACCCATCCTCTCGCCCTTCGCTCAGGGGCGAGCAGTTTACCTTATCACTTACCCTCAGTGGCTCCCCGTGCAAGCCATAAAAATGCTGCAGTCTGGCTGGGCACGATTCAAGAGCCACTTTTCAAAAGAAACAAACTTTATTTTTAGAACCACACATGCCAAACAAAACAGCTCCTCAGGAAAAACCCTCAGAGCCCAACTGCCACCACTGGCTTCCTTGCAAAGTTTCTGTCACACCCACAAGCCTCTCCACCTCCCACAATCCTCCTGCTCTTGAGGCTATTTAGCTGGGTCAGGTGGGTGGAGCCAAAAAAGTCCCACAATGAGCAGCTCTGTGGTCTGAAAGGGCAGGGAAACTGCCCAATGAGCATCACCACAGAGGAGCCAATCAGCTAGATGTTGCTGGCGCCGCTGTGAGCCAATAATCATCTGGCAGGGGAATGTTGCTGGTAGATGGAAGTTTAATGGTGCCCCTTAAGCTGTGGCTTTCAACAAATTGGTGTCTCCTTTCTCTGTAGACTATTCAGCACGTGTATTTTTATATGCACATATAGAATCCTACCTGTTATCACACGTACATTTTTGTGAGGTTGCTGACTAGGCAGATACAAGTTATGAGAAGAGATCACTCCTCTTAAATACTGTTGGAATTGAAAATTCAACCTATGGGTGAGCTTGCTAGTAGAACAACATTATATATTGATCCATTTTCAGTGAAATCAATATTTTTGCACCTGTGGATGATACATATTTCATGATGAATTTCGATTGGCAAATATATTGCTAGTTTTAATGTCTGCCTGTGTGTGTGTGTGTGTGTGTGTGTGTGTGTGTGTATATATATATATATATATATATATATATATATATATATACTCTCCAAATTTTTCAAAATATGAAATATATGAATCTTATTATACACTCCTTAAAATCATTCATATTTATGTATGTGGATTTATGATCAACTATTCACAAGATTATTCTCAGAAATATTCATCCACCTTAAATACAGATTTGTTTCCTAGTACTGAAGACTAACTTCAGTGAATGGTGCACACAAATCCTAATATTTCTACAGTAAAACCTAGTTCAACATCAATGCAAGCATTTTCCTATGGGACATGATGTGTATTTTGCAGTTCATTTTTATTAAACAGTGGTACATTACTATTTCTTCAGTTTATGCACATCATATGATATATATTTCATCCACAAGTTCACAAATTTATAGGCATTTGTTTCAATTTCAATCACCTCCTGCTTCAGAACACATATATTCCTCCAGGGTTCTTGACTGGTCTTGTCATGAGACTTCTTTCCAAACACATTATTTTTGATTTTCATAATCATATTTGAAGCAAAACTCACACACTCTTCATGATAAACCATAACCCTAATATTACCGTTAGATGTATAACTGGTTGTAATGAATGTATGAATATCAATTTAAGATTTCCAGTATATTTTCAGATATCAAATCAATCCACTATTTAAAGTTGGAACCAGTTATATTATTTATTCACAGTATGGTCTATTCATACATTATTTCTGTATCCATTGACACAGGGTACTCCACTTTTTTCCCCCAATATTTATACGTCTTCAAAATATTGCCCCCAGTAATGGTGGAAGAAATGCTCATGTCACCTGATCTACATATAAATTTTAACACAGTAATATTCTGGACACAGAAAGCAAAAGTCACTCTTATGATTGTAGCAAAGCCTAAAAGAAAAGTGAGCATGGAGTACTAAAAATATCCATGTCCCGGTTTCTTAATGCTGTAAAATGTAAATCCTATTGATAAATCCTATGTATTTGTTTCTTTCTAAGATTATATATTCAAACTCAACCCTGTTCAAAATGTCTAATCCTATCCCTCACTTTATACATTGCCTGATTTCTTAATGTCTCTATTGATATCTGCTTTCCTACATATTTTCCCCATTTCATCATTGTGTCTCACTCTTCACATGTGCTGATATTTACATTCACTCTCTTATTGAAAACCAATTGCTAAAAATCTTTTGTTCCAAATCCTATACTCATTGTTGTTTCTAAACCTAGAGAATATCGTCCTAAACCTACAGACTTTCCCTTTGTTACTGGATGTTCTCTTCAACTTTCAATCATCCAAGGCACAAGGTCCTATGTCATTGTATATCGATTTATCTGAGACATCTGTGCAGAACATAATTCAAAGATCAGTAACCCACTCAAGGGCCCAATGCCCATCTGAGCTTCAAATCCTGCCTAGATTTCTGTTTTCATACTTTTATTTTACCTATATATTCTTGTAAATATTGCAGATTCCCAGAACGAATATTCATCCTGCAGAATGATTCCTAACCCAAATCGAACGTGATATTAACCCTAACCATACACTGTTTCCTCAATCTAACTTTACAGAAGAGCAGGGACAGTGTGACCAGGAAAGTCTCAGTGGAGAAACCCTGCTTTGGGCCTTTTGCTTACCTATTTTTCTGTTGCCCTGAATGTCAGGAAGTTCTTGACCTCAGGCTAACCCTTTGTAAAGCCTGAAGAAAACAGTTTTCAAATGGAAATGAATGGGCATCACCTATGGCTCTTTGCTTAATTTCTTTGGAAAGGGATGTGTCTGAATCAGCCTCTTGGCCCTGTGTGAGGCTGTGACTTAGATTCTCAGCACCTGATGGATCTAAAGAAAGATCCCATGTGTGCATCCAAAACCAAAATGGCAAAAAGTTCACTCATTTTGGATGAAGTATCTTCCCTTCCTCTATTAGATTCCTGACCTCCATCAATTGAGAATAGGTATTTTTTGGGTCATATGAGTTCTTCAATCCCTAAAGAGGTGCTTGGGTTTCTCATGATTCCAATTCACATAAAGAATCTGTACCTATCAATCAGAAGTAGTCAGTCAATATTGCTCCCAGAAATGGTGGAAGAAATACTCATGTCACCTGATCTTCATATACATTTATTCACAGAAATATACTGGACACTAAATTCAAAGTTCACATTTATGATTGTACCAAAGCCAAAATGGAAAATTAACATGGATTACTAAAATCATCCATGTCCAAGATTACTTATGCTCTCAAATGTCAATCCTATTGATGACTACATATTTGTTTCTTCCTAAGATTGCATATTCAAACTCAACCCTTTGAAAATGTCTAAGCCGATCTCTCACTTTTTACTTTGCCTGATTTCATAATGTCCCTATTGATATCTGCTTACCTACATATTTTTCCCACTTCATCACTGTGACAGACTCTTCACATGTGCTGACATTTAAATTCATTTTCTAACCGAAACCCTATTGCTAAAGAAATTTTGTTCCAAATCATACACTCACCCTTTTTTCTATACCTACCTACTATCTTCCTATTCCTACTGACTATCCCTTTTTGACTGGATGTTCCCTTCTACATTCAATCATCCAAGGTACAAGGTCCCATGCCATTGTATATTGATTTATCTGAGACATCTGTGCAGAATGTAATTCAATGCTAAGTATCACAATCAAGGGCCCAATGCCCTTCTGGGCTTCCAATCTTACTTGGATTTCTGTTTTCATACACACTGTTCACCTCTATATTCTTATAAATTTCGCAGGTTGCCAATACCATTATTCATCCACAAAATGATTCCTAACCCAAATTGAACCTGTTATTAACCCTAAACATACATTGTTCCCTCAATCTTACTTTACAGAAGAGCAGGGACAGAGGTGGTCTTATAATACTGGAATGTAGGGATCCTCTACCTGCTGAGAACTTCAAAGATCCATGCTGAAAGGATCCCTGGAGAATATGTAGGCAGTTATGAAGGACCTGAGAGAGCACAAGTCATCTCCCATGGCAAACAACCTGGTCAGGATGAAGGGTTGTGTCTTAATCAGCCTCTCTCTTCTTAATGTAGAGAAGATGGACCAAATCAGGCCTGTATGGAGAGCTGTTCCCAGGTGCCTATGGTTGATATACCATTTTAACTTGTAAAATTGTCACATTAAGTAGGGGAAGCCTCCATCTCATGGGACCCTTGGAAGCAACTGTTAGGACAAAGTGGTTGCCAAGGCAGTGACTTCATTCAGATCTGGAAGGAAGTAAGCTCACCTCACTTCCTCGGTGATGGAAATTGACATTCAGGAAGGCAAGCACACAGAGCCTGTCCCAGTCCCACTCCCAGTGGTGTCACTAGTTTTGAATTACCAAGGACAGAGTCAGTCTATCTTGGTACCTACAGAAGTGAGAATGGCCATATGCCAGGAAAGCTCTGAAGAGCGGGCTTGTATGAGAAAAGAGATAGTGGCTCACCACTGGCTTCTGACAAGTCTCAGTGAAGAAACCCTGCTTTGGTACTTTTAATTACCTATTGTTCTGTTGCTCTGAATGTCAGGAAGTTTTTTGCCTCAGGCCACCCCTTTGGGAAGCCTGAAGAAAAGAGTTTTCAAATGGAAATGAATGGGCATCATCTGTGGCTCCTTGCTTAATTGCTTTGGAAAGGGATGTGTCTGAATCAGCCCCTTGGCCCTGTGTGAGGCTACGGCTTAGATTCTCAGCACCTAATGGATCTAAAGAAACATCCCACGTTTGCATCCAAAACCAAAAGAGCCAAAAGAGCAGTCATTGTGGATGAAGTCTCTCACCTTCCTCTGTAAGGTTCCTGACGTCCATCTATAAGAATAGGGATCCTTTGGGTCCAATGAGTTGTTCAAAGCCCTGCAGAGACTAGACCATACTTTCATAGGTTTCTCATGACTCCAATTAACATAAAGAATCTAAACCCCACAGTCATTAGGCCTCAAAATGGAGAAGCAGAGCAGTATTAAGGGCAGGCCTCTTTGATCACTCCTGGTTCACAGGAAGGGTGTCCCAGCCACACTGACTTTAGGCAAATGGGGGCAAGGGACCTTATTTTGGATACTGTCTTTGGCTGTGCCCCTCATGAAAAACTACAGCCTGAGGTTATGATGAGTGTCTATATGAAAGAAGATGAGGGCCATGTGGAAGTGTTTTGCTTTTAATTGTGGTCATTTTTGTGGCTGTTGGAAAAGATGATGGGTCCACCTGGTCTTGAACACTGGTGTGATTCCCCTTAGAGACTGAGTTATGGAATGGACCTCAAAGAAGTATTGCCATGTATTGTTTTGGGATTTTAGGATGCCACGCATGAGAGTTGCCCTTAGAAACTGAGATCTAGGCCCAGGGTGGCTTTCCACAGAGCACTGGGAATCTCAGGAAGAATATCACATTATTTTATTCTTAAAGAATTGGCAGCCATAGTTGCAAGTCAAAACAGAAATGGACCACACATTGTAGACCTCAAACGCCTGGCTTAATGTGACCTTTTTGCCTGTCTTTGGGAAGCCTTGCCTGTTAGAATTCTCCAGAGATTTTATTGAAATGAGCTTCCTCTCCATTTAATGGTTCCTGAATGAATTGAAACCCACAGTGCCTCCAACTTCATCCTTGAGAAATGCCTGATAAAAAACATGAAATTTTTGAAATTCCCATGACCACTTCACACTGTAGAATCTTTGGATGTCCTATTGATGATCACGAGTGTACCAGACAGTGCCTGATTGACTGGGTTTCATGAAAATGGTGTAGAACAGAGATGGCAGTAATTTGGAGCCTGCTGAGTAGTTGGCCTAGAAAAGTTATGTGAAGGTGTGTGTTAAAACATCTGTGGTTGGGTGATGTGGATCTGCCATTGGCTTTCAAATGGTTTGTGACTGACATGGTGCAGCCCCCAGACCCTTGTATGTAAAGGCATGTTGTTATATGGAGAGGTTTCAGTGCAATGTTTAGAATCAGACTGCTAAGGTGAAGGGGGCAAGCTATGTGGGATAGAAGCCTGATTGGTGCATTCTCCTGCAGACCCTTACCCACCACATGTGACAGAACTCTTTTCAGTACTGTGTCCCAGTTGAACTCTTCGTATTTCATGAAGCAAATACCAAACTTCCAGTGCAGCTGCAAGAAACACAACAAAACGTGGAGGATGAGCAAATGGCTTCCAAACTGGAAGACACTTAGCCCCCAGTGACAACAGTTTACCTACAAAAAGAGAATTCAGCACTGCTGCCTCATGTCCTTTGGAAAATAAGAAACCATGTCCTCCAGGTAACATACATGCAGACCCAGCTTAATGGTCTCACTACAGAGGGAGCTAAAGCTCCTGACAACAACATATATTTCAAGTGCCCAACCTCAGAGGCAGTTGCTCAAGAAGTCTTTAGTCCAGCAGAGCTCCATGTTTGTGGAGTTTTACACTCTCCCTTACATTTGGAAACTCCTCTACCACCTCCAAAGTTGTGAACTCCTGAGCATTTTCCATTCTTGATGTGTATTCACAGATTTTCTAACTCTTCTCCTCTAATTGTGTCTTAGTTGGGGTGAAGGTAATGTCAAGGCATTGTTCTGAATGAGAGTGTGAAGATTTTTGGGTAGCACATATTTGCATACACATTGGATTCTTTCTCCAATTTTTCATTTGAAATACTGAATCCCTGACTGTAAGGGGTAGAAGGAATTCTTTTTCAAAGAATAGCCTGACACTTACAAGAAACAGCCCCCAGGGAGACATCCTGTCTGGAAGACATCCTGTAGTCATCTGTGTTCCTGAGACATCCTGTGGCCATCTGTCTTCCTGAAATATTCTGAGGTTATCTCACCTTGTGAAGACATCCAGGAACTGCCGATAAGAGAGCTTTCAAATCTCCAGCATATAAATTCCCCTGTGTGAACAATAAAAGTTTGCATCTTGATCAGAACTTTTGTCTTGCTGTCATCTCTCATGTCTCTTGTCCCTTCATTCCTCCCCATCTAGGTTCGCTACCCACGTTGATGTGTCCTGCAGGCTGGGACAACTGGCGCCCAACGACTGGGGCTCGAGCCTTTGACTGAGGGGGAAGATTTGGACAAGTGGAGCTCATGATTGCCTCAGCAGACACCACTGAGAGACAGATCCAGGAGGAGAGTGGGGATGACGCACAGTGAGTGACCCACCATGGGAAAAGCAATTTCGTCACATGATTTGTTTTTGTCAGGCCAAAAGGAATCCTTAAATACATGGGGGCACGTGTTAAGAAAAATGACTTAAAATTTTTCTTTTCATACATTGAAAAATTGTTTCCATGGTTTCCCCTTGAAGGGACCATTGATGGTAAAAGATGGCTAAGAGTAGGAGACATTTTAAAAGATTATTATGAATCCTTTGGCCCAGAAAAAGTGTCTGTTCCTACCTTTTCTTTCTGGAAATAAATTAGTGAAATTCTTAAAAGTTCACCCTTTGACAATGGTACCTTAATACTTGTCAGGATTGGGGAAGAGACTATGCAAAAGACCTCTCGTCCCTTCTCGGCATGCCCATCAGTTAGTATAGACATAGACCCTTCTTAGTCTCCCCAGGACCCTGGGAACCTTCCTGATCTTCCTCAAAATCCCACCCTAATGAATAAGGCTCCAATGGTTTCCAACAGCCTTTATGCAGTTTTAAATCCCAGAGAAACATTGACCCCTGGGGAGGAGGCTACCTTGGAGAAGGAAGCAGCTCGCTACCATTCAGAAGACCCGCCACCTCTCAGGACCCTGCCACAGCCTATAGGACTTACACATTCCCCTCCCTCCTATATCCCTCCTGCCTTTTATGCTCTGGCCCTTCAGGGGCCAAATGTCCCCCCAGATATTTTTTCCCCACTTCCCTTGCCTAATCCGGCTCCCTTGAGAGAGTCTCTCCAACATGGATGGGAACAGATCCAATTTTTAAAAGAATAAAGATCCCTTGACTCTGAGCTCTCTACATTAGCCTTCGGAATGGAGTCAACACAAGCTGACCCACAGTGGTCTAATACAAAGGCGAAGCCGCTCCATCGGCCTGTGCTCGCCTTCCCAGTCACCAACAGTCAGATAGATAAGCCTGCTCAGGCTGAGGTCAAAGACTTAGAAGAGGGTCAAGAGGAGGAAGCGGAGGAAATGAATCAAGGAGATCTGGACTTAGAGGATGAGAAGTTCACCCCTAGGCAGGAAGGAACCCAGAGTGTCTACAAAAAATTTAGCCTCCATTTTCTTGAAAAACTTAAAAAGGCTTGTGCTCACTATGGCCCCACTGTGCCCTACACGTTGGCTTTATTAGAAAGCCACAACACACAATTTCTTACTCCCAATGATTGGAAATTTTTAGACAGAGCTGCCCTCAGGGCCGGAGACTTCCTACTATGGAATGCAGATTTCAAAGAGCCCTGTCAGAAACTGCTCAAAAAAAATTTAACAAAGGCCTCCTCTAAATCCTGGACTTATGTTAAGCTAGTGGGCAATGCAACTTT